>NC_090991.1:49400651-50009448 GCF_041146395.1 Eulemur rufifrons
AAAAAACCCCAACTGGCCACAGATCCCGCTTTCAAACACGTTGAAACAAAATAATCCCTCTCTCGCTTGCTCTCTTGCTCCCTCCCTCCTGCTCGCTCTTTTTTTTTTTAAATTTCCACTGGTGCCGAGGAGGCCTCGGTGGAGCCTGGCTGGCGGCTTGTTAGAGCCTGCAGCCTACCTGTCCTGCATAGGAATGAGGCCTGGAGGAGTTACACGATATGCCCTCGCTGCAGGCCCAGGACGACAGCTACCGCATTCAGAGTCCAGGAAACAGAGCAAAAGCTGTTCTCAGAGCGCCACTGAGAAGGGACATACACGGAGGACAGAGGGGACCAGGCTGCACGGGAGCTCGTTCAATTAACCCGGCTCTTACCAGGGTGGCCCCGTTCTCCAGCCCTAAGAATCACACCCTGCACCCAAACAGCAAACCCAGAAATAACGACCCCCCCCCAAACAGAGCTAGCTCTACGAAGCACAGCACGAGGAACCCAAACTAAGCAGCCTCTCTCCGAGGGTGTCTCTGAACTCCAAGGGTGTGTGCAGACAAGGGGGCTGCTTGCTTGTGGTTTGTTTCTGGTTTTGTACTCGGTTTGGAACTTTCTGAAGGCAGAGTGGGACAGCGGCAGGGGGGGCCTGTGTGCATGAGTCATCTGCAGATTAGAACCCATCTCCTCCTCCCTCTGCAAGTCGAAACAATTGAGTTGTCTCGCTCAGCCCTTGCCAACGCGTCTTACTCAATCTTGGATCAAAAAGGTGTTGCAGGGGAGGCAGGGAGGGGAATCCAGACAGTTTTCTGCCTCTGACATCAGGCCCAGCTGTTAGAATTGCGCTGTGGATCCCCAAACCAGAGGAAAAGTCGGGACGGGCTTGGCGAGGTGGGTCAGGAACCGGCGTCGGGCGATTGGACCCGTGCAGCCCTCAGAGGTGACGCAGATGTGAACGGAACGTCTGCAAGAGAAAGGGCCACGGCAGGGCGACTTTCTGGTTCACATCCACTCACCACTCCCTGCTCGTTCTTATTCTTAGATATGGGACTTTGACTCTCTCCTCTATACGGGCTGGTCCCCTATAGCCACCACATGGTGGCTATTCACAATCCTCCTTGCTCAGAAGACACCAGACCTAGAGGGGTTAGTCCCCGTAGCCTGCGGCTGGACAGGAAGAAGACTCCGGATCCCAAGTCCAAGAACATCATCAAATCCTTATGAAGCTCCAGTCGTTGTAACCTAATTTGAAAATGCTGGTTTGAAGAGCCTGTCGGAGACTATCCAGATCTGTGGGCAGAGCCGACGCCACACCCGTTGTGGGATTTGTGCTTCCTTTTCAAAATTTAAAAAAAAAAAAAAAAAAAATTGGTCTTACATGTTAATCTCCATTTAGCATGGAGCGTCCATGCAGTACCCAGGCACAGACTCAGCACAGCCTGCGAGGCGAGGGCTGGAAAAGTCGGACAATATGCCCCCGGCTATGAGGGCTTCATACCTTTGCTGGAGAAGATTCAATTTACCCACCAGAGTTTAACAGCTTCGGACTCTTCAGATTATACACTCTTGTGACCAAAAGTTCTCCCTCCTTGCATGGGCATCTCTTGCCAGGCAGCACGCTGAGGGCACAACCACCTTGTGCAGTGGAAACCATTGCTGTCCCATTGCACAGATGGGCACGTGGGGGCCTAGAGGGTGGGCAATGTGGCCAGGTCCTACAGCTGCCAAGCGACACGTGCCAACCACCGCCAGCAGTGCACGTCATTCCCTGGTGCTGCCTACAGCACTGACCGCCTTCCTCCGACCTCCGCGTCAAGCTGATTCTACCCACCTTCTCTCTCCGAGCTCCTGAAGTGCAGGGACCAGGCTTTCCTTACTTCCAAATTACCTTCAGCCCCTCGCTTAGCACCGTATGAACGGGAGACCCAGAGACAGTGTTTATTGAATAAATGGATAAATGACTTGCGAGAGGAAAAAAAAAGGCGACTCTACCTATCCCTCTGTTCAGATATTTACTGAGTACCTACTGTGTGTCCCTCACTCGGATAGACACGGGGACACAGGTGGCCAAGCAGAGGCCCTGGTCTCACAGGCTGGGTCCGGTGAGGGTGACCCGAGAGTCACAGGGACGAGCTGTGCCTATCCACATCTCTGCAGAGCACTCATGCGCTCCACCCAGAAGCAGGGCGCGGGAATGTCACGGAGAAGCAGCCCCTGCCGTGCAGGTGTTTATCCTCCAAGGGGGAGACAGGCCCACCAGAGAGAGAAAAATGGCATTCAAAAGCTCTACTATTCTAAGGGAAAAGAAGGTTTCTAAAGTCCCCGAGAGGTCAAACTAGAGCTAACCTGGCTCGGTAAGTCCTTCTTTATGGAAGAATTCCTCTCCTGCCATTTTATCTGACGCTGTGTCTCAGCAGCGACAGAGGGAACACGCATAAAATAAGGTAAGGACACATGAGACACCACCACACACCCGCCAGAATGGCTGCACGTGTACAAAGTGACAGCAGCACATGTTAATGAGGAGCGGGGCCCTGGAACTCGAGGCGTTGCTGGCGGGAGTGTAAACTGGTACAGCCACTCTGGAAGAAGGTATGGCCATGTCTTACAACCCAGCAATTCCACGACAAGACAAATGAAAACAGGTGTCCACAAGAAGTTGTGTTCAAAATGTTCACAGCAACTTTATTCAAGACAGCCAGAACCTACAAACAGGGCAGGTTCCCATCCATAGGGGAAGGATAAACTGTGGGGTGGTCATAGGATGTGACACACCTGGCCGTGACAAGGAGCAGACCTCTGATACATGCAATGACACACAGCATCCCGCAGAGTGAAAGGAGAATTACACGTATCCTATGGCTCCATGTATATGAAGTTCCCCAGGATGGCAAAACTAATCTAGGGAGAAGAAAATCAGAAGAGTGGTTGCCACGGGGGTCCTGGGGGTGGGCACAGACCATGTAGGAACTTGCTGAGTGTGGCAGCTTTCTGTCCCCAATGGTACATGTCGGATTCACTGCAGTACAGCATATGCAAATTTCATCTTAAAAGAAAAAAAATCTGCAACGAAATACGGAATTCCAGCCAAGGAAATGCGTGCTGCAAGGTTTGGAGGCACGTTGTCTACTAATGTCTGTGACTTCCTTGCAAGAGATCAAATAACATGGGACAGAGAAAGGCCTGAAAATCAGGCTGAATAAGTGACAGGGCAAGTCCACTGTGGAATTAAAAAGTCCACTGTGGAATCTATGAGGTGGCTATGTAGGGGCTGGCGTGAAGTTCTTGCAACTTTTCTGTATCCTTGTAAATTTCCATAATGAAATATTGGGGGTGGGGGAATGAAAGGACATCCCAAACAGCTTCATGTGAAAAGAACATGGACCTGGTGCATTTTCAGAGCTGTTTATGCAAAGCCCTGGGTGTCTGTACCAAGGAGGGGGAGAAGGGGAGGCCTCCCAGGCACTCAGGGCAGGATTTAAAGCCACCTGATACTGAGATTCATTCTGGAGTCTGGGTTAAGACCAAAGTCAGAGCGGCCTGAGTCTGCATTCAGTTACCTAGAGCAAGATGCAATTTCCTGTTCCGCAGGATTAAGCACCTCTTGGACTTGAAATACCTCTCACTAAATAGCATTTTGATGAGTTAAGTGTAAATGAATCAGAAACAAATGGATTAAGTTTCTCAGCATACATACGGAATTGACAAAAATAATAATAATAAAGGAAAGAGGGAAGGCCACATCAGGGGAGGCAGGGAAAGGGTCTCTGTTTCAAACTGTGCACGAAACCGACATCTTGAAAAATACTTGATTGGCTTGCCGACCTCCATCCCAGACACCCAGGGCTCCTGGGCCCGGCTCTTTAATATTCAAATGTCTTTGAAAAATATTTCTCCTTCTGGAAGGCAAGAGGAGAGAGGAAATGCTTTGAAGCCCTCCTAGTTATTTAATTATTTTTTTTTCAAAGGTAAGGCAGTATATTTTTATCCAATATTAAATAAACATTTTTTTTAATGGTATGTTCAAAGCCTTTAGGCCTCTGATGTTGGTTTGGGATTTTTTTTGTTTTGTTTTGTGTTCTAAAGGGTGAGCAAGGATGGTGCTTTTTCTTGCCAAATGTTCTGGAATTGCAGAACATTAGACCCAAGAAGCCTAACCGGCCACTGTGCTGTTACAGAGGAGGGAGGCTCAGGCAGGATCTAGCGACCTTTCTAGAGAGGTAAGTGGTGGCCCAGCTGGAGCCAGAGTGCAGGTGCCCTGGGTTCTGGGTCCATGTGCAGAACACGCCACTCTGCAGGAGAGCAGTGGGCTTCCGCTCTGAGTTCAGGACCCCAGGGCCGCCCTTCCTGAACACGTGAGCTTCTGGAAACATCTTTTATCAGTCACCAACCGGGGATGATGACAATGGCCATCTCCTCAGGGACACTCGGAAACTTCTCAAGTACTTAGAGGTTGGGTAGAGCAAGGATATGTGAAGTTCCTTTATGTGAAGCTCTAGGCTGAGAATAAAAAAAAAAAAAAAAAAAAAAATCACACCTAAGAAAATTTTCTTTAACTGGCCTAATTTAGACACAACCTGCAAAGACTATTAGGGCACAGGGCACGGGGACAGTTGGGTGGGAATGGGAATGGCATAATAATGATTCTCAAATACTCAATGTTTGAGTAACAGCCCGCAAATTCTTATTTAGTGAATTAACAAATATAATTCGCACTCTCCTCTATCACGGAAGTGGTTACGACTCACATAACTGTTTCCAGAAAAGATGTGTTCAGGGTTAAGATAGATCAAACCCTAGAATCTGATGGGGACAGTGTTCTCCAAGCCCTTCCCCTACACCATGGGGGCATTCATTGCTTCTGACACTGTACTGCTGCAGTGAATTCTTGCAATGGCCTTATGAGGTAAGGATCATTAAACACATTTTATAGATTTTTTTTTTTTCAAATGGGCCACAAAGTAACTGCCCAAGGCCACACAGCTGGCAAGTGCTGGATTCAAACCCAGGTCTCCCCAATTCCAAGGTCCCTGCTGTAATCACAGCCTGCCGTGCCTGCATGGCTGTACCCAGAAAGGCAGACCCTGCAGCACCGTTACGTCTGATGGGGAGATGGGCTCTGGTACCCTAACAACAACAAAATTATACTTGTGTGCTACTTTCTTTTCCCAGAGTGAATGAGCTTTATTGACTTTTATTAACATAAAATAATTCTCACTGAAAACTAGAAGATTAAGATCACCCGTAATCCCACCACTCAGAGGTAAAACCTGTTAATCTTTTGTTAAAAATATTTCCAAAAGTCTTAAATGCGTTGATACGCTTTTTTAACTTTTTATTTTGGAATAATTTTAGATTTACAGAAAAGTTGCAAAGATAGTGCAGAGAGTTCCTGTATACCCTTCTCCCAGCGTGAACGTTTTACGTAACCATGGCATATTTGTCAGAGCTCAGAAGTTAACACTGGTACAGTGCTATTAACCAACCTACAGATTTTATTTGGAGTACTCCAGTTTTTCCACCAATGTCTTTTTGTCTGGTCCAGGATCTACACTGGGAAACTACATTATAATGTACTCATATGGTTTTTAAAACAGATTGTTTGAACTCAACAACATATCGTGAACATACTTCTATATCAACAAATACAAACCTATAGCATCATTTTCAACAGCTTCCTAATATTCTAGTCTATGGATGGGTGACACCCTCCCCTTGAATGGCATATCCATTGTTTTCATTTTTCACCATTTCATAAATAGCAGGATGGGCAAACTTAGCCATGCTGTGCATCCCAGTCCAATGAGGGCCTCGGGATGAATTTCTAGAAATGCGCTGATAGTGTGTCAAGAGTACGTCCTTCAAGGCTTCTCATTCACTTTGCTACACTCTCCTCCAGAAAGCCTGACCCCATCTCCCTTACCACCCCTGCATCTGTAATTTTAACTTAGATTCATTTTGGGCAATAAACGAATTCCCTAGTAAACCAACCCTTCCACTACCCTAGAGAGAAAACCACGGAACTAGAAAGAGTTAATGGACTTTCAAGTCAATCATTTTTCCCAAAACCAGACTGATCATTTCAAAGAACCACCCAGAAATTAAACTTCCATTCTTGTCAATTCTAGCTAGTCCCACTCTCCTCCCTGGGTCTGACAGACAGAGAGATCT
The DNA here is from genome assembly GCF_041146395.1 of Eulemur rufifrons. Lineage (NCBI taxonomy): Eukaryota > Metazoa > Chordata > Mammalia > Primates > Lemuridae > Eulemur > Eulemur rufifrons. The sequence goes on from NC_090991.1 coordinate 49,406,807, forward strand.
TCGGGTTTTTGGCATTTCCATCATGGAATTACTTTTCGGGGTGCAGGGGCAACCCCCACTGAGTTTAATTTCCTTCTCATCTCTCTGTAGTGTCTATTGAAACTCCCTGAAGGAAAAGCTTTGGGCAGCCTCATGGAGTAATGCATACAGCAGGAAGGACAAAAAGATTTGATCGTCAGCAAAGTCATATGCCTTTTTTTTTTTAAATGGTGAAAGGAATGAGAGGAAGGAGAGAGATTATAAAACTGCTTGCATATCTAGAAATGGCTCAAATGGAGCTTGAACTAGGAACCTGCCCAGCATGCTAACTGTGGCCATGGTGTTTCTTCCAAAAGAAGCCCATATTTTACTTTGAGACTCCTATTCTTCAATGCAAAACATTTTGTCCCCATGCTTAGAAACACTATAAAATGTTATATATTTGGGATAACTGGAATAAAGGTGGCTGGGAAGGTTTAGAGAAATTGAGCCCTACCCCATGCTGGGAATTCTTAAGCGCCATCCTGGCTTGCAAAAAGAAAGAAAGAAAGAAAAAAAAAAACAAGCTACTGGTCAGAGGGAATGCTCTTCCATGCCAAGCTCAGCTTGAATTAATACACAACACAACCTCTTAAAGAGGGACACTGCTTTAAACTAAGAGTCTCTTCTCTAAATGTAACTGATTAAAAGCGACAGGAAGTTGAGAATATTCTGGAAGGAAAAGGGCTGCAACCTGAGATATTTTCTTCACCCCAGTGTTTGCAATCTTGTCACTCTGGTTAAGGCCACACCTTCGGGTCAGGAGGGACAAAGTCTTTGAAGTAAAGGATGCCAGTTTCATTTCCCCAAGCAGAACAATGGCCGTGATCCCAGATCTGTTACCTCCCTGGGGCCTCTGTGGTCTGGGTGAGTGGCTGGTAGGACCCATTTCACTCTTGAATTCTGCCCAGAAACCACAGGAGGATAAGCCCACGGAAGAGAAAAATCTAATTGGTTACAAGGACTTAGCATCTGCCCAGCAGATATTCATGCCCCTTGTCCTACATGGTTTCCCAGCCACGGGGAGAGGTCTTGAGTCCAGAGACAATGTGTGGAACCTGATTACTCTCAGTTACAAGACGAATAAGTTCTGGGGACCTGAAGTACAGCATAGTGACTGTAGTTAATAATACCATATTGCTCACTTCAAATTTGCTGAGAGTATAGATCTTAAGTGTCACACACACACACACACACACACACAAATGATAACTCTGTAAGGTGAGAGATGTGTTAATTAATATGATTGTGGCAATCATCTCACAATGTATACATGTACCAACTCATCATGATGTACATACACCTTGAATATATACAAATTTTATTTGTCAGTTGTATCTCAATAAAGCTTCAGAAAAACAAAAACAAAGGCGATGCTTCCTCTTGTTAGCTCATAGAGCATGGTACTAAGTACAGAAGCAGCAAAGATACTGCAAAGAGAGACAAACACCTTAGAAACCAAAGCACTGTTATTTCTGCGTGTCTTTTCCAAGGTGAAGCAAGCACAGTTCTCCTAATGGAGCCTTTTTAGGCCTATTTAGAGATCTGTGACATTCAGGTAATTCAATGTATCACCCTTAAGCTTGAAACCCAAAACATTACGAGATCAGACCATAGGGTTCTGAGTGGGTGAGGGCGTATACGAAGGGCTTTGCCGTGAAGTGGAGAAAAGGGACCAGGCTGAGGTGAGGCTTCACCAAAGCCCCGAGCCATAAGCAATACTCCGTCAGTGCTGTGTTTGTTTTCTTTTAATTGTGAATAGCTTTGCATACTCTGTAAGCACAAACTGTAAAACAGAGGGGTTATACGGACAGCCCTCCCTACTGTAAATAAAACACGCTGTTGGAATCAAATAAAACTTGCAACAAATTAAGTCTGACATGTAGGAATAACCGTAGTGTAATTGAACTACCCAGAACTCCAGCATAAAAGACAAACCTCTTACAGAGGCGACCCAAACGGACACCTCTGGGGGCAGATGGTGGGAGGGGCGGGGGGACTGGGCAACGTAGTGAAGACCCTGGAAGTCCCCCCAGAGGCTGGATCACAGAGGCTTCAGCCAGGATTCAACGGCAGGCGGTCTGGATCCAGAATGCCACCCCAGGCTGTGTCACAGGATAAACAAAGCCCTGTGACTCCTGCTCTCGGGCCCCAAGTTGGCTCAGGAGCACCTGCTGGAAGGACAGGGCTGAGGTCCTCCGATGTCCCCTTCTCTGTGTCTCCAGGTCAGAGAACCTGGGAGGAGTAATTTAGGGAGAGCCACGCACCTCCTGCTTTAAAAGCCACAAACTGCCTGTCGCTTTCATGTCCCCTGGAATCCCCCCGATGACATATTTATTTGACTTTAAAGCAAATATCTGCAAGAAAGCTAGAGTGATTCCAACCCCTCACAGCGTGGTTTGGTTGGTTCGTCCGGCTGCTTTCCCCGCCAGGGTCAATCATCGGTGTGCATGGGGTCGTGTACATGAACATTGGCACCAGAAACTCCCCCTGCTCCCTTCCCCTGCTCTCAGCATCCCCTGCTGCATGGACCCGGGGCAGCCACCGCAGTTCCCGTATCTTAGAGAAGAAAGAACAAAGAGCCATCTTGGAATATGGGACACTTTAGGAGGGAGATTCAGGGGCAGTCAAAACCCATAAAGTACCACAAGGGCCCAGCGCTCCCCAAATAGTGCAGCAGAGAGAAGCAAGGAGCCCCCAAGGCCAAAATCCGCCCCGCAGTTTGTCCCAGCGCCTCCCTCCACCCAGAAGACAAGAAGAGTGATTTAACTCCTGGGTGGCTCCTGCCAGCCCTCCTATGTGCCTCCTGGAGGTGAGCAGTGAGAGGGACAGGGCCTCAGCCTAACCACCCTCCACCCCCCAGTGAATCTGGGCAGCGCCCTGGCCTGGCCACCAAGCCATCCCTGCTGCAGCAGACAGATGGTGTGAGCTGCTTGGGAACTGTGACGTGCACTGCCAACCTCCTGGGCCTTCTCTCAAGGGGGGGCTGAACGTGCCACACAGGGCCTCATTCCACACGTGCCCAGCCTAGGCAGCAGCTGGAATCCACCAGGTGGCAAAAAGGTTAACCGCAGGAGTTTGGGGGTCATTCATTCATTCACACGTTCAATAGTCAAAGAGCCTACTCTGCCAGGTGTCGGGGATACAGTGTGGAACAAAACCAGCCGCCTCCCCGTCCAGTGGAGGGACACGACATTCATGAGACAGACACAGCAAGGAGTCTATGACTACAAATTGAGGTGAGCTCCCTGAGGGCTGGGGACCTAGTTGTACGAGAACACTGTCAAAGGAACTTTGCCTAGAAGGGTCAAGAAACTTGAAGGAGAAATTGTCAATCTGCTCTTGTCTTTGGGGGAGTCCCTTGATCCCCCTAAGCCTTTCTTTTTCATCTATAAAATGGGCCAGTAGACGCGTGGCTATGGGCAAGCTTAAATGTGAGACCGTCCCTATGGACGTAGCTAAGTGAAAACTCTCAACACATGTTAGCTTGCGTTAGCAGAAGGACGCTTTGGAACGAAGGCATCGTGCTTAAGCCCACAGAGCCGGCCCTGAGCCTCCCTTAGCAAAGTTCAGAATCCCACCCCCGGCTCTCCCACAGCACGGAGCCCTGGGCTTTTCCCGAATCGCAGGAGATCTGATAGATTCCCTCATCTTTGCCATTCCCTCATCTAGCCTGCTTCCAGCAAGAACCTCTAACCGCGCCTGTTATTTCAGTCCTGGGTCTCTTTAAAGCAGCCATGGCCAACACTGTGGGGGACTCGTGGTGATTCAGCGCTGGCCCCACACAAGCTGGATGCACTATTGCTCAGCCAGGACGTGGCCGAGCGCCCGCGAGCTGCTGCGTGGAGACAAAGCGTTCTCTCCGGCCTTCTGAGCCTCCCTCCCTCCTGGCGACAGGCACGCTGTGGGCCCAGCCACCAGCCCCGAGGTGGACACTCAGGGGCTGGCTTCCGTGTCTTGAGGGTTGGAAGGCAAGACAATTGCCCCCCTCGACCCTGGAAGAGAAATTAGGTAGCTGGCAGAAACACACAAACGAGTGTGTTATCTGCCGCCTTTCACGCTCTATGCAAGGCAGCTTATCCGAGTGTAGACAGAGTTTTTGCTTGTTTTCTCCTCCTAGGAGGCAGGGCCAGGGAGAGAACCAGCAAAGAGACAGTATCAAACCTAGTTCAAATCTGGTGATCCTGGAAAGTTCAAGAGCAACCCCACTTAGAGGGTAATTGGCCTATTTCCACCCCGTTTCCAAGCAACATGACACGAAATCCCCCGGAACCTCATCACAGAGCCAGCGAACTGGAAGGGGCTGGAGATTTCTCTGGCCCAAACTCCCTGCACCGAAGCATGCGGGGAGGCCCAGACACAAAGGGGAAGAAGGCACAGTCTCTGCCCAGACCCCACAGCGGCCCCAAGGAAACTCCTCTCACCAGTGAAGAGGAAAATGAGGTCCGGTCTCCTGGAGGCAAGACAAGGCCACCAGAGAGGGGCTGAGGCCAGGCAGCTCGCTCTGGGTTCCCTGCATGACCCCCTCCCCTGTTTCACGGGTCTCTGCTGTGGGTGGTTTAGGGGCCTTCCAGGGAAGAGCTCAGGGCCAGGGTCAGTATCAGGAAGCGATGACAAGTCCGTCCAAACCCTTTCTACGGACATACACTTGACCTCTAGCTTAGTGCTCCTCTGGTTAGGATCTTCCTTAGGGACACAGGCAAACACCTAGTGATTGTCATTCAATTCCCCCAAAGGAGGAAAAAATAGTCTCCCTTCTCTGGTGTTAATCTGTCCCCGTTGGACTATATTCTAATTATGCCTGAAACCGTCTCATCTCACGGGCTGTACATCCACAGCTGCCTTCCCAGCGCTCAACTCGGCAAGTGTACATGGAGTCACCATGCTCCAAAGCTGATTCTGGGGGATATTTTAGGAAGAAAGACTTGCCCTAAAACATGAAATCCAGCCGAACACTAAAAAAGGGTGAATTTTACTGCATGTAAATTTTCCTCAATAAACCTGACTTTAAGAAAAAAATCCACAGGCTTGCCCTTCCTAAAGAAAAAAATACACTCACACACACAATATTCGGGAGAAAATAAGAAGGAAATTCACATCTTTTTGCTAGACTGAAGTATGGTATGGTACTTGTGTTTTTAATTAAAAATAAAAAGCTACTCCTTTAGAAAACAAAAGTGGCTTCAGCTCCAACAGCCAAGCAAAGCAACCACCTCATCCTACCAAGGGTCCCAGCGCTCCTGGAAGGTTCCTGACCTGCTTCTGCCCAGCTCTCCTCAAAGGCCCACAGAGCTCCGGCCAGGAGTGGGAAGCGGAGCCGGGCGGGGGACCAGCCCACTCCATCTCCGGCACTGAGACACACACAGGCCGAGGGCAAAAGGACTCACAGACATGGAACCAAGTGAACAAAGAGGTGACACAACTCAGTGGTCACTCACAACAGCCAAAAACGGAACGTGACGTCCTGTGTGACGTCGACACCTCCACAGCCTGCTCTGTGAACCCACATGGTAGATGTTCAACAGACTTCGTAGGATTACGCTGAACTCGAGTCAGGCCGCAAATATAAATCGAGTCACTTTCCCCCTAACCCTACATGGGACTGGGCACTCGGGGAACATTAACTCTTTCTCGCCTTCTGGAGCCGTGTGAGTCACAGCAGAGTAATGGGCTGCCTGTCACCAAGACTCTGGGAGGTCAGCCTGGCGCAATGGAAACATGAGTGAGTTGAGAAGAGCCTTAGACTGGGAGAAACTCCAGAAATGGTGGGGCAGGAAAAAAAAGAAAGGAAAAGAAGAAGAAGAAGAAATGGGGAAATGTTGCTGGCTTGGATATAAGCAAGGTTTTCTCCTTATCACAGACCAAACCATGATTGGAGTTTGGAGCCTTTCAGAATCCTTAAAACCAGCAAATGCATTTAATGAAAAAATATGCTAATGTCCTATACAGTTTCTAGAAGTCGCCAAAAACTCTAGAATGGCAAAAAGGTTGATAGGGTGGCAGGAGTTGGGGGTGGGGGGTGCTGAACTGATTACTATTTTTACCTAGATTTTATTCACAATAACCAATCACCATCTACATGCTAAACACCAGGCACTACACAGAATGATTTACTGTTATTAGGGCATTCAATCATCATGGCCCTGAAGGGTGGGCATTACCACCCCTATTTTACAGGTAGAAGCACTGACGTCACCAGCCAGGTGACAGCGGAGCTAAGACTCAAACCTCCAGCTGGCTCCAAAGCCCACACCTCTCACTTGCTCATACTGACTCTCTGATTACATAACGTGCTGAGCCTAAGTGTCCAAAGATGTTCCCAGGAGTTGCCCGATTTCTGACCCAGAGGACGGCAGGATGGTAGCACCCAGCGGGACCGGGGTTAGAGGAGACCTGGAGGAGAAGGAGGGGCCTGGCAGTTCCAGGGAAAGTCAAAATGACCTCCCCAAGCAGCAGTGGAAGTTCTCCAGGTACCAGGCCGCTGATGGAGAGATCAGAGGCTCAAGCCTGCCAAGAACCAGGAACTGCTGCCAGAAACCAGTTAAGACCACCCCACGGGTCCCCAGCAATGGCTCTTTGTCCCTTAGAGGAGTCCCCACCCTGAGCCAAAGACAAAAGTAGGTCTCCAGGACCTTGAAGACATTATGCTTGGTGAAAGAAGCCAGACACGAAAGGCCGCGTATTGTGTGATTCTGTTTATATGAAACATCCAGAACAGGCGAATCCACTCGGACAGAAAGTAGATTGGTGGGTGTCGGGGACGGGAGTGGGGGGCAGTGGGCAGAGACTGCCGAATAGACACACGGTTTCCTTTTAGGGTGGTGCACACATAGGTCCAACTCTTCAAAATGTATACATTAAATACGTGCAATGTTTGCATGTCAGTTATAATTCAATAAAGATTGTTAAAAGTTTTTTTTTAAAGTTCTGAATCTGGACAGTGGTGGTAGCTGCACAACACTGTAAATGTTCTCAACGCCGCGGAATTGTATACTTTGAATTGGTTTCAATGGTAAATTTTGCTGTATGTGTTTTACCACAATTTTTTTTTTTTTCCAAAAAGAGGAGAATCTCCAAAGAACCCTAGAACTCATTCAATCAAGCATGAAACCAAAGCATGGAGTCGGGGCTCAGCCTCTGACAACTATGAGGGTCAGAACTGGACAGTCCCCCAGGACCCTGAGATTTATAAACTCGGTGTTTGAAGAGAGGGTGGGGCAGGCAGAGAAGGAGGACGAAGGCCTGCGAGGCAGCCAGGCAGACCGAGCCCTGGCTCCCTCCGACCGACCTGGGGCGCAGGGAGCAGCCCGCGGGCCAAGGCCCCCTCCCCGGGCAGCCCCCCCAGACCCTGCAGTCCCCCTCGCCTCTGCCCACCTGGCAGGCATCTTGCTTCCTTCCTTGGGGCTGGGAGCCCAGCGTCCTTGGTCTGCATCACAGAGTCAACAACAATTTATCTGAACTGGGCAAACAAGGCAACCGTAAGCGGCGGAACTCTGACAATATTTAATGACTCAGGGGGTGGGGACGCTTTGCAGGACGGAGGGGGGCCGGCGAGGAAAGGAACCAGAGAGCAGGCCGAAAACTCCAGGGGAAATTCCGTGGGGGGGAAGATAAAAGGGGGCTGTAAAGCAATTTTGACAGGTTAACAGACAGGTAATATTCCAACGGTGTTTACTTAACCAGGCTAGCGCTCCATGCAGCACCGATTAAGCCCCGGCACGAGAGCCTGAGCAGCTACGGGTTTCACAGAAACAAAGATCCAGTCAGAGAAAACCAAATAACAGCCATCATATGCTGGCAGCCCGGCCTGCCGCTCCCCCAGCTCGGAAGCCACCCGGAGATGCTTCCTGGAGACCGATCTGGGGCAGTAACTTCCAGCGGGGACCTTGCAGGGGCCCCCACCCGGGAACACAGGGCCTGGCTTCTCACAGCTCCCTGGAAAGGCGGAGGGGGACACGGGTGGCCAGGGCAAAATGCCCCGCAGCCCTCCCACGTCAAGGCAGTTGGGGAGTTCTGCCATTCCCAGTCCTAGAAAGAAAGACTTGCTGGTCTCACCCGCTGTCCCGGGGCTGCCGGCTGAGGGTATTTAACCAACAATAAAATCCAAGCCAGCTCAGAAACCCCAGTCTGCCCACCCAGACTCAAACCCGTGTTCTGCCACCTCCTGGCTGCCTTGCACCCACTAAGTTCCTGACCCTCTCTGAGCCTCAATGTCCTCATCTATAAAATGGGACAATAATTCTCTCAGGGTTGTTTAATTAATGTATTACTGATTATTAATTATGAGTCAATGTAATTGATATAAACATTAATAATACAGACCGCCCCTGACTTATAATGGCTCACTTTACGAGCTTTGGACTTTATGATGGTGCAAATTGAATACAAATTCAGTGGAAACCAAACTTCAAGTACCCATAGAACCATTCTGTGTTTCACTTTCAGTATAAGGGAAAAATATTCAACAAATTACATGACACATTCAACATTTTATTATAAAATAAACTTTGGGTTAGATGATTGTGCCCAACTGCAGGCTAACGTAAGTGTTCTGAGAACGTTTAAGGTAAGGTCAGCTAAACTGTGTAGCTGAAGGTGTATGAAATGCATTTTTGACTTATATTTTCAATGTATAATGGTTATAACAGGATGAAGCCCAGCGTTTGAGGAGCATCTGTATTTAATAAATAATTATAAGGAATAAATGGATGATATGAGGTTTAAATAAAGCACAGTACTAGGATGATAGTAAGTAGTCAATCAATTTTAGTTTCAATCCATATTTAGCAACTGTCTCTACCACCCACATGGCTAGATTCAGAATGTGATTTTCTGAACACAGCGGACAATCTATTGACACGAAAGAAAGTGCTTAGTTTTCAGAACAGGTGAAGGTTACTCTCTCTCCACCCATGCTCTCCTAGAATGAGGAGAAAGCTCTTTGTGGGGACCAAAAGAGGTGTCGTGCCGGCTTAGGTACCAGAGGGAAACACCCAAGACACCCCCAGCTTTCTGAGACCTTGGCAGCCACCCTAAGCAACTTGATATGGTTCCATGTTCCTGTATTTCTCAGAGAACATAAAAGTGTTCAAAGCCACTGAACCAGCACACAAGGGGTGCCAAGATTCTGACTTCATTTCCTACAGAGTTCCCTGGCCTCTGTTACAGGACACTATTTTGAGGTTGGATTATATATTTTAGGTTATTTGGAAAATCATTGTGGCTTTAAATAATAAAATTCTGAGTGACATCTGTCAGCCCTGATTACCACGAGTCTGCTAAGCAGTGTTTTCTTTCTTTTTCATTTTTAAAAGTGCAATGAAGTAAGTGTTACCCAGAAAGGTTTGTAAGAGTCTGCAGGGTTGTGTATTAAACACTCTCTTGAAACTGGTCCCAAAGGCTTGTTTCAGAGACCTCGCCACAGTCCCGGGGTGCTATGCCCAAGAGCCAAGCTGGCAGATGCTGCCAAGAACAGGCAGTGGGAACCAGAGACTCACAGGGGCATCTGGTCGACCTCCTTCATGTCACTGATGGGGAAGCGGAGCCTGGGGAGGTGGAGGACTTGCCTTAGACTCACAGATGGCCGCAGTGAGGAAGGACAAAAGGCAGAGCCCCAAAGGTACATCCAGGACTCTCAGAGTCACCCTATGAGGGCCCATCATGTCTTCTCGTTCCACGACTTAGAATAGCACATCACATCAACAAGGTCCGTGTCCCTGCTGTACCAGCCCAGAAATCATCTCCAAAAGGGTTTCTCCACATAAACCCCTGCCCCATCTTTTAATTTTCAGGATTCCATTGTTCCTACTCAGAAAAGTGCATCTTTTATAACTACCCCTTGGTTACCCACCACACGAGTCTTGCCTAGTACAGGACCAGTGGTTTAGGAAATACCTGTGGCTGTCGCAGTTTCAGTCCTGCGGGAAAAGTGCCACCTGCAAAATGAACTCGGAATGTCTGGGTTCAGGCAGTCTCGTCCCCAGACAGCAGGGACCTCTGGACCAGATGTCTACCAAAAGCCTTTCCTCCAAGGTCACCACCACCATGCCCTGAGTATCAATAACTTATTGATATTCCCCTTGGACAGAGGAAAACAGGGATACACAGCAAGGTTGTGTCCAAGACATTGGTATCAATAAATGCCCATGAGAGGAAAGGGCTTGGGAGTTAGAGACAAAGTCTGAACTGGCCTCTGGGCATGATAATAATCAGTTGGTATGATTTAACAGAAGTCTCCGTTTTTCCCCCCAAAAGTTTGATCAGCATGCATTTCATGTCTGAATTAGGACCTCGATTAAGTGCCTAGCACAGGGAAAGCAGTCAATGAGTACTTGATGAATAGAAGAACGTATCTGGAAGGTACGCCTTTCCGAGGAAGCTATGGGATGGATAAATGCACACAAAATAGGCACATACTTGGTTACATAGCACACGGGGCAGGGGGTGGGTCGGGAGCTCCATGCAAACTGACAGGAACCCCACTGTGAACATTTCCAGGCTTCGAAGCATCTCTCCTGGTAAAGACCTCTGTGACGTAGGGCGAGGGGGATTGTCTCCACATGTCACCAAGAAGAAAACTGAGGAAATGAGGCAATGAGGGTCCCCAAATGAATTAACAGAAAAGCTGGGACTAGCACTCAGTCTGTTTCTCTTCTTTGGTATTTTCTATTCTTTTAAAACAGTGTTTTAGAGCCTTAAATCTCAAAAAAAAAAAAAAACCTTACAGGTCGCACCAAAATCCTTCAGATTCCAGTAACGTCGAAGACAATGAATGAAATGCTGCCACATCCCCGCGGCCTTGCCAACAGCTGATGTCTAAACCACGTCACCATCTGTGGCCTTTAAGCCCCGGCTAAACAATCGTAATCACATTTCTGGAAATCTAGGAACGGTGGCTGCCAAAAGACAGAAGTATCAGACCACACCTCAAAGCCTTTGTGCAGTGAACAGTGGAAATGAGGAACTTTACCAGACTGCCTTTCCAGAGAATCCACCTCCACCCTTGCACGCCGTTCCCCCACGGGAAACACCGAAGCCACACCTTGAAGCCCCCAGGCAAGACCACAGGTGCCTGGTCAGGAACACAGTAGGTGCTCGATACCTGTGAAATTAAGACGACTTTGGGTCTGTGATGCACTTACACCAAAAACCGTGAGTAAATTCACACCTACTGGGTACAATGCCACTCTCTGGGTGACGGGCACACTTACAACTTTGACTCCAACTGTGCAAAAGCAATTTATGTAACCAAAACATTTGTACCCCTGTAATATTCTGAAATTAAAAAAAAAAAGAAAAAGAAAAAAGGCATCCCAGTCCCTACCAGATTCCATTCTATAAAAACAAACAAACAAAAAAAGTGTGCTCTAAATGTGGTCTATCCATACAGTGGAATATTATTCAGCCTTTAAAAGGAAGGAAATTCTGACACATGCTACAATATAGATGAATCTTGGGTGAAATAAGCCAGTCACAAAGGACAGACACTGTTTGACACCACTCGCACGTAGCGTGTAGAGCAGTCACACTGGCAGAGACAGAAGGCAACGTGGTGGTTGCCGGGGGCTGGGGAGAGAGGGGGGATGGGGTTATGGTTTGATGGGTGCAGAGTTTTATGGGTGGGTGGCAGACATGGCTGCACCATGGTGGGCGTGAATATACTTAATGCGGCTGAACCGCACACTTAAAGATGGTTAAAAAGGTAAATTTCATGTTATGTATATTTTACCACAATTAAAAATAAATAAATACATTTTTAATCCACCTTCTCCCCAACAAAGGGAGAAGCAGGAAGGTAACTCTTTCAAGGGACATTTCAAAGTTGTGGCGTCTCTCACTCCATCGCTAATGACCCAAACAAAAAGACAAGGGGCCAACATAAAGGACATTAAAGGGTCCCCAGGAAGCTCCCCCTCTGAGACCACTTCCTTCGGAGGAAGCTCAAATTGCATCGACCAATCACCTGGCAGCTCCCTAGAAAGCTGAAAACAGAGGACCTAACGTGGGCACAGACTGCTACACACTAATCATCCGAAGTCCAAAACGTTGCCACTGTAAGGCGGCAGAGGAGGATACATTGAAAACCATGAAAGAAGGAACAGCAAAGGGTAGGCAGAGCAGGGCCCAGCACGAGACGTGGCCGCCAGGGCGGGACCCGGGCCGGAGGTTCCTCTGGCACCGTCTCTCCTGCCGGGCAGGCGGTTCCCTCCAGAGGGACACATGACTTTAGCCCCTCTACGAACGGTTTGCTCCAAGAAAAAGCAAACACGTTGAACCAGAGAGATACAGGATAGAAAGGGCAGCCGGCTCTTAAAACACGGGCTGTAAATGTGCTTGAAGGTTGGTTTTGCCCCTAAAGGAAATAAAATTTATGGTTTGTCAGATAAGTAGCAAGCAAAGCCCTCGGAATGGAAACCTGGCCAGGTACAAGTCTACAAAGGAATAAAAAGTTTTCTTAAAATACGACGTCTCAATATTTCCGTAAGGAAAAGATCCTAGGATCCACCAAGTTGTATTTTTAACTTAAATCGAACCTGGAACCACCTCCACAAGAAGACAGCCCCTCTTTCCCTTCAGGTGGGCTGTCTTTGACCATCGATCTGTGGACAGTAACTCTGCCCTCTGCGGCACCAAGGTCACCGTATGGTGGTTCCTGGGGGTGCAGGAGGGAGGGAGTTACCGACTGACAAGGGAGTGACAAGATGTCACTTTCCAGATTGATGGAAATAATTATATCTTGATTTGGACGGTGGTCACCTGGATGGATGGAGATATATATATATATATATATATATATATGTAAAAATTCATTAAACTGTACATTTAAGATTTTTGTATTTTATACACATTATTCGTCAGTTAAAAGCATACACACACATAGATTTTTTTAAATCACCACAGGTTTATTTTATGCCCAACTGGAGCCAAGTTGGTGGTTAAAAAAGAGCCCCGATCAACAGTTAATTCATTCTCCCCAGCCCTTCCCTGCCCTCCTCAGAATCCACCACACACGCTCCGGTTATCCACCAATGGCTCATCTAAAACAAGGAGAATAACCGAAACTCAATCCAGGTTGCCAATTTCCCGTTTGGAGGGACTTTGCAAGGCAGTGGATTGGAACTAATGACCAAAGTAACTAGAGATTCTCGCCAATCAAGCTCTTCCCAAATCGTGCTGAAATCTGTCACTCAAGAGCTTTTATGCAGGTGTCCTATTCCCGCGTTACAGAATAATATGGAACAAACACTGTCTTCTCAGCACGGCAGGCTCTCAGATGCCAAAACTAGCTGGTATTCCCACTTCAGTCACCCCCTTGTCCAGGACATTCATTCATGCAACACACAATATTTATCAAGTGACTGCAACATGACAACTATTTCTACAGAGTGTGATTTTCATACCCCCTAAACTGTCTCGGTTGAAATATATTCTGTTTTCATAAGGGCACAAATCCCACTCATTGCCCAAAGGTGCCACCTCCTGACATCCACACATTAGGAATTTTGGGGGAGCCAGAGACATTCATACCATAGCATCGAGCAACCCTAAAAAATTATTAGAGTGTTAGAGAAGGTCAAGTCTAACTGGCCTCTATGACCCATAATTCCAACCTGTGAGATGCCCTCACCTCCTCATTTCCCCCGCCCTAGACTCACCTCTGTGGAGGGCACCAGGTCGCCGCACAGAGGGAGCCGGATGCTGCGTGCTCAGTGTTCCTGGGCCTGGGTCCTATCCTCATGCTCCACTCCATTTCCTCGACATCCCAGGCTGCCCCCCAGGCCCCCGCCACCAACCCAGGGCCATGCATTCATTCTGTGCCTCTCCAGCTCAGAGACGTTCATCCACCTTCTCCTGTACCTCCTCCCTGCATGCCTCCCCCAACACCAGCAAAGTTCTTGCATGTTGTCCTTGGCTGGCATTTTCCCAGACAACTCAGGGAGCAGCAGCCCTCTTGAGCCCCCCAGTCCCCGGGACGGCCACTCTTGCAGAGGCTGCAACCCACACCTTCCCACATGGCCCACCTCCCTCCTGGCACCTCACAGGTTGTCCCTAACACTGTGGCTCACCCATGTCATCCTTCACCCCTGGAGACCTGACCCAGTCCACACCAGCCACCCCATCAGCTGCCAACCCCCTCCCTTTATGCATGTGGCTTCCTCCATGGCGACCGTTCTCAACTCGTGTCGCGTGCCGTTGCTTCCAGCATGACCGCTATGCTTCTGCTACACCTGATCACCATCTCAGCGATCACCCAACAACAGCTAAGACACACTGAGTGCGCACCAAGTACCAGACGCTGTCCCAATTATTTCATAATCCTTAGCGCATTTAATCCTCAGCAATGTATGTTTACTTTTCACTTGCTCATTTTACAGAGGAGGAAACTGAGGCAGCAAGAGGTTAAATAACTTGCCCCAAGGCGCACAGTTAAATGTCTAGACAGTCAACTCCTGCAGGAGTGTGTGTGTGTGTGTGTGTGTGTGTGTGTGTATGTGTGTTCTGACGCGTTCAGGTATCTCCTATAGTGTTTCATTCCTTCAATAGGCATTTATTCAACTTCTCTTTTCGTACATACCCCTGTCTGCGGGAGGGAAGTAACAGGGGATAAACGTGGGCTTTGCGGCAGGCGGCCTGAGTTACTGTCCCGGCTCTGTTTCAACCCAGACACGGGTGGGGGGTGACTTGTTCACTCTCCTGGGAGCTTCTCACTGTCAGTAAATTGGTAACGATAGGACCTACCTCTTGGGTTGCCCTGGTGTCAAAGCTCACTCCCGACTCCATCCCCCCACGTACACACAGGTCTTCTGGTGACCCTAGAAACACACAAGTGTCATCCACAAGGAACACACATGGAGAGATCAACAGTCTGTCTTTGAGGCCCACACTGCGTTACCTTGGAACATCAAAATCAGGATCATCCTCAAAGTTGCACCGCGAAAAGTCACCCACGGGGGGAAGGGAAGCCCCCAGCCCCGGAATGAGAACAGGATATGCCCAGCCTAACGCCCTGTCTCCCCCCAGCCACAGGAAGGCACGGCCAGACACCCAGGGAGCCCCAGGCACCCCTGCCAGCCCCTTCCCGGAGCTGCTGTTTCTCTTACAGAGAAACTCGGTCTCCTAAGGAGATCTGCATGCCTCATTTACTGCACAGAATAGAAAGAGTAGCCCTCGTGTTTCAGTCTGAGGCACTCATCTGTGGTTCTTATTTATAGTCCTGCATACATTTGCGCACACAGAGATACGCCAGCCAGGAAGCACGGGCCCAGGTACACAGCGCACACACACACACACACACACACACACGGAAAAACAAGATTTATTAGTATGTACATACAGCCCAGTTAAAGATAAGTCCATTCACTGTCCGCAAAAGCAAAGAACCTATTAATGTTCACATCCCCAATTCCAAAACCACTCTAAAAATAAATATCTACTCAATTTAATCAATTTTCAAAGTCACACAAATTAGTTCAGGTAGTACAAATGCTAACAGCTTTCTCCCTTTGCTCTTAATTAACCTAAGAATTTGGGAAATGGAGGGAAAACAGAGAACATCTAGCCTCAAAAGTTGGTCCCCAAAGCAACCTGTCCCTAATAGTATGAAACTCTCTCCCTTTGTCTCTGCTCTTTCTGCTACAGAGGAATCAGTCACCCCCAACGCAACTGGGACAATCTAGCCGCTTGGTGAGCCCTGCATCTTGTCGGACAACCCCACAGGGGCAGGGATGGAGGACAGAGAAAATATTCCTAATGACATACAGGATTTGCTGCTTGCTGTGGGCCAGGAGGCATCCAAACAGACAGGCCAAGAAAGGGGCCAGGTCAAATGATTCTTTGCACTTTAAAATATTACCACCCCCCTAGCAGAAAGAAAATCCACAGGAAAAAAAAAAAAAAAAAGTCCAAAAGTGGATGGGATGCTTCGAATAACTATCTCCCAACACATTTGTTTCTTTTTCCATTTTGATTATCTTCCAGTACACCGACTGCTGGCCTCTCCCATCCTCCCATCTCTGCCCTCGCAAGTCCCCTGTCCTCGCCTTTCTGCCCACGGACGCATTTTGTGAAACGCAGCCCCTTGACGGGGTATGGGGGCACAAGCTGTGAGAACACAGCCTGCAGTCACGTTGCAGGGCGCAGCCCGGGACTTACCCCAGTGGTGGCAAAATCGTTGTTGGGACAACGGGGAGAACAGAAGATGCTCTCTGGCTGGCAGGGTTTATGCCTGGACCCACAAGGCACCAGAGAGGGGAAGCCAGGCAAGGGAGCACCCGGCATCGCTTCTTGTGGGCACCACCTGGGCTTGGGAGAAGAGGGAGTGGAAACCCACCAGAGTCTGATATGCTGTCATCTCCTGGGGGAATAGCTTGCAAAATTCCCGGGAATTCTGGGAATGAATAAAGAAATTTCCAGGCTGGAAAAGACACGTCCAGGCCAAACCTCTAGACCTCTCGGGACACTATCAGCTCGTTTCTGTGTTTAGACTGTCCCAGGGGTGTTTCAATCCTAACACTTGAAAAGCACGTAAAGGAAGAAAATGACTTGTGTGTCTTGGTGAGACACCTTACCCGCAGCCTCCCCTGTAGAGAACCAGCCACGCTGGCCCCCCACGTCCTCAGCATCTTCCCACTAACGTACCCGCTACAGACTCTAGATACGTAGCATAATGCTTCCGAGGGGCGAGCCTAAACTCAGCATACGTAAGAACACGGAAGCCATGAAAAGCAATTTGAAACATCAACACTTTTCTAAAATGGAAAAACATTGATTATCCACAATAATCCCATGTCTCCAAAACTCAAATTCCAGCCATCGATTCACTCCACACTAAATTACCTAATCTTGAAACGTATCTGTTCAAAGCAACTTATCATTCAAATGTGTTCAAAATAATAACCAAAGTTTCACAAAAACAATATTTATGCCAAGTTTGCCTTTGACAGTCGTGGAGTTTCTCATTTTATCATGAAGAAATGCACGAAGGAAATGAAATGGAAAAAGGAAGACTCTGAAGGACGAGGGAAATGACACAATCAGCAATGAGAAAGACAAGAAGGGCTCACTTTTTTTTTTTTTTTTTAGCACTACTTCCTGGCATCGAGCTACGCATTTGACATGCACCATCTCATGTTCTCTTCCCCCAAATCTGTGAGGGATGTGCAATTAGGCCCAATACACAGATGAGGAAACTGAGGTTCTGAACAGTGTCAGAATCCCCGTGTCAGCATAGGTGACATAAAAATGGCAGAGGAGATTAAGAGAGGTCAGTTGCAATCACCTAAGAAATAAATGGTGGAATCCAAGCTAAGGATGTTGCAGACAGCAGGAATAGACAGAATTTAAATGCGGGGGCGAGAGAATGGGGAGAGTGAGGATGAGTGTCTGGACTGCTATACAGAAAATGGTAACAGGAGCACAGGCTTGGAGAGGATGGGCGGTCGTTGAGTTTCAGAACCACTGAGCTTGAGGAACCATGGGGCCTCCAGGCAGGGACAGCCACTAGGCATTGAATGGCCACAGGTCTTTCCCACACCTCTTTGCTGATATGCACACATCATTTATCAAAATAAATCAGCTTGTTACGTGCAAGTTCTCACCCTTTCAGGAAGTTTCCTCCCAACTGGCCGGAAAACAAACCGCAAGTATGCTTGTGCCTCTGAGATGGGCTGTGATTAGGGCAAGCGCTGAAGTCACTGTCCCTGCACATACAGCCCAGCCTCCAGTGCCGGCATTTCTCCAATCCCATCAGCGTCCCTGTCTTCAACACGCAGAAAATCCACGTGCAGAGGCTGGAGCAGTCCTTCCTCCTCCCTGTCGGCCTGAAGGACGCACCGGACAGGCCTCCCCTGCCAGGCCAGGGTGGCTTTCTCTGCCCTTTTGTCCGGAGAGAAGCGGCTGAAAAATCGTCTGCACAGGAAGACAACAGCAGGGTCCCGGGGCTTTCAACGTCCCCCTTCCCAGATGCCGGTTTCATTTGAATAATTCTGCTGAAACTTTCCTTATAAAAAAGAACCAAAGTCCTCCACAAAAACCCACCATACCATTTGCTGCAGGACTCCACACAAAAGCTGTCTGTGGGACCATCCCAGGGCCACTCGATGCCCACCCAACTTGTATCCCCATAGCCCAGTGGAAACAGAGTCTGTTAAAATCCCCTCCGTTTTGAAGGGCAATAAAAACCCTCGTGTAGTGCCTAGTTAGAGCACGTCCCCACCGTGTGCAAATGATGGACACTACGTGCCCATGACCAGCGGCTCCCCTGGCCACACCCGCAAAGGCATCACTCAGGACTCCCCAGCTACCACGGCAACTCTCCCCCAGCAGAAAGAGAAAAATAAGCTGCTTAGGTCGGTCTGTCTAACCCTTCTGCCCTTTCCACCTCCATCCCCAGCAAAAGTCACCATATCACAAACCGGCAGGGACAGCCATGCTAAACAAACAGTCCATTTGAGTCCCTATGTTTCCCGGATGGTGGGGTCATTCAACAAGTCTTGGACAATGGCTGTGGGCAGTTCTTCTATGTCTCCCTGCTGCAATGAACCTGAGGTTGCAGGTTCAGATGGAGGTGACATAAGTTGGTGGATCCACTCTCAGCCTGAGTTCCTGGAGCACAGTGCCCCTCCCCTACATCCCGTATCACACATATAATGTGAATGAAGAAGAAACCTTTGTTTTAAGCCATTGACACTTGGGGATGTTTGTTACCGCAGCATAGCTTAACCTATCCTGACTAATACACTCACCATCTGAGGCCCTTGAGAGACTTCTTTTCTCATTCCTTCTCTCATTAGGATAAGACTGAAATCTTTTAGCACTGCACTCAAGATTCTTCCTAATTTTCCCTCAACCTAAAGTGCTATTGCTCCAGTAGACACCCACCCTCCAAGAGCACCACTCCTTATCCCCACCCTTTCAAGCCTCTGTGCTTCCATTTGTGCTGTTCCCTCTCCCCGGGTTGCCCTTCCCCTCTCCCCCACCCTACAACACTCTTTGAACCCCTCTTAGCCTTCAAAGGCCCCTGAATGTCCCTCAGGAAGCCTTCTTACTGGCCACAGATGGACTGAGCCTCACAGTCCTGGGGGTGTCCCTAGAAGTCCGGCCTTCTCTGCAGCCAGAATAGAATGCTGTTATAATTACTGGTTTACAAGCCTGTCCCCCCACTGCATGCCAACTGCACGCACGGGCATTTATCTGCTCCTACCTCTGTACCCCCAGCACACAGACACTGCCAAGCTAAGAGCATGTGCTTGACAAATATTTGTAGAATAAATTAACAAATGAATACATTCCTCCCATAAAGATCTACAGATAAAAGGGTTTTTTAAAAAAAAATACACGTATAAAAACTTATTTTAGGTAGAGATGCTTACAAGTGGAAGACACAAATCTCAACCACAGGGCAGTCTGAGGGGACTTCAGCAAATGTCCCCACTGTCTTTTTTGCCCAAGCAAACAACTACTTTGTGCCTCTCTCTCTCTCTCTCTCTCTCTCTCCTCCCCCACTCCCCATCCCTCTCTCTCTTTACCAATTTTCAGAAAGTGAGTCTTAAAAAATCTCAGGGTCATGGTGGCTCACGCCTGTAGTCCCAGCAATTTGGGAAGCTGAGGCAGGAGGATCGCTTGAGCCCAGGAATTAGAGGCTGCAGCCTGGGCAACAGAGCAAGACCCTGTCTCAAAAATAGAAAGAAAGAAAAGAAAAACAAAAACCTCAGGGAAAGGAGAGGGTGCCGGCCTAACTGTATTCACCTAAGGCTTAGGCCCTCAGCCCAAGCAGGTTCATCTTGGTCTCTCATCCATCAACCCAAGGAAAGATTCTTCGACTGCATCTCAGTCAGGAGAATAATCACCGTCCCCATGGTAACAACCCCCGATGAGTCAACAGGCTGGGAGAAGAGCTGATCACGTTCAAACCAAGGACAGCAAGCCGTCCTCGTTTGCGACATCCAGAGATGAGTGAACAGGTGTGTGCACGCACTGTCATCCTGTGGTCAGCGGGTTGTCTCCTAACTGTCCTCCTGCTTGGAGATCCTACTGGGGAGGCAGAAACCCCAGAGGGGTCCAGCCACAGCATGTCTCTGCCCAGCTGGTTCTTGAGCAACTGCCAGACAGCAGAGATCAAATCTCAGGAGACAACCACACACTTCTCCAGCCTCTCTGTCCAGAGAGTTCTTCAAAGCCCCCGACCGTCCGCTGGCAGCCTCCGGGAATGGGGCAGGGGCTGTTTGTGTCAGCCTGGAGGGGCACCTTTAGCTGGAGCAGGCTCACAGCAGGGTGGAGAGCAGGCCATCATTTGGTTTCTCTGAGACCTGCCTGTGTGCCATCCCCACCCCTCTCCTTGGGTGGTGGGTTTTATACCTCCAGTCCCTGGTACCCCCTGGAGCCCAGTAGGAAGGGCACTTACCAGCTGGGAAGGCAGGCAGACAGGTGTCAGGGAACCAGTTCTGCTACCAACAAGCTGTGTGACCTCAGCCGAGTTGCATAACTTCTCTGAACGTTTCTTCATTCATAAAATGTAAATGACACCCACCTTCCGGACTTGTGGAAGGTACTGAAGACCGTGTGCAGAAACCACGTGGGCATAGTAAGCGGTCAATACGTAGCAACTGATTCACAGCATTTACGTTGAATGTGCCAACGACACGCTCCCCAAGGGCAGAGTCGTTCTCCACGAAGCGCTGTTCTCAGCACAGGCTTGTCACACACAGATTTGTTAGGAATCCCCTGCCCTGTGTGCAGGCAGGACGCATATATGTGTACGGCACACACCCAGGGATACCCAGAGGCCGTGGGACACGCGCCTGCCCAAGACTGTCGAGCTAACCCAGCACTCGGCTCAGCCTCACCTGAGACAGCAAACGCTTGGTCCACGCCAACATCCACCCAGATACATCAAGCTTCCCAAAACCATCAATGCGGAGGTATTTTTAGAGCTCAAAGAAGGGCCAGTGTCTCCTGTCCTGGCAATAAATACGCAGGCCAGCCACCAGCATCATAAAAATCAAAACTCTGCACTCATTTACTGAGTACAGAGTCACCTGTGGGAATATCGGGGAGCGCAGGGTCCACATAGCAGAGTGTTCAGGATGACGGTGCCCTGGAGGGAACATGGGGGATTCCACAGGTCACCCCTGTCTGCCTGGGGTCACTCCAGGCTTTCACAGCCTATGACTGGCACCCATCTCAACCAGAGATCTACTCCTTTACGCGCGTGTCTATGTGTGTGTCTATGTGTGTGTGCGTGTGTGTGTGTGTGTGTGTGTGACAGAGTCTTCTAAAATCGTACAGGCATGCTTTGTCACACGGAGTGGAAAGACACCCCGGTTCACACGTCCTAAGGACAAAACCCCTGCAACCAGGCCAGCCAGACTCACAGAAGAAACAGCACTGATGGCTCCGGTTGACAGCTGTCTATCAAAAAGCCCCTCCCTACGGACACCTGGCCAGGCAGAAAGTAAATGCTGTCACCGCCGCAAAGTGGGCTCCCACGTTTTGCTGTGCGACGCCCCTCCTGTTGCTGCCCAGCCGGCAGCGATCCTCTTCACCGTCTTCAGCCTCTTCAAGACGGAAAGGGCTGAGGAGCCCTCCCGCTCCCTGGCTGATGGATGACCCTTTAATTCAAACTCATTCACAGCCAAGTGTCACCTCGGGCACTGCCCTGCTAAGCCTCTCCTCCCCAGTGTCCAGTGAAAGGATGTTTTCTTCTTTAAAGGGATCTAAGGAACCAAAGCAGCGTCCAGAGGGGGGCAGGGAGGCAGAAGTCACCCAAGATCTTTGCTCCTGCCCTGGCCGCTGTCTCTTCCTCTCCTCTCTACTCCACCCAGCCCCACCTTCCTGGGGAGGTGTCTGTCATCCGCATCACCTCATGGGACGCCCTGAGTCACATCTTCCAGCTCCTGTCTTCTCTCCACCTCTGGCAGCGAGGATCTCACACACACACACACACACACATACACACAGAGGCACCCACAACGCACACATGCAATCTGTCAAAGCAATGTTAGTCATTAGTGGGGGCAAGATATGGTGGAGCCCTGTTTATTTTTCAGGTCTCGTGACTGACTGGGAAGATTGGTTATTGAATAGATTTCGAATATCCTTTGTTCAAAACTCCCAGCTTGTTCCTGGTACAGTTTCTGAGACAGGAAATCTCTCCCATGACTTCTAGAGGAAGAAATCCATGAAGCTGCAAACCAGAGGTCCTCGGGCAAGGGCTGGGCGGAACTACCATGGGACTGAAGCACACAGGCCAGGCGGGGTGCAGCGGGAAAGGGTGATGGGGAGACCCGGGGAGGCGGCCACTTGGCAAAGTGGTGAAGAATCGAACTGCGGGGTTCAAATTCTTGCCCTGATGCTTGACATCTGGGTGACTCTGGGCACAGTACAATGACTTCTCTGGGTCTCAGTCCCCCATGACGGGGAGATTACATCACCTGTGTCACTGGGGTCTTGGGAGGATAACTGGAATCATCTAGACAAATCCCTTAGCATGGTCTTTGGCTCATGGGAAGCATTTAATAACTATCTAGCTTTTAAAAAATTATCATCCAATATACAAAAATTTATGCAAAATGGATCTAAACCTTAAACATAAGAAAAAATAATTACCATCCATGATCTTAACTAATCTTCCCATCAACCCTATGGATTGGTAGATATTTGCTCTATTTTGTAGATAAGAAAACTGAAGTATGCAGAGTGGTGTGATTCCCCCAAGATAACAAAGCCAGAGGGAGGCCAAGTCAAGGTTTGAGGGCAGGTCAGTGTGGCTGCAGAGCGATGTCCCCACCGTTCTGCCACGGCCCACCCCGGGCACAGCAGACCTGAACATCCAGGCTGTTCCGGGCTGTGACGACACCTGCATAGCTGCAGTGACTACAGTAGCTCTTTCCTTTGTCCTTTCCCCTGCAGTTTCTTTCCAGAGTCTTGAGAAGCTACACAACCCCTGCTGCCTGCAGGAGGCAATCAGGCAGTGCGGTAGGAGACCAATAGCAGCAGCAAAGAAAAAGAAAAGAAATAAAAGAAAGTTTTCTTTTTCCCAGACTGAGGTGCCCCGCTGCCCTGGGAGAAGCTGGGAAGAGGGAACTCCCATGCCAGTCCCAGCCTGGCTTCCGTCCCCTGCCCTTTGCTGCTCCAGGTGGGAGCACAGGCTGGCTGAGCCCTACATCCCGACACTCTACACGACACTCGGGTTCCCTCGGAGCTGCGGAGGGCAGTCAGCTCAGACAGCCCCTGCTCCTGCCCCAAGGGGAAGACAGACCTGGGAGCAGCAGCCTGACCATCCCCCTGCCTCCCACCCCCACCGTGCACACACTGGCCTTTTTCATTTGTCCGGGTGTCCTCAAGAGGGACAAGGGCCTGATTCAGTGACCCCTGAGACCCGCCTCTCAGTCCCCAGGCCCCGGGCAGCCTGGGAAGGCTCTGACCTACATGCAGACGCCTGGGGGTTCTGGGAGGGAAGCTCACAGCTCAGAGGCCTGAATTCAGGACGCTGCTCTGGGGCTCCCCGAGAACCACTGATTTAAGGGGGGCTGCTCACTTTGCCGAACGGAAATGGGCAACTCTAATCTTTCAAAAAGAGCTCACAATTCAGCCCTCCCTGGAAGCTACAATTCAACCATGCTCTTCCAAACATCCACACCACGGCTTCCATGAGACTGTCTCCCACAGAACCCAGCTGGGAGCGGCGGTCTGCGTGCAAAACTTCAGGAGTGGACCTGCTTGGATGGGACTTTCAGAAACTGCTCGCCAAGGAAAAACACACAGCGAAATTAAAAATCAGGTGACCTAAATGACTACGCTGACCAACGGTGGGATGAAGAGGAACATATCTGAGCAACAGCAGTAAATCGCAGAAAGACGTGTTAAAATGCAAAAGCCATGTCTAGATGTAAAATCATGGATACTTTTTATTTCCCTCTTAGTGTTTTTAAGTATTTTACAAAAGTACACTGCAGAATGTTCAAAAATCGGATAAAAAAAGTTTTTTAAAAAAACTTCCTTTTTTTTTCTTCTATTTCAATTTTCTTCTTTTGCATTCCATTTTAGCCAGCTTGCTTGAACTTCATGTTCAAACACCTTTCTCTCCCAAACACAAGCTCCAAGAGGGATCTTTTGGAGCACAATTAGAACCACAGGGACACTTGCAAAGAGGAAACAGGCCAGCCGGCCATTTCTCCCTTCCATGCGTCACAAAAGTCACAGTCGAGATTCAGTTAAATCGCAGTGCGCAGAGGCTGGGTAAAGAGCTATTGGTAAGATTTGCAGAAGCGCAGCGCAGGCCAATAAACAAATCAAAACAAAAATGGGAAAGGAAAAAACGTGTTTTAAGAAGAATAAAGTCGTTAGGTGGCAAGGTTCCCCTGCACTGCCAGGCCAGGGAACCACCGCCAAAGACCCAAACCTCTTTCACCGGGAGTCGCAAGCGGGAGGCGCTGGCTCTGAGCGGGGCTTTGTGCTCGGGCCCAAGTGGCCGCGGGGGCTGCGCCCCACCAGCCGCGCGCCGGGCGGGCGGGCGCGCCGGGCACAGCCAGGCGCCGGGGGTGACCGCGGCAGCTCCGGCCCGGCGGCTGCTGGAAGGGGCCGCGCCGCCCGCGCCCGGTGGAGCCACAGCGCCATCAAGCGGCCACACGGCCAACGGCCGCGCGGGGGGCGGGCCGGGCCCTGGGCAAGAGGTCCCGGGTTCCCAGCCCCAGCTGTCTGTCCCTGGGGAAGGGTCCGGGCCTGCCAAACTGCCACTCGGCCCCCGAGGCAGGAGCCCGCAGACGGACACCAGCTGTCCAGGCGCGCCACACGACGCAGGGCTGGCTGGGCTGGCCGGGAATCGGCTGCCCCGGAGGATGCTCGGGGATCCTGCCTCCTCCTCCGCTGCCTCCTCCGGAGCGTGGCTTTTGCAATCCCGGAGCCACCCTCCCCTCCAGCAACTTGCTCAGAGTTTAAAAGGTTTGGTTCCCAAGAACAGCGAGGCCAGAACAAGGGCAAAACATGTGATGGGCGGCAGGGCTGCCAGCCCCTGGGGCATCCTGCGGGGGCCAGGCCTGGGCCACGGAGGGCACGTTTGGTACATGTGTGCCCCAGAGAGTCTGGGCGGGGGTCACTGCCCACAGCCCTGCAAGGTCCCCAAACCTAGAACACATCTCAACTGGAAGCAGCGCATGACCCCATGCATCTCCCAGGACAGAATCTGGTCCTTGCACACAAATTATGGGGTAACTTGAGAGGGGAGCACGTGATCTCCATCCACAGACCACTGGAGGAACCCAACATACAAAAAAGAGTCCTTAGAACACCAACCAGGAGCACACACGTTAATAAGAATACACCAACAGGGCATCGCAGGACAGGCACGGCAGGTGTGCTATGAGCAAATCACTGTGCTGATTCCTCTACGCACGTGATGCTATTTAACCTCCAACAACACCCTAGGAGATGAGCTCCTTTTGCAATTTTTGCTTTACAGAAAAGGAACTGGAAGCACCCAGAGGTTGAATAACTCACCCCAGGGTGTCAGCTGGACAGCGTCAAAGCCAAGCCTGGAGGACGGGGCCTGAGAGCCGGCTCCTTTGCTCACGGCCCCGTCTCCAATCCCATCTTTCCACCACCCTCCCCCACGGGTGGATCCAGGTGTGGCGGGACCTGAAACATACATTTTTCTAGAAGGAGTGGCAGCCTGTTTCAGAAAAGTCATGAAGTTGTAAATACACAGTTTGGGTCCAGGAGCTGAGGGTCCCTGTAGGTGGGTGCTATGCCTCACTGTCCCCGGGGTAGATCACCTCTGCTATTCCACCACCTCCCCTGTGCAGCTGGCTGTCCTGAAACATCTGCCCCTTCCAACCACTCCTCTGGCTTCTGCAATTGACTTCCACGCCCAGCTTGTCCCTGAAACTGCTTTGACTCAAGGTCACTCAATGACACCCAACTGCCAAGTACAAGCAGTGCTCTCAGCATTTCTCTCGTGGAGGAATTTGCAGCCCTGACGTTACTGCTCCTGAAACCCTCTAGTCTCACAGCACCCAGGACACCACAGTCCCCTGCTTTGTCCTCTTGCCACCCGGCCACTTGCTCTGTGTTCCTTATCGGTGGATCGTCTGTGGCCTGCTCCTAAAACCCCCAGGTAAGCAAGCGTGGCAGAGGAAAGAGAGTAAGCTCAGAGCCGGCCATACCCGAGGTTTAATCTGGAAGCCCCGTTTAAGAGCTGTGTAACGATCAGCAAACTCTGAGTAACCATCAGTCTCCCTCTCTGAGCCCACTTGCTCCTCCATACAACTGGGGTTGCACATAAGTTATTTAAAAGATTAAATGAGATCATATGGTTAGTGTCTTTAGTAGGATGCGTGGCCCAGCGGAGAGCTCCCCATCAGCCCTGAGTCCATCTTTGTGTGCTGGACACTGTAACGTGTCCACTGCCTGCAGAATCACATCACCCGGGTCTTCAGGCCTGTCTTCCTTTCTTCCTTTGCTGGGTTCTGAATGGCACCACTGACTATTCAGCATCGACACAAGAAATCCAGAATTCAGCCTGAATCCAGCTTCCACGGCACGAAACGTCACCCTCAGACCCATCAACCGCAGAGAACCTCCCTCAGGCCACAACCCCCCTTACACGTGCCCGGGGGCTCCTGTGCTGTGTGATAATGATGGGGTCTCCCTTAGGGATGGGCAGGGAGGACCGATGACAATACAGTGGCTGGCATGAGCCAGCGCTGACCGAGAGAAATATAATGTGAGCCTCGTAAGTAGCTTTAAATGTTCTAGCTATCCCAAAAAAAGCTAAAAAGAAACAGCTGAAATTAATTTTAATAAATTTTATTTAACCCACTATATCCCATATCTTTATCATTTCAACAGGTGACCAATATTTTAAAAATTATTCATGAGCTATTTTATGTTATGTTTTCACACTGAGTCTTTGCAATCCAGTGTGCCTTTTACACTTATTAACACAATGCATCTCAGTTCACACCGGCCACTTCTGAGATGCTCTCCGGCCACATGCGGCTTGTGGCTGCTGTACTGGGCGGCATGTTCTCTGCGACCCCACTGGGAAAGGACGCCTGGGACAGTTTCCTCTGGACTTTGCCCTGTGCACGTTTTCCATTTGCTGATTTTGCTTTTTCTCCTGCCACTGGGCTAAATCGTAGCTGTGGGTATGACAGCATGCCAAGTCCTGCGTGTCCTCCTCGTGTGTCACTGATCCTGGAGTTGGTCCCAGGGTCCCCCGACACCACCCTCCTGCCAGTGTTCAGGCACCGTGTTCACCAAGCAACCGCCCAGCTCCTAAGGTGGCCTCAGAGGTCTGACTTTGACTTTGGGGGATGATGTGCACAAAGGACCCTCCCCCATTTCAAGTGAATAGACGAGTATTCCTGTCTCTCTCTTGGTCTTTGTGGATTTGGTTAGTTTTTGGTGTTTAACCATAGTCTGCGCGTCCTATAAGTTTGGTATAAACTGAAAGATGCAACATAATTAAACGTGGTGGTGGGAAAGCTGTCTTCAGCATTCACCCACTCGGTGCTTCCTACGTGCCAAATACTCAGCTTTCATTTCTCTTGACCAAAAGAAAAGAATGTTTTTGTATCTGCCTCCATTTAAACAGAATTAATACATAATCTAGTTCACACACTCTGAGCAGTTGTAAGGTGTTTGGCTCTTACCATGATTTTCTTCTCCATAATGTCACAGCAGTGTTGGTCTCTCACAGGTATTGCAGCTGACTCGATGTTTGTGTCCCCCTCAGATTCCTGTGTTGAAATCCTAACCCCCAAGGTGATGGTATCAGAAGGTGAGGCCTCTGGGGGCATCAGGCCATGAGGGTGGAGCCCTCAGGAATGGGATGAGTGGCCTTAAAGGGATCCCAGAGAGCTCTCTCACCCGCTTCTGCCACAGCCAGACGACAGCAGGGTCTGGAAGGGAGCCCTCGCCAGACACCAGATCTGTGGCCCCCGGACCTCGGATTTCCAGACTCCGGAACTGTGAGAAACACATTTCTGTTGTGGAGAAACCACCTTACGGTGCTTTGTTATAACAACCCAAAAGGACTAAGACAGGGACCTTCCGTGAGATCTTCCTTGTCGGCCCTGAGGCTGAGAATATTCTTTCTCGGTATTTTGGGATTTGGCAGTTTGTAGACTTTGCAAGGCTGGAACCACATCACAGCGTGGGGTGCATTCACAGAGCTTCACTCTGATGCCCGCGGGAACGCCTCTGCCTCTGTGGGCCCCTTCCTTCCTAAAAACGATTTTTTAAATTATATTTTATGACGGCATTGGTATAAAGACAATATAAAGGTAATCCAGGTTGGATACATTCGCATGTAATCTTTATCATATATCATTTTTTTCTTCTGACTTTAAAAGAAATTAAAATTAAAACATTTTCATAGGCCCCTAAAAGGATCGCGGGCCCTGGACACTATAGGCTGCCCGAGTGAGACCACTCCTGCCGGGGGGTTCTCAGGTTGTCACCCAAAACGCAGGGTTTTTATAGCAGGAAAAGTGTACATTTCCACCATGTCCTGTTCCCATCCCACAAAGCCGAAAGCCACCAGCCCTACAGAAGCCCTCTGGGTCCTGCCGAGGCCACGGCCCTGTTCTCAGGACAGGGAGCACCACCCAGCCCTGCATTCGCGTTTGTCGTGAGGACATCGAGTCCTCCCCAGGAAGCAGGTGCTACTCTTTGCATTTCACGGATGACTTACAGTCTGCCCAAGGTCGCTCGGTAAGGACGTCCTGCTCAAAACACGTTTATCGTAGGGCAAACACTGATTACTCTTATTTAAAAACAAACAAAAGGTGAGCATTCCATGTCCGGCTGTCTGTGCAGCACGCACAGCCTAGCCTAAAGCGGCCAGCAGACAGGGGCTCATGTCACGGCGGAGGCTGGGACTCCTGGAGCCGGGCTGGGTTTGAGTCCCGGCTCCTCCACATACTAGCACTGTGACCTTGAGAACTGATTCCACTTCTCTCTACCTCAGTTTCCTCATCTGTACAACGGGCATAATCCTGCCCACTTTGAGCATCGTTGCAAGGAGTCAGCGCGTTCATACAAGTGTAACAGGCAGCCTTTTAAGGTGACCGCAGTGGCCCTCACCTCCTGGTGTGCTCCTTGTACAGTCCCGTCCCCTTGCATGAGGGCCAGACCTCGTGATTTGCATGTAACAAAGAGAACGTGACAAGTGATGAGCAAAGACATGTCGAGACTGCTTTACAAAAGGCCGTGATTTCTGTCTCCCTCCCTCTCTGTCACGTGCTCACGGTGATGGAGCCACTGCCACAAGGTGACCTGCCCTACAGAGCGGCCGTGTCACAGGAGCCGGGGCCCTCGATCCAATGGCCTGCAGGGAACTAAGCCTGGCCAACAGCCACTGATGAGCCTAGAAGTGGACCCTGCCCCGCTCGAGCCGTCAGGTGACGGCAGTCCCAGCCACCACCTTCACCGCAGCCTCGAGAGACGCTGAGCCAGAGGCCCCGGGAGCAAAACCCTTTCACCGCAGACCGCCGTGAACAGAGTCCTGGAGCAACCTCACCACAAAACCCAGTTCTCACCGAGCTGAAAGACCCCACCAAGTCCAGACCCACGTGAGTGGTTAAACATACGAATTGTTGCAGGGTCTAAAAAAAAAAAAACTAGAGCCAAAAGAAATGACAAAGGACTGTTCACCCAACACCACAAAACCCAAACTAGGGAATATCTTTCCAAGTGTGAAAGAAATCATACCAGGACTAAGACAAGGAAAAATGTGCTTTAATAGGTATCCATGAGCCCATACTGATCTAAACAAGTGATTGAATGAATAAACACATAAATGGGGAAAAAGAGACAAAATTTCCCAATGGAAGAATTAAATAGCACATGTGGCACTTTCCGCTCCAGGAAAGGAGTTTGTCTCCCCTCCCATGGAGCAGGCCTGGCTTTGGTAACCCTGTTCTAATGAACAGGGCATGGAAAGGGGGAAAGGACAAATTTACGTGAAGAAACCTGGCAGACACCACGTGATCCGAGCCACCATGGTCAAGATGCCCAGCGATACGCCACGTTGACACCACGACACCACGTACCCGCGGACACGATGCAACGCGAGTACTCACTTCTGGCATCTTCCTAACCCCAGTGTGTAGTGAGAAGACACCAGACAAAAACAAACTGAAAGACATTCTTCAAAATATGTAACTAGAGCTCCCCACAACCGTCAAGGTCATTAAAACCAAGGAAAGACGGAGAGAAACTTCGCAGACCAGAGAAAACTAAAAGCAATGTGGGATCTAGATTCTCAAACAGAAAATGGATATTAGTGGAAAAACTAATAAATAGAGACCAAGTCTATGATGTAGTTAATAGCATCGCGCCAATGTTAATTTCTTAGTTGTGACAAATGCACTTTGATTATGTTCACACACCTGTTGTTAACTATGAAGAGGTTAAAAATAGGAGAAACTGGGTGAGAGGGATACAGGAACTCTTTGTACTAATTTGGAAACTTTTCTGTAAATCCAAAATTATTCCAAGAAGTGAATAATTTGTAGAAATCTTCAAACATACACACACACGATGCTCTACGCTGGGATGACGTCAGAAAGCTGCACACAGTTTCGCCGGCCCTATCCACGCCACGCCTAGCAATTAGGTGGGGACTATAGATTCACGGGCTACCCTGAAAGGCAACAGGGTCCTGTCCTCAATTTTGAGGATTGGACCAGCTACCAGGGGCCATGTGCTTTATCATTTCTAATTCCCAAACCACCACCAACATCTTCCTCCCTGCAAATGGAAAACTGGCAACGAGAGAAGTGAAGTAACCTGACAGTCACACAGCATGCAGGTGTGCGTCTGACCCAGCTCGGACTCCAAGCCCGTGCTCTTTCCCACACGCCCCGCTGTGCCCCGAGGCTAGAACCATGGAGGACAGCTACCTCTTCCCGTCATAGTCCCCACTGCCCTGCAACAGACAAGCCCCTTTGGGAGGGGTCCTCTGTCCCAGCCGTTCCTAGTCCCAGACCCTAGAGTGAGAGGTTCTTTTGAGAGCTAATACCCAGAATAACCACGAGGTGGCGACAGACCCCAGCAAGTCAAGGAGAAGCCACCTGCGCTCAGGTGCTGTTGTTTGCCTAGGACTTCCCTGTTGGGCGCACAGACTGTTTGCCTTGGCCAAGAGTCTTGTGAAGATAGACGGGAAGGACTTCCCTCGACCACTGTTGTAATTTTGGAGGTCCATCTGTTAGGAATAACCAAAGGCTGTTCTTTTCTTGGCCTTTAGCAGAAACTGGCAGACAGCCCTGAGCTCCTTACACACGCGTGCGCGCACACAGGGGCGCACACACACAGGCACACACGTGCACACAACACACACACACACACACCTGGAGTGGATCCTGACATTTACCCAGGAGCGTCAGGATCTGCAGGACTTGTCTCCACAAACACACTAACAATTACCAGCGTAGTGAACAGACAGAGGTTCTGATCCTTTGTCTTTTAAACCTAAAGTGCTCCAGCTTGAGAACCTAATGACCTGCATTCAAATCCCAGCTCTGTCACTTATCTGTGTGACCTTGGGCACGTGGCTTAGCTCTGGGCCTCACTGTCCCCACCTAGGGCCTAGAGACGGAAGCAGGGCTGAGCCCACTGGATTTGTAGGCTAACAGGTGAAAGTCACCAAGATCAGAGCTTAATAAATGTTTAGCACTTTTTTGTTGTTGTTTCTACCCCTTGAGGGGGGTGTATTTACCCCACCCCCTGTCTCCCAGCCCCCAACAGAATAGGATTCCTGCATGTGAAGAGGACACAGTCTTACCATGGCAACCCTAGAAGAAACCCTAATGAACGACTGCCCTGCTATTTATTCGGGGTCTGAAAGAAAGGACTAGAGAGGTTCCTCCATACTGAAGTTCATGGGAGATGAACCAGTTTCAAAGAATCCACCTCATGGAGGACATGAAGCGACCCGTATCCTGAAGGATGCACTGGGAAGTCTCATGGGTAAAACTGTAACATTTTAGCTCTGCTCTTCTGAGAGTCAGGGTTTTTTTATGGTCAAGGCGAATGTTTAGGATCAACTGCTTTAAAACCGTCTCTAGGCTAAGATGCTGCAGCCCCACAAGGACAGAGGACTTTGGCACTCTAGTAGAGAGTGCTATTTGTGTGCAGAACAGACTCAAGCACTTTCTGGAGATGGCTGCAACGAAACAGAGCAGAGAGATGGAGCCTCCCAGCTGAGGGCAGCACCCATGAGTCCCTGGATCTTCCCATGAAGGTGTCAGCCTTCACCACCTGTGCAGAAGAGCTGGCTTCCCGGGGCCCAGCAGGGCAGAGCTTCCAAGGTTCTAGTTAACTGTCACCAAAAGCTCCAACTACCAACACACATCTGTGTGGCGAGACAGAAGGAAGTGGGTCCCATCTGTTCTTTCTAGACCAGCGGGGTCTCCAACCAGCATCACCAGGGAGGTTATGAGAAATGCAAACTCTCAGGCCCTGCACCAGAGCCACTGACTCAGAAACTCTGGGGATGGGACCAGCCATCTGTGTCCTAACAGCCTTGGGTGGTTCACAAGATACTGGCAAGAGTGTCCTCCATCACCCCAATGGTCACCGCACTGCTCTGGCCTTTCTCGGAGCCACCTTCACAGGTCTGCTCTCTGGCGTTGATGTCACAGACCTCCTTAGCAGCAAGTGACGGGGAAAGAACCCAGAAGTTCCTTCAAGTTCAGAATTTCCTGGGAGAAGATGATGCCGCAATGGTGGGGCATTCCTGGGGAGCCCAGGAGGCCTGGGCATGTCTGTGCCAGCACATGGATCATGTTATCTAAGGAGAATTGATAGAGTATCTCTAAACTACTCCAGACCACATCCAGGCCACCCCTAGCAATTACAGGGGGATTAGAGCAGAATGTTTTATCCTAGCTCTGTCTGTGGTTTTATCTCATTTTTCCTGTCTTTATTTTCTTTGCTTATAAAAATAACAGAATTTTAAATAAAATGCCTTAAATCCTTTCTGTGACAGACCGAGCAGAAGTATCCTTGATGGTCCACCAAAGACATGTGACTCTTCCAAAGCCACCCCATGCAGGGATGAGAAAGGCCCAGCCTGAGGCTGGTGAGCCTGCAGACGTGCTTGCAGTAACACCAACTGAACACTAGAGGACACCACAGCCCAAGAGCTGGGCTGCCCCAGCCCCAGCCCAGGAGGAAGCGCCAACACAGTAAGAGAAAGCCCAGTCCAGACCCCATGACCAGATAAGCTACAAGATCTGCAAGATGCAGGCCCTCCTCGGCCTCACACCTCTGAACACCCGCCTGCCCGTGTTCCCCTGCGGTGTGGTCAGCAAGCGAGTGCTCAAGTGCTCAGGGGCACACAGAGCGGGCTGAAAACCCAAGTGCCCACTGTGTGCCACGTGCAGACTGTGTCCCTTACGATACACTTTCTCCCACACACAGACACACGCCACCTCGTTATATCTCCCCCAGCGCCCTGTGAGGCCAGTTCCATCACCCCATCTTGCAGATGAGAAAAGTGAGTCCCAACAGTACAAGGTGACTCCTCAGGGCCAGATGTCCGGGCCAGTTAGTGGCCCAGCTGGGGAGCTCCCACTCGGCCCAGGGTGGTTTTTCACTTTGGCACAGCACCTCCCAAAAGGCAAATATGAACCTGTTCTCAGTCCTGCCGGCGATAACCCGGAGCCGGGCTACACCTGGAGCGAGTGCTGCTGACCGGGCTCCGGGCAGGCGTCCAGGGGCCTGGGCTCACACAGCCGGGCAGGGAAGCAGCCGCCCCTTGGAGGGCTGCAGCCCCTTGGCTCCCCAGCACCTCCCATCAGCTCTTCTCAAAAGCATCCTCTGCTCATGCCGTGCAGAATTCGGTCACATCTGCCGTTGTGTCGCTCTATGAAAAGCGAAGGGGGAGTGCGTGTGTGTGCATGAGTGTGCACACACATGTATGTGCACATGTACATGCGTTTATGCCCCCACCACCCAGAGGCACCGGGGCCCTGAGAGATCCGCCTGTCCCTCCCTGCACCTAGTTCTGGCCACAGCGGCCAGTCCCCAATCCCTGGCCCCAGCCCAACAGTGTCCTTCCCCAGACCAACAGGGGAAAATGCAGGGGAGAGGCAAGGTACCTGGCCCCAAATCCACAGCGGCTGGCGAGCCCAGAGGACACGGAGGAAGCCCAGGCGGTGCTCCTGGCTCTCCCGGGCACAGCTGACAGCCAAGCCAGGACTGCCCTGCGGAAACGCACAGCAGAGGGCAGCCACCAATTTTTTGTAGCCAGTTTAGGATCAAAAACATTGATTACGTGCTCTTGCTGCAGTTTTCTGCACTTACTCCCTTTTTGTCCCAATAAATATTTTCTGTCAAACACAATCCCCCAAAAATGGGTCCTTGGCAGAGAACGACGCTATGTCAGCCTTTCCTACATCCGCAAGAACGGATCTGTGGAAACCCAGTGAGGTCCCCAATGATGTATGTAGAATAGACAGGACTGTGTTCTCTGCCCTCAAGGAGAACACCCACATCACTGTGAAAACCCAGCTCAGCAGGCGGATGCCAGGGCAGGCTGCGAGGAAGTCCTCGCCCCGCGACCAGCCCATGATATCTTCACGCCACACACTGGGCAGGGGGTGGGGAGAGGGGTCCCAGCTCTGAGCTCCTGGGGGAGCTGCAGCCACTCTTTGGGGACCTTGGCCTCAGAGCAAGGGCTCCGTCTCAGCGGGGACAGCAGATTCTGACACCTGCCGCTGCTTCAGAGGAAGGACGAGGGCTGCAGAGAACGAGGATGGCCACAGGTGTGGCACCGAAGGAGGCTCGTGGGACAGACGGGTCAGAAACAGAGCAGCCCTGGGCCATGTCCCCATCAGGCCCTGAGGCACATGCCAGGGCCCACTGAGCTTTTAAGGGCCCACAGAAATATCTTCATTTCTTTTAATATCAGAGAAAAAAGAGAACATAGACTTCGGCTGGAGAAAATGTTTTAATATGTCATATTAATAGATTTGTGTTTATGCCAACACTGCTATAAGATGTATATTTTTTTAAGTGGGAAGGGGTCCAAGAGGGCCAAGGAGCCAGGGCCCGCAAAAGCCAGAGTGCCCTGAGCAGCTGGGAAGAAGGGGCCAGGGTCCCTGAGCTAAGACCACCTTGGCATAGCCTCAACTCCCCCCCACCGGTTGACAGCCCCCCTCGTGGCCAGGAACCCCTTCTCCTCGGGCCTGAGTGGGGAATGACTGTACCCTCCAAACCAGGACCACGGACTCCACGTTCCCCAGTCGCTTCCTGCTGCCACGAGACTCTTTAAAAATTGTGTCCACTTCAGGAAGGTTCTTACCCAATCCTGGGGCCAAGCACGAGCGGGCCCTGGAAGGCTGGGCGCCAGCAGGAAACCGGGACGATGAAACTCGGCCTCCCCCGAGACGAGCCCTAGTGCAAAGCCCCATCTGCTCCTTGTCCGTTTCCACGCACTGTGTCGTGTTCACGCACCACACAGCCCACCATTGAACTGGTTTAAAGTGCGCCGTGCGCTGGCACAGAGCACATTCACAATGTTGTGTGGCCACCACCATCCAGTTCCAGAATATTGTCATCCCCTCAAAAGGAGGGGATGGCACCCGTTCATAGTCACTGCCCATCTCCCAGCCCCTGGCAACCACCAGTCCACTTCCCGTCCCTGTGGGTTTGCCTCCTGGACGTCCCGTGTAAATGGAACCACACAGTGGGCAGCCTTTCCTGCTTGGCTTTCACGTAGCCTGATGTTTTCGAAGTTCATCCGTGTGCAGCGTGCGTCAGTGCTTTGTTCCTTCGTGGCTGGACATATTCCATTGCATCTGCCTTTCTGCACCACCCCCCTTTTACAGGCATGCGAGCCCTTGCAAGGAAAAGCCCAAACCACAGTCCCAAGTGCTCAACTAGGTAAGAGATGTGTGCACTAAAAACAGGATAAGAAGGCGATCATATTTTAAACCACGGAATGCATAGGTCAGATCCACCCACAAACGTGTAATCCCTTTGGATTCAGCCCTAATATCCCCATCTCCTCTCTTCCGTCATTCAGGGGCTCAGGTAGCCAAGTGCTGACTCAGCATTTGGTCGGGGGGACCCAGAAATGGCCAGGTGAGCTCCGTCCCTCCTGCCGTGGCGGGAAACCCAGGCCTTCCACCTGCAGCCCTGGCCGGTGCCTGGCTGCTGGGCTTCCTTCCATCATTCACGAAGGGAGAGAAACTGGGGCAAAGGACCTAACAAGGGGAAGGTCAGTGTTCCAAGAGGAAGAAAGAGGGCTTCACCATGAAATGAGTGCAGGAGGGGCTCAGAGACAGGAGACCCCCCACCCCGGGAGCCCGCTCCTCACTGTCCAAGCAGCAGACAGTTTTTTAAAGACAGCTTAAAAGGTGAGAGATCGTATTGAAGTTCAGGGGGATGAATGGAGGAAGAGTGTGAACCTCATAGCCAGAAACACGAGCTGACACCTCCCTGGCCGTGGCTGAAGGCCACTCCCCATAAACCAACCCGACAGCCTCCCGTGGCTCCCCACCTGAGAACACCTGACGAGAGGGCCAGGAATGGGCAGCACCATTTTTTCCCTCTCTCCCCACCTCTCTGGGGTCCCAAAGACCCAGCTAACGGTTGCCACTGCCAGCTCAGAGCAGAGACTCCAGTCAGTTCACAAGTTCCTTTTTTTTTTTTTTTTTTTATTAAGGCACAAAAGCACAAAGATGTTTATTGCCATCTCGGGGTGGAAAACTGGGAACCCAAAGGCCAAGCCTTGGGGGCCGGTTAAGAAAACAATGGTCCATTGACTCACTGGCCAGAGGCCCCAGTAAAGATAATGACCGAGGCTGTTGCCACACAGGAAAATCACCCCTGCTGTAAAGTGCAAGAAGGAATATACACAGAATCCACCCTGCGGTCACATCCTGCCAAGGCCACGTGGACGTCGGCTCAAGAGCTTCAGGAGACACGGGGCGTGTTTCACCTTCGGGCCCCTGTCAAGTTTCCAAGTTTCCTGACCCTGTTGTCCCTCCAGGGCCACCACGCGGATGACCCGTAACAGCCTCAGCATCACTCACCGGCAGCCTGGGCACCTCCCGATGCTCCCGTCTCCCTCCCTCCTTCACAGCAGCAATTATTTGTAAGAGCTCTCTTGGAATAAGAGCTTGGCCGTCCTGCCACACGCGTGTCCACGTGTCCACGTGCAAGCACACACACACACACTCTGCAGCACCACTTAGCCGTTCTCGAGCCAGAGCAATTGGTGGCTCTTGAGGCCACGGCCATCAGCACAGGGAGGACAATGCGGCTTTTCTCTCCCGAGGGCTGTTTGCTTAGCACGCAGAGCTCCCCAGCCTGAGCAGGGCTGGGGAAGGAGAATGACTTTTCAGCACCTGCAGGGAGTCGCGGTGTAGACCGCTCCCCAGGTCACAGCTCTCCTGGGTCCCGTGGTCCTTCCGGGATGGGAAGGCGGGAACAGACAGTACGGAGATGGACTAGAGCCGAGCATCATCGGGGACCGAGGACAACATGGAAGGAGGGTCCCCGAGGGACACTGAGCAAGCCCAGAGAGAGACTCAAGTTTCTCTGTTGAGGGTATCCCAAAAATTCTTCCCTCGAGCCTGAGCCTGGGAAATGCATGCAAGGGAAGAAACAGTCACTAAGCTACAGCTGTGTGCCGGGCAGGTCCAGGAACAAAACCGCAGGGTCTTCAAGGCTTTCCAGCACATGGAGTTAGAAAGCGGAGGACAGGAGAGGGGAGTTCACCAGCACAGCCCCAGGTCCAGGCACCAGGACACTGCTTCTTGGCCAAGCCCTGCTGTCCTGTTAGCCGGGAGCCCCGGCCACCGTCTCGGCTCACCTGCTGCAGAATCCGCACTCGCTACGCCGCTGCAGCAGGCAGCTTCCGTCTTGTTACTAAAACCCCTAGTTTGGCCAAAAGGTAAAATGGAGTTGGGGGGGAGTTTCATAGCATTATTTCCATAATAAGATGAAACTAAAAGTCAACATTCTTCTACTCCTCATTAGTTCTATTAAGCAAGTTATGATATTCGTTTCGCAGCACATTGTATAGATATTAAAAATAAACATAAAGGCAAGAACGCAAGCATGTGGAAAAACAAAAACCAAAGGTTAAGTAAAAAGTGGGAATCAAACCACACGCTGTAAGATTACGATTCTGGAAAACTCTCAAGTACGGACCACGGATAAATGAGATCGCCAAATACGTAAATGCATGATAGTGAGATTTCTAAAAATGCAGAGTTGTTTTGAATAACAAATATGACGTAAACAGTAGCATGAAATGGAAAGGGGAGGTCCCCAGAGGACGCCGTGGAGGGCGGAGAAAATCACTGACTCTCCACGTCCGGGAGTCTGGCCGGCTTCCCCAAAGCCCCGTCGTCAAACCGACCCAGAGTGTGGAACCTGCGTCTCCCACCGTCTTCCCCCTGCCCCTGACCGTGGGCTACGACTAGCGGCCTCCTGACGGGTGATCTGCACACTTCCTCCCTCGGAGCTAAGCCTGCCGGCCTTCTGGCCACATGACTCCTGGCCGCCCCGGCCTCAGCCCCTGCTCCCTCTCCACAACCTGCCCCTCAAGGCTCCATGTCCACCTTCTTGTCCATCCTGTGCACCACCATGGTCTTGTCCATCCGGGAGCTGGTGGCCTTGTCCATTCAGTCCTTAGTCACCGCCTTAGATGACTCATCTCACGCTTTCTCTCCCACTTCCAAGAGAGCCCTGGAAGTCTGGGGCAGTATCTATTCTCCTTTCTCCTCCCCTGCCTGCACCAGACGTTCAATCTGTGTTTGCAGAATGAATAAACGGCTTCTCCCTCCCTGTCCCCTTGAATTGCCACCGGGATGGTCAGGAGGAGGAAGCCCGAAAATAAGATTGCGAGGACATCTTCTTTGTTGTATGTAACCAGCCCTGAGAGCCAGCAAGGGAAGAGACCAATCAGCCAATGTGGGGAGCCCTGGGGAGGGGAAGGAGTTTGTAGGCAGCCCCCCAGGACCCCTTGGCGGTTGGGGGGCAGGAACAATGCAGGGGGGAGTCAAGTCCTTCCTGGCCAGGAGGAGGGCTGGACCATGTTCCAATCTTCCACTTACTTTAATTGCCAGGAAACAACCCTTCTCTGTCTGTCATTATGACTTAATTAAGCTACAACAGCCCGGAAGGAGGAGGCCAGGTCCTTTAAAACTGGCTGGCAGGGCAGGAAGTGCTAAAGACACTGCTCAGACCCCCAAGAGCAGCCCCCACCCCTGGGAGCTCCACCCTCCTTTCTGGTTAACCCATTCACTGCCAGGCATGCCACAGGAGGTCCCATGCAAGGCCCTCGGTGACGGTCACTTTCTCAGAAGCATTTACTAAGCAAAGGAAGCCAGATGTGAACAACTCCATGCCTAATGAATTCCATTTCTACGAAATGTTCCAGAAAGGGTGCATTTATACAGACAGCAAACAGACCGGCGGTTGCCCAGGGCTGGCCATGGGAACGGACAGGAACTGCAAACAGGCATGAGGAAATTTTGTGTCCATGGCAATGTTTCAGAGCTGTTTTGTGGTGATGATTGCACAACTTTGCCTATTTACTACAATTCACGGAGTTGTACATTTACAATAGATGGATTTTATAGTATGTAAATTATACCTCAATAAAGCTGGCTTTAACAAAAAGGTGGTACCCGGGTAGGCAGCCCAGTGGAAAAATAAGTGTCACTCTCCAATCAGTCACCTCTCCCCAGCGAGTTTTACCAAGAACGTCCCTCCCTCTGTCTTCGGGCTCCGTGCACCCCAGCTGACAGCGGGTGGGCTGGATTAGAGTACGGGCTCCGAGGTCGGACAGACTGACCCACTCACCAGCTATGTGATCTGATCTTGGGTACATTTCCCAACTCTCTCAGCTTCAGTTTTCTCATTTAAAACAACACGAATAACACTCACCTGTGCATGCAAAGCACCCAGAGCATGGATGGCAAGTTATAGGCACTCGAAAATCA
The DNA here is from genome assembly GCF_041146395.1 of Eulemur rufifrons. Classification (NCBI taxonomy): domain Eukaryota; kingdom Metazoa; phylum Chordata; class Mammalia; order Primates; family Lemuridae; genus Eulemur; species Eulemur rufifrons. The sequence goes on from NC_090991.1 coordinate 49,446,793, forward strand.
CTTTTCGGCCAGCCGTGGTGGCTCATGCCTATAATCCTGGCACTCTGGGAGGCAGAGGCGGGAGGATCGTTTGAGCTCAGGAGTTCAAGAGCAAGACCCCGTCTCTATCAAAATTAGAAAAAACTAGCAGGGCGTGGTGGTGGGTGCCTGTAGTCCCAGCTACCCGGGAGGCTGAGGCAGGAGGATCGCTTGAGCACAGGAGTCTGAGGTTGCTGTGAGCTAGGCTGACTCTAGCCCAGGCCACAGAGCAAGACTCGGTCTCAAAAAAAAAAAAAAAAAACACTTTTATTCCTTTTCTTTTCAATTAAACAGGTACTAACAGAGTCCCATGCAGTGTCCCGGCACTATACCCACTTGGTGATCCCAAAGGAAGAGAAAAAACGTTCTCTATTTCCAAGTTTACAGCCTTGTTGGTACACTTAAAAAGCAACTCAAGGTAATTGAGGATGAAACCTCATAACCAAGGTCTGAAAACTGGGTGCTGAAAAGCCCCAAGGCTGAGCCACGGTAGGGGGCTGGGTGTGCCCAGGAGGCCTCCAGAGAGGAGCCAGGGGTCGAGCCACACTGAGCAGAGACGGGGTCTGGGCAGGACACGCACGGGCTGCCCAGGCAAGAGGCTGGTTTAAAATCCCGGCTCTCCGTTCACCAGCTGTGATGCTGGACAGGACACGTGGCACCCCAGGCTGCATCCGTAATGCCAGGGTGACAACGGGGACCCTCCCAAGGTCTGTGTAGAGAGGGATGAGGGAGCACATGCAAAGGTCTCACAGAGGTCATTAGGTGATGTGCCCCCCTGGGGAGAGGCAGCCACACAGTGGCAGGTGGAAGGAGGAAGAACGTTCAGAACAAAACACCCTGAACAAAAGCAAAGATGCAGACACGAAGACTGACTGTGGAGGGTTCCTGAGGAGACCTGCCTCTGACTAGCGTTTTCGTCAACTCCCTGCGCTCCCTACGAAACCCGCCGCACTCCACAGCCCCGGGGGCCCCCTTAGAAGCCACGAAGGAGGCCCCAGCTAAGGGGCCCAGACCCCACATGGTTAACATGGACACCAAGGGCCATTTCCTTCAGGAGAGAAGCAGGTCCCGCCGGGCATCTGTCTTGGCCTAAGTGGGCTGTCTTCATGAGCCTCATGCGGAAAACAAGCCTCCAAGCTCATCGCAAATGAAAAATGAGGGAGGACCAAAGGGGGGAAGGAAAAGGGAAATCGCATCAGCCCCTACAGAGCCCGGGGGAGGGGCTGGCGGGCAGCCAGCGTCAACAGGGGCCAGCTGTGACAGCAGGCGCTGGGCCTGGGCCGCTGGGAGCAGGGATAGGACAGCGGCAAGCAGAGCCCCCTCCCTAGACGGGGAGAGAATGGACCCCCCCCACCCCCACCCCACCACCAGCCTCTGGGCTGGGAAATGAAGATGGATCTACTGACTTCTCCAAATGCAACTTGGAGGATCCAAGAACTCTGGCACCACGACCTGCCAACAGGTAGCACGGACCACACCGTGTGACTGCAGAAAAGAGCCCTGGCCGTGAGCGCGACGGAGCTAAGCTGGCAAGCGGGCGACCTGGAGCCAAGTCATGTGACCCACATCAGCCCCAGGCTCTGCCACGAGGATCACGATGGCCACCCTCGCAGGGGACAGAACGCCAGATGCAGAGGAGCCCTCCACGGTTCCAGCAGCGTCACCTCGGGCTGATAGCACAGCCTCCGAAGCCAGGGCTTGGGTCTGGGGGCAGGTGGCACCTCTTAATAGCTGTGTGATCTGTGAAGGGTCACTTGCCCTGTCTGCCTCAGTTTCCTCATCTGTTAAAAGAGAGATAATAATCTCTACTTCTCAAGGTCCTTGTGTGGAACAGATGAGCGTATGTGTGCGTGATGTGTCTGAGCACACGTACACGTGTGTGGCTGTGGGCACCCGTGTGTTGGGAATGTGCTATCGTGTTAGCACTGGCTGTGATCAGCTACACTGTGCACGATTGTTACTGACTTCCAACCACAGCCCAGCTCATCACTACCAACAACGCAGAACTGCTCTCTTAGAACATATGTCTGTCCCAGCTGGCAGAGGCTGCAAGACGGGGCTAAGCCAGCCCTGGGCTGTCCCCATGTGATTCCGACCGCTCAGGTGCGGAGTTTGTCAGAGCCGAGCCACACGGGCACCAGCATTGCCTACCTGGGCAGGTTCCCCAGCACAGGGGACCCACGGCGGCCAGGGCTGCTGTCCCCGGAGGAAGAGCCCTCCCCGAGGGCAGGCGCTGCTCTTCGGGGGCTGCTGTGCCTGCTGCCGTCCTTGTAAGCACACGTCACAGGAGCAGGGACAAACTCACAGGGATGCCAGGCTCAGACCAACCAGGGCAGCGCTTCTGCCAGAGAGAGACGGGTGGCGGGCACCCAGCCAGGGGTCTGCAAGCCCCCCTGGTTAAAAAATACGTATAAGAATAGTCAGAAGCAAAAGTGAGTCACTGGGTTTGGGATGTGTGTCTACAGGGGACAGCAGGAGTGACTGCGGGGAAAAATGCAATTGTGGGGAGATTCTCAGGGGGTGCTGGGGGAGGCGGTGTCTGGAGAAAGAAGTCCTCATGCAGCCTCCAGACACTCGCGGTCTCCGTCGATATGGGGTGGCCAGGAAAGGGCCCCTGGTCACCCCGTGGGCACGCCCCTCGCCCCAGAGCCCACAGGGCTCCTCCAGACGCGCTGAGTGGGAAGCAGAACCGCAGCCCACCGGCAGCCCCGATCGGAGCAGACCATCCATCCGTCCTCCCTCCAAACCCCAGGGAGACCCCAGTGTGACATCTGCTCTCGGGCCACCCTCAAGGAACAGAGCCGATGAGGAAGTGGTTCCCCCAAGCCTGTCTCAGAATTCACGGCATCTGCATCAGCCACCCCGGAAACTTCCATCGAGCTGGGCGTCCTGGTCTCCTCGAGCCCCTCTCAGGGCCCGGGTTCCCAGGATAGAGGCGGCAGTTCTCCGCACCAGCGCCCTCCTGTTGCCCTGACCTCCCTAAACAAAGGTGCTTTTCTCCCCGGCTCCTGGGGTCACCACACTGTCGTCAGACCTGGGCTTGTTTTCCTTCTACTCAGGCCCATCTTGGCTCCCCCTCACCCGCACCCCAGGCACCGCCGTACCCAGGAGACAAACCCCGTATTGTTTTCATAGACCTAATAAACGGCATCGCTCCCCACCTCCTGCCACCAACTCCCTGGCCCTCCCACGGCCCCTTCTCCTCTGAAGTCTCCCTTGTGCTAAGTGTCCTCTCCCAGATGGAAGAACAGGAGTCTTATGTCGAGGCGAGAGAGAAACCTGCTTGTCTAAAGGTGCCCCCCACCACATGTTATGGGGTGAAGATTCGGTCCAGAGAGGGGCAGCCTCAGTGGCCAACTTAAACAACCCAGGTCCCTTCCACGGGCTCAGACCTGGAACTGAGGCAACAAGGGAAGGTGGTGACAGGGCCGGTGATGGAGCAGAGGATGTTCATAGGCTGCCCGAACACACCTTCCATCAAGAAGAGGCATCCCGCCCCCCACCACTGGCCCCTCGAAAAAGCCAGCAATGAGAGCAGCAGAAAAGGCATTAAGCCCGTGCAGACTGACTCTTCTTCCTCACTGGTCACATCCACGCCGTGCCTCACATGGGCTCCAGGAAGGGGCTGCTGGCACCCGAGGAAGGCGCGTCACCTATAAGGGCTTGCTCTCCTGGGCTATTCGAATGTGGGAGGCACCAGCATGCAAGAGCAATGACCAGTGAGAGACACATGTCATCCTGTCCAAATAGACGCATGGGTTTTTCTGGCCTCGCAGAGTTTGTGAGTCTGCAAAGCAAGCCCCAGAGCCTCCGGCTTCTGTCAGTATGAAGAAGCTGGAAGGAGACAGCAGCCACCAACCTCTGCAGCCAAGCGCCCCCAGCCCGGACCTCATTCTCAGCACGGCCCACTCCGCAGCCACCCGAGGGGGCCGACGCAGGAGTGAAGCCGACCACCTCTGAGCATCGCGCTTCTGACCCCAGCCTGACTCTGTCTGTCCCTTGCTGCCCTCGACAAGGCCACAGGGCAATGGGCTCTCTGAGTCCTCACTGCCTCTGCTGCAGGAGTCCCACCCTCCTCCGGGCAGAGCAGAGAGCCAAGACGACGCGCTCACCAGGGCAGGAGGGACTGGCGCCGTGGGAAGATGCGAGTGAGGAACCAGCAGGCAGAGAGTCCACGTGCCGCCCCACACACCTGTGGAGCCACATGCACGCGCCTCCTAAGGCATGTGATTGCTTTAGTCCTCAGAGCTGGACAGAACCTCAGAACTTATCCCCGGTATTTTGCCCATGAAATAAACAGAGGCACAGAGAGGCAGAGAAATTTGCTCAAGATCACCTATCTGTGAAATAGCAGGCTACAAGTGAGACCCAAATCCTTTGACCGAGTCCAAAGCAACTCTCATTGTCCCCCTTTACATCACCAATCTACAGACTGATGAGACTGAAACCTTCACTCCCGAATTCCCCAACCACTCTTCCTCACACCTCTTCTGCTGTGCACGGGCACCTGCCCAGGTAGGGCAGCATCTTTTCTCAGCAGTGCATCACGCTTTCTGAAATTGAGGCCCCCTTCCTCCTGTTGGGTCCATCTGCAGAGCCCAGAAGCTTCTCCCATCTGCAAGACGGGATGTTCTCACTGGCGTCTCTCCTGCACAGTTTTCCGGCATTTCAGGGTGACTCCCACCCTCCCAGGTGGTCCCGGTTCACACTCCAGGCAGCGCCTGGATGGATGGACCTCAAGTCCTCAGTTGGGATAAGGTGGGCCCAGCGAGACGGGGGAGGGCCCAGGCTCCTCCTGCCCGTGGAGGGAATCGGAACCCTGACAGCCGCCACAGCTGTGATACGTGAACAAGGACTCTGAACTCAGCCATGGAGTCTGCCTGGGAAGGCCCTTCTTAGCTGGCACTGCACGCCCTGCCACCCCTCACTCCTGGGGACCAGAGGAAGAAGCCCAGGCTGCACGGAGATGGACACAGGAGACAGCCCTCTCCAGTCCCCTCCCCAACACACACACACACACATACGAGATCAACTCCCAGGTCTTAACACTCCGCTCTGGTAAAGAAAATGAGACAAGAGTCACAGGTTGGAGTCTGGGAGCTGGGCTGTCAGCAGGGAATTGTCCTCCTTGACCAGGTTCTAGCAAGGTGCCCAAATCCTGCCTGTTTGACAAAGCAGCCGACGCCTCCCTCCCAGCCCGACCGACAGGCACAGCTCGGGCCTCTCTCTGCCATCTCACTGGACGTGAGCTCCGAGCCCTCCAAAGACCCACACTAGGAGGGCTACAGGGCCAACTAGACCGCACACCTTCACTGCCTGAACCTAAGTGGCAGATTCCTGGCCAGTGCCCGGGATGAAGGGGCCAGCGAAAGGCAGGCAGGGGCGGCAGCGGAGAAAACCAAAACCAAAACCAGCTGCCAGAGGACAAGGGCCTGGCAGCGCCCTTAGTTTTGCTGTGACCTTGACCCCCTCGGCCTGCTCCACCCTTGTTAGCTGACTGGGCCCCCCTACCCCACCCCACCCGGCCGGGCCTCCAGCTCTACAGCAGGCAGAGCCTTCGGAATCAGACAGAGCAGGACTGGAACCTGAACCCCCCATTGCTGGGTGACATCAGGCAAGTCACTCTCCCTCTCTGAGCCTTGCATTCCAAGTCTGTGAGATGACACTGTTTATCTCCTCAAAGGCGTCATAAGGATTAAGTGAGATGTTCACAGTCACAGTACTGAGCTGGGGTCCAACAGACATGACACTGATGCTTTTCTCTCATAAATGGCCCATCCCAGGAGATCTCTGGTTTACTTGACTGAGGGAAACTGTGCCATTCACAGCAAAGGCTACTCCAGATCGTTACGGTCACACACACTTGCAGGGGCAGAGCCCCCGTGCGCCCCAGATGGGGCACATACAGATGGCCAAATTTGTCCCATGAAGCTGAGCTGCTCCAAGTCCCTTAGACTAAGAATCTTCTAAAACACACAGCCAGTTAGAGCCCAGTCCACCAAGCGGGCGAGTTTTTCCCTATCGGAATAGGTGGCAGGGGAAAAAAACCTAGAGGGGTTTCTCGCTGGCAAACCAGGACAAACGTGCCAACTTCTCAGTTCCCTAGAGAGGAGAGAGGCGGTAATGCAGGACATCTACCTTAGGGGAGAGTTGCAATCAACTGTCCCGTGCTAAGATTTCCCCTACAAATAAAATGATAAGATAGTAACCCATAATGCTCTCCCCAAATCGATCTGGACACAGACCTCCCTCTTCTGCATGCTCAGACCCCTGCTCTCCAGCACAAAGTCTTTATTGGTCTCCCTGCAGGGGTGAGAATAAAGGGGGTTTTGTTCTTCTCCTCCCCCCACCCCCCCTCAGGGCTGAGTGAGTTTATCTGACACTGCAGCAGTCTTTGTGAACTCAGTGTCCCAGGATAAACGCTCCCTTAAGAGTCGCTTGGCCTGGGACAGAGGGACCCTCTCCAGAGGAGAATGGGGAGCTTGTTCCGATGGTCTTTTAATATGGGGGGCGGGGTGTCACCAAGGACAGGCCTCCAGCACACTCTCACAGAAGGGTCTCTGTCCTAGGGCTACAATGGAGGGAATTCTTAAAGACACAGATGCTGAAAGGGGGAAGGAGATTTTTTTCCCTTAGGGGAGGGGAGAGGGGTTAGGGCGGGAAGGAGGAAGGGGAGTGGCGAGGACTTCTCATTCCCCGGAACAATTCGGGTTACAACAAGGCATCTCTAAGCCTCCAGAGCAAGTGAGTGCCAAGCCTACCGACAACCCCGCAGGGCGGGACTCCACGCCCAGCCCCTCCGGGGCTCCCACCGACATTGGCTCTGCAGCTCCCAAATCCAGGACATGAACTCACCAGCCTGCAAAAAAGCATCTCAGTTTTACCCAAGTGCAGGGTCTCTATCACATTGTCCCAAAAGACCAACCCTTTCTAGGCAGTTTGAGTCCGACTGTTCACTTTGGAAAGAGGTGAGCAGAGTGCCTGCCCCACAGCCCTCAGATAAATAAAATTCTCTCAAACCTCAGGGAAAAGAGGGTCATTTAATTCTTCTAATGTGTCTATTTGGGTATAAGGTCACCACAAGAAGGACATCCCAAGCTATCACAAATGATGCTTTATAAAGACTGGCCAGCAAGACTGTCTTATATTTTGATTTCACTTCTGTTTGAGTACTTCTCCGAGAAGTCGAGCAGTGCTGCAGAAAGTGCTGGAAGCTGTGTGTCCGCCGAGAATAATCCGGCATTTCTCCTTACCTACCCTGCTCATGGACATCTGCAGAAAACAGCGAGGGAAACAAGCAGACACCTTCCCTGCTGCAACTCACCAAGGAATCATCTCGAGAAAACAGCCCCTAGGTGCAGCGCAACGTGCCCAAAGCCACAAGGCTAATCAGGAGGCAGCGAAGAGCAAAACGCCGGGGCTCTTGAGGCCAGAAAGCAGGCGCAGGGGACGGAGGCAGGCACTTCTCAACACTCCAAGCAAAGACCAGTAACGTATCCCGAAAGCAAGATGCGCAGCTGCCTTTACGATGCAACGCATGTGGATTACTGAGCCAGAGCCTGATCTCCAAGCCTCACCGCAATGACAGCCACACACCAGCCAAACGGCAGACCAGTGTCACATCACCATGTACATACAGTTGATCCTTGAACAACATGGTTTGAACTGCACGGTCCACTTATACTCAGATTTTCTTCCGCCTCTGCCACCCCTGAGGCAGCAGGACCAAACCCTCCTCTCCCTCCTCCGCCTCCTCCTCCTCCCCTCCTCCTCCCCCTCCTCCTCCTCAGCCTATCAGTGGAAGACAACAAGGAACGAGACCTTTAGGATGATCCACTTCCACTTAATGAACAGTAAATGCATTTTCTCTTCCTTATAATTTTCTTAACACCATTTTCTTTTCTCTAGCTTACTTCATTGTAAGAATACAACATATAATACATATGACATAAAATACATGTTCATCAACTGCATATGTTATTGGTAGGGCTTCCACTCAACAGTAAGCTATTAGTAGTTAAGTTTTGGGGGAGTCCAAAGTTATACACAGATTTCCAACTGTGCAGAGAACAGGTGGTCGGTGCTCTTAACCCTGCGCTGTTCAAGGATCAACCGTATTAAGTCATTCCTGGGTGAGCGTGAGGCCAGGTGCTGTGAAACCTGAGAATTCACACCTATGATTGTATTGAGAAACGAAGACCCATGCGTGTGAAACAGTCATTGCAGTGTACAGTATTATAGGTTGTCAGTTATTACAGAAGTTCAAAGAAGAGAAAGATTGGATGAAAAAGAAAACTTTCCAAAAAAGAGTTAGCATCTAAGCCATTGGTGGGTTTATTCAAGCATAACCTGGGCAACCATGGGATGAGAATACTAGATTCTGTCACCTCCAACTCTGCCACCACTCACCATCCCTCAGGAGAGTAAGGAAGGGAGAGGAAACGCAGCCCGAGAGGAAGGGAGCAACCATTAGGCCACAGAGAAAGACGGTTTGAGATGAGCCCCCTCCAGACCCCAGCCAGGAAGAGCTAACGGGGGCACTTCCTCACCGCTCTCTCCCCGCCTCGCTCCTCTCTGCCCACCCAAACTAACAGAGGTGCCTGGGCTGCTTATTCGTTACATTTGCCTTGCACGTTAGAGTGTACGTGCCACCTTGACACAATTCAACTCACTTAGGCCAACGGTCACTGCAGCCCAAATGCTATGCTTCCGAGGAGACAGTCAAGGGGGTATTCAGCCACACCAGAGCAGAGACGCAACTACAGCCCAAGCAGACAGAGCCAAGGAGCCGGTCTGTTTCTTCCACATGGACACAGGGTTTGAGTCAAGAGGAGGAGGGAAAATATGTGGAAGGAGGAATCCAAGGTTCAGTCTACCTGGGGAATGAGACATACTCCAGCCCCCGTTCCCCCACACCCCCCAACTTCAAGGCCACACAGGGGCTCCATTCTCTACCCTTCCAAACACATCAATTAAAAGATTCTTTGTGCAAAGGGCAGGGCGCATGGCAGCTGATGGGAGTGCAGCTCGGATGGGGCAAGGTTTCTCAGAGGGCCCCCGTGCCTCTGAAGGTGGCGCTGGTACAGCATGGGGCAGCTCTCCCCACTGTCCAGGCATCAGAAGCTTGAGTCTAGCAACACATCTGCCCCGAAAGCTCAACTCGACCTCAAGGTGTAAGGTACACAGAGCAATGCTTGGTCAACTGAGAGTCAGAGCCCTTCAACACACTTGAGAATGCCTTAATAATGGATCCACCTTCCTTCCCATTACCCCACTGAAACGTGTGCAGCCAAGCTCACGAGACTTCTCCATGGAGGATGCTGGGACACAGACGTGTGCGCGCGCGCACACACACACACACACACACGCACACAGATTCATGACTGTAAATGCCAACGATCACAGATGTAAAATGTGATAGAAATCCAACTAAGCAAGCCCTGGGATTTCAACGACAAGGGAATCTATGATGTGGATACGTGTTTTGGACAAGGGCATCTCCTAAGCGAACAGAGTCAGGACAGAACTGTGGGAAAACACGCGGGTCTCAAAGACAAACAGTCCTGCCTCTGGATCCTGACTCCGCCGCTTGCCAGCTGGGGAATGTCGTGCCATCGCCGACGGCTCTCTGAACCAGATGCCACCCCTGCAGAGAGGACGTGAGGATGGCACAAGAGAAGAGGGGGCCGAGGGAGAAGCCTGGAACCTGGGGAGCATTAATGAGAGTCTGTTACCAGGGAAAATTCCAGTTAAGTGACTCTTTCCGTTAGTTCTGGTATTAATCACCTCCACGTTGACTTTACCGCTCATCTGCAGGGGAGAGAGGAGTCTCTCTCCAGCCCCACTCCTAAAAGGACGCACCTCTGTCAGCACAGGGAAGGGGGAACACCGCTGCAAAGCTGTCAGTGGGTTACTGGGAGGAAGAAGTGAAGGACGAATCACAGCGACAGAGACATCATGAAACCCATCTGAGCTGTGACTTCGAGCGCAATCCAAGAAAAACAGGAATCCAGGCTTGCAGCTAAAGGCTGGATGGACGCAGTCTTGTGCCACCTTGGAAGCAGATCTGGTTCTGGCTCTGCCGCAGACCAGCAGGGTGACTTTGCACAAGTAACATAAGCTCCGGGAGCTTCAGCTTCCTCGTCCGTTATAAGGGGCGATACCAACGACAGCGGCCAGCATGCTTCCTACAACACGCGGCACCTTTAATACACGATAACCACCTCCTCTCCTCCCGCTTCACCGCCTCCCTTAAAACGGTTTTCACACTGGAGCTTTAGGCAGGAATAATCTGTCGCCACAACAATGAGATTTTTCTCCTAACAATGGCAAATGAGGACAGCTGGTAGCACCTGCCAGGGCAGCATGGCTTCCTTTCAGAGCTCACACAACCCATGAGGGTGAGTCACTGCTCCTCAGACAAAGCCTACCTGTGTAACCTGCGGACAGAGCAGGCAAAATAGAGTCCCCCACCTTGAGCTCAGCCGCCCGGAGATCAAAGCCGTCTCTCCCCCATGGAGCACCCAGGAGTTGTGCTTCCAAGTTGGCACATGAATGTGTGAACACAATGGAGCCATCTGAATCAATCCACTTGTGTGGCTGCTCTTGGCCAAGCTCTCCGTCTGGCCTCTCTGGGTTCCGTGTTCCTCCTGGGCTGCCACACACAGGAGCCCAGTAAGAAGTCTGCACAAATCCATTACCCCTGGCTCGCATCACCGGGCTTTTCATACCAGGAAAGGAACAAAATTTCCTCCCCAGGGTAAACTGGGAACAAAGCCATTAGTACAGAGATGCTCAAAATTAGGGAAAATGTTTTGCTTTCTTTGAAGAAGTCTCAGGTAAGAGGTGCCATTCCAAGCATCGAGTTGTTATTCCAGCAGCAACTCTTCTTGCAGGTAAATGAGAACCCAGTCATGGCTGATGAATGGCCAGGCTGGATTTAGCAACCCCAGAGCCAAATTACCAGCTCCCTGATGGAATAAGAACCATGTCCCGTGCAAAAATAGACTGTCAGGCTCAGAGATTCAGAGGAGGAAAGAACTGCTGAGGCTCGTTCGTTTGTCACCTTTTACTGAGCATTAATAAGCCCCAGCACTCTCCTAGGTACTAGGCATACAAAGGTAAACAAAACTATTTCCTTGCTTCCAGAAGCAGACACGCTGGTGCGTTCCACAGGAGTCCAGTTCATCCACAGCCAACCTTTGGTGGCACCTCCCTGCACCTCCTTCTGCTTCCCAAGGGCCCTGATTTCCATTTGCAGGATGCTGGTGGCCCCGGGGAGGGAAGCTGCCTCCACCCACAGGTCCAGGTGTGAATCAGGTGAGCAGGGGAGAGCAGATCCATGCGTCCCACCTCCTGGGCACAGGTGTGGCTCCCGGGTCAGCCCTCAGGAACACTCACAGAAAGCCACTGTCTCCTTCTGGATCTACAGAGGTAGGCGGCCTGCAAATGCTGCTGCCCATTCTGCTCTCGGGAGAGAAGTAAACTTCAGAATGAAACTATATACAGAAAAGCAGAGAACGAAAAGAATCAGAGAAAAACAGAGCCAACAGATCACCCCAGAAGCACAACCCCCAGACTTCTCAGTCACGTGACAACCCAAAAAAAGACTCGATTGTTTCAGCTGGTTAGAGTTTGTCTGTAACCTCCAACTTACAATGACCACCCTAAAAATAATCCTCCTTTTGTGGATGAGGAGTGGGGCCCAGAGCAGCCCAGGGACATGAGCAAAGTCATACCAAACACTGGGGACTCGGACAGGACAGGCCCCCAGTGATGGGCATGTGCCAAGACTTGCCTTTGAACCAGGTCTCCATCCTTTAAAGCTATGAAACCTTAGGGATATTCCTTAATGTCTCCAAGCCCCAAACGTCACAGACAGTAACATCCCAAGGTTATGAGGATTAAGGGAAATAAAGATTCTGGAAGCACCTTCTCCAAGCCTGTGTAAAGACCACCCCTCTCTCTTTCTTGACATAACACTGCTGACTGGCGGCAGGTGCTGGTTGGGGCTGGTATTTGTTGAACCCACACACAGGGACGGTACAACGAACCAGGCTGGGTCATGATCTTGGGGACAAGCAACACCGCTCAATGGCCAGTTTGAGCGGTGACTCACGAATGCGGCCACACAGGCATCTTCCCCAAGTCGGTGCCTTCGAACAGATACCCAGATGAGCCAGGTTCAATCACAACCGGGGTGGGGGTCGGTGGGGAGCAGAGGAGGGGGACTTGGGATAAAAAGAGGACAGTGAAAGTGTCAAAGGTGACCATGAAAGCAATTCCAGGAAAGGCCAAATAGCCCATTGGTCAGGGTGGAATGAAAAGCCAGGCCCATCTCAGCTTTTTGGTTAACCACATTCCTGCCTTCCACTTAGAAATTTAATTAAAAACACAAACACCTGAATTTCCCCACTGGCTTGCCAGTGGCCACGGACTCCCTGAGATTCAGAAACACTTCCTTCAGCTTATTGCAGCCAAGGGAGGAGGGGTTACAGGTAGGGGTCACGGGCAGGGGTCAGCGACAGGGGTCACAGGGAGGGGGTCACAGGGAGGCAAGCCCTCCAGTCCCAGAGAGAAGCAATCTTCCAGGCATGGGGCAGCTCTATTCTGTCATCCCAACCAAAGGAGCAAAAGTCCTGTTTATTGCTACTTAATTTTAAAAATAAAAAGAATTATGATTAAAAAATAAAAATGGAAGACAGCCACATTTATGGTGGCTCCAAGGTCACAAGGCCACTTTCCTCTGACCACGTGTGGGGAAGGTGCCGAGGCTGCAAGAAGACAGAGCCCTGCAAAGGCTGGCAGCAAACTCTATCTGGCTCCCAGGGCCTGTAAAACCGCTTACTACAAACGCCTAATCCCGCTGGAGGCTGGACGCTCGATCTTGGGACACCCAATCACAAACCAAACAGACGGAGCCTCAGGGCTCAGACTCAGCCTTGGGAAGGACACCCTAGAAGGGAGGTGACCACCCTTAACCCAGCTACTGACCCAGCTCTCCACAGGAGCCGGCACAGAAATCTGACATCTCACCATTGTGCTCAAAAAGGCATTTCTTCAGCCACTCAGCTGTGCAGAAAAGCGTTCTCTATTAAGGAAAAAAAAATTGCCCATTTCTAGCAAACTTTATATATGAGAAAACGACCCTGCAGGCAGGGCAGGCGGGCAAAGAGGATTCACTCTCGAGTCCTCCTAAACAGTGAGTGCGATCTCCATCCTCCCAGCCCTCCCCCGCCACCCCAACACTCCCCAAACACCCACTTTCACAGCGCAAGCCAGGTCAGGAGGTCGAGTCCACGGATCGTGCCGCTGCCTCAGTATCTGTCTGAGTCGCTGCACTCACCTGTGCCTTAACGTCCCTTCCGTAAAACAGGGATGCCCCTGACTATGGGATATGGGCACAAAATGCACTTGCAAAACTCCAAATAGCCAGGACCTAAAGAACATGCTATTGTACCCCCATAATATTCTGAAATAAAAATAAATTAATTAATTGTTAACAAAATAAAGAACATGCTAGATCACCAAATCTTTTAATTTAGAAAAGATACGTGCAGTAGACTCAGAGCGCCATTTACATAAACTCTGCTGCTCCTCATTTCCCTGCACGCTAAACTCTCCGTGAAGACGGCTTCCTCAAAAACCAGAAGCCCTTCACACACTTGAGAATGGCCAGTATCACACAAAAATAAATAAATAAGTAAAAGAAACAAACACAATAACAAGGGTCGGCAAGAAATTGAACCCTTGTGCACTGTTGGTGGGGATGTACAATGGTGCAGCTGCCGCACAAGACAGTGCGGTGGGTATTCAAAACCATTAAACATGGAATCACCATATGATCCAGCAATTCCACTTATGGGTATACACCCAAAAGCAATGAAAGCAGGAACTTGAACAGATATTTGTACACCCATGTCAATAGCAACATTAGCCAAAAGGTGGAAGCAACCCAAATGTCCACGGACAAATGAATGGATAAACAAAATGTAGTCAACTGGATATTGGATATTATTCATCTCTGAAAGAAAGGAAATTCTGACACAGGCCACAACATGGATCAACCTTGAAGACATTAGGCTAAGTGAGGTCACCAAGGCACAGAAGGGCAAACAGTGTATGATCCACTTATATGAGGCACCCAGAGTAGTCAAATTCAGAGACAGAAAGGAGAATGGTGGCTGCCAGGGCGGGCGCGGGGAGTAGGGGGTCACTGTTTAATCAGTGCAGGGTTTCAGCTGGGGAAGATGAGAAAGTTCTGGAGATGAATGGTAGTGATAGCTGCATAATTATGTGAAAGTATAATACTTATCGCCACCAAACTATACAGTTAAATGGCTAAAATGGGAAATTTTATGTTGTGTATATTTAATCACAATAAAAAAATGGTTAAAATTTTTAAAAAATTAGTTAAGTGAAGAAGGCTCAACTGTAGAAACCATCATTGTCACTTAAAACTTAATGAGGGTTTCACTCCCGTACTTGTCCCCAAACTGCCAGCATCTCAGACACCTTCCTTTCCATGCCTAAAGCACAAAAGAACGCCTCCTCCCACGGTAAATCTTTCAGTTGGCCCCAAAGACTAGAGCCCTCGTGGCAAAGAACCAAAGGGGTTGCACCAAAGTCTAAGGAAGCATCCAGCAGGCACTCAATATTTGTAGAATTAAGGAGAGAGGACGTCTACAGGCAAATGACTGGAAACACATCTATCATTAGGGAAAGGGAATACTCCACGGATGCCCTGAAATCCCTTCTCAGCCGTCCGCAGGGACTGTGGGCAGCAGGCAAGTACGGTCTTTCCCAGTCTGCTCCAGTGGGGCTTCCCTGCCCAGTGAGAGGAAAGGAAAATAAATTGCTAAAGTGAAATGGGGTCAAGGGCCCACTTTTGAGGCTAAGGAAATGGGTCTGTAAACCATTAAAATCAGACCCTAACAATCGGCAGCTTCCAAACTACAGGTGCCTCACAGACCTGAGGGACAGAAGGAAGGTCTCATTGATTTCTGGGGCTCCAGAACCGCAGCTCCCTTGATCACCCACCCAAAGAAGCCACTTCTGTTTAATGACACACGAAGGCACCTGGTTTCAAGACATCCGTGCAAAAACCTGTACCAACAAAACCAACAAAATACGGGAGGAGGTGATGATTCACGTTACAAAAAGAATTCTTGTACAGAAACTTGCCGCTTCAGCATTCTTCTAGGTTGCAGGATTCCTCGGGGCCTTTTGGATATCACGTGATCAACCAAGATTGGTTTTGTATAGACATTTTTCCAGGCACAGACCTCGTCTGTAAAGCAGGGACGCCCAAATGACTCTGAAAGCGGTGACCTTCGCCAATGGCATGGTTGAAAAGGAAGAAATTTATCCAGGACTATCACGGTCCTCTTGTGAAGGGAACAGGGTGCATCTACCACATGAGGAGGGGGTGCTAACTTGGTGCGGAGGGCTCCACTCAGCTCCATGATGACAGTGACATCACCTAGAACAATGGGTGCCAGAAACAGACATAGTAGTGGTCTGTGCAGACACACAAACCAACACACCAGGAAGCTGTGTCGTCAGAGACATCATCCAACCTTCCAGGGACCTCGCAAACCCGACCGCAGAGACTGCAGATCTAATTTATTCCGAAGGCCCAGAACTGCATTTCCTCCATCATTCACCCAAACGCAGCCCCTTCTGTCCCAACCACATACAAAGGGCACCTGATTTCAAGACTTTTGTGTAAAAACCTGTACCAGCAAACCAAATGAGTACATGTGGGGGCCAAGACCAGGGAGAGGTAAGCCAGGAAGTCCTCCTGGAGGAGGAGAAAGAGAAAAGCTTTGTGGTTGCATAAGCTTCGGCGGGGAAAGGCTCAATTTAGGCTTTAGATGGCCAAGAAGTCAGTCAACTCCCTCTTAAAGTGTCTGCCTGTGTAGGAACGGGCTGGGGAGCCAAAAAGACTGCTAAGAGTATTCATTTTTAACAAGTTCTTCAAGCAATTCACAATCTGAAGACTAGGGGACACGTGAACAGTCCCCACGGGAACAGTCTGAACTGGACCCTCAAGGGTCTGGGAAGAGAAGGCAGAACCCACACAGGTCACCAAGGAGAGGGACGGGCAGGTGTAGACAGAAGCGCCGCTCCAGTGCTGTTTAGTCACAACACCTGGCCCCTCTCCCCCGAGACTTCCTGTTATGCTCCTCACTGGAGTTGGCTGGTTACAGAAAACAGCTGTGCCAGTTCAGGAGGCGAGAGAGAGAGAGACAGAGAGAGAGAGAGAGAAATGAATATTTTTCAGTTTACAAGCTATAAAGCTACGGTAGGAAGGCTGGGAGTATTTCAAAGAGGAAAAGAAAAATCAAGTCTAGGCAACCATACCCCAACAGGAACAGAGAAACTCTATCTGGACAACACAAGTCTGTTTTGTTGAGATTTAAGTAACCTCAAAACTTCCTTGTCCCAAACAAACATCACCCGCATTCAGAGCAGGCAACCACTGCAAGTTGGAAGACAGGGCGAGCCCCAAGCAGGCAGCCCCAATTCACGTGTGTCTTCCTGGCCGACCGCTCAGACTCATGTGGTCTCTTTGCTGCAGAGGGCAGATGGGCCTCTTTCTTGGGTCTCCTCAACTTCGCAGGGGTGCACTCTCGTGCCAAGAACATCGGGAGCCTACACCCACATCAGCTGCTTCCACAAACCCCAAACCCTCCACCCTTCGGAGGAGAAAGCCTCTAAAGGAAAGGAGGTTCACTTCCTAGCCCCAGATTGCTTGACAATACCCTAAATCCATTCTTAGATCAGAGAAGAAATCCATGTTCCTGCCAATCTGCCCAGATAACCAGGAAATGCTATACCTGCTGGGTTTGCACGCCGAGCACCCCTGACACACCTGCTACTCCGGCCAGCGTGACTCACCCGCACAGGCATTGCACAGCATACTTGTCAACAGCGGATTCAGTGGTTCAGCAGCTTGCTCTCACGCACACCGGATGTCAACCGTCTACCCCCAGAAGACGTGTCAGGACAGATTGGGTATTAACCCAATTTTTACTCAACTACACATTCCCAGTGGAGGTTTGGGGAGAGGAGAAGAGGGGGAGATGCTTTCCCTACTTATGGGCAGGGCTGGGGGTCTGAGCTGGCTCTGCTATCAACAGGTGGGTGGGGGTGGTCACCTGGGGAGGAAGATGGAGGTGACGTCCCAATTTCAAACCTTCTCCAAAACAAAGACCATCTGCTGTACCCCTCTCAGCCCCTACTTTTTACGAGACAGCATTGTAGGATCTAGAATTGGATCCTGGACCAGAAAAAGGACATTGGTGGAAAATTGGGGAAATCTGAATAAGTTCTGTAGATTAGTTAAAAATATTATATCAAAGTTAGTGTCCTTGGCCGCTGCACCATGGTTAATGCAGTCAGATGTTAACGTTTGGGAAAGCAGGGTAAAAGATATAGGGGAACTCTAGTACTATTTTTGCAACTTTCCTATAAATCCAGATTTATACCAAAATCAAAAAGTTACTTTTTTTAAAAAAAGGACAGCATTTTTAATCTAGCTGCCTAATATATCTTAACCTATGGTATTGCTAAAAAAAAAAAAAAAAAAATTACATCATAACCCTGAATTTTAAGTTATTCTCATACCAGTGCTGATCAACTATTTGATGCGAGAGAAGACAAAACACTCCATTCTCTCAGCAGCTGTTCACACTGTGCCCATTCTGTGTCCACGCTCAAGACGTAATAGTATCTGATGGATAAGTGGGGTCCTTGTCCTCCAAGCCCCACCTCAAAAATGTTCAACACTAGGGGTATTCCTCTGGCTTTAGACATGAGTCGGACTTAAAGCAAAGATAGCAATTTCTGGGAATTTTCCAAAGGAAATGAATCAAAAATGTGGACAAATCCTTATGTCCAAAAGATGGTTACAGTGCACCACTTCTAAGGGTAAAAGTTTGGAAATACTTTAGTGCTCAACAATAGGGGAATTGTCAAGCAAATTATGATTCAGTGCCTGCTCTGAAATACAGTCCCACGAAGTCATTACATGGGAGAAGCATTCAAATAAAATTCAGGGGGGAAAAAGCAGGAAACAAAGTTGCACATACTGCTGGATTTCACCAGTGAGGAACTATGTCAAATTTCCAAGATTACTGTGGGAACTGGATGTTATTTCCTGCTTTTTGCACTTTGTTGCAGTTTTCTATAAAAGAAAGAGCATAGATTACTTTTTAAAATCACACGGGGTAGAGAGGTGGCTGCCGGTCAGCGGGACAGCTTCAGCAGCTCCTCTCCCAGGGTCCTGCTGAGCACAGAAGTGGGGCATAGGGGAAGCGTGTGTGACAGGGACGCAGAGAAGGTGCTCCACCAACCTGGGCAGTTCCAGGGACCTGGATGGGGCTGGAGGCCGCAGAGGGCCCCAGCTCTGGGGAGACAGGGTAGTGCCAACAAACATAACCTTTTCTTCTTCCTCCCTGAGCAGGTGTTCCTCAGAGGCCCTGGAACCCCAAGCAGTGACCAAGGGAGACCCCTAACAGCCTCCAGGAGTTTTCTGTGCAGAAGGGACTTCTGGGAGGGAAATGGATCCTCAAAAACAGGTTCTAAATGGGAACCTACAAGCTGCAGGATAGGGGTGAGGGGTGCAGAAGGGAATCTCACTGCTGGGAAGGCATCCCCAGGAAACCTCCTTCAAGGGGAAGGTCCTGGAGTTGAGGACAAGTGCCAAGAAGGAAGTAGGACAAGGAGGATCCTGGTTTATCTATACATCAAGGGCAGAGTCACGCATTCATTCAACAAACGTGTATTCAGTGCTTACTCAGTGACAGGCACCACGCTGTCCCAAACAAAGCAGACACAAAAGAACAAGAAGAGGAGGGAGCCATGGTTACAGGCGCAGTTTGCCTTCAGTTCAGGAGTTAAGGCTCAAGCCTCCTGCCCGCATGACCCAAGAAGCCTCTTCCATTAACAAGTTGCACCGGAAAGGGGAGGAGGGTGCTGGGTGGACGCACTGGACTGAATTCCTGCCACCTCCCACCTATTCAGAAAGCCAGTCCACACCCTGGCCAAACGCATCCCAGCCCAGTCCTTGCAGTAAAGCCGCTCACCAAACACCCCCGCCCCCAGCCCCACCGGGGAGAGAGGCTCGGCCGCGTCGCACCCTCAGAGCGCTGCGCCCCAGCGCATCTCAGGTCGCCGGTGGGCAGAAGCCCGGGACACCGCTCCCGATGTAACGGGCCCCGGAGGGCGACCAGGCTAAAGGGCAAGTGCAAGGAGCAGAGCTGGGGCGGGGAGGGCGCGGGGGCGTCTCCGCCCAGCTGAGGCTCCGTTCCTAGATTTGGCAGCGCTGGAGGTTGAAGGACGATGACCGAGAACGCCTCGGTTGGGGGTGGTCGCTGACCGTGACCCAGGCGAGTCAGCTCCGCCTGGAGGCAAAGGGATTACTAAAATGACCTCCAAGAAGATTTCAATCACAAGAACAAAAATCCAATCCGGAATCTCGAGACCTTCGGAAAAACGATGCGGGAAGCGGGGGAGTCAAATGAAATCCCCTCCCCCGAACCGCATGGACACTTACCTCCAGGTTGGCGACCCGGCTGTTAGGTAGCATGAATCGATCCAAGGCAGGCGACGAGGTCGAGTGTCTTCTAAGCCCGCCGATACACACCAAGTAATCCACGTTAAGGGGTCCGGAGCCCCCCACCCCATTCCCCACTTTCCGTCCAAGGCCAAAGCGCAGCCAGCCCATGGCCTCTGCGCTGCCGACCCGCGGAGGTCGCGGGCGGGGGGATCGGGATCCCAAGCGGCCGCATTCCGGTCCCCAGGGGTGAGCGCGCGACGCGGGCTGGGGCCAGGCGCCCTGCAGAGCCCGGCGAGCGCATCTTGTCTCCCCGCGCTTGGAGAGGACCCAGCCTGGACACAGCTCCTCGCCTCTCTTCGCTGCGCATCTTCGGCCCGAACCCAAAGATCCTCGCCGGGAGAACCTCTTCTCCTAGCCGGAAAGCGCCCAATGCACGCCCTCTCTCGGCCTCGGCTTTGCAGGTCCACAAGGCCCGGGAGGCCTAGGGTGGGCGCCCGCGGGGCAGAAAGACCCAATGGGGAGAAGCGCGGGACCGCGATCCCCGGCTGCGGCGGCCGCGTCCTCCGGCTGCCACCGCGCCCCGCGCGCCCGCGCCGCCTCTGCGCTCTACCGCCCGCCGGGCCATTCGGCCCTTATATAGCAGCAGGACCGCGGCGGGGCGGGGCGGGGCGGGCCGAGCGCGGGGAGGGGGCGGGAGGAGGCCGAAGGGCTTCCTGGGAATCATAGTTCTGTTTTCCCATCACGACAGAAGCCGAATGGCAATATTAATAGGAATGGTTGGGGGTTGCCCACAACGCTGCCCTCTGTTGCGCCCCTCCTTCCTAGGTAAACTGGGATTCCAGTCCCGTTGTCAGTTCCGTTAGGACTGGTCTGACCTTTGTGCATCAGGCGGGTCACGCCAGCCCCCTAAACATCGGCCCTGGAGTCACATCAGCCCAGCTGGGCTGCAGTCCCTGCCACCAACAGCTTTGTGACCCCCGAGAAGTAGCCAGCTACGGGGTGTGCCTCCGATTCTTCACCCGGCACGAGGATGTTAGTGTCTGCTTCCGTAGGGCTGTGTACCGCCTGGACCACAGTCACTGTCGGCCCACGCAGGGTGGCCTGATCTCCCCATCTCTAATATGAACAGCTGACATTTCTTTACAGTTGTGAAGTGCTAAGTGAACTTGGCTTCGAGGCCCCCCTTCCACAAACCGATTGCCACCCTGAGCCCCTCCTAGATGAACATTGTGGAGATGCCACTGCCCTGAAGCAGACTTTGGTTTCTGTAGCATCATCTCGTGGATCTGGCACTTCCGCTGAGCACCTGCAGACGCTGGGAGCATGAGGGCAGTGGGTCCTCCCACGAGGGGCTCACAGCTGAGAGAGAGGAAGAATCAGCACCGTGAAACCCAGGCGGGTGTGAGAGGGCCCCTAAGGACCGGGGTCCCTAACCCTGCCTGGGGCATTGCCAAGCCTTCCAGAGGGCTGATGTCTGAGCTGAGCTGGAAGGGATGAGTAGGAGGGAGGCCAAAAATAAGACACGCAAACAGCAAGGACAACAAAGGCGGGCAAGGATTCCTCCACCTGTGTGGGTCCAAAGGAAGGCGGCAGGCTGAGGAGAAGAACAGGGACTTTGGATTAGTTCCCTCTGGCTGTTGCAACAAGGTGCCACAGACTGGGAGGATGAGAACAGAAATTGATTGTCTCATAGTTCTGGAGGTAGAAGTCGGAAACCGAGGTGTCACTGGGGTTGGTTTCTGCTGAGGGTTGCGAGGGAGAATCTGTCCCATGCCTCTCCGAGATTATGGCTGTCGCTGGCTATCTTGGGCATTCCTTGGCTTGCAGATGCATCCCCCCAGTCCTCCACCTCGTACATGGCCTTCTCCCTGGGTCTTTTCACATAATCTCCCCTCTGTGACCATCTCTGTCTCTTCCATTGTGTCATTTTCGTAAGGACACCAGTCTTATTGGGTAAGGGGCCACTCTGCTCCAGTATGATCTCATCTTAACCAACTACACCTGCAACAACCCGATTTCCAAATAAGGTTACATTCTGAGTTCCTGGAGATTAGGACTTCAATGTATTGGGGGTGGGGCACAATTCAACCCCTAACAGGTCTCCTATGCCTTGCTGCCCCTGCTAACACCCATTGTGACTGAGTCCTTTTGATAAGGGCAAGCATTGATGAGCAAGATGAAATCACTAAATCACTGAGGCTGCGACAGGTGGGGAAGCCCAAAGAGAGGAGGCCACAGATATTGGAATCTCCTGGGCTGGGTTTCCCTGTGGCCAATGGGGCTGCTGAAGAGAAAATGGCCTGGTCAATATTCAAACAAGAGGCACCTGGGTGTATTCCCCTGGGTGAGGGTAGCAGGGTCAGGGAGGAGAGAAGGTAGTGAGGGGGTTCCTAGCTATTTGTGAAGCACAGTTTTTGACTTTCCACCTGCCGCTGGACCAGACTCCTCCATTCAAGTAGCAGGCTAAAGGCAAGCTCAGATTTGGCCTTGGAAGCCGGGCTCCCACCTGGTGCTGTCTGACATTCCCTGAGAGCCAGTAGCCGGGCAGGGTCTGGTTTGGTGACTGTTTCCATTTTGAAGTCACAATTATCTCTTGTTTCCAGATGAGTGAGGGAAACACTGAGATTAAGGCCAATGCCAAAGGCAGGGACATCTGATCTCCCTACACCTTCCCCTACAGAATGCTTGGGATAAAGTCCTCAGCGTTGCTCCTAGAGCTGCCTGACTTCTTGGCTTTCCAGAGTACAGGGCTGCGTGTCTGTAGCTCACACAAGGGCATGAGGGTGTGTTGAAATGGCATCGACGCCTGTCATGGCTTATGCATGGCTTATTGTTTTCTACTTCATTCTACTCCTCAGTTTTCTTAAATTTCTGTACAGCAAACACTAGCTACGGAATGATTAGAGAAATACAGGATGCAATTAATTTTTAACTAATTATATATTTCTCCTTGTTGCCATGAGATTGATTTTCCCCGAGTAAAGCTGGAATCACATCTCTTCTTTGTTTAAAAAGCCTCTAGATATCAGTAAGAATCCATGGTTATCTCAATATAAAGACAGAAAATAGATAATAGAGAAATAATTACAGATATGTGTATATGTGCACACTGGTACACACACACATATATTCCCTTCCTCTCCAGGGCCCAGAAGCAATGGCATCCCAGTAGCTGTGCACACAAGACCTCTGGTTTGTTTCTAATACCATTGTCCAATAAAAGGAACCAGGGCTCATTGGAGAAACACCTGATCCAAGGACTGGGGCAGGAAATATATGAGATGAACATGGAGCATCTTATAGTGCCAGAAAGTAAGCAAGTGCTAAAGCACACTTACACACGCGCACACACACCACAGTGATGGAGGGGCAATAAAAGGATACAGAAACCAACGGAAAGAGCTCCTCATGGCAGAGCTGGGGAAAAATTTGAACAACAACAAAGTAAGTAAAGTAGTATGGGCTTATAACCGAAGTATAAAATAAATATTCATGAGTTCATATTCATATAATTAGGTGATTAAACAAATATGCAGGGGAAAATGAACAAATCTGTGCAGAAGAATTTTAAAAATTTATGTAGATACTCTGCCCTCCAAGAGATGGGGCATAACTCTCCACTTAAGTGTGGGCTGCGTACAGTGACGTCCTTTCGATGAGTAAAGCATGGAAAGAAGGGAACAAGAGCGACCCCTCACCATCTGGTCACAAGAAAAGCAGCAGGCAAATTCCAATTGAGGGGCATTCTACAAAATGCCTGATCAGTACCCCTCAAAACTGTCAAGGTCATCAAAAATAAGGAGTGTCTGAGAAACTCACAGCCCAGAAGAGGCTAAGGAGACGTGATGACTTAATATAGTATTCTGGAGGAATCCCGGACCCAGTGAAAACTGAACAATGTATCAATGTTGATTCATAATTGTTATAAATGAACCACATTGATATAAGATGTAACAACAGGGGAAAGTGGGTATGGGTGTATGGAAGCTGGAAACTGCACTGTCTTTCAACTATTCTGTAAATCTTCTAAAATTGAAGTGTTACTTTTAAAGTTCAATGTATATATTTAATATAAACACATATATATGGTGATTAAACCTTTGCAATATCAACTCTCGTGTGTCAAGTTTTCCTCTTTTGTGGGTAGATTCACAGCCCTCTACTTTGTTCCATTGGTCAATTTTTCTCACTCTGTACTGTTATCATGCTATCTTAATGCTAATACATTTCTTATACCTTAATTTTCAGTGAGATCTTTCACCCACTTTGTCTTTTTTAAGAGTTTCTTGGGGCCAGGCACAGTGGCTCACATCTGTAATCCTAGCACTCTGAAAGGCTGAGGCAGGAGGATCACTTGAATTCAGGAATTCAAGACTAGCCTGAGCAAGAGGGAGACCCTGTCTCTAGAAAAAATAGAAAAATTAGCAAGGTGTGGTGGTGCGCGCCTGTAGTCCCAGCAACTCGGGAGCCTGAGGCAAGAGGATCGCTCTAGCCCAGGAGTTGGAGGTTGCAGTGAGCACTCTAGAAAGGGTGACAGAGCAAGACTCTGTCTCAAAAAAAAAAAAAAAAAAAAAGGAGAGTTTTTGGTCTATTCTTAGACCTCTGCATTTCCACATTAAATTTTGAATTAGCATATTAAATTTCAGGTTAAAATTAAATAAAAATTGTGGAGAAAAAAATACATTAAGAAATCCCTCCTTAGCCACAAAATTACATGTAAGCTCAACAGCCTGGCATCAAAGCATTCTACAGTCTGACCTTAACCTTCTTTTTCATTCTTATCTCCTGTGCTTCCGGTCAAACCCCCTGTGCTCCAGCGAAACTGGAATATTTGATGCTTCCAAGAAGACCTCAATTTCTCTAATCCCTACTGTGGCTCCTCGACCCCCCTCTCCCCAGAACACCCCTAGCCTCTGCTTAAGCAGTTTTGTGCTCATCTTCTACCCGTCTTTCGAGGCCAGCTCACATGCCACCTCTTCCATGAAGTCTTCTCAGATACCCACTGATGAGAGGACTCCACTAAACCTCCAAGCACCTCGAGTCCCTTTCTAGACTATTAATAAGTTTCCTGAGGTTCTGCCTTTTATTCCTCTTTGTCATGATCCTCCTGTCCCCCCTGCTGATTGCACTGCATACAGTTGAGGCTTATTAGATATCTGGAAGTTAAATGTGCTTGGAACTGGGTTCTTGGTGCCAGCATACACTTGTCTTTATAGGTAGGACCAATGCCACCGTCATAGGCACTGCTGACACTTTTTGAGAGCTTGCTATGTGCCAGGCACTGTTCTGAACATTTATAATGTGTCGTGTCATATAATCTCGCAAGATGCCAACAGCAGGTACTATTATTAACCTCACAGTAGAGACAAAGTAATCAAAGTTGAGATCTGTTAAGCACCTTGCTTAACGTTGCGGAGCAAATAGCAGAGCCAGGACTCAAACCCAGAGCCCTCTCTCAGAAATGCCTCCACCCTACTCCAGATAACATATCTTCAGATACCATGTCTATAAATTTCACAGCAGCAAGGCCTAGATCTTTTCTCACTGTTGTATCCTCTGCACCGAGGTTCATTCCAGGAAGAGTAGGTGCTCTGCACAAGCTGGTGTACGAATGTGGTTGGACAGGTGTAAAGCACCAGCACCGTGCCTTCCCAACACTGGGTACCCAATAAATGCTAGCGATCCAGTCAGCCCACCTGTTCTGTCCTTCCTTCTGCACCCTCCCTGCCCTTCCTGGGTTCTCCCATCCCCCATCCCATTTCCCCTTGTTGAAAGGAGCAGCTAATGTACTGAACAGAGCAAATACGGAATCCTTCCCAAGTTCTCTTGGACATGCCGCAGCATAAGCATCACCTGAGACCTTATGAAAAATGCAGGATCCCACACTGTACACCGAGCATCAGAATCTGCATCTTCTCATGCACACTTTTTTTAATTTTGCAAATGGACATAAACCTATACAGTCGGCCCTCCATATCCAGGGGTTCCGCATCCATGGATTCAACCAACTACACATTGAAAATATTTGAAAAAAAAAATTCCACAAAGTTTCAAAAAGGAAAACCTGAGTTTGCCTCCTGCCACATTATTACGCTGAATCTACATGAATGAAGTGATGTGTAGGCATTGCATTCAGTATTATAAGTAATCTAGAGACGATTTAACGTATACAGGAGGATGTGAGTAGGTTATATGCAAACCCTAAGCCATTTTATATCAGGGACCTGAACATTGGCAGATTTTGGAATCTTTGGTGGGGCCTGGAGCCAATCCCCCACAGATACCGAGAAATGACTGTATGTAATTTTAGGATTCTTTTTAAATTATCAAGTCAAAACCTCTTGGACAGAATGTTTGCTTTAAATAAGTGGAACAATATCCTCCATCTCGTTCGGCAACATTCTTTTTTCTGTTAGCAACATGTTTTGGAGAACTTTCATAATTCTAGCAGTTCAAGGGAGATATATCATTAGGAAACATTTGACCTGGAGGAAATTCAACAAAGTTCAAGGCTGGCTTGGTGCCCCACGTTGTGTGTGAATCTCTCGGATCACAGGATACGCATAGTGGCTGGTTAAAATGTACAGATAAACTCGGTACTGATATCCAAAAACATCAAAGGGCGGATGCACAGGGAAAGAGCCAAGAGCACCGCGGCATGTTTGAGAGGTGAGAGGGCCTGTCACTGGCATCTAATTACAAAACCCAGGTTGCTGGGCTTTTCACACTGACGCAGAGATTAAAATAACTAAGAAACAAGCAGTCCCAGACATTTCAGCAAAAAGTGCTACCATGCAGTGGAATGAGTGCTCCACAGCTACCAAAAAGTTTTGGAAGGGGCGAGCCAGTCCGTTTGATTTCCAAACAATTGGAAGAGGGAGTCAGCACACGTGTTATATAATCACATGAGGGGATCGTCAGAGCTCAGACTTTTCACGTCACAAGACGATCCAACTTTTCTCCATCATCTTCTTCTCCCCTTTGCTTTCAGTCAAACGCAATTCTCAGTAATAAATAATAAAATGTATTCATTGTGCACTTACTAAATGTCCTGCTCTGTGCCGAGCATTTACAAACATTTAATGCTCATAGTAACCCGAAGAGCTAGGAAATACTCATCTGCAATTCACAGTGTGTTACAGATGAGACGACTGAGACCCAGTACCTTGTACGGAGCCACACAGCCCCTTCGGCCGCCTTCCTACTCCACCCTCCTGCCTTTGTCAAGGACTCCCCCTCCTCTGCCTCCAAGGGAACATCTCATCTCTTGGAACCTCACATTCTGAAGCTTGCCTCTCCCATGCCACCCAAACTGGCCTCTCCAGGGTCCTACGGGCCTGCTAATCACCTAATTCAGGAAGCTGGTTCTGGCTTTCTTTTCTCCCGGTCTGCCTCTCTGCCTGCCTGTTGGATGTTGCTACATCATCTCAACCCCAGGCTGTCTAAGAACAGGCATCTATAACCACCCACGAGTGACACCCCACTCAATTCCCTTTGCCTCTGAATTCCACAGTGGACAGTTCCAGCAAGAGACTGCTTCCTGCCTCAGCCTTCTGGGACTCCTGTTTTTGTGTTTTCTTTCTTTTTCTTGCTGCTCCGGGCGCTTGTTCAGTCCTTTGCAAGAGCATCTCAGAAGTGCTGGGGGTTTAATCCGTCTAAGAATAACCCTCAAGCAGTTAAGGAGGAGAGTCACTGAATAAATGATCCATCTCCTTCATCCTTTTATTTAGCAATTCTGAAGTTTATTCTATCCAGTTCCTTGGAGGGTCTCCAGTGAGATTCAGCCCCACGTGCCCACAGCATAACTCTCATTAACCCAGCATTTGCTGACTTTCCTCCCTCCCACTTCACTCTCTTTGTGCTTCCAAAGATAAACTCACAAATCAATTACACACAAATGCTTCTCTGCCTCAACAAGAGTCCAAAATAAGACACCACCCACAAATCAATTTTTCTTTCTAGAGTCTTTGCTCATGCCTACGATTTTCTAAGTCTCCCAGACATCAGGGTTGGAAGCTTAGAAACTTGTTTTATTCTTTGCTCTATCCCTTCCACCCTGCTGAGTCTTTCTGACTCATGCTTTGAAATGTCTTATATTTCCATTATTCCATTCTTCCCAGCCTAGTCCTTATAACCTCCCACCATGATAACCCCCCACCCCACCCCCACCACCATTGCTCACACCATTCTGTCTGTCAGGAATGCTCTTCAGACTTTGCTGGGCTTGTCCTTACTGAGTGCCTCCTCTGTGTCCTACCTCGTGCCAGGATGTCCTTCAGGCTCCTCTGGGGTGGTCTTCCCTACCACACCGTCCCAGTGATGGCTCTCTTTTCAGAATTTCCTTTGCACTGCAGTCCACTCATTCATTTGACGTTATGAACATGCACCGTTGGTTATTTAGATGTGTACATTTCTGGCTCCTCTAATAAATTTTAAAGGATCAAGGAGTATATCATATGCTTTATTTGTTTGTTTGTTTCTTTCTTTCTTTCTTCCCCTCATTAAGGGCTCCATCGACATTGGCTGGTTTAATTTGACTGGCAAGGTTATACTGCTAACAAAATAAATGCAGGTAATTGGTGCTTTCGCAAACTTACTCATTGCCCAAACTGTACTGAACTAAGCTACGGATGCCTCATTCACAAAACTCCACCCAAAAGCTTGATATTACAGCAGGTTGCTCAAGCTGGTAGAATTAATCAGCCTGCATCTCCATGGCAACATCATTCTACTAATCAATACATTTGACAGTTTGTGGCATCACGGTGGATAGGATAGAGTTGGTGGTGTTACCAATATGAAAAGGATAGTGTCTGTCCTACAGATGCTATGAAGAATGTATGTCACTAGCTTTTTGTCTCTAGATTGAACAATGGTGATATTCATTCATTCATTCAATAAACATCTATTTGGCACCCGGTAAGCACCAGACACCATGCTAGGCCCTGGGGATATGAGGGCAAAGATGAGAGTCAGGTCCTTTTCTTGGTGGGGGAGCTGGAATAAGTAAGTGAATGACTAACTTAAATAATTGCAGAGCATGATAAGAACAAGGAATGACATAAACCTGAGCTATAAGTGAGGCAAAAAAGGCTCTGACATGGGAAGGCTTCTTGAGGAAGGGACTAGCTACAAACCTGATCGAAACTAAGTCAGCCGTCGCTGCTGCACACACACCTGCACATCCGATATGAAGTCTGGTCAAAGGCTTCCTGGGGGAGGCGGGCTTGACTTTGGCCTTAAAAGCAGACAGAGAAGTTTGGAGACAGGGTGATGTGGAGGTGACTGAGTGGAAGGCTGGGGAGTGGAAAAGAGGTGCATGCCAGGGAAATGGTGGGTAGAAAATCAAGAAAAGCAAAGCTACGGTCTTCTGCTAGAGCAGCAGTCCCCAACCTTTTTGACACCAGGGAGTCATTTGGTGGAAGACAGTTTTTCCGTGGATGGGGTGGGGGTGGGGCATCGCTGCCTGGGCTCTGCCTCGATCATCAGGCGCTGGATTCCTGTGGGGAGCACGCAACGTGGATCCCTCACATGCGCAGTTTGCAGTGGGGTTTGCCCTCCTATGAGGGTGTGACGTCCCCACTGTTCTGATAGGGGGTGGATGGAGGGGAGAGGGCGTTCTGGCGGTGATGTGAGCCCTGGGGAGCAGCTGTGGGTGCAGGTGGGGCTTCACTAGCTGGCCTCCTGCTGCGCATCTCGGTTCCTGGTGGGCCACGGACCAATGCCAGTCTGTGGCCCAGGGGGTTGGGAAACAGTGCTAGAGAACAGTCAGAACAAGTGGAACAGTCTCATGTCCAGGGAAAATGTGGCAGCCAGCTCTGAAGCTGCTCAGCTGAGAGCCCACATTCTTCCCTGGGAGTGGAGTGGCTTCAGAAAGCCCCAGACACCCAGGAGTCCCAGCACCAGGGACAGAGAAATGGGACCCATCTAGAATACACCCTCTCCCTTTCACAGAATTGGCGAAATCAAATATGGCAACACATAAAGGGGGCTGGCGTGTGTGGGATCAGAGCTGGGGACTTCCACAAGGCTCCTTGCGGGGAGGGAGGAGGATAGCTGGAAGCCCCGCCCAGATGTTGCAAGAAGCTTCGTAATGCAAATATGCCCAAAGACATCAGTTCAGGCATTCACCTCCAGTGCCCTCCCTTCTCCCTCCTTTGGTCATTTCTTCCTTTCCAGGGAGCAGGTCAGACGGGTGGGAGATGTGATCGAGCAGTGCTGGGAAGACGCCTCGCCCCACCCCACTCCTACTACCCCCTGTAAGGAGGAGGGGCGCTCCCCGAGGAACACTAGAGCTTTGTTTGCTGGAGGTTCTGAGATCAGCCTCTTCACTGACCACACCCTGCACCGAAAGTTCTATCTTCTCCTTCTTCACCAGGAGCTTGGGGGGTTAGGAGAAGAGAGTGGCAGAAAGGAGGGGTGGCTAATAATGGCCTGTGTGCATAGCCATGCCTGCCCCCCACCCCAGTGAGGTGGGATTGTTGTTACCCTACCCCCCTTACAGATGAGGAAACTGGCTTCAGGTCACATGGTGGGTAGATGCTTGAATGGGCTTTGAAGCCCAGTTATTCCACATGTACACCTGCCTCTCTGCTGGCGCCACTGCAGAGATGGTTCTCTGTTGAAGGAATCCCAGGTGGAAAGAAAGAGGAGCTTCAGATTCAAGTTCTGGGTCATTCTTCAACTAGCAAAGTGTGGGTTTCCTCTGGGAAAATGAGGGGTTGTTCTCACGTACAAGTCTCCGATGAGGCTATAAGCCAGAAGTCTTTTTCCATGGGCTCTGTAGAAAAGGCACAGCTGACAAGATAGAATAACAAATCATCACATTGTCATTCAATTATTCACTCATTCATGCAACTAAATATTGAAGAGGCTTCTAGGTGTCCAGCCCAGGGCAGGGGGAAATGACAAGAATATGATCCTTCAGCCTAGAAGAAAAAGGCACGTTGTTGGGAAACCTATTTAATACTTTCATTTTACAGAGGTAGAAAGTGAGGCCCAGAGAGGGCAAGCAACCCACCCGAGGTCACACAGCACAGCAGCAGTAACCACAAAGTCCTGGTGTATCTCACCCGACAGTGGGGCCTATCAGTGGTCCAGGCTATCTGAAGAAGGTAGGAAATGTCACTTGGTTCAGCCTAACAGTCCTGTTCTATATCAACTAAGCCCAGAAACTGAAACAGGCTTGCAGGGCCTCACTGTAGGTCTCCCCAGGAAGAGGAGTCAGCCACTGGTCTTCTGGCAGAAATCAGCCACCCTGCAGATGCCCCAAGGGGACAACAAGCCCTGATTTGCTGCTGCACTTTGGTGAGGCCAGGTCCTGGGCCCAACACTAAAGACATCCCCTCCCCCAGACCAAGTCTCCGCCAATAGTCAACCAACATCTGAAGTTCTGATGCCAGGACTCCGTAGATCTTCAAGCCAATCTCTCATAACACAGGTGAGATTTTCTATCCAAAGAAAATGAGACTTCAGTCTGATTACCCAGGACCTGATGGGTATCCCCGGGACCAACCCTCACACCCTATAGATCACCGCCTGACCTCCCCACCTGGCTGAGACGCCCCCAAGTAGGAAGCTGCAGAAGGTTAAGGGAAGAAATGTCAGGGCCCTGGCAGGTGCTGGTAAGAGTTGCCGTCTGTCTTTGAAAGCTAAGGTTAAGCCACGTCTGGTGACCTCAGAGCAAGTGAAAGGATGGGTGGGTGAGAGCTACGTGTCTAGGTTTCTTGAGTGGGAGCCGCTAATTCACGTAAAGTTTGTCAGGATCGGACACTGAGTCTCACAAGAAGTCCTGCTCTGCAGACCCAAACTTCCCCTCAAAAGATTGTCCCAAGAGCTAGACTGGGAGGAGGAAGGGAGAACTCAGGTGAGCCCACCTGGTCCCAAGCCAGTCAGGTCCCCTGACCCAGCTCCGATCATGCTCAGCCTAACTGGAGCCGCACCTGTCTGACTGCTGTGCCCATCACCCAGTTGGCGCAGAATCGGGCAGGCCCTCCTTAAACCCTTTCCACGTTTGTTTATTTTTGACCTCTCCCTATTAGAATGTAACCACCAGAATGTTTGGTCTTGCTCACCTCTGTATCCCGAGAAGGGTCTCCAGCACCTAGTAAGTGTTTATCAGATATTGAGAGAGCAAACAGATAATCACTATTAAGGATCTGCTATATGCTAGGCATGGGACAGATGTCTCACCTTATCCCCTCAGCACCCGTTGTGGACGATGTGATTAAACCCATTTTGCAGATGGAGAGAGTGGGATTCAGGGACACAGAGTGAACTTCCCACAGTTGGTGAGCATAAAGCCAGGCTCCGAAGAGCAGGGACTCACATTCTGAGGTTTCATCACTAGAAACTGCACTGCAAGTTCAACACTGTCAGCAGCTGTCATTTCAAATGGAAAGAATAACTCTTTGATTATTTTATTTGACAAATTGACTTCTAACCTACCTATTTTCAAAAAGTATCCAAGTCAAGAAGAAATAGAATATCCTGAACTTTTGTACCCCCATAATGAGCTGAAATAAAAAAAAAAATAGAATATCCAAATGGACCTATAACAAGTAAAAAGAAATTGAATTAGTTAAAAAAAAAAAAACACACAAAAAAAACCCTTCACATGAAGAGGAGCCCGGGACCAGATGAGTAGCACTTCATGGATGAGTGCTACTAAACACTAAAGGAGGAATTAACACTAATCCTTTACAAGCTCTTCCAAAAAACAGAAGAGGAGGATCACTTCCCAATTCTATGAGGCCAGTATTAGCCTGAAACAAAAACAAGACAGAGACATCATAAGAAAAGAAAATTACAGAGCAACACCCCTTATGACTAGATGCAAAAAATTCTCAACAAAATACTAGAAAACTCAATCTATCAACATATAAAAAGATCATACACCATGACCAAGTGAAATTTATCCCAACAATGCAAAGTTGGTTTAACACGTAAAAATCAATACGATACACCACGTTAACTGAATAAAGGACA
This sequence comes from Eulemur rufifrons, assembly GCF_041146395.1. Lineage (NCBI taxonomy): Eukaryota > Metazoa > Chordata > Mammalia > Primates > Lemuridae > Eulemur > Eulemur rufifrons. The sequence continues at coordinate 49,479,362 of NC_090991.1, forward strand.
GGAGCCACATGATCATCTCTATTGACACAGAAAACACATTTGGCAAAATCCAATGCCTTTTCATAATAAAAACACTCAACAAACTAGGAATGGAAGGGGACTTCCTCCATCTGGCATAGGGTATCCATAAAAACCCACAACTAATATAACACTTAATGATGAAAGACTGCATGGCTTCTTGTCAGGAATAAGACAAGGATGTCCACTGTCACCACTTCTATTTAACATTGTACTGGAGGTTCCAGCCAGAGCAATCAGACAAGAAAAGTAAATAAAGGCATTTCCAGCTTGGAAAAGAGAAGCAAAACTATCTCTGTGTGAAGAAGACATAAGAATAACAAGTGTTGGTGGGGGATGTGGAGAAACTGGCACCCTCATATTCTGCTGGTGCAGCCACTTTGGAAAACAGTCTCATGATCCTCAGATGATTAAACAGAAGTACCATATGACTCAGCAATTTCACTCCTAGGTGCATAACCAAGAGAACGCAAAACATATATCCACACAAAACTTGCACACAAATCTTCACAGCGGCATTAATCGTACTAGTCAAAAAGTACAAACGACCCCAAGGTCCATCAACAGATGAATGAATAAAATGTGGTCTATCCATACAATAGAATATTATTCACCCATAAAAAGGAAGTACTGATACATGCTACAACACAGATGAACATTGAAAACATCATGCTAAACAAGCCAGACACAAAAGCCACTAATTGTATGATTCCATTTATACAAAATGTCCAGAGTAGGCGAATCCATAGAGAAAGAAAGTAGATCAGTGGTTGCAGGGGCTGGGGGATGGGAGGAATGAGAAGAGACTGCTAATGGGTCTGGGGAGTATTTTGGGGGCAAGGGAAATATTCTGAAATTAAACAGTGGTGATCAAGGGATGACTCTGTGAATATATGAATACTAAAAATCACTGAATTGTGCATTTTAAAAGGGTGAACTTTATGGAATGTAAAATTTCAGTAAAGCTGTTATTTAAAAAAATGATTTGAGATGCCCTCAGCAAAACACATCTGTAAATTATGATCAAGGTCAGTAACACAGGACACAAGTAGAGACAAAGAATTAAAGGGAGCAGGGAAGAGCAAGCCCTTCTTGAGTAGTGAGGGCCTGGCCTGCATTCTGATGTTCCTCCTGAACTTGGGAAAATAAAGGCACATTTGGAGAACACTGTAATTTTAATGTTGCCTAAAGTGACAATGCAATCATACCAATATCACTGAAAACATTTGGAAGATAATACTTAATGGCAGATGGTGAGATCTAGAAATTTCTGACATGAGCCTGGGAACCAAGAACTGACCATCTGCCCTCCGCTCTTGGCCATCTGAGTCATTCTGTTGAAGTGCACTTCCGTATGTGCGTTTGATTTCACGTTAATCACACGTCGCATTTCTGGCTCACCTGGTGGCTTCTGGCCAGGCATTCAAAACTCACCTATAAAACGAAAGGGTAGGGTGTTTTTTCCTGTTCTAAGACCTATGACTTGACTTAGTTCAACCCTGGATCAGCTGAAGCATGGAAGTTAGTCTCTCTCTCTCTCTCTCTCTCTCTCTGTCCTGAAGGGTTTATATTTCTTCTGATGGCCACAAATTATAAGTCAGAAATAACAGGTCATGTCATGATTAAATGACATTTGTTTCAAACCCAAATGCAATTTAACAGGGCACTAAACTAGGCAGTAGAAATATGCAGAAAGGAAAGAAGCAAATGTCATGTCCTTTGCTGCTTATTCAAATGTCCCCTTTCTAAAGAGCTCTGAGCCCCATTTAAAATTGCAACCCAATGGCCATACCCTGTCCTGCACTGGAGGTTGTCTCAACTCTCCGTTTCTTTTTCTGTGGTGCTTACTGACTTCCAGTTGATGATATAATTTACTAATTTATCACACTTATTATTCATTGCCTGTGGGAGTGGATTTCTCCCATAGGTGCCATGCACCCAGCACAGTGCCTGGCCCAAAGTAGACACTAGTTATAGATTTGTTGAAATAACTGAGTTAATAAGGTATGGGCCCACTTTTTTGTTGTTGTTCAACAACCTGTGTTTTTATTGACACCCATGCCAGATTGGGGTGTGTCCACATGTGTTTAATTAGACAATATAGAAAGATATTATAATATAACACAGTGGTAAGAACGTGGGCTCTGGACGATGAGTCCACCTCACCCGAGTCTGAATCCCAGCCCTGTCACTCGTAAGCCTCAGTTTCCTTCCCTGCAAAAGTGGGCACATATTTTTTTGGGGGGGGTGTGTATGTGTAAGAATTAAATAAGACAACACATTTAAAATCATTAGCATTGTGTCTGGAATAAAGTACGTACTCAATGAATATTAGCTATTAGTATTAATGAAAAAAGAGGAAAGAAAGAAGGAAGGAAGCAAAGGAAATAAGAAGCCCAGCGTTAGTCCCAGAACTCTGTGTGCTCAGAGCGCGGAAGGCCCCGTATCACCCACAGACTGTCAGGACATCCTCCTCTAAGGCCGGAAACGCTTCAGGGGATTGATGGAGGCGGCTTACACAGCATGGCTCGCTCCAGGTTTCTCTTCATAAGCTTCCTAGGAATACAAAAGCGTGTGCTCAGACATGAACTTATTTTGCTCACTTCCAATGCCCCGTTTCTCGTACCCTCTCATTATCTCATAAGATGGTTGGATTGTTCTGAAAGTGAATGTGTGTAGGTAGAGTTCTTGCTATTCGAGTTTAGGCAAGATGGCAGAGATGGGGAGAGAGTCCACTCTCTGTGGGTACTCCTGGTCGTCTACCTTCCTCTTCCCAGGGGAGCTCTGATTTTGTCCAGGACTCACGTCCTGCATGATTCCAAAGGGGCATCCTAATTAGTCCCAGCCAATCAGCATTGGTCTTCCCTAGCCACTGTCACTGCTCTAGGGAAAGGGACTGGTGAACATGACATAGACTGGCCCAATGAGAGTGAAAGGACACACTTAGAATCTGTGGCAGGTTAAAGATGGCCACAGAGTCTTTGCTCCTCCTCCCATCGAGAGAGAGGTGGAATGTGATTCCTCTCTCCTGGAATCTGGGTTGGCTTTTGTGACTTGCTAGCCAAGGGAATGTGCTAGAAGTGACAGTCCTAGACTTCTGAAGCGGAATGCTAAAAAGCTGTGCACGGTCTTGGAACACCCTCTCCACATCCTTGAGCCAGTTTGAGGGATAAGCCCAAGTCACCCGAGAGCACCGCTCAGGAGTGGTCACCTGTGGGTGCTCCAGACAACTGCCCCAGCAGAGCCACTTCCAGTGAGGTGTCAGAGATGTGAGTGAGGTTGTCCTGGACCCTTGGGACCTGCCAACTACCAGCTGAATTACCACTGAGGGGCTACCACTGACGCTACATGAAATAAGAGAATTGTTCAGCTGAACTTTGCCAAAACTGCTGACCTACAAATCTGTGAGATACAGTACAATGTTTGTGGTTTTGAGCCACTACGTGTTGGAGTGGTTCTTTATACAGCACTGTATAACCACTGTATACGAAATATGCAAAAACATTCCATGCTCGGGTGAGAGGTTTTTCTCTCTCTTTTTCCCCTCTGTGAACAAGGAAGCGTGTAGCCTCAGCGATCTAGCAACTTCGCGGGGCGGCTAGCCTTAGGATGCCGGCGACTCTGGGGCTGGGAGAGCGAAACTGAAAGCACCTGGGCCCCTTATGACATCACTGATCTATTGGATCAACTAGTCCTAGAGCCTGTCCTTCCTCTCAACTCGTGGCTATGTGAAATAATGCATGTCCTCACTGTTTAAACCAGGTTATGTTGGGGTTTGTGTCACTTGCACAGAAAGTGTCTTTGGCCAATAACCAGTGCAGTTTGGCTGCACCGGGCTAAAATCTGGAGGCACTAGCCCACTCTGGTACTGTTTCTGCTGTGTGATCTTAGAGAAGCCGCTCAACCTTTCTGGACCTGTTTACTCCATCTTGAATGCGGGGAGAATTTTTCCTATCCCTTCTTATTTTGCAAGATGCCTTTGAAGAGCTGCCAGTGAGATGCAAAGAGCCTATGGGAACCTGAGGCAGTGTTGGGATTTGTGCATCACGGGCTCTGCCCTCTTGGATCTTAACCTCTAAGCGGCTTTACAACATACTTCTGTGAACATTATGTCATTCGAGCTTCATGTCAACACTTTGAGGTGACAGGTATGGTAATTCCCATTTTTGTAGATAAGGAAACAAGGTCAGGAGTGTTGAGTGATGTGCCCAGTAGAGCGGCAGAGCTGGGACTTGAACCTGGATCAGCTCATTTTGGGTCCCTTAGTCACCGCCCTGCCAAGTAACTAAAGTGCATCCATCAGCAACCAGAATATAATGATTTGTTCCTACATGGACACTGCAATGTCTCAGTTTATTAATTTGCTTATTGCACTGATAGCTTCTGTGAATATGTCCAATTGTGTTTGTTGAGCTAAAAGTCTCTTTATGCTAAGTTTGTTTCTAAAAATAATTGCTGATTAAAAATGCCTATAATGCACATTCTTCTGCCTAGTACCCTCTCTTCCTTTGGGAACAACAATTCCCACCTCCTCCCATGGGCCTGGCAGGAGCAGCCCTGTTCTTACGGCCTCCTCCCTCCCCTCGGCCACAGTCGTTTGGTCTGAGGATGGACATCTGACTTGAGCCAATCCAATCGGAGTCCTACCTTGGGATTTTGCCAACTTGCACTGAATGAGGGAAACAGTCCCTCCGTGAAAGCTGCAAGATGTAAAATTCAAAGGCCAAGGAGTGCTCATGTTTCCTGCCAAATGAAGAAAGCAGATCCGCAGTGCGAGAGGAAAACAGTTCCACGTGTGCTCTGAAGATGGACCATGTTCTTTCCATTGTGCCTCTTGACAGTTCCTTCTTTCTTTGTTTCTGTTTGTTTCTTGGTTTGTTTTTGCCCCGGGATCCTTCCAATAAATGCCTGTGGATCCACACTGGTTACAGTCGGAGAGCCGTTCCTTGCAACTAAAGGTTTAGCTCCCAATCCAGGTGCTAAGAGGTTGTGATAAAGAGTCACAAACACTACCGAGATGGGACAGTACTCAGAGCATGAGTGCAGGCACAGGTTTAAAACAGGTTGATGCCTATTGACTATCTTCCAGCTAAAAAGGTTCTGACGTTCTTGAGGATATCTCAATAAACTTGAACAAAAGGTCCAGTTCTTCTGCATAGAATTCCCTTCCGCTCGGGTGGTGACGGTTCCATTTCTGCCAGCACCAGAGGGAAGACGGTGGAAGCTGCTCGAAGGGAGTAGCTTCACCTGGACACAGCAGCTCGTGTCAGTGTTAAGAGGAAGTCTTGAAATCTTCTGGAAAAGTCAGCAGCAGATGAAGGATGACAAAGAAGAACTCTGAAATGTTAACAAGCAAAAGATCAAGAGCCAGTCTACTAATGTTCAGAATGATGGAAGAAATCTAGAAAATTCATGAATCATCTCAGCTTAGAAAGCTTTTCTTAATTGTCATGATTATTTGTCCAACTTTTATAAGGCCCCTGTTTGATCAAACGTATCAGGAGTGAAAGACGAGTGACAGGGTTTGTTCTGTGTGTCTGTTGGCTTTTTAGTGTGTGCGTGAGTCGGGGTCTTAACAGGTGCACAACCACACTGGGAGACCAATGAGAGGTTAAGGCTGGAATTACACATTACAGGATGGGAAACCAACGAGGGGACATGCAGGGCTTTGGGGCCAGCAATGGTGGGCAGGCTTGGCCCCTGCAAAGTCAGAAGGCAGGGCAGGGTGTGTCCAGAATCCAGGGACAGCAGCCACAGAGGGAGACCCGCCTGCCAGGCACTGAGGCTCTTTCCTCCACCCTCTGATCTCTCGCTGCCGCTCCACGGGCCGAGCTCAGCTGGAACCCAGGCGGCAAGAGAGCCAGCGGCTGCAGTCGTCCAGGGCAGCTCCTGGGGCACAGACCAGTGTGGGGCGGGGCAGGGATGGAGCCAGACGGCAAAGGCAGGAGACCCAGCCCACACTTTAAGGACGTTTCCACCCTGGAGGAAGTGCTAGAGGGGGGATGCTAGCCCTGACTTCCCACCCAGCTCTAAACCTCTGTTGCCAGATGGCTTTGGGACATCTACCCGTCACGCCTGGTACATCCAAACCAGAGCGTTCAGTTCTTATCCTTCGCTGGACACATCCTCTTGACGCGTCGTACTATTTCTCTAGATCTCTCCTCTCGGTCACCCAGGCTCCAAGCTTCAGGGCTGCTTCCACTTTGCCGTCTACACTCTCTCGCCACGATCCTGTGTTTCCCTCTCTCGCCCGTCCTGTCTTTTCTCATTTTCTTCTACGTGGACTGTTGGCGTCTCGTCTAACTGGCATTGCTAATCTCTTCCCCTTTAGATGCTCCTTCCACAGCACAGCCTGATTAATCTGTCTGAAACCTACCGTGCATCCCTCGTGAATCACCTGCCCAGGTCTGAGCCCACCCAGCCTCTCACTGTTCCCCAAACACGCCCCACGCTTGCCCTCCTCCGTTTCTGGGCTAAAACTTTTCCTTTGCCTGGAGAAGGGGCTGCCCTTCCTCTTTTTCTCCTGAAGCCTGGTCTTCCTTCACGCTCCCCAAATTTTGATCTGTCTTTCCTCCCCTCTCTCTAGATGTTTTGCTAGATGTATGTATCTCATCCTACTTTCTATAGCTGCAATGCAGGGGTGAGGGGTTCTTTCTTATTTTCCTTAGCACGTTGTAAACTTAAGGGCCAGAACCACGCCGTGTTCATTTCCGCAGTCAGCCCAGTACCAGACCCAGCAGCCGGTTCATGGTAGGCGCTTAATCCCTGTGTGCCAAATGCATGGAGGGGACTATCGCTTGGGAGGTTTCCCAAAGGCCATATGTACACTGTACTTCTCGGTCTGTCTCTCTTGTCTACATAATGATACGAATCAAGGAAGGCCCCACGGAGCCCCACGTTGATTGTGGGGCATATGACTAATCCCACAATATATTGGAACTGCTTTATGAAAGCACTTTTCAAACAGCTTTAGAGCACACCCAGGCCCACACGGTTGGGAATAGATATCTAGAGATTTATGGGATCATTAAATGAACTAGAGGACAATAGGCATTGTGTTAATCACACGGGGAGAGGGATCCAGGGCGCCTGGACCAGCCCTCGGGGCCCATGTAATCCACAACTCACAAGAAAGTACCCCCAAGAGGCACACGTGAGCCTCCCCTGGCTTCACGGAGTCAGCAAGAGAGTCCGAAAGTCTTCAGTCTGAGATGACCCACGTGGGGCAGGGAGGATGGGGGCGGGAGAGAAGAGAGGAATTGTCAAAAGTGCAGTGATTTAGTGTCTGTCTCTTTCTTCCTCCCTCCCATCACCCAGCCTCCTGCACAAGGAACCATTGAGAAGGGACTGAACAAACGCTCCCTTATGCGGCGCCCACGGCGGCGTCTCTCCCGGTTTGCCGGGGACAGCTGCCTGCAGCACGCTATGGTTACTCATTACCCGGTTCCCAGGCAGGAAAAGGAGCAAACTTAATAGACCCGAACTAACCCTCGGCTCAAACACTCCAGCCGTAGATAAATAAATAAGTCAGGTGTAGCAGGGGAAGGAGAGGGAGGTGAAGGGGAGGGGCGGGCAGGGGGTGGCAGTGCAAGTGGACTCGTGGGGGAAAATCCGGAGTTTCTAAAAGGGAAAGGGAAGGACGGAGGGAGGGAGGGAGGGAGGAAAACTCCCTTTGGAGAAAGGACAGAGGGGTGTTTGTGCTGCTTGCCTGTCCCCGCCTGCAGCGTGGACTAGAGGCTCCCTTGGCCACTTGGGGACCATGTGGAGAACAGGGACGTTGAGGGGAAAGGAGAGAAAGTCTATTGCTCTGCTATGAGATGGGGTGTGGGTTTTGCCTTCCTCCTGGCTCACAGAGCGGATGGTTGAGTCCCCAGTCGCCACAGCTCCCGTGGAAGAGATGGGAGGACAGGAATGGATAGAGAAGGCAAGGACTAAGAGGCGAGGGGACTGTGGGCAGGAAGCCAGTCACACCCCACTTTGAGCTAATCCATGTGAGTGGTTCTCAGCCCGGGCACTTTTGCACCTTCCCACCAGGAGACAATGGGCCATGTCTGAAGACATTTTTGGTTGTCACAACTGGGGGGCCAGAGCAGTGCTGGCATTTAGTTGGAAGAAGCCAGGATGATATTTAACACCCTACCATGTCAGGGCAGCACCCCATAATAAAGAATGATCCGGCCCCAAACGTCACAGTGCTGAGATTGAGAACCCAGCCCCGGCCACCCCTAATTTTGCAGGTGGCATCAGTCGGTCCGTCACAGTTCCATAAATCCACCCACTCTCCCAGGTGGGTAATGGAGGGAACTCACACAACTGCACAGGCAGCGGTGCGTGGACCGTCTCCTTTTGACTGACTTTGAGGCCACGAGCGCAGAGCAGGCACGGCCACCAGCAGGGAAGGAGGGTGGACATCGGTCGGGTCAGTGTCCGCCCCAGCACTCCTCACACTGGGGAGGGGGCATTTCACTCGGCCTTAGAGTTTCTGCCGACCTCGGCACGTTGGGGGCTTGGGAGGTTGTGTTTCAGTTGTGGTTGTGTTTTGGGTTTTGTTTTCTCCCGACTGGATTTGCTAGCTGAGTGATTTTACACTAGCGTCTCGCCCTCTCTGGACCTCAATTTGATAAAGTCAACGAGGGCAGGGACAGTCCCCAGTCACCACCTCAGGACCGCTGCACAGTTCCATAAGCTTTTTCAGGAATTTAAAGTCCTCCCGGAAGAACCTTCTGCAAAGTCAAAGCGTGACTCAGTGATGGTGGCTCAGTGCACAGTTAGTGTGGACAACTTCAAAGGCCAGTGTAGGGTTATTTTCCAAGGTGGCTGTGGCAGCCGGGTGTTGGTGGGTCTAGCACAACCCTCCAAGTATTCCCAGGAAGCCCACTGGTCTTTCCACAGCTGTCCTGGGGTAGGGAACCTACCAAGGGTCAATGACTTTGCTGCTGTCACACCAGTTCCTTAAAGGTGCATGTTGGGGGTGGTGGTGGGGGAGTTGGGAGGGATAACATGTGTGTGTTCATGTGGTGTGTGCATGTGTGTGATCTATGTGTGCGCACACATGTGTGATGTGTAATGTGTGTGCATGTGTGATGTGTAATATGTGTGCCCGTGTGCATGTGTGATGTGCAATGTGTGTGCCCATGCATGTTGTGTGTGCCCATGCATGTTGTGTTTGCATGCGTGCACATGTGTGGTATGTAATGTGTGCATGTACCTGTGTGTGATGTGTCCATGTGGCATGTGTGCATGTACACGGTGTGCATGGGTGTGTCCATACCAGCTGATCACTACCACAACAAGAAGACCACGGAAGATTCCAGAGATAAGACCTGTCCTAAGACATCTGATTGCTGGGCAGCTTTGAGGAGGCAGGATCCATCTGGAGGACCCAGGAGAAGCCTATCTGAGTTCGATTCTTGTTTCTGCTACTTAGGAGCTACCTGACCTTGGGCAGGTGATTCACTTCTGCAAGACCCAGTTTTCTCATCTCTGTAAAGGGGTAATAAAAGTGCGCCCCTGTGGGTCACGGGAATTAGTGAATCCAGGTAAAGCACCCAGTGCTGGGCACAGAGCGAGCACTCAGTCGATGTTGGCTGTTCTGATTATCACTGCTCAAGGACACAGTTCTTCCTCAAGTCTAACCTGAGGCTGCCTGCTCTCTCCCCTGCCTCCCACCGGACTCCATTCTCCGTGGACTGATCACAGAGTTCTCTGGACTTTAGTTGCCTCTCAGTGGAGACGTGGGACCTCCCCCTTCCAGCTGTCCCTCGTCCGTCTGGAAGGAACAGGGTGAGCTGACCACCAACACGTGGCCTCCCACGTGCCTTGGGGACCCCAGAGCTTTCCCTGGTGGCCCAGCAGACTGAAAAAAGTCTGGCTGGGGTTCCCCCCTCACACCTGCAGCCGAAGCCTGTGATGCTTTCCCTCCTAGACCCCCCATGCCTGCCCAAGTCATTGCCACAATGAAGCAATGACAGGCCCCTGTGGACGTGCTGTCGGGCTGGCCTGCCCTCCACAACCGGTTTGTCAACGCCGCCCCGCCCTTCCTCGCTGTTAGCTCTCCGCTTGCTTATCTGCCGCTGGAGACAGAAGTCTCAGTTTGATGGTGGCAAATTAATTATTGAACCCCACAGCCAGCTCCTCCCCATGCACTCAGCAATCCCTCCCACCATGGCGCCGAGGCAGAACTCACTGTCAGCTGGTCCGCAGGGGAAGGAGGTGACCCTCGAGGGGACCACGGTCAGTCCCACACCCAGAGCGGGAGTGGAAGCAGCTGCGTGAAGCTCTCCCTCCAGGGAGCCTCTCCAGCCCTCTGTTCCCACCTCAGCGAGGGGGCATCTTTCTAGCCACACGGCTGCATTAAAACTCTTTCCTTGTATAATAGATCCATCAACGGTGCTGCGCCCACAGCTCACCGGCGTCTCCCCTGCGCGTGCCAGCACCTGTGCCTGGTCAGAGTGGACACGTGATCAGCGTTGAATTAATGCCTGAGCACAGGCTGGTCTCCTCTCCCAGTTCAATCTGTTTTATTGTGTAATGGTTGCTATACACAAAATAACACACGCAACTCATTTGTTCTAACTGCTGATTGCACTCAAGTCCTCCTAATGACTCTGGGAAGTAGGTGCAGTTGCCACGGATGTGTGCCTTACAGCTGCGGCAACTAAGGCACAGAGAGGTTAAATCACTTTTCCAAGACCCCAGTGAATGGCAAACCGAGACTCAAACCCAGACGGAGCCCCCCGGCCTAAGCAGCTCGGCACGCTCTCTTACGAGGCCGCTGCCCTTATGGGAAGTAGCAAAATGAATACCTGGGATCCGCCACCCAACGGAAGATCCCAAGGATGCCCTGAGCCTCTGGCTGGCTGGACGCAGAGTGCGGGGTGCTCCCGGGACTCCACGGAACCACCTCTGGCTCTGCTCATGCAGAGCTGTCGGTGGGCCTTGTCTCTGCTCCCCAGAAGGACAAACATGCTGGATTTTGTTTATTATTCTGTTGATTTTCATTGTGGTTTTCATATACAAGTGTGTGTCCCTAAACAACATGTAGCTTGGCTTTATTGTCAAACGTCATGAAAACATCATCATGTCGCGTGTCGTCTGCCATCTCCCTACCCTGAGTCAGGAGTGTGTCTTCCCATGTTTTCTTCTCTACTCTTCCAGTGTTTTCTCTTTACCTCAGCACTTCTGGGTATCATCTAAGCTATTTAAATTTATATTGAAGGACACATTATTTGTGAAATGTTGTAGCGTTTCTAAAACAGTTCTTCACCCGTCATCTCTTTTCAGCACATAACCGTGCTCTCTTCTGTCTGTAACAATCCAGAAGGCTCTCTCTCTAAAACGAGGACCATAAAATGGAACCCAAAGTGGACAAAGGGTTTCTGGGCACTTCTGGGCAGCCTGGGAATGTGGCTGGGCACCGAGATCTGTGTTTCCTGTCTGTGTCGTGGCCTGGGGGACAGCAGCACAGTATTGCAATGGGGCTGAGAATGGGCCCTGGGGTCGGGCTCCCCTGGGTTTGAGTGAATCCTCCTGTGTGAACCAGCTGTTGGCGCAATAGTGTTACACGAAACACCTGGACGCTCAGCGCCTCGCAGCAAGAGGCGTTTACTCCTACACCGTCAGGCCTACAGCAGACTGTGGTTCTGAGATTGAGGATGGACTCAGCTTGGCAGCTTGGCTTGGGGTTGTCTGTTGGCTGAACTTACATTCCAGGCTACTCATATCTATCTATTGCTGCATAATAAAACTACCCTAAAATTTAGTAGCTTAAGACAACAATGATGATTAATTTCTCATGATTCTTTCGGGGTGACGGGGCTAATCTGCTGGTCTTGCCTGGGCTCACTCATGTGGCTAGGGTCCAAGACCGCACCCACCTGTCTGGCAGTTCTGCTGGTTACCCACTAGGGCTCCTCGTTACCTCCCCTGTGCCTCTTATTCTATGGGAAACTCGCTTCCTCACACTATGTTGGGCTCAGGGTTCCAAAGGAGCAAGAGTCCAACACACAAGGTCTCTTGAGGGCCCTGGAACCCACGCACTTCACCTCTGCCATATTTTATTGGTTAAAGCAAGTCACAAGGCGGCCGGCTCAGGCTCAGGTGTGCGCAGGGGGTGGAGAAATAGACTCCCCTTCTGGATGACAAAAGTGACAACTTGCTATTACAAATGGACGTGAATTCAGGGTGCTGGGATTCACTGGGGTGCTGGGCAGGGAGGTGGTTATTAACACAGCCTGCCACAGTTGGGCTCAGGTCCACTTACGCTTTTTCTGGAGCCACGGCTAAAGGGCCCATAGTAACCTGGGACAGGCAACCACAGGAGCCCAGACCGCGCCAAGCTGCAGGAGCACCTTGAAGCCACTGCTCCTGGGGAGCTCACTACATTTCATCAGCCGAAGCAAGGCGCACGGCCAAGGCCAACATCATGGCACAGGGATAGTGGGAACGGGCGTGTGTGTGTGTGTGTGTGTGTGTGAAGCTAAATGATTATCCAAGCTATAACTGCCCCGCTGTGATTTCTAATATTTTGTTCTCCCATCAAAAACGCGGAGTAACTCCTCCCTTGTGGGGTTGTTTTAAGGCAAGGTGTCCAACCCATCCCTGTTTGCCTGGAACTTTGCTGGCTTTAGCACTGAAATCTCACATCCTAAGAAACCCTGCAGCCCTGGGCAAGCAGGGATGGTTTGGTTGCCCTATTCTGAGGACTAAGTGAAATCCTCCCAGCACCCCCAGCTAGATGTCATTATGACGCCAGCCCCGCTCTACAGCACAGAAAAGCAACTTTTCGGCGGCCCCAAAGACAATCAACGGAATAACCAATATTTAAACCCTGCTCTCCAACGGCAGGTCTCCCACACCTGTTGCCTCCAAAGCCCTTCTCACCTGAGGTTCTCTCTCCCTGGTCTTTATAGTAGCCCCTGTGGAGGGCAGCGAGCACTCTGTAAAGAGAGGAACCAAGACCCAGAGATGTTAAAGGGGACATCTGCCTACGAGGAACGTGGAGTACTCGGGTCGGGCTGGAGCGGAGGGAACACACAGGAAACAGAGGGCTAGCCTACGGAAACACGGGGGCCAGCCTACGGAAACACAGGGGCCAACCTATAACCAGGAAGAGCCCCTGGGAGGCAGGGAGGAGGATGCCCGGCAAGGCCACCATGGGGCCCAGCCATTGGCTGGGCTTGGCTGAGAACTGGTGAAACCCAGCCCTGAGCCTCTCTCACCTCTCTCGACTTTGGGCCTTGGGAAAATGGCCCACGAGGTCTGACCCACTATAACTGGATTCCAATCCTGCCCTGGCCTCTGACTCACTCGCTGTGTGGCCTGGAGCAAGCTGTCCAACCTCCCTGGGCCTCAATTTCTCTGTTTTATGAATCATTTCTGTGACTTTCTAAGAATCACTGGCAAAGTGAGCCAGAGAGATCCCTAGAGACAGGAGGTGTCGTGACAGATTCCCTGGTCACCACTCTGCAGGCGAACCCCAAAAAGGGTGGTTTGTTATACGGAAGAGTATTGGATTTGGAATCAGAACACCAGGTTCTGGTCCTGATCTGTTGCCTAAACATCACCCATCTTCCTGAAGCCACGGTTTCACTTCAGTGTGAACCACAGATGTCGGCTTGTACCTCTTGCTGGTTGTCGGGAGGGTCAGGTGAGCTGGGAGTGCGACCAAGCCCAGTCCACCGGCAGGCACATTTGCGGGTGCAGAGGAGAGGGGCGGGCTGTGCGACCTCTGCCTGGACGCCAGAGAAGGGGTGAGTGAACTGATCGGACGAAATTGATGAGGATGGTGGTGACGACGCTATAAAGCCCCCGAGACTTTCTCCGTTTCCCTCAGGGAATCCCCACTCTGAGACCGGGGACCACCACTCCTGAATCCCTGTCCTGGGTTCCTTCCTCTTCCGAGGGCGTCCAGAGGACAAGCACCTTCTGATCGGAATGTTTTCCAAATACGCCACATCTGGAAGGAGCTGTTACAAAGGCCCCCTTTGTGTAGTTGGGACACGGGCTGGCAGCAAAACAGGGCCAGCCCCCGCTGGGCTGGGAAAGGCAGGGGGACAGAGAGGGCAAAGGGGGCAGGACGGAGGGGCCTGGGAGGGCTCATGGGAGCGAGGTCACCCAGAGGTGTGTCCCGCTGCATTGACGACAGGTAACAGCCAGCACTCACCCAGCACTTCCCACCCGCTTCACCTACAGCGCCTTGTTTATATAAAAGAAAGTTGGAGGAAGATGTATCTGCAAAGACGTGGGGTATGAGACAGACAGAGAGACCGAATGAAACAAAAGCACAGAGGGAGAGACGGAGACATTCGCTCAACACTGGGGAACATTTTTCAGGTCTTGACAGAGGAGGCAGAACGGCAAACCCGTATGAGTGTTGAAAGGGGAGGGGTCCCGACTCCATTTCTAACTGGCCTCATCCCCCCACTTCCTTAGAGCCACGTGTTTGGAAAGCAGGTGGTCCAGGTGCCCTTGCAGAAGCCTCCTGCCCCCTTGTTCCAGCAGGTGTCTGTGCGACTGTGTGTGCACACCCCCGGGGACTTTTGTTCCATGAAGCCAAAGCCAAAGCCAAAGCCTGAGGACATTTTCACCTTTTAATATATTGGCTGCCACACTATAAAAAAATTTTTTCCCTGGGTGTTTTATTATTAATGCAAAAATAGAATAAAAACTTCAAAAACAAAATGATCCTAATTTAATAAAAATTTGTTACTTTTTATTGTTTTTTGTGCATGAGTTATATGCAACTTCAAAAACTGTTCACAATGGTAAAGGCGAAGAGACATGTGAGTTGCACATGCTTCACGAGGCCCCAGGCTCCAAACTAGCATGACTTAAATACAACTCACCTGGCACTTCATGTGTTAAGGTAAGAAGTCAATAGATAACGTCTAAAACCCAAACAGGAAGAAATGCTGGGATAACTCAGTCTTGGAAACAGGAGGGAAATAGCAAAAGAAATATCCAGACTGGAATGTAAAGAGGTGCATCCAGGGAGCAAATTCGGAATTGCGGGAGAGGCGGGCAGAGCACGGCCAACTTCCTTCAAAATCGAGTTCTTTGACTTGCTAAGCTTTATGTATCTGTCACTTACTAAAAACAAAATTTTAATTTAAAAAATAGAATGAAAATGGTTTGAAGCACCTATAGGAACAACCGGGAGGTGCAAGGAAAATATCTACCCACGCCATGCCCCTGGCGAGGGTGGGTCAGGGTGGAGGAGTCTCTGGGGAGAGGTGAGGTGGTTTCTGCAGGTGGCACCATGGAGCACAGCCGGGAGGCCACCTCGCAGCCTTGGCTCCACCATGGTCCAAATTTGCCTTCCCCAGTGGGGTGCCCAGTGTCCTGCTGGCCTTCCCATTCCTACAAGACCTCCAGGGTTTTTTTTTTTTTTTTTTTTTTTTTTTTTTTTTAAGGAGCAGAGCTCAGAAGAGGAAACCAAGAGAAGAAAAGTCAGGGGCCAGTTCCAGGAAAGGAAAGTGACCATGAGCCATTCCTTAGGCCACATCTGCTTCTCTAAGCCTGGCCCTGGGGAACACAGCCTAGATCTTTATCATGCAGGGTAGCTCTGGCACGCTCAGCCTGTGATACACCTGTCTCCACCGTCAGGCAAATGAGTGGGTTCGCAGGCAGAGGCCTGCCCTGCCAAACAATGCTCCTCTTTGTCCCCGCCCAGAGCTCGGAGCCATAAGGAAGCCAAATCCATCAGCACTTGTCAGGGCCCTTGATGCACACAATGCAAGTTGCGAGGCGCACTCGCCAGCAGAGCCCCGGGCCTCCAGCAGGCAGCATTAACTGACACGCAATGTGTCAGCTGGCCTTCTAGAAGCGAGGGGTGGGGTCCCACGGAAGGGGGGCACTGGGCTTGCATTCCCAGAAGCCAGCCAGAACCAGAGAAGGGGCTGCTGAAACCCTGACACAGCCTTTCTCCAAAGCAGCCCCGAGAGAGCGCCGCAGTAAGAAAAATCATTTCCCCATGTTGGCAGAGGCTCTTATGGCAGCGACTTCATCAAACATAATGAGGGAACCAAACCTGTGGGGGGCACACCCTTGGCTCACATGGCTGACGGCTTAAAGGACAGAGCAGGGAAGAGGGAGCCTAGAAGTACAAATTTCCAAATAAGATCCCTGCAGATGCTGCACCAGCTAGAAAGGGGTCACCTCCTCCTTCGGAGCCAATGCGGCGGCAGGTTTCGCAGAAGTCTGGGGATTTGGTGGCCAAAGAGAACCTGGAAGAAGCCTTCATGGATGCTGCCTGCAGTTTTTTGTGTATCTCTCGACACATCCTGCAAACCACTCCTGGCCGTCCCATCCTGTTGGTCACCCCCCTCCGTTTCCGTCCTCCGGCTCCATGACTGCCAGCCAGCAGGCCAGGAACATTATGAGCGTTTTCCTTGGGCAAACAACCCTTGCAGACACCTAGACTGACCCTGGCACTCCACACAGAGGGAGGGGACTGAACCGGAGGGTGTGTTCAAAGTCTGCAGTCCCCCTGGGGTGGGGTCATTGGCACCATCGCCTGGGCTGTGGGGGCAAGGCAAGTTCAGAGCTGTGATTAGTGCTGATTCAGCCCTGCTCCCTGGGTCTCACCCCACAGGCCTGTTTATGGGAATGAAATGAGCTAATGAATGAGTTTCGAGAAAAGCACAAGTTCCCTTAGAAATACAGGATATTTGAGCCATTTGAGCTGAATAATATCAAGTAAGATTTTATTGTTTTTGGCCAAAGGCCACTGCGTAACTTAAAGGAAAGCAATAAAACATATGCAATATATAAATTCTATAAATCGTAGTTATATGGTAAATTACAGTAAATTTGTATAGGAAATTATAGTTATAGAGTAAATTACATAGTGTCACTTTTTTGGTGTGATAATGATATTGGAGTCACATCAAAAAGAAATCCTTTCCTTCTCGACCTACATACTGACCCGTTTATGAATCAAATGACAAGACGTCTGGTTTTTCAGTAAATGACAAGGGGGAGGCGGGAGGTGAGTGGGGCAGGGCTGGCCAAGGGTTAATGGTTGTTGGGACCATGAGGGTTGGTGACACCACTCTGCTTACTTGAGCCGAGGTTTGAAATTCTCCACAATAACAAACTGAACAAAAACACATTTTAAAGATCAAGTTGGAGAGAGTAAAGACTGAAGCTGCAAGTGTATGAACTTATGTATGCACTGTAAACGAATGATCAGACCTGGCCTTGCTTTTAAATTATGGTGGCTAAAATAGATTAGTTTTGCTTTTTTTTTTT
The DNA here is from genome assembly GCF_041146395.1 of Eulemur rufifrons. Taxonomy (NCBI): domain Eukaryota; kingdom Metazoa; phylum Chordata; class Mammalia; order Primates; family Lemuridae; genus Eulemur; species Eulemur rufifrons. Next base: position 49,496,633 of record NC_090991.1, read on the forward strand.
TTTTTTTAACCAGACAGTAAGAAGGAATCTCCTGCCAGCGTCAGACAATAAACCACTCACCATTTCTCGTAGGATTCCAGAACAGAACCTGGTAACATTTACTCTCAAATATTTCTGCCGTAGCACCAGAATTACATCACAGAATTAGAGTTCAGGTAGAAGGTTCTCTGACTTCCAGACAGCTCCCAAAGACAGGGTACACCTTGATCAAGGCAGTAAGCATGGTTTGAAAGAAGGCTATGAAGACTTACCTGAGCCGGAGGAAGGGTGAACCGGCCAGGTGTAACGACTGGCAACGATCACTTTCAACCATCTGGTTCCCTAGGTAACTTGGAGGTAACAATCTGGAGGACATTGCTATTATTTTTGTATGCTGTTTGAGAGAGCTGCAATTCCATTTTTAGCAGGTACATTGCTCAGGCTAATGTGATCCACTTAATCGTTTCCTCTTGCTATTTTTATTCGTAGCAGCTTGTGTGTGTTGAGGTTAAGATTAGAGAGGGAATGTGGAAAACAACCAGTTCAATACTTGAATGGTAACAGACATATCCACCTGCATAGGTGCTCTTTCCTTCTGATTGGCAAGATCTTAACCTACTTCTTAACTTATTAATATTTCAGCATTGAACACCCTGGGCTGGCTCAAGTCCTCCTTATACCTGCCAAGAAGATCTAACTGAATGATGGTGCTGACCAATCCACGGGGCATGGGCAACACGGGAAGTTGATGCTCTCACAAAAAGCAGGGCACCAGGTGCTATGGATAATATCCTCAGGGCCCAAGCGGGTGGCACCAGCCTCCCTGACCAGTAAACGGGGGTAGGAAATGGAAGCCGAGCTCACGGTGGCTGTAGCTGGCGGTGGCAGCTCTGGGCAGAGAAGGGTGTGTTTCCGAGGCAGCTGTGTGCCCTACCTGTTTGCTGCATCTTTCCAAACCGCAAAGCCCTGCTTGGCGCTCCCTGCCAAGGCTGATCACAATCTGCCACGCTATCGGCGTTGTCATCTCTCATACAGACACGCATCTAGTGCTGTGAATTCTGAGGATGCTCCCTTGAGGAATCCTGCTTTTTCCCAAAGCCGTGTTGGTGACTTGCGCATCCAGGCCCGTGGCAACGCATTTCTGCAGCGATGCCGGTGGTGCCGGTCTGCACGCCCGTTAGCTTCCCTCCCTCCTTCCTCCTCGGTCCGCCTCTCCTGCCCCAACCTAAGCCTTAATATGGGGCTGAAGCACCCACCTGCTTTCATCCTCCTCTTTCCCGGCTGGGAAAGGACTATTCAGAGTGACAGAGCCCAGCAAGGACAACACCCAAGCACAACCTTCTCTTTAATGTTTGTGTTTTCTGGGTCTACCGCGGACTGAAGCAGGCGGCTCTTTGCCTGGTGGAGCTGTGAGGATGATGATGGGAAATTAGCATCGGAATTTTTCTCGTTTGGAAAAAGAGGATTTCACTTTTCAGCGCCTGCCAACCCGGTAAGTTTGCCAAGAATTCTACACTGAACAAACACACACACCTACGTCACCCCTCCTCTCAAACAAGCACAACCTACTGGGTAAGGAAACAGCTCTTGGGAAGGAGCATGATACGGGTTCGTGAACCTCGCTGGTTTACAGAACATGATCCATTTTAATCTCTGCCAGAGGACTTGTGAGTTAATTCTGCAAATACCTCCCTCAGTATTAAAGTGTGGTTTTCAAAGGAAGAAAGTTAAGGCTTACTTTTGACCTAGAAGATTTTTGTTGTTTTTATTATATAAGTTTTGAATATGTCATATAAATATTAATATATATGTGTATTTTTTTTAAAAAAAAAAAAGTCTTGGGAGATGTCTAGGTTCATATCCTCTTGCAGATATAGTAGCGGGACCCTGATTTGGGGCAACTGTTTTCCCCTCATCTCCTCCTCTCTTTCCTTCCAACTCTTCCCTGCAAAGAACAACCAGTGGCTGAGGGTGTCACAGCCGTTGTCACAGAATGGGTCCTCTTGGGAGTTGACTTGTCAAAGTTCCTGGGCCAAAACAGAGGTAGTAACCAGGATCCAGGCGTCCCTGCCGCATCCCGGTGGGGATCTACACGGAAATGGTAACTGGAACCCAAAGTGCTTCTGTGCTCAGCCCCCCTGCGCTAAGGAAAGAAGACAGGGTGGGAAGGAAAGGGACACCAAGAGTGGACACGCAGACACTGCTCCCACACCCTCAGCATCTCCAGTTCTTGACACTGGGTCATGCAAAGAAGCCAAGAGTGGGCCACAGCCCTGACCCACAGTTCTGGGGGATCAATCTATGGAAACCCCTCAGAGGAGAAGAGGCAGAAAGACCAGAGTCCCCGGGGCTCACACAGTGGAGTTCTTTGGTCCGGGTGGGTGTCCTTGACTCTGGTCCCTTCCCTACTCACTCATCCCTCTCATCCATTCACTGTACCATGTTGAAGGATGTACTGTGCCACAGAGAGAGAATAAAATCATATCTTAACTACATGCAGTTTGTTGTGTCATACTTAACCTGATGGACGACAAAGATGACCAGGAACCTATGAAATCAACTTGTATACGGCCTGGGTTTATGAGCCAACAGACCATGGCAAAGGCGATGGGGTGTCACTCCCATGATTATGTGACATTATATAAGACTCTCTCTTGCTCGCTGACTCACTCTAGAGGCTCTCCTTGCTGGTTTGATGCAACAGGCAGCCACTCTGGGAAAGCCGATGTCCCCAGGAGCTAAGGGACGCCTCCAGCTGACAGCCTGCAGCACCCCCAGTCCCATAACTGTGAGGAACCAAACACGTCAACAACACGAGTTAGCCTGCAAGTCACGCCTCCAGCGTTCTGAGAACACTGGCTGACCTCAATTGCAGCTTGGGAGACCTTGACAGAGACAGTTAAACTTGTCCAGATTCCTGACCCGGAGAAACTGAAATAATCACGTGTGTTGTTTCAATCTGCTAAGTTTGTGGTAGTTTGTCACACAGCAATAGAAAACTAATATTAATACAATGACCACCTCTCACCGAGTTACCGCATATGACCAACGTCCACAGAGAAGACATCTACAGATTCATAAACCATTTACTTAAGAGCAGTCTTGTTTTTTTAACCTGTGTTACAGGCTTGTTAGGAAATGAAAAAAATTTACATTTCCCATAACGTCACACATTAAGTTAAGTGGGCATTTTCACTGAAAAAGCAGAAAGGGAGTAGATTCCCATTGAAGAAAAAACTGGAAAAGTTTAGTACTCATCTTAAATCGGTTCACTCTTCTTTTCCATGGCACACCCTCCAGGGCACGGTGGTGACTTGGGTAAGCTGCAAAACCAGCTTATTACTGCATATTGAACTCTAAACCTAAAAGGCAAAGGTCAGAGGAAGAGGTGTACCTCTGACACCCTTACTGCACAACGACAAAGTGGAACACAAGTGTTGTCTCAGGATCTCTGTCTCTGCACGCTCCCTGGGCTTGCCCTGCGTTCCTGCTTTTCCCTGCTGCATCCTGGGCTTCTTGGAGGTCTTGGCTCTTGTAATCAGTGAAGGGAGACACTAGCCTGGCCTCAAACCCCACGGTGAGTCCTCACCAGTTCCAAACAGCTGGATCCACCTCCTCCCTGCTAGGTGGAGAGAGGCCGGTGAGAGATTTACTAACATGTGGCTCAGTGCAGAGTGGAGACAGTATCAGAAAAGATCCCACACAATTTCCAATCTGATTTTCTTTTAATTTGGGGGAGGACGACACAGGGTGCAGGGATGCTGGCATACAGGTCCAGAGGTTCATCCTGTGCGAAGAATCACATGCCTTTCCTTGGGCCAACACCAGCCAGCTGGCCTCTCAGAGCTCATCCACCCACATCCTCCACGTGGTGGAGCCGAGGGCATAACCCAGTGCCCTGAGGATGCCTAGGGGTCCATCAGGGACCTCTGGGGTCCCAGTGGCAGCCCCTGGGGACAGACAGTGGCCATGCAGGGCCTCCTCACTGGCGGAGCAGAGGCACTGTCACCAGGAGAACCAGAAGGGCAGGGGGCTGAAGAGAATGCAGAGGTAGGGTCAGGGTTGTCACCTCCCACATCCCTAGATGCACCTTCTGGAAGGAGCAGGGAGACAGGTTCAGTTCTTCCCTGGGCAGCAGAGGTTCCATTTGGGGCCGTGTTCCTCCTGCCTGTGCACACACCACCACCCCTTCTCACCATTGCTGGGCAGGGCTGTGAATTCACTAAAGGGGGCCCCTGCAGCGTTGGAGAAGCCTCCAAATCCAGAGCACCTCAGGCCTTCCTGCCCAAGCCGCAGGTGAGGTCACCTTAAAGCCAGTGAAGCCTGAGCTGCAAGGACCCTCACTCACAGGCACCCTTCCAAAGTCCTGTGCTTTATTGTAGATTTGCGCTTCTGTATTATTTTTCCCAGAGAACGCTCTCCAAATTGGAGACATTTCAGGACCCCTAAATCGGGATCCTTGGAAAGGACAAATGGCAGCAGCCAGCCCGCAGACGGCCCAGAGCCCCAGGAAGCCAGGGTTCCCTTTGGTGGTGCCTGTAGCCAAGCAAGGTGACAGTGGTTGCGGTCTGAGGGCGTCCCTGTTGCTCGCCTTCCGGCTCAGCCTCTTCCCCCGGGGCTCACCGCCAGTTGCGTGCAAAGCCCGGGAGCCCTCGCCCCTGCCCGCGGCCCCACCCAGCTCAGGTAAACAGCCGCCCGGCGCCCTGGGGACGCCCAGGCCCCGAGGCTCCGCCGACAGGGCGCCGCGCCCCAGGAACGTGTGCTGGGACAGGCAGCCCTGCCTCACCTGGCCCGAGCAGCAGGGCCACATAGAATCACATCTGCCTGCCGATGAGCACTGGCCAGGGGGTACAGACCGAGATTTTGGGAACAGACGCCCCGTGGCTTAGGAAGCCCCTCAGGCAGGACCAGGCACAGGGGCGCATAGGTAAAAATTCATGGAGCTGTATAATTAGTACACACTTCAGATCTGCGCCTTTGCTGCATGTAAGTCCTGCCTCCATTTAAAAGGGAGGGGGAAAGAACAGCCGCTGGGCTCCCATTGCTTCCAACTGGCATAGATGCACCCAGCAGTTATCCGAGGGCGCCGGAGGCGCGCAGGACCGTGCGCCGTGGAACCGTGAAGAGTGGGCGAGGCGGAGCCAATTCTCCAGCATGCGGCCTCCACGCACCGGGAGCACCGACCCTGCCCCCGCCTAGCAGCGCCTTGGCGGGGGAGACTTCCGGACTGCACCTTCCTGTAGGTAAAGTGGGGATAAGAACAGCAAACTCAGTGGGGGATTAAAGAAGTGGTGAGAGCGCCCAGCACCCTGCAGCCGTCCTGTCCTCAGCACGGCAAGATGAGATGGCTTCCGCTCTGGCCCCAGGGAAGATGCAGGCGCTAATACCCACCCCCACCTCTCTGCTTTCCCCACCAGTCACCTGGAACGAGGGGTCCGTTAAAGGCGAGGGCTGCAGGGAATGAGCCGTTTCTGCCATCACACAGTTGAGGGTATGAGGCCCGACGGGCAGTCTCCATCGGTGACACCACGCAGCTTCAAATGGGACACTGGCAAGGGGAAGTCCCAAAGTTGTCAGCTCAAGGGCTTTCTGTGACAGTTCTGGAATATTCTCTTACCTCTCAAGTCCATACAACTGACAAACTAGAAAACCAAAGATAAAGTTCTATCTTGAGCGTTGGCTGAATTTCTACACTGGTAAAATTATAGCTTTTCCAAAGAAAATTGGAACATCAATCAGGAAGGAGTGAGACCCAGAGAATCCAAGTGGAGATAAATGGGAGAATTTGGAAAATCTGGAGTTCTCTGCACCACTCATCCTCAAAGAGCCTCCCGGGACAGCGGAAACTCCCTCTTCAGCCTCTGAAGCGAGTCTTGAAGACACCACAGTTCCTTGGCCTCCTTTGTGGGAGCCACCCTGCGACAGCAAGCTGGTGTCCTCGTGCACCTGTTGTCTCCAGAACTGACAGATCCCAGCGCACTTCGGAAGGAGAGGCAGCGGCAAACTCAAACCAGGGAGGATAAGGATTAGAAGACAACATTAATTTCAGGGTTTTTCTATTTTTTATTCATTAATTTGGGGAAAACATATGTTGGAATGGATTTTTAAGGTGCTTAATAAATGGGTGAAGAAGACTTTAAATTGGTCTGAAGTTACTGATATAGATACTTGTTGCAGAAACAATGGATTTATGGGGCTGGCGTGAGAAGCTGGGAGTGACTTCTGAGCCTCAGTGCACTGGCCCCTGGACCCCAGGTGATTATCCCTAAGGCACTGGGTGTCTTCTGCGCCCCACGCTGCCCATCAGGTAGTGGGTATTCTATTGCAGCCATGAAATCCCATCACCAGCTGGAAACGGTGTATGCGAACCTGGGCCTGACCAGGTGCTGAAGGCACAAGTCACCTGCATGTGCGTGTGTGCCTGTTCCTGTCCCCACCAGGCTACCTATGGCCTCAAGGGGGGTTTCCCAAGAACTAGTAACTGAGAGATGAAAAACCACTGAGCCCAGCTTGTGTGCACGGTACGCTGGCCTGCTCTGTAAATGGACGGCTGTGATGGTATAGTTCAATGAGAACAGCAGGTCAGAAGGAAAACCTCCCAGTGGGGAGAACTCTAAGGACATGACTCTATGTCTGCTTTGCTTGGAAGGAAGGGAAGTCTGATGCAAGAAGCCATACCAATTTCTGAGCAGTGACAAATGGTCTGATCAATTGGTCAAGAGCTTGTCAACACCAAGATTGGAGGTTTAATGACAGAGAGATTTGGGGAGACATGTATGGCTTCACCTCTCAGAATACGCCAAATTTGAAAACAATTGTTCCGTGAGTAAAAGGTCACCCCAAATCCCCACTATAAGGGAGGCCTCTTAATAAATAAATGGACAAAGACCCTCTACTCCCGTGTGGCAATTTCTTTCCCCAGGGGCATCATTGCTTTCTCAGCTGATTCATGCACAAAGGTGGCCGTGATGGCAAAGATGGACTATGACAAATCCCCCCCTCTTAGGCTTCCCATCATCAGCACAGACCCGGCCCCTGAGTGCACACAGCATCGGGGTTGACACCTGACCTGACACTGGCCCTACTCCAGGGACACCGGGGACTGCTCATTGCAGACTCGTTACTTTGGACCCCTCCCACGACAGAAAGGGCAGTGATTTCTCCTCACTGAAACGAGCTCCTATGTCTGGGTTGGGAACTGAATCCTCTGCGTGTTGTATGCTGTATAATGATGCTTCTGACCACGATGCACCTTACAGTGAGAGAGGGGAGGCAGCGGGTGATACCGTGCAATTGGACCCTGTCACCCGGAAGCAGTCATCTGTATTGACCTGTGACATGACTTACTGAAGACTTAGTTTCGGAATAACGCAGAGACAACATGTAATGAGGTTGAGATACTGTCATTTAAGACGGTCGTTTGTTCCAAGCCAGTGAACAGCGTGTGGTGCTGTCTCTCCGACAGGCAGACTGAATGGGTCTGGAGAAGGGGCAACAGGGTGGTGCAACTTCCACTTAATGACTCTCGTTCTCTTCAACTCTGCACTATACCAGTTAGGGTTTCCAGTACCCAGGAAAGCAACGTTCCACCGCTGGGGCGGCCGGCCGTTACTGGGTAGCTCCTTCGGAATGGGGAGTATGCAGTGTTGATCATATGAGGGATAGCTCCACTAAAGCAGAAACTTTTCTTCAAAATGGAAAACGGGGAATTAGAGTGCATGTACATGTTGACCAGAAAAAGGGTGACACAACAGCCTGGACATGTCAGAAGGCCACTTGCAGTTTCTCAGGCCATGAGGTGAACAGGCCAAAAAAGCGGGTTGTGACGCTGGCTGCAGTGACTAGTCCTGGGGAAATACCAATGCTGCCATACCACGGGGACAGGCCAGGGCAGGGGCTATAAACGAAACTCAAGGGGTCTGCTCAGGACCCTGAGCCTCTTCCTCTTCCTCCCTTCTCCCTCCAGGGGTGGAAGTTAAAGGGAGACGGCTGCAATCGTGCATACAGGCAGGACCACGGTGGTCTCTGTGCCCTCAGGAAGGAGGGACAGGGTCACGGCTCGTACATCATGCCCCATCCATCCAAGGTCCTGGCTGAAGAATGAACCTGGAATGGAAACTGGAAGTGGGAAGCCTACAGACCACCCAGGGTCTCTTCTGTAGGGGAGCTAATGAGAGCTGTAGCCTCTACTTACACCTCCTGTGCCATGTGTGTTTTTACATATTTGAACTCACTGCCTCTCTCTCCTCTCCCTTTATCCATCCTGCTGTGCGTGGGGTGCACGATTATGCTTAACTTTACCCCTCAGCCCAAAGATTACAGAAAAACGAGATGGGATCGTGACTCAACTGGAGGAGGAGTGGACGTGACTCAGAGATGCCAAGTACAGGAATTGAAAAACACTGGGTTCACTCCCTTTGGAAAGGGGATGAGTGAAGTTTTGATTGTACAGGAATAGCTACATATTTTATGCAGAAAGTTTTTTTTTAAGGGAAAGTAGGGGAATTAGAGTATTGTAGATATTGAACCGCAAAGGAGGAAGGCTGTAATCAATTTGATAGACTTTTTTTTTCTTCTTTCAGCTCTCCATCATCTGAACTCATTCCCAAATCTGGAAAATCGCTATTATGTGAGTCTCGGTAGGGATAGGACCAGCTAGTTCATGGACACAGGATCTGAGCTCTGGCAGCTGGGTGTTTCTGTCTAGAATTTGCATGTGGGACCAGGACACAAAGAACAGGATCAGCTTAAAGTCTGTGCTCGTGGCGGTGGTGGTGGCACCGAGGGCTTCCAGGAGAGGTGTCCAGTATCGAAGGGCCAGCACTGGGGGCCGTGGCACCTAAACCAGGCAGCTTTCCAGGTACGACTGGGCCATGGTCCCAGACCCCTGGATTTGTTGGATCCAACCCATTTTCAAACTTGATTCTCCTAAAGATCCTGTGCATTCCCTAATCGCCTTCCATTCGTCTCCTTTCCTGTTTAAGTAAGCTGCAGTTGGACGCTGTTGCTTGCAACCACGAATCTGACTAGCCCTTCTCATCCGAGCTTTCTCCTTTGCCTCCCCTGGTGTTGGGTGGGGGAGATGTTAGTTCCAACTTCAGTTAGCTCTTATGTTATCATCCCTGGAAGGAAGCGGCTTTGAGAAGGACTGAATGTAACACTAGTCATCCACAACAAAATCCCCTTTATTGATATTCATCACAGTTATGAGGTCTTGTCCATCAGAAAGCACAATCTGCATTATGTGGAACTACATATAAAGACATAAAAATTAGAACATACACATACACCAACCACCAAACCAGTCAATCTCGACCAATCAAACCTCTGAATGTGTCTTCAATTTTGATCATCAGTGCTTTCGGAAGAACATACATAGACCCCGCCCAGCGTTGGCCTTTGGGGTCCTGGAGCATTCACAGAGCAGGAGGTTCACCCTTGGAAGCAACTGAACATGTAAACTCGGAGAGCAGGCACTGACCACATGACGCCCGAACACCTGGCTCTGGGGCTGCCTGGCTTCTCAGCAGAGCTCAGCAAAGTCCCAGGTGCTCCTTTGACCCATGAGGACGGCTGGCCTTAGCTGTGTCTGAAGGAAACAGGTCACATTTCCCCAACTGGAAGAAAAGCTATGTGTACTAAGAAGGAGGGTGGCTTCTAGTCTGGTTCAAGTCATTTTTTAGGGTCATTTCAGGATGACAGCTTGGCTAAAATTTACCTTAAAGGGGAATGTAAAAATATTGTTTCTTTTTCTACCCTTCTTCCTTTTCCACCCTAAGCCTAGACTCCAGCAAAGCCTGTTGCAGCTCAAGGGTTCTTGGCCAGGTTACACGTTACCAAATGGTCAACAGGGAAGGAGATCCATTGCAGATTCCAAATGTCTTTCATTCGCTTAAGTTAACTTAAGTGGCTCCCTCCATGAGCACATGAAGAGTTTGAGCTCTAGCAGTTTTTGCTGGTGTTCCCACATCTCTTAGAAAAATGAGGGCTGTAAGCTTATCAAAATAAATGCCTAGGGGATTTGGAAACCATGACAAACACTTTGCTCTTGGAATCCACTGAGAGCAGAGGACGCCTCCTATCAAAGCCACACTCTGCTGGCTTTTCACAGGGCTCCCTGTGTGTTCACAGTTGGTTGAATTCCCTTAAGTTTAATAATGTCAATCTTTGCCTTAAGAAGGAAAAAAAAAAAAAAAAGACTAGCCGATTTCCTCCCCTTTGTCCGTGTCCCCCTCCCAGGCAGTACCTCCCTTTGGGGGAGGGAGAGGAAGGTGTATTCCTCTTTGGGCTGGCTTGGCCTTGGAAAGTGGGTTGCCATGTTCTTGATGTTCGGTTCTGGTGTTCTGGGTGGGTAGAGGATCAGTAGGGAAGGGACAGGATGGGCAGATGAGGGACGCGCTGGCCATTCGGCTCAGAGTCCCCTGGCCAAAGGGCTTGGGAGACTTCTCTTGGTAGCTGCTTCAGCAGGTGAGGAGTTGCCAACGAGTCCAGTGAGGGAGACTGAAGGTTCCAAAGCAGAGATTTCCCTGATCTTTAGGTTCTTGATAATCCCACTGAAAAAAGATTCCATTTAGTGGCCAAAACAAAAATGTGTAATTCCACGACACCTTGAAATTCAAAGAAAAGCAGTATCTCCCTTGAAAGCAAAGTAAAAATTGTCATAGTATAATCAGAGTTGATCAGGATAATGAGATGAGGAGAGAAAGGAAAAATGTTTTATTGTAAAGGAAGAGGCTTGTGGTCCCATAGAAGCCAACCACATCTGCCTCCTCGTGCTGTCTTTCCAGGGGCCGAAGCATCTCAGCCCTAGCCCAGGCCGACGTCCAGTGACATCATCACCACGAATCCCAGGATGGAGGCCCAGGACGCCAGTTTCCCGTTACCACTGGGAGGGAAGGGGAGGAAGGAAAGAAAGACCTTAATGCCTCCTGACATGGTCTAGGCTGAAAGCATCCTCTGCAACGTCTAACAGAAAATGCACTACTATTAATCATGGTAACATGTATTGGGACTCACTATATGTCAGGCAAACTGAATAACCCATGTAATCCCAAACAACAACCTCATGAGGTCAGTATCATTATTACCCTAATTTTACTGGTGGGGAAACTGAGGCATAATTTTACAGGTTACGCAACCTGCCCAAGGTCACCTATCATGGCTCTGGAGCCCATGCTTCGATAATAAAGAATGCTGACTATTTCTTGAAGATATTATCTAATATGACTTTATTATTTTATCTGAGCCTCAAAATTATTCTGCTATAAAAACCAAAATGAAATGGAGCAAGCCCCACCCCCCAACACCTGGCCTACAGGTAGACAATGAGAACGTGTATATATCTCTTGGGCTGACATTTTAGAGCTCATCTCTCCTCTTATTCCAGTCCCAGAAAAATCTAAAGAAAGAGACAATATACAAAAATGATAGTCTGCTTCACGAGAAGGACAAAAGGCAGGTGTGTATGCCACCGGCTAATATCCCTGTCTCTTGCTCTTTGCCCCTCCATTAGTTTCAGAGAGCACAGTTGAGGAGGGGGTGGCCGTGGTCTTGGGAAGGGGCAGGAAGGTGTGGGAATAAGGAACTAAGAGCAAATGAGGAAAAAGCAGGTCCCAAGGCTGGGGCCTGGGCCGGGACCAGGACGGGCACAGGCGGGGAGGGGGAGCTCTCCCACCTGATCTGGGCTTCGGGGATGATGTCGTCCATGACCACGTAGATCATGGCGCCAGCAGCAAAGGCCAGTGCGTAGGGCAGGATGGGCTCGGCCAGCACCACGGCAAAGGCACCAAAGACCCCCGCTAGGGGCTCCACCATGCCACTCAGCTGCCCATACCTAAGGAGAGAAGAGAGACACATCCCACTGCACGGGGAGTCAGGCAGACACTGCATGTGCCCAGACTGTTGATTCAACCCTAGAACACGGATGCATGCCACTCCACATCATATCTGGGCACAACACTGCAAAAGCATGTCACTGTTTTCTAACCACCTCCTTCTCCTTCCCCAACTCCCTAGGAAACAGTTACAGAAGAGCCCCCCCCCCATCCCTGATTATCTTTAGAGCTTTAAGTTTTCTACATGGTCTTTAAAAAAAAAACCGCATTATTGAGACATAATTCACATACCGTATGACACGCCCATTCAGTGTATACCGGTCGGCGGTTTTTAGTATATTCACAAGGTTGTGCAACCATCCCCACGATCTAATTCCAGAACATTTTCAACACCCCACAAAGAAACCCCATGCACATTAGCAGCCACGCCCATTTCTCCCTCCCCCCAGCCGCTGGCAACCACTAATCTACTTTTGTTTCTTTATGGATTTGCCTCTTCTGGATATTTCATATAAATGGAATCATGTAGCGTGTGGGCCTTTTTGACTGGCTTAATCACTAGCATCATGTTTGCAAGGTGTGGCGCGTCGTAGCATGGATCAGTACCTCATTCCTTTCCACGGATGGTAACGTTCCATCTCGAGGCTGTACCACACGTTACCCACCTGCAGGTGGATGCCTGCATCGTCTTTTGAGTGACAGGACACTGGTTAGGAACAGTATGGGCATTTCCCAAGGCCAGTTGTACCTGGCACGTTTGGGGGTTCAGGGTGCAACTGTATATACCGGTTTTGAAGGGGCTGCACTCATTTACCTCCACTAACGAGTTGGGCCCACTGGAGTTGGGGCACCTCTCTCGCTATCCCTCGCAGTGGGTGTGGGCAAGCTAGACCACCTCTGAGCCTCAGTCCCTCCATCTGTAAAATGGGGTGGGAGATGTCTGCCTGCCCGGCTCCCCTACACGGCAGGAAGGTAAGGAGGGCAACTTGTGGGGACTGTGGATTTCACCTCCTGCTGCTTTTCCCTGGCCGGGAGCAGACAGGGGGCATGCAGGAGACACTGTCTGTGCTGCAGAATCCCCGAAGGGGGCCACTGCTTCCTGGCCCCAGGCTTTTATGCTCCGGCCAGCAGAACCCGCAGCTCTTTGGTTTGTACGATTCCTGGCCTGGGCTTTGTAGCCTCAGGAAAAAGTGGGTTTGATGTCAAGCCCGGACTGGAGTGGGGAGAAAAAACAGTTCCATCTCAGGGTCTGGATGCCGACCACGGATGCGCCACCCCTTCCCCTCATCTGCCCTGGTGTCCCAACTGCACGAAATGACAGTCGTGGTTTTCACACTTTAAAAACATCTCTAAGGTCACCTTGCTCCGGCCACGCCCAAGTGCCCTATTCCATAGACTCCAACAATGGAGAAAGAGATAACAGAGGGTGGAAATGACATAATTCATGTGCAGGAACTTGTAAATTTTAAGGCTCTATAAAATGGAAGGCATTTAAAACTTGTTATTAGCACTTCTTTTTAAATGCTCTTACCACGCATTCTAGAGCAGCGATTGTTTTAACAAAGAAGTGTTCCGAGGCTCAGGGTTGACGTTGAAAGGATACAATTAAGGGACACACTAGAAAGCCCTTCGGGGAAGATGAAATACTGGGTTTGAGGGCAAAGGTCATCATCACCCCAGATGCTGTCCACATGGTCCCGTCTTCACTCCCACGGAGTTAGGAGAGGAGTGACTATAATGTCTCCTGGGGACAGGCAGCGGGAACGTCAGTGTAAGTTAAGGCATCTGACATCTGGAGCGGACATAAGGTCTGCCTCGGTTCTCCCTACTGGGCGTGAGAACCTGGCACTGGTGGCCGTGGCTGTCCACAGCGGGGTTCTGAAATAGGAAACCAGCCGTTCAGACCTGTTCCGGTAGAGGCCGCAGGTCAGGAGATGAGAGCCCCGAGCCTTAGAGGTGTAGGTTTGCCTGGGTTGTTGGTGTTTTACCAGAAGCTCCAGATTTGCTTCCAGGTCAGAAGAGGTCGTTCTCGTAGAAAGAAGCCTGCACAGGGACGCTCTGAGCGCTTTGGCGACACGGCCCGGCCCCGGGCAGCTGGCGCGGAGCCGCAGCACTCACCAGAAGGCTCTCCAGGGGGAGAAGCCCGCCCCTCTCAAGGGGAGACTGACCGCCAGGCCCTCGGGGAAATTCTGGATTCCAATTCCAATGGCCAAGTTCCTGAAAGACCAAGAAGGCACATGAAGGCTGCTGCCTGGAACCGTGTCCCACGCAACGGGAGCCCCTGGCCGAGGCCCCAGGCTCTGCTTTGGGGCCAGGGAGCCAGGAGTGGCCTGAGACAGGAGGAAGGTAGGGGCACACGTGTCATGGAGAGCTCGGGTTGCAGGAGGGAGGGACACAGGTCCTCCACCCGTCATCCTGTCACTCTATCCTCACGGTGCTTCGGCACAGCAGAGAACACGCTGTCTGGCTGTCAGGGTGGCTGAGTTCTGCCACTTGGCTGCGTAACTTTGCAGTTTCTACATCTCACTTTCTACACCTCTGCTTCTTCTATGCAACTCGGGAATAGCACCATTGACCACAGAGGATTGCGGAGTGACCCAGTGACCCAGTCGTGCCTATGACGTTCCCAGCACACGCGAGGTGCTCAGTGCGTTTTGGTTTCTATTCTCTTATCGTATTGTATCCAGAAGTAACTTCAGAAATGGGAGAAGGCAGTGCAGGTGCAGACGCCAACTGAGACCCAGATCTGGCTCTGGGCTCAGCTTCATGTGGACTCTCTGGGTACGTCTGGCACCGTCACTGCACTGCTTTGGGCCCCGGTGGTGCTCACTGTGGTCCCCTCACCTCCAGCCTCTGCAAGTCCCCGAGGGGCTGTGCCGGTCGGTGCTGTCCCTGAGATCCTGCTCTGCACACAGACCAGGTGCAAAGGGAGGGAGAGCAGAATGAGAGGGGCACAAACGCAAACCACGGCCGGTGCCTGGCCTCAGGGGGCTTATGATTTAGCAAGGGAGACGTGCATGCACATACGTGAAGAACCCTCGTTGCGTGTGCCACTAACTCCTGCAAGCCGGCCGAATGTCAGCTTGCAGAGGAGGCAGACGCGTGATCAGAGGGAAACCGGGGCCACCTAGATGCCACAGCAAGACCATCCTAGAGTGTCTCCCAGGCCAGAGTCTACCTTGGCCGGGCAGGTCCAAGGAGCAGCCCCTCCACGAAGGCCTGTCTGATCAACGGAGATCTCAAGGGCATGAGAAGAGGGTGTCATTTGGCAAGTGACACTGGGATGTGGCCTGAGGGAGTTGTGGGTAGTACAGAAAGAAAAGGGAGACTCTGCAGGCACCTGGCTTTCAGCTCAACTGGCTCGAGTCCGAGTACCTTGCTGCCAGTAGGAATCTGCCCATCGGCTTGGACAGAGGCAAAGGGGTGCTGGAGACAGCAGCGGGGCCCACCCTGTGCCTCCTGCCCACCCGCCCACGGCTCCCAGGACTGGGGCACACTCACGGCCTTGATGGTACCCTCGGGCCCTACCCAGGGCCCTGTGCTTCAGCCTCCAGCAAAGAACAGCAAGGATAATCCCAGCGTTTAATCTCTAATCTCCATTTTGATTGAGAGCTGGCACGGCACCCTGTGTTTGCCTTTATCCCCCCAACTCACACACACAAGCATCATCGAGTCTCATGGCTCCCAACTCCTCAGGCCAAGGGTGTCCCCACCCCGGGGCTTCCAGTAAGTCCCAATCTGTCCCATCCAACAGCAGGGAAGGAGGGTGGGGAGAAATCAGACAGGATCAAAACAGAAATCTGGCCAGAGATTTTTAGGAAAAAAAAGTATTGTTCTGGTCCCTTGCATTTTAAATGCATGTGTGTACGTGGTGGTGGGCCCTGCTTGGCTGTCTCATTCTTCCTGCCCATCGTTCCCCAGCCAGTCTCCAGGGCAGGATAAAGGGTCAGGAGTTCCTTTTGTCACCTCGAAAGCCCTAGGGCTCCCCTCCTCTGTTGCTCTGCCAGGGAGGGTGATTGGCTGTGGGATCAGAGTTAATAAGCTCACTTCTTCTTGCCTCCTGGGCCCCGGGTCTAGGAATCCAAATGTAGCTTTGGAAGGTACTGTTGAGCTCTGCTCAAGTCGTAGGACCCTGACAAGCATGTTCCAACCGGCCGTGGGCAGAAATACAACTTGTTCTAGCAGCTTCTCTACCAGTTTCATGTCCAAGCTGAGCCTGGGCGCCCACCCCAGGAGCAGGAAGCAGCTGAAATATATCTCCGTTGAAGAAGCTAACCTTAAGGACAACTCCTTGCCGACATTTCCTGAGCCCCTGCCCTGACTTCTCAGACAGACCCTGGTGGTTGGGCCCGTTCCCTGGAAGCTCTTTCAGTCTCCCTTGCAGCTCCCAAAATGGTCGAGTGAATATAACCAGCTTTCTTGACCCTTTGCAAAGCCCCGAGTCCAAGGTTTGTTCCCATGAGGAAGGCCAAGGTCTTGTCTGGGGTGGGCTGGCTCTCAGTCCACCACCATCCCCTGACCCCACATTCACGGGCAGGTGCATGACTTACCCCAAGTGTAACCATGCAATCTCCAGCCCAGTGTCACAGCAAGTCAGGGTGGAGCTCCCTGTCCAAAGTCCTTGCCATGACGCAGCACCCACGACAGCCATCCGCCAGGCGGGCGGTGGGAGCCTCCTCCACATCCTGCCCGGGAGCCACCATCCTGATAAGCAGCACAGAAACCCCATTCTTCCACCCCTGGCAAGCCTCGTTGCCTCTGCCCTGCCCGGCTCCGGCACGGGCCTTCCAGCCCAACCAGGTGCCTCACCCTCTGGTCCTGCCAGGCCCTCTGAGCAGGGCATCGCCTCGCTGGGTGATCACAGGGTCCCTCCCGTGCTCCTTGCCTGACAGCAAGGGCTGGGACCACAACTTCTCTGCCTTTCCCACCTTCATGCACGAGCCTTCTTAATTTGGCTTTCCCCAACACACACACGCATATACATGCATGCACACACACACATAAGCACACACACATATACATGCGCATACACACTGTATGTGCAGCCCTGGCACAGGCCATCCATGTTCCCTCACCCTGCTGCATGTTGTGTACCCGTTAGATGTCGACCATGTAGGGGTGACCCAGTGGAAGGGCCCAGTCCCCCCACGCCCTCTACTCCTCTCTACCACTGGCATCCGCTCCGAATGTGACTTGAATACACAGCTCTCAAACCTGACTGCACGTTCCCGCCTCCAGGAGCTTTGCCAAATGCCAAGGCCTGGGCCCCGGCCTGAAGATTGTGATTAATTGCTCACCTCCTGCATCCTCCTCCCGCTCGGTACCCCCCACCCCTGCCCCAGTTAAAAGTCAGGGCCGTTGGAGGTGGCCTGGCTTAGTACCACTGGAGGCCATGTGACACGCAGTACCAAACACATCTCGGGGGGACCCCACGTGCACCAGGCTGACCCAGGGTGAGCTACAAGACACTCAGCCTCTGCTGTATCTGTAAAGTGGGTGTACAACTGCCCCACTTGCAGGGCTCCTGTGCAGATGGGAAATGATCACTGTGAAGTGCTGGTCCCAGCTCAGAGCCTGAGCGGGTGCTCCCTTAAATGGCAGCTGCTGTTAAAGTTGCCCGAGGCTCCTGAACGAGGCAGCGCTGAGACTGGCACTCGGGCTCCTATTCCCCTCCGCCTGGTGACCTCCCAGCCTCATGCCGATCTCTTGTCCAATGGTGCTTCTCAGCTTTCTCACTTTTGTGCCCTCCTGGGCAGAGCCATGCCCTGCAATAGAACTTGGCCAGCTGGGAGCCTCTCCCCAGGAGTCACTCCAGAATCATCCACCAAGCTCTCGGCGCATGTACGAGCGAGCTCACGCCATATATGAAGATGTCAGGGAGAGCCCTGCCTTCAAGGAGCTTGCAATGTCACAGAGGGCAAAAGGCCCTGCCTGCAAATCACTACAGCCCAGCGAGGAACTTGCCAAAGACCATAAGAGAAGCCAGAGTGTAGAGGGAAGGTGATTCTGGCAGAGAAAGACGCCCCAGGAAACCTTCATTAAAAAAGTGACTTTCACGATGGACGTTGGAGGATGTGGACAATTTTAGATAGGGAAATGCATTTCCTACAGGAAGAAGGAACAGAGTAAGCAAAGACAGATGATCTGGCAGAATGAGCCGGGTCTTCCTTTCTCTCCCCTTCCCCAAGTCAAAGCCAATATACAAACAAAACCAAAGAATGCATTGGAGCCCACGCCTCTCTCTCTTAGTCATCTGTCCTCCGTGAATCTTTCCCACCTGAGTCTGTGGGCTTTTTTAGGGACAATCTGAGCATTAAACAACCCAGCCCCACCCCAGATGCCTTCCCAAGGCCAAAAGTATGAGGTTCCACCCAGGGGCCCCCACCCCATGTTCGGGGGGCAGACCCCCGTGCCCAGCGAGCGGCCGGG
The DNA here is from genome assembly GCF_041146395.1 of Eulemur rufifrons. NCBI lineage: Eukaryota > Metazoa > Chordata > Mammalia > Primates > Lemuridae > Eulemur > Eulemur rufifrons. Next base: position 49,514,875 of record NC_090991.1, read on the forward strand.
AGGGTGGGGGGTGGGTTCCCTTGACATTCATTTAGTAGCCGTCTCCACTCACGCTTTTGACTTAAGAACGTCTCAGGCCTTGAGCATGGGAGAAGCTTCCAGGTGTTGGCAGCAGCACAGAGCATGTGCCAGGAGCCGCGCACGGCACTGCAGACCCCGCTGCAGCAACCTGCGGCTGAAACCAGCCCACGTTTTGTGCTACCACGCCCGTCACAGGCAGCCTGAGGTCCTCGGGCTAGAAGGAAAATGACGATAACCGTCGCTGCCACGGACTGCATGTCACTCAGCGCCAGGCGTGGCTGTGAGCATCTGACACGTCGCAACACGCTTTGCTCCCTCAACCACCTCACGGAGCATTTTCTATCATTATCATTCCCATTTTACAGATGAGGAAACTGATGCACAAGGAGTTAAGTAACCGGTCCCCAGGGCTGCCCAGCTGGGAAGTGACAGAGTGGGACCTCTTAACTGCTACTGTTTATGCTTCAGGTTTTCTGGGCCCATCAACATATAATCATAGAGGGATGGTTCCTCGGGCCCAAATGCCCAGAGGGGAGCAGGCACTGCCTTAGGCCCACTCAGCTAGTGAGCTGAGGTTCTGGCTGAGTAGGACAGCAGGCCAGATGGGGGGAGATGTGAACCAGAGACCTCCAGGGTTTGATGGAGCTGGAACAGCTCATCCACAGTGGGGTTTCTCAATGTCACCACTACTGACATTTCAAGACACCAAGTCTTTGTTGCAGGGGCCTGGTCAGTGCATTGTAGGATGTTACCAGTAGCAACCTCTCAACTGTGACAACCAAATTGTCTCTAGACATGGCCAAATGTCCCCCTGGGGGGCAAAACTGCCCCTGGTTGAGACCCACTGACCACGGGTAAGCAACGGTTCAGGTGAGCTTGCTTCCTCAGCAAACATCTAAACAGCAGACACTGCTCAGACTGAGCGCAGAAAACATCTGATCTCACGCATCTCATCTGAGAATTTCTAGGCTCAGGGGAGTTGAGTCTTCTAGGGAGCTTAGCCGTGGCAGAACAGCTTCCTGGGGCTGAATGTCAACACGCTTGCGAACCACTAGGCCTCGGCTCCCTTAAGCCAAAGCCGTAGTTGCTCTCCAACCTTGGTGTTGCCCAATTCCAAGGACACCTTTCATCTTGCGTGCTCTGTGCATGGCGCCACCTGGAGTTGTGCGGTGGGACACGCCTGCTTGAGCGCCAACCGCGGACTGGGGTTTAGTCCTGGGGTTGGAGGTGAGGCGCTCTCAGGAGAGGTGGTGGAGAGAGTCGCGGAATTCTCTGAGAATTGGCAAGTGAGCCGACGGCAACCTGCAGCCCTGCTCTCCAGGCTACATTCTCTGGGCGGCTGAGTATGAAAGGAGAGCGGCATATTCCTGACAAGCCCCGCCTCACCCCGGCTTTCAGTCCTCCCATGTGCGATGAGCATGTGTGTTCTTGCGTGGCAGGCCCTTACATACTGTTTTGATTGTTATCGTCCTACGGTGAAAGGCCTGATTGTTCAGGCCTGCAGATGACATCACCGGCTTCCCATTCGGGCAGCCTGTCGAGGTGTGTGATGAGCCTGCAGGTGGGAAGGGGCTGGGTGCTCCCTGCAGGGCTGCCCGGCCCTACCTGCTCGGCAGAGCTGGCTTAGCACGCAAGGGATCTTCCCCCGCCCCTCGGTGCAGCCTGGGAGCCTTAGTGGGGCAGGCTGGAAAGATGAGATGACCCATCCATTCCCCTAAAGTCTGCTGCCCTCCTCCCAGGGGGTGGGGAAAAGCCCCAGGAAGTCAGGCCACAAGGCTGGGTGATGGCTGCGGGTGATTCAGGTCACCAGAGCACCTCTCCTAGCAGAAGCATAGGGAAGCCTCCCAGAGACCTGTGGGATCTCCGACTCCTGGAGGGACGCCCTGGGGACCTTCCCCTCCCGGCAAAGCGCACCCACCCTGTGCATTGGCCAGGTATGAGGCTGCCTCATGCGGTGTGGTGAGGGGACACACCTAAGAGCAACGTGCCTATGCAGCCATGGAAAGACACATCCTAGGAGTGCTGTCATTCAAGGCAGGGCTATTGATAATAGCTCCAAGGTAGAAACCATGCAAAGCCCACCCACAACAGAGTGAATAAATAAATCGTGTTCCCTTCACACAATGGGACACTGTACGGCAATGAGAACGAAAGGTCTACACCCACGTGCAACAGTCTGCAGGGGTCTCACGGACAAAATTTTGAGCGAAAGAAATTAGACATAGGGTACTAAATGCTGTATGGTTCTATTTACATAAAGTCCCCAAACAGGCAAAAATAAGCCATACTTTCTTATCTACTAATTGACACGACAGGCCATTGACCATGAGGAGTTAATTCTCCTTAAAGGTGTTTGGAATATTAAAAACAATGCCTTTGAGCAGAAACACGGGACTCTCTAAGGATAGTATTTCAGTTCCTGGGTGGGAGGAATACCTTTGGGAAAAGAATAACTTCCCATTGCCTTTTTAAGAAGATCTTACTGGAGTTGAATACCGTGCAGAACAGGGCACATAAGGGATCTGCATGATGAATTTTCAGAAGCTGGACAAACCCATGAAACCCACACCCAGATCTAGAAACGAGACTCGGCCAGCATCCCAGGACCCCCCAAACCTGGGCTCCTTCCCACTGTCCTCCTTCAAGGAGGACACTATAGTCACTTCTAAAGCATAGCTTAGTTGTGTCTGTTTTGGAATATAAACAGTTTAGGCAGCAGTGCAAGGCCCAGAAGAGGACCCTCTTGGACCTCTGTAGGAGGCATTTCCTAGATGCCCAAGTCCGTCCCTCCGAGTGGAGCAACCCTGCTCACTGCAGTTTCTCCGAGAGCTTCAGCCTCTGCATCTGCAGCACCCACGTTTTAGGGGAGGGGGTGCAGCAGAAACACTTAATCCTCCAGCACTCAAAATACCACTGCATACCACTAAAAATGTTTCCAGCACTTTGGCACTTTCTTCTAAGGAGCTTTAACTGCCTTTATAAACATTTGTTCTTTCTTTCCCGTAGGAGGTACAGGCCATTTTCCATCTCATAGACGTAGTAACTGGGGTCCACAGGGGGTGAAGGATAAACTAAGAACAGAGCACAGAGCACGCAGTGAGGGAAACACGCTGAGTTCCAAGCCTCTTCCGCACCTCACCGCTTCGCACGAGAGCACAGAAGGCCGACAGGGAAAGTGACAAGTGGCAGCTTTGGGGACGAGAAGACCATAAACCTTGGTGTTGTCCTTGGCTACTCTACCACACCTCACACGCAATCTGCCAGGGAATACCGAGGGCGCTACCTTCAAGATCTGTCCAGAACCCAGCCACTTCTCCACTCTTCCATTGCTATTCCCAGGTAGGAGCCTCCAACACACCTTTCCTAGGTTATGGTAGCAGCCTTCTAACCTGTCTCCTTGCACCTGCCCTTGTCCTGTGAAGTCTGTTCTCTGCACATCTGCTATGTCTGATTATGCTGCTCCTCTGCTCAAGACACTGCTGTGGCTCCCCATGTCACTCAGAGGCAGGGCCCGCTTCTTCTCCTGGCCTGCAATGGCCTCCGTGTTCCTGCCCTCCATTCTCCCTCTCACCTCTTCTTCTATTGCTCTTCCCCTAGCTCCCTCTACTCCATCCATCTGGTCTCCATGCTCTTCCCCCAAAATGCCTGGTTGCTCCTACCTTAGGGCATTTTCACGGAAAAACTCCTTCTCAGATATCTGTGGCTCACTTGTTCACCTCTTCCAAGGCCAGATCATAAAAGGTATTGTGGCCTCTCTCTCTCGACCACTAGCTCTGGGGGAAGCCAGTCGCCATGCTGTGAGAGCACTCAAGCAGCTGTGTGGAGCTGCCCACGTGGGGAGGAGCTCAGGCCTCCTGCCAACAGCTGCGGGAGTGCGCCATCTTCAAAGCGGATCCCTCAGCCCCAGCCAAGCCTCCATGTGACTGCAGCCCCAGCTGACCTCTTGACTGCAACCTCACAGGAGACCTTAGCCAGGAGCACTCAGCAAAGCCACTCTCAAATTCCTAAGTCCCCAAAATATAAGATAATGTTTGCAGATTTAAGCCACCAAGTTTTGAGGTATTTTGTTAGATAGCAATATAGAATTAATACAGTCACCTTCTCAATGAAATCTATCCTTACCCTTATCCAAAACCTAGTCTATTTTCCCTTTTCTCTTTCCTTCCTTTCTTTTTGATAGCATTTACTACCTTCTAACCTACTGCAGAATGTGTTCATTTTTTACGTTTATTATTCATTCTTTCTCCCACGCCCGCCCTGGCACCAGAACAAGCGAAGAACCTCTGTGCATCAACCCGTCCCAAGCACACAGACAAGTGCCAGGTGCACGCAGCGCTGGAACAGACACGTGTACAGACGCAGGGCTGATGTCCGCTCCCAGCTGCAGATCATCGGTCAGTGGCGGGGGGGAGCGGGTCACAACTCTCTGGGCCATGCTGTCTTCAGCTGTGAAACAAGGAGGTTAAGTTGGGCGACCTGTAAGCTCTTTTCCAGATCCTGAGCTTTGTGATTCCGGCACAACGACGGCATTGTGGGTTCTCCGGATTCCAGGGGCTGCCGAGACAGGCCTCCACCTTTGCCAAAGCTCATTTTCCTGTCTGTGCACATCTGGAAAGCCCAAAAACAAAACCATCACATTGTGCACATCTGGACAGCATAAACCAATCGCTCCAAGAGGAAACTCCAGAACGGCTGCTCAGCAAAACTGCAGCACAGGCCGCAGGAGAGAGGTTGAAAGGCTCCTTTCTTTTCCAGCCGCAAAACAATCTTCTGGGCACGATCTTAGAAGCTGAATGCTTTGCCGCTGAATAACACGCGCTCTCAATAGCCTTTGACTGTGGTCTCTGTCCCTTTGCTCTCTCTGCCTGGCTCCTGGCCAATGCAAAACTTACAGAAAGGGATTTTTCCTCCCTATTCCCTTGTTTAGACCGATCTATACCTTCGCTTATCCTTGGGGCATGGGGCCCGAGCTCAAAGCTGAACACCACCTGCTGCTGCTGCTCTTCCTCCTCCTCCCCCTCCTCCTCCTCCTCCAGGGAGAGTGATTGAGCTGCTTGCCTAACACGGACAGCACCATGCGGAGCTACAGTGCCTGCCTGAGAAACCTCTGGCCATTTGCATGTGGTTAGAACCTCCCTCCCCTCCGTGGCAGGAAGGAGGGAGCTGCCTGGCCAGTATGTAGTCTCCTTGTTTGACAACCTGCCTGGGCTCCCAAAACAAACGGGAATGATTATTCCTTTGCAAATGAGAAGAGTTTCAGGTGCATTGATCCTAAGCTCCGCAGTGCAGAGACGGGGAGAGGCATGCACGGAAGTACCTTCACGGCCAGTGACGCTGTGGGCTCGCAGGCGAGGACAGTGTGGAGCATGTTAAGGCGGCAACAGGGAATCTCTGTCCCCTGAACAGCAGGGCGTGCTCGCAAGGGGAGGATGAAGGTGGATGGGTACCTTGGGGTCAGGGTGTCATTTTGCAGACCTCCCTGAAGGGTACAGGTGACAAGGTAGGCGCAAGACGCAGGAAGTTAAAGGCCCCAAAGCCCAGCCCTGAATCCCCATGCTCAGACAACAGCACCTCTACAAGCCTGAGAAAACTCTCCGAGGTGAGGCCACTGCTCCCCACCCTGAAGCCTACTGCACAAAGCACACTGACCGTGAGTGCAGCAGGCAGGACCTGAGAAAACCAGGAGAGACGCTGGGAAGAAAGCTGACAAAAGAAATCTTTTCCTTCCTTGTGCTGTGTGTTTTTGGACTTGTTTTCTAGCTAGCTGGGGACTCAGAGTTTTGCTGGTGGGAAATGACTGTGTTTTCTGGGCGTCCCAAAATGGACAGCTCAGGGTACGTGGCCGAGAAGCCAAGGCCAGTGGTGTGAGTGGGGATAATTGTCAGATGGGAGGTTCGGTGCCTGCCGCTTTGCACATGCTACCAAGCCATGAGGATGGTGGCAAAGCAACCGCCCTCATCAGAGCCACTTCTTCCAGAAATGCTAGGTGTGGACTGCAGAGGCACCTGGCCGGCAGCAACCACAGCAGGAGCCCCAGAGCCACTGACTAAGCCCCTGCCCTGTGCCAGGCCCAGTGCTAAGCACCGGACGTGCATCCCTCTCCTTTTTCTCTGGCAATTATCCTATGCAGGAAGTGTGAACCCACATTACAGATGAAGAAACTAGGGCTTACGGAGGTGTAGGTATCTTTCCCAGCTCATCAGCCAGTAAGTAGCATAGCTGAAATTCCAGCTCAGGTCTGTTGACTCCAGAGCTCAAGGGCTTCACGCGAGTGTCCAAACTGCCCACCACACCCCTGCAGAAACGGTGCACAGTGAGAGTGGATCCTGCTGTGATCTTGGTTCAGGAGGGGCGGCCTGCGATTATTAGCGATAGTTCATACTCTGAAGCCATGTATCACCAACGCTCCACTGCCACAGACAGTGTAAAAGATCTCTGTTTGCTATAGTATTAATGCTTCTTTCTGCCAATAAAAGCTTCCTCTTCCCTCCCCTGTTTGGGTGCATCTGGCTTGCCATTCCTGTGTATCCCAGATTAGGATCCTCTTTGCTTACTCCTGAATAAATTCTTTATATTAGGAGATATTTCTCTCTGATGTCTTTTTCAGGTTGACAGTGCTAAACCACACAGATGCAAACAGCTATATTTATTTCTGTATTTATAGTGTATGTAGGTCAAAAATCATAAGACAGGCTGGATGCGGTGGTTCACGCCTGTAATCCTAGCACTCTGGGAGGCCGAGGTGGGAGGATCGCTCAAGGTTAGGAATTCGAGACCAGCCTGAGCAAGAGCGAGACCCCGTCTCTACTAAAAATAGAAAGAAATTATATGGACGGCTAAAAGATATATATATAGAAAAATTAGCCAGACATGGTGGCACATGCCTGTAGTCCCAGGTACTCGGAAGGCTGAGGCAGGAGGATTGCTTGAGCCCAGGAGTTTGAGGTTGCTGTGAGCTAGGCTGACGCCACGGCACTCTAGCCCAGGCAACAAAGTGAGACTCTGTCTCAAAAAAAAAAATCATAAAACAAATACCACATGATCTCACTTATATGTAGAATCTAAAAGAGCTGAATGCATTGAAACAGAGAACAGAATGGTGGTTTCCAGGGCCTGGGAGGTGGGGGAAACGGGAAGATATTGGTCAAAGTGTACAAACTTTTACAAGATGAATAAGCTCTGGGAATCTAACATACAGCATAGGGACTACAGAACACAATACTGTGTTATATATTCGAAATTTGCTAAGAGAGTAGATCTTACATGTTCTCACTATACACACACACACACACACACACACACACACGGTAACTATGTGAGGTGGTGGATGTTAACTAATTTAATTGCGGTAATCATTTCACAATATACACATATATCAATTCAAAACAAAACCCAAACACAAAATCATAATTTCATATGCACACCTCTGATTCCAATCCAACATCACAAGATTCATTCTAAGCTAAAAGTCAGGAAGCTAAGGCCCGCTGCCTGCTTCTGCAGGTAAGTTTTATTGAACACAGTTATACCCATTCGAGGTGTCTACGGCTGCTTTCGTTCAACAGCAGAGTTGAGCAGTTGCCACAAAGACTTTATGGCCTGCAAAGCTGAAAACATTTACTATCTGGCCCTTAACAGAAAGTTTATGCACCTCTGCTCTAGGCGTCCCTCTTTCTCTATCTGTGTCTTCTTTCACCAATGCTGAGAAACCCGATTCTCCTTATCTACGATACATCTACCTATTTGCTCAGCCGCAGTTTACACACCACGTGTAACAGAACTCCTGTGAGAAACAGAGTTCTAGCTGTCGTACAGCGTTTGCACTCTGTTCCTCTTTGCCTTGAGCCTTGTGGGATCCAGTCAAGACTGTTTTTCCAAAGTTATCGATGTGGTTGTGTGATTCATTTGTAACACGGTTAGTTTCCTTTGTTACTGTTTGGATTCCATTTCGGGGCTCCCCTACGTTTTGGTTTATCTTAGTTATTGATTTGGGGGTATGTGAACATTTTTATAAGCAAGAGTTAGAGTTATACAAGAAGGGGGAGCGAGTGTCACTTCCAGCCCGTTCCTACTCCATCCTGCCCCTTCCCACGTACCCTCTGTAGGTAACGCATCTCGGTTTCTGGTTTATTCTTGCTGTCTCTTTTGTGCGAGTGAGCAGGCATATGTGTACTTTCTTATGTCTCCTTCTTTTTTACATGAATAGTAGCACACTATAGATACTCTTTTGTACTTTGCTTTTTTCATTTAACAGCATGTCCTGGAAATCACTCGTAATCAGTTCAGTTATCGTCCCAGTATTTTTTACAGTTATCTACCACCCCACTGTGTGGATATACCACAGTTTATTCAACCACTCTCCCATATATAAGCATGTAGTTTGCTTCCAATATTTTGCGATTACAAACAATGTTGCAATGAATAATCTTGTGCCTATAAGTCTTTTCATATTCTTGGAGTTGTATCTTTAGGGTAGATTCTTAAGAGTGAGATTGCTAGATCAAAAGGGAAATGCTTACGTACTTTCATTAGATGTTGCCCAATTTCCTTCCAGAAAGCTTGTACCAATTTGCATTCCCACCAGCAAGGCTTGAGAGAGCCGGTTTCTCCACAGCCTCATTACAGAGTATATTGTCATATTTTTACATTTTGCCCATCTGATGGGTTGTTTTTAATTAGCATTTTTATAATGAAGAGGGAGTTGCAACATTTTCCTCATATGGTAGAGGACCATTTTTATATCTTTTTTTGTGAATTGTATCTTCATGTCTCCCCCACCCCCCACCCCCGCCTCGTTTTCTATCAAAATGTCCTTATTCTTAATAGATACGGCCAAAGTATCACAGGAGTGAAGGGTCCGGAAGCCTCACATGGCAACCGTGAATCTGATTCTGTCTCTCTGGATTTGCCCACTCTGGATAGCTCAAAAACAAAACTGCACAGCATGTGGCCTTTTGTGTCTGGCTTCTTCCACACAGCGTGTTTTCAAAGTTCATCCACATTGCGTTGTGTATCAACAATTTGTTCCTTTTTATGGCTGAACAATATTCCCTTACGTGGGCACTCCACATTTTGTTTCTTCATTCACCCCCTGATGGAATTTGGGCTGTTTCTACCTTTTGGCTATTGTGAACAATGCTGTCATGAGCACTTGTGCACAAGTTGTTGTGGGAACACCTGTTTTCGGTGACGCTGGGTCTACACTGAGGAGCCGAATTGCTGAGTCCTGAGTTAAGGATTTGGAGCCTGTCTTAGGAGCAGCTGGAGGCTGGGGGTGCGTAGCCACGTGACCGGAACCAGCTTTCTAAGCATTCCCTGTGGCTGGTGTGGACAGAGGGTCGGAGGGAGGCAGGAGTGGCCATGATGGCATTAGTCCAGGTGAGAGAGACCAGAAGAGGGTGTCGGGGGACAGAGAGAAGTCACGGATTCTGTCACTCCTCATCTCTTCGCTCCTCCTGTTCTCCCCATCACAGCTGGGGACATCTAGCCACACGGGAGAAAGGACCATTTTTTCCTGCTGACATTTCCACACACCAAAACTACCACAGTTGATTCCTGAACAACATGGGTTGAACTGCCTGAGTCTGCTTATATATGCATTTTCTGTCTGCCAACCCTGAGACAGCAAGACCAACCCCTCCTCTTCCTCTTCCTCCTCCTCCTCAGCCCACTCAACATAAAGATGACAAGAATGAAGACCTTTATGATGATCCACTTCCATTTAATAATAAATATATTTTCTCTTCCTTATGATTTTCTTAATAACATTTTCTTTTCTCTGGTTTACTTTGTTCTAAGAATACAGTATACAAGACATACAAAATATGTGTCAACTGACTGTCTATGTTATTGGTAAGGCTTCCAGTCAACAGCAGACTATCAGGGAAGCTTCTAAGGAGTCCAGAGTTATACACAAATTTTCAGCCATGCAGCCAACCCCGTATTGTCCAAAGATCAACTCAAGTAATCCAGTGGCTGAGACCATTTGCACGCAGGACAGGCTTATCAACGTGGTTCTGAACTTCTTCCCGGCTGGACTATGAGAAACCCACTGACCCCTGAAAAGCTTTTCGTGGTGGCTTTTCGCTAAGAGCCCCACTACGTCTGAGGGAAGCTTCCTTTCCAGGTGACTGTGGCTGTGGCTCACTCAGCTCTTCACCCGTAATCGTCCAGGTGATTCCACCCTGAAGGAAGCTGCACGTTCACATGGAGCCTCTATTATCTTCCCATCAGCCCTGTTATTTACATAACTGCTTGACTTATGAGTCAACCTCAACTGCAGGGGAAAAGTTCAAATCTTCTCTGATCCTAATAATCTAAGACCTATAGCATTATCCTGAGGCACCTACTTCATTAAAAAACAAACAAAACCCCAAAATGTCAACAAGCCAAAACAGAAGAAAACTGTCCACTTGCTCCTCTTTCTCATCCTCTGTCGCAAACCAGCACCTGTGAGAAGAACTGCTGCCCACAGAGTCTTGACAATCTAACAATTTCCATTCTTGTTCTATTAAAAAAGGGCAGTCTAGGAAGGTGTGGGTGCTGGGACCCTCCAAGTGAGACTCTGTCACGCGGCCAAGTGATCAGTGGCTTCTGAGGAAGGTGCTCCTTCATGTAGAACCTTCTGGGTGCCCCTACATTCTAAGTTGCCACAAGCAACTGCTCCCACGTGGCTAGTTCTCAGTAGATCCTCTATGGAAGGAAAGGAGGAAGGATGGACAGATGGATGGATGAAGTATATACCTGCTGGCACATGGAAGAAAGAAGGACTGTAATCCAATGTCATGATCTGCCTTGGTTTTGCTGCTCTGTCCCCTCCCCCTGAGGCTGATTTTGACAGTGTCAAGGTCTGCAGGGGATTCGACACCCAGCACTTGACCCACAAAAGCTCCTACTGAGAGACAAAGGTTTGATCTGGTAGAAAACTGTTTAGCTAAAGGCAGAACCAGGCACCCAAAGTGCAGCTTGGAGTCAGATGTGCTCCTAGAGGACAGGTCCCCGGAGAGAGCCCAGAGTCCCGGGGACTCCATCACTTGCGTTTTCCTAGAGAAGCCCAAACCCAGGACTCCTCTGGGAGGCCTGGCAGCCCGGAGCTCTTCCCAGGCTGCTTTTGAAAGTGGGGAGTCCCCCTGCTTGACCCTTTTCAACACTACCCATCTGACTGCTGCTGGCAGAGGGGCCCTTTAAGTCCCAGGGGCAGTGCCATCCAAGCGCTAAGAAGATTTTGCAATCAAACTTTTGAGGGTAAATATTTGCAATGACTCACAGAGAGGTTTTCTGTGCTTGTTTCGGCCCCCAGGCAGCCACAGGGTCATTTCCCCAGGCCTGTTAAAAGCTTATGACTATCCGTAGGCTCCCTCGGAAAGTGGGTTTGTCAGGCTCCCTCGACAGCTCATGAGTCAGAGGCTGGGTCCCAGTGACCACCTTCCCCCTCCCCCTCCCCTCCCCCGGAAGCATCTGGGCTGCTCACTGTGCCAGAGGTCAGCAGGACATTTATGGCACCGTATCCCGGTAAAGTCAATGGCACAAGTGTCCAGCTGTGGCCTGGGGGCTTGGCCCAGGCTAGTGAGACAGGTAGACAATTTACAAGCTAAGTAGCACATCATAAAAGAGAGCAGCAAATGCTAATGATCCAACCAGCCAGGATAGAAGACCTTTCTCTGGACCAGGGACGCTGACGCAGCCACCATCCCGGGTTTGGGCAGGCTGCCCAGCTGGTACCCACAGTGACCAAAGAGAGCGCTTAGTGCTTTCTTCCAGACCCTAGAAAGCTATGTAAACCCTGGGGGAATGTCAAGAGACTCCCCAGATCAAGGGACTGAAACGCTAATGCTGTCCCCAAACTCCTTCCCTAGACATGGAGCGGGTTGCCTTGGCGGATGGCCTTTCACAGAAAACACTACCATCCAGCTCCACGACTGCCACTTTGGTGAGTCTCCCACCTGCATCAAAGCTCACAGATGGAGTCCTTGACAGGGGGTCATTCTGCACTGTCTGCAGAAGGGGACAGGGTAGCATCGGAGAGCTTGGGGGGAAGGGGCACTCCCTCAGAGAGAGGAGACAGGAGAGAAAGCATTCTGCTCTGCAGTTTGTTGGCACTCAGTCTGGGTCTCCAATGGCCCGAATTTGCCCAGGGACATGAGCTTGTCTCAGGACCCCCACGGACCACGTGGCTAGCATCCTGCAAAACTTTCAGCAGCCTCTGATTCTAGCTGCACCAATTCAGAATGGGTCAAGCATGGGATAGAAATGGTGCTGAACAGAACGATCATTGATTCAACTCCACTGAATACATATTCCTTTACTGAGTCGACAAAAACTTACTGAGCACTCCCTACATGCCACGGCCCATGCTGGGTGCCGAGGGCACGGCAGTGAGCGACACAGGCAGGGCTCAGGCTCTCATGAAGCTTGGGAGCAGACAGACGACAGATGAGCCAGTGGAAAACTGAGCGGGCAGACAGCTCTGCATCTTGAACTGCGCCCCGATGCTACGAGAGGTGCAGCCTTGCGGAGCTGATGGGGAAGTCCAGGGGAGGACCTAGGTTAGGAAGAGTGGTTGGAGACGGACTCTTTGAAGAAAGTGACACTGAAACTGAGCTCTGGAGCCTTAACGGGGGAAGAGTGGTTTAGAGAGTGAGCACGAGCGAAAAAGAACTTTCCATGCAGAGGGAGGAGCAAGAACGAAGGCCCGTAGATGGGCGAGGTCCCCGTGTGCTCGAGAAACCTGAGGAAGTCCTGTGCCGTAGAGCCTAGCGAGCGAGGGCGAGGGTGACTTGGACTTCACTTCCAGTGCAACGAGCCCAAGAGGATTCATCTCACGGACACCGCAGGGCCCAGTCTTCATCCCGGGGTTGCACCAGGCCCCTCATACTTTTTGCTTAGTTTCCCATGCAGCACACGGGTACAAGGTGGTCAGCAAGGATTAGGGAAGGATTTTGAAATCTGATTTCAAAATAGACAGATTTTCAACCTCTGCATCAGATCTACCCACAGCTGGACCTCTCGACCCCACCTGCAGGCTCAGCCGTGTCCCTGGGACCAATCTTGACTTAACACAAGATACGCTAAGGGGTTTCTTGTCCTATAACATGAGACTCAACTCTCCTCTTTGCTGTTCTGCACACAGGACATCTGCCTTTTGCCTAAGGTTGAACGAGTCCCTGAGACCAGCTCTGCTGCTGGTGTGCTTCCGGCCCGACCCTGAGCTCTCCTAGGATGGCAGCCTCATCTTGCTCGCTCGTGTCTCCTGTCTCTGTTCCTGAGCCATCGCCCAGGGTCGGAGTCCTGCTGTGTGCAGACCTTCTGGAAGCTGACTGTGGTCTGATCCTGGATCCCGCTGCTGTCCTGCGCCACCTGCCTCAGGACCCCACATTACTCTTGGCTGGTTTCTGACGGTAAAGACAGCTGCACCACGCCCTGCCTGGGGTCTTTCCTTTCAGGCCCCAGATCTTCCAGGCAGGCAGAGCTTCCTCTTAGTGTCTACATCTGGATGCTTCTGTCCAGCGAGCAGGCGGGGTCCCAGGGCCAGGCCTCTGCCCATCTTTTCCCCAACCTGCTGCTGCGAATGCCCAGCTGCGGCCCAGTGAGATGCTAACGAGATGTGTGCCCCACAGGTAGGAAGCAGGGCACTTGTTCAAGTTTATAAGGGGCGGACTACCAGCAGATTCCCCTATTAAATGGGCTTAACTTGCAGTCAAGGAGATTTAAACTAGAGTGTCATCAAATCAGGGGCTTAACTGGACCACCCTGGGTTATCTGGGCCATCTCTTTGCCACCTGCTGTTAAAGGAAGAGCCTGCTTGTGTCACCTAGCCAAGCGCCATCGCATTGCCCATGGACAGACAAACCTGCCTTGCTAAAGGAACAAACAGACTCTCGAGAGGCTTTGGCATAGCTACTCTCTGAATTAATCCTGCAGGGGAATCCTTTTCCTCCAATGCAGCCTTGGGTAGGAACACAATATTGGAAACAGATGAGAGCAAAGTGTTGCTCCCCACCCCCACGTGAAAACTGTAGAGCTCTGTGGGAGGCAGTTTGAAAACCACTGCTGGAAATTCAGAGATCCTAAGCAGCAGGGCAAATAGACCCCCGTGAGGACGGTGTGTGGAACATCAGAGGGCCACAGTGCTCACAATATGAGGTTAACAAAACACCAGCGGCACCTTTTACCAAGCAAGCATATGCCAAGGCTGAGCTGGGTGCTCTAGGTTCTATCGTTGAACCTCCAGAATCTCTGCCGAGCAGGTGTAATTATTCCAATTCTACACAAGCAGGAACCGAGGCTCTGTGAGGCTAAGTGACATCTCCAAGGCCACACACCTCCTGGAGAGCCACAATGTGAACCTCAGCATGTCCCACTGACAACCAGTGGCACCAGCAGGAACTGCATGACTCCAGTTGAGTGACTCAAGCTACAGACAAACAGGGAAGAACCCGGCAGCTCTGGGGGCCACTTGAGCTGACTGTCAAATGCTCTGGGCTGACAAACTATGAACTTAAGGGAACACAAATGTGCTCTGACACTGCGGATCTGTCTCGGGCCTGCTTGGGCCAGTTTCCGCATTCCAAACCAGGAAGTGCTTTGCAGGAGCCCCCAGAACAAGAATAGGCCCTAAGGTGCCGGAGTGAGGGGCCCAGGGGAAGTACAATGTCATCACTGTTGGAAACGGAAGCTGGTGCCAGGCTAGGAGAGGGCTCAGTGGCCAAGCATCACTGCAGGAGGGAAGATGTCAATATTTTCCAGGCAAACGATACAACTTCTCAACAAAACGTTTGGGAAGGATTTGGCTAATGAACACACAGTATGTTGATGGTTTAAAAAGTTCCACCCTCGTCATTTTAATCTTAAAAATGAGCCATGTGGATGACCTGAGACCAAGGTGGATAATGAAAAACTAAAAACTGTAGTGGAAGGGAAGGCATGTCAACCTACGCATAAATTAACAACAAGGTTTGATGTTACTATTCCAACAATATTGGACCATTTAAAACAAACTGACACGGTAAAGAAGCTGGATAGATGGGTACTGCATAAATTAAACGTCAAAATAAAAATCGTCTTGAAGCTTGCCTTTCTTCGCTGTCACAGCATAAAAGCGAACTATTTCTACACTGTATTGTTACATGTGATACAAATTAGATTCTTTTTGACAATCACAAGTATTCGGCACAATGACTGGATAACGATAAAGTGCTAAAACACAGTCCAAAACCAAATATTCATCAAAAAAGCTAATGCTGGCTGTTTGGTGGTCCAGCGCTGGTATTACCCACTACAGCTTCATGAAACCTGGCCCATCGATTACAGCAGATGTCTGCTGCAACCAACTGGACGAAATGATGAGGATGCTTGTGATTAAGCAGCTGGGATTGGTTATCAGAGACAGGCCAATCCTCTTACAAGACAATGCTCGACCACATGTCACACAAACAATGCTACTTCAACTACAGAGACTAGACTTAGAAACTCTGTCATCTACCATATTCACCAGCCCTTGCACCAACTGACTACCCCTTCTTCCAGGCTTTAGACCACTTCTTACAGGAAAAAATATTCCGTTCTTAACAAGCTGTGGAAAACGCCTTTCGCGATTTCATTGCCACTCGCTCTCCAGGCTTCTTCGCTGCTGACACAAACCAGCTGCCATTAAGGTGGCAAAACTGTGTCAGTGGTTTAGGCGCATACTTTGATTCATTGCACTGCTTCTTGAGATATAATAGACTAAACTTTTGATTCGAAATCAGACATTTTATATTTTATGACCCAATATCAAAAGGGCCTCACCATTTCATGGGAGGGCTCTCATGCTCAAAGCCTCAGCTCAAAGGAGTAATTCTACAAATGGAGATTTTAAAGGCGAGGGCCGACTGGGGTGGTAGAGTGTTGGGGAACTTTCTCAAAACACAGATGCCGACTCTCTGGGCACGAAGCCTCCTGAACCAGTTCTGGGAGTGATTCAGAAGCAGCACGGTCCTCACGGCGGACGGCCAAGTGCAGGGAGAAGAGACTTAGAGTCCACCTTGAGCTCAGGCATTGCCTAGTGGTGACTCTGGGCAAGTAATTCTTATCCCCAAATTCTACCTGTTTCTTTCTGTGTCAAATGACAGTATTGCTCTGAGTCCTAGATATCCTCCGTATATCCACAGCCTGCCTCACCCTGGGTCTAGCCCCTCTGAGATTTTTTTATTTGTAAAAAATTGGTCGGCCCGTGTAATCACTCTAAAACTGATGGCCGCGTGTCCCTCCCGCAGACTCGGATTCCTCTGTTCATTCAATGGTAACTTATCCAACACCTGCTTTGTGCCAGAAATGCAAGCGCTGAAGTTTCTGTCCTCATCCCGGTGCTTCAGCTAATGTTACAGTGGCTGGATCAGAAGGTATTTGTAACGGAAAACAGTACGTTAAATAATTTCAGCTGTTTGAGATTAATTCCACTAATGTGGAAGTAGCGAACCTGTGGCATTTTGGAGAATTATTCATGAGTGGAAACTACAGATGAATAAAGCTTGTGCATGCATGTGACTCACGCCGGCGTCCTGCCCATGTGTCGACTCCTTTTCCTCGTAACTATTATCTCTAAAACATGTATGGGGCCTTGATCTCTGGACCAGATATGTCTCTTCCAGCTGTGACACTGTTTGGTCAAGTGCTCTAAATAGGAGGTGTGACCGCGGGCCTTGAGAACCCAGGTGGAAGAGACAGGCCTCTCCTGCCAAACCCAGGAGACTGCGCCTCCCCAGGGGGTTATGATCCCTCCTCTGCCCCCCTCCCTGTCTATCCACCTGTGCTGTGTGCATTTTTGCTAAACTGTTCAAATCCTACAGCGATGAGTTAAGGTGAGGATGAGAACAGAGAGGAAAAGAACAATTTTCACATATTCACAGCAGTGTCCGAGAGATACCTTGTGCACGCAGGCCAGCCGGGGGCTGGAAGGGAGAAGGAGAGGCGGAGAGCACACAGAGGAACCCTCGGGGCCACATCTGAGCATCTCGTCAGCGCCCTTGCTCTCATCTGAACCAGGCTCTGACCTCACCAGAGTCTGCTTTCTCAGACAAGACCTGCTGCCAAGAAGGGCTAATGAGACACACCACTTGGATTCGCCCAGAACTACAGGAATATTAAGTACTGTCAGCATTATGGGGGTTTTATTGGATGCCAAGTGTCTTCATATAAACCAAACATCTGGATCAATTTGAAATTAGAGTCCCAAGAGGAAAATAGAAGGCAAAAAGGAAAATACTAGTGCTGGAATTCCAAGGTGCCCTCCGACCCAGGTGGAAGGGCTGAGCCCCCCGTGTAGACGTGCACGGTGGCCGCCCCTCCCCCGGGCCCACCCGCTCTCCAAGTCTCCTCTTGCCCCAAGCAGTTGTGTGAGAACACGCTCCCCAGGGGCCCCACTTCTCCAAAGCCACACAGAACACTGGCCAGAAAGCTCACGGCCTGGGGAGCTTCCTTCCCTCTCTCCTTCCCATCTTTAATTGAAACAGATGTTAAGACTGGCAGGGCTGCCTGCTCCTTAGAGCACGTTAGTCAGGCGGCTGCCTCGAGGCCGGGTGGCTCTGGGCCTAGAGAGAGCTTAAAAGCCTTTAGACATTATTAAACTATTTTATTTAAAAATTAGATCAATAAACTGTCGCTTCCTTGGGTGGTCCCAGGGTAGCAAGCACCTTGCTTTCCAGAAGAGTGGCGGATCCTGAATAGTCTTGGGGAAGCCGCCGCCCGCTAAGCAGCACGGAGTCCAGCAGCCACCCACGGCTGCCACCATCATCTTCCCAGAAGACAAAAATGGTCGTGCTATTCCTCTGCTCAAAAACATTCCATAGCTCCCCACTGTCTGCATCAGGGGTTGGCAAACTCCGCCCGAGGGCCAGATCTCACCTGTCCTGTTTTGTAAATAGAGTTTTACAGCCACACTCGCCCACTTGGGTATCCTTCCGTTCGTGGCTGCTTTCGGGCTACAAGGGCAGAGCTGAGCAGCTGCCACCGAGACCACGTGGCTGGCAAACCCTGAAATGTTTGCTGTCTGGCTCATTACAGAAAAAGATGGTAGACTTGCTGCACCCTTGTCCCTGCCCTGACCCTCCCGAGGGGACAGAGCACTGTCCTTGGTCAATCTGGGAACTAGACTGTGTGCCCACGCTCAGGGAGCTCAGGGGAGGGGGAGGAGGGAGAGGAGGAGGAGGAGGAGGAGGAGGTAGAGGAGGTAGAGGAGGAGGGGGAGGAGGGGGAGGAGGGGGAAGAGGAGGAGAAGGAGGAGGAGCTGGACTTCCCAGCCTGTCGCCGTACAGCCTTGGGGAAGTGCAGCCACGCAGGGGTGAGGCAGGGCGGCCAGAGCCCCCATGTTGGCTCTGCTGAGCACAGAGGTGTGGTGGGCTCCTGAGACGGCAGGGGCCTCACAAAATCCATCGTGAGGTCACCACCGGGCTGTGGAACACGTAAATGGAAACTGAGGATGGTGCTTCATCCTGAGCTTGTGGAGTCTTATTAATTTAAACCACAGCAAGGAAAGCGGGAATCGGCTCCTTCAGCATGCGTTTCTGAGCCCTGGTGCCTTCGTGGCTTCCTGCGTGGGCTCCTGTTTGCCGGGCTCCAGAAGAGCTGTCCCCTGGGTCTCAGATATCGCAGTACCTGTGACCTCAGCTGCTCGCTGCCAGGCTGCCGTCTGCAGGGTGGTGGCTCTGCGGGGCTCCCCTGCCCGGCCCTGGGCACTGCGGGACCTCTGAGTTTACAGTGGGGCTGGAATGCCTCGAAGTTCCTTTTTTGTCACCACCAATGGTTCCACGTATGGCTAAGGACTGGTGGCAGGACGATGATGGACAAAGCATGAACAGTCAGGTGGAGGAAAACTTGGGGGATCTCTTCAAGGTCTGCCAGCCACAGTCGGAAACGGTGTTCTCCCTTTAACAAGCCCCAGGCCACCTGGGAGGAGACCCCGCACTGGGGTCTGCTGAGCGTCCTCCTGGGCTGCCCTGCAGACACACTCCCGTTCCTGCTCTGTGGCCTGGAGGCGGCGGGGGCCTCTGCGGACTCCTCCCCGGAGAGCCTGTCTCTTGCTGCGTGTGTACGTGTGCTGGGCCGCCCTCCCTCTGGGGAGCACAGATCCCCCTCCGCCTTTCCTTCGTCACCTCCGCCCTTTAAGTGCAAGCTGCCCCTGTTCTTGGTCTGGTGCGAATTCCTCAGTTCTCTCTGGAAACCAAGGCAATGGCCTACGCAGAGGCCTGAGGTCTGCAAGAAGGGTAGAAATGAGCAATCCATCTCTGGTCACTCCACTCCTGTCTGCCAGAGGCCTGGGTCCCTTTCTTGATTCAGCTCTCTGCCTCAGTGTCCCCTGTTCCCTGAGCACCTGAGCCCACCCCCGCCCTGCCTCATTCCCGGCTCCGTGTTTTCTTCGCAGCATGGGCTTCTCGCCACCTGACACTTCCACACACGTCTGTTCCACCTGTGCATGGCAGTCCCTCCTCACTAGGAGACGAGCCCCGCGGGGGTAGGACGCTGCCTGGGCTGTGCCCGGCTGTGTTCTGGGCCTGGGAAGAGCCCTACACCCGGTGGGTGCTTCTTGGCAAGTTGTCACCGCTGAGCACGTCTTTACTCTGGGAGAAACCTCACACAGGGGAGGGTGTGGGGGGTTGAATGACTGCGTCCCGGAACATCCGAACGTGACCTTGTTCAGAACAAGGGTCTTTGCAGATAAAAGTTCGGGATCTAAAGATGATATCAATCTGGATTATCTGGGTGGGCTCTAAATTCCACGACGAGTGTCCTTAGAAGTGACAAACAGAGGAGAGACACGTGGAAGAGAAGGGAGGCCGCGAGAAGGCAGAGGTGCAGGCTGGAGTGACGCAGCCACCGGCCAAGGGATGCCTGGAGCCACCCTGAGCTGGACCGAGCAAGGAAGGATTCCCCTCCTCGCGCGTTCAGAGAGAGCACAGCCCTGCGCACACATCCATTTCCAGCCTCTGGCCTCCAGAGCTGAGAGAATCCATTTCTGTCATTCTAAGCCACCCAGTTTGTGGCAATTTGTTCCGGCGGCCACAGGAGACTAAGGCAGGGGAGCAGGCATCCGCAACACCTGCGCACCGGGCGTGGCCGGACAGACCCTGGCATGGGGCAGAGTCTGGGAGGAGAGACAGACGGTAATTAGGGGAAGGGAAAAGCGTGTATAATTACAGTTTGCGAAGATCTCAGGAGGAAACAGGTCGGCCGGTGGGATGGAGGCAGGGGCGGGGAGGGGAGAGCAGGGCCTTTCAGAAGAGCTGGCATTCCAGCTGGGGGTGGGGGGGATCGGAAGGCGCAGCACAGCCCAAGTCCACACCTGGATCCTCGGCCTGGCCTCTGTGTCTAGCTGCTCCACCCACCCTGGCCGGAGGATCTTTCTAAAGCACAAACGATAGCAGTCACCATTCACAAGGCGCCTACCAGGACAGCCGCGGGATGGGGGGTGGCTAATATTAATCCCCATTTTACAGATCAAAGAACCCAGGCTCGGGGAAGGCAACCGACCCTTCCACGTTTAAACCAAGATCCGATTCTGGAGGGTGTTCTTGTTCCACCGGCCTCCACAGACCCTCCTCACCGTCCCCATCTCGCTCAAAAGCCCCTGGCTGTTGTCGCCGTCTGACACACAGGACCCACACTCCTTAGTGAAGCATCCAGGGCCCCTGACTCTCTGATTTCCATATAAATTTTCTTTGAACCTACAGCCACACCCCATTAGGAGACTTGCAATGTACCCATGCAGACCTACTCACCCTTTTTTGGCACATCTTTGAACCTGCTTTTAATAAGTATGTTATAAAGTATATTATAAAATACTATTGTAAGTACTATTGTTATATTGCTACTGCCTACCTCTTTTGAGCCCTACTATGCCGTGTGTCCTGCACTGCACTAGACGTGCTAGATGCTTTGCTTACACCGTCAGCTTATGACTATTATACAGCAGCCTCCTGAGACACGTTTCAGCATCTGCGTTTTATACATGGAGCTTAGGACCCTGGCCTGCGGCTGGTGACATCTGTGTGAGCCCAGTGCGTTCTACCGCCCTTTGCTCACAGCGTTCTTGTTTCTTTCTGCTACTAACTATAATGCCTGATGTTTCAGTTTGATCGTTTTCTAAAGTACTTTTGTAATTTCATTTTACTGCAGAAACTTTCCCGAGCACCCTCAGAAGAAGGTACCTGTCTTCGACTTTCTCCCAGTGACGTCAGGGACAGGGGGTGGCTGGGCTGGTGGGCAGACACACTGCCTATTGTGGTAGGTCACCCCAAAGCTCACACTGAGGGCCTCGTGTTGGAGACGGGAAACTTTTCCTCTACCCTCTTAAAGTTTTGTGTTTGGGGGCCTGTGAATTAAACTGACAAAAGACAGGTTAGCAAGAGAAGAGACAGAATCTAATCACAATACATACAGGAGTTCACAGAAAAATGTAACTCAAGGAGGTCGGTCGAATTTGGGGCTTATGTACCATTTTAATGGGGCAGGGGAGGGGAAAGCAGCCATGGGAAAACAAATGGCTCTTGGGAAAGATAAATGGGCCCTTTTATCTTTAAAATTAACAGACGGGCGCCAGGACAGTTTTGTGACCACGTCTTTCTAGGTCACGGGTGGTAACAGTCAACCTTCCCTGGTTGCAGAACTTCTGGAGGAGCCTTTATGACAAGCGGGTTCTTTCGTGAGTCTCCGCTTTTAGGTCAATAAGGGTGTTCAGGAAAAAAGCCTCTTAAGTGGCTTCTGCTCAAAGTTATTTTTATGCTGCAGGGGCGTATTCTAGACCCTTTCACCTACATTTTAATAAAAATTTAAAAAGGAACTCTGACTAATGAAGCGGGTGGGCAGCGGAGGCTCTGGCCCACCCAGTCTCCCACGATCTCCAGCAGTGGCCACCACACCGTCGCAAAGAAGCCAACGATCCAAGTGCCCACGATGATGAGCTCCCTATACCGCAGGGAAAATCTCCCGCCACCCCAGGGGTCAGATCGGTGGCAGCTAAGGCCACCCTCGAGAAATGCTGAGTCATGGGGGACATGTCCCTTGGCAGGGACCACGCCTGCTGCTCCTCTGTATCCCCCACTGGGCAGAGCCCACCACCCCTGTGATCCCAGGGGCTGCGGAATAAATGCTGTTGCGTTTGGTTTCTTCGCTGGCCTTTCGATGGGCTCTGGGAGGACCCGACGCTGCACAGCTCTCCTGCCAGGGCCCCCTGGCCATAACCCTGGGGCCCGGCAATTTATTAGCAGGCAGGAGCCACACAAGCCCGGTTATCACAGTAACAGCCTTGTCCAGAAACAATGTTGCCTTTCAAATTGTTTTCCGCCTTGGACAGTGGATTTATAAACTGAACCGGTGGCTAGGAACAGAAGTCCCGGCTGCAAAGACTAAACGCCTTGTTCTACGTGGGCCTGGTTTAGTATTATCCTGATAAGATAAACACAGATAATAGCTTGCTGGAGGTTGGGCACTTTTCTATGTCCGTCTCCACGTCTGCGTTTACTTACACTCGGGCTGAAATTGGGGGGCTGCTTTTCAGATTAAAGGGAGAAGAAAAAGCCCTTTTTTGGATGTCTTTCCAGAAAGGAAGCCGGGTATAATTATAAGATGTTAGGTTTGCCTCTCTCTAAACAGCTCACAAATAAACTGATCTGGCTGCTCCCAAAATGGTGGCCCTGAAACCGTTTCTAGCGTTTTCAGTGCGGTAAACCCAGGGGCGCTATTGCTGACGAGTGTTGAAGCTGGAAGATGCACATACGGGGTTTATCACAGCATTCGCCCGTCTTGCTGGATGTTTACAGATCTCCATAATAAAAAGGAAAGCAGTTCGGCTGAATAACTGCCGTAGTTTTGCGGTGATCATGTGGGGGTTTTTTATTATGGTGGTCTCCTTTTTGTATGTTTGTTTAAAATGATCCATGGGTGGGGGGGAAAAAAGAACAAGATAAAGAAAACAAGTTCTCTGGTTGAAAGGCAGTGGCTGGAAACCACTTTCCTCTCATTTATTCATTGAACGAGTATTTGTGCCACGATGCTGCGAGGTGCTGGGAAACAGACGTCTCCGTCCCGATGGCGCTGACATTATCCCCGAGGACAAACAGCCCAGTGTGCACACCTGGGGGCTCCCTCCACAGTGAGAGGGCACCGCTGGGGCGGTTCTTTGGGAGGAGTCTGACATCTCTCCTGACTTTGCTGGGATTGTGGGGGGAGAAGAGGAAGCGCAGCTCCAGCCCGGCCTCCTGGGAATCTCTCCAGTTTGTTACTCCCAAGAACCCCCGAGGGGCTCTCTTGCGGGGAGAGGGCTTGGGGAGTCCCCTGCAACACGTGCTGGGCCACCCCTTCACTCATTAATAAACAGCTGCCCCTGTGTCCCTCCGCTAAGGCTGAAAGATATTTCTAGAGAGTGTCCCATCCACCTTGCCTTGGGGCCGTGCTGCAAACTCAGGACAAGTGGCTGTCTATCCCATTTTTTAAAGATTCTTGAGGACGGAGCAACCCCGAGATACGGGCTGGCAAGAGCGGGCAGGGCTGTGGATGTTGTCCCGTAGGGACCAGGGACAAAGCCCTCTGTGTTCTCTGTGCACGTGATTCCTCTTAATTGGCAGGGGACGGGCAAGTGAAATCCCGGAATCACCAGCCTTAGGATCTGCCACCTATGCTCAGCCTTCTGGCAGCCGTTTTCCGAATCTGGGGTGAGGTGGAGTCCCACGCCTAAAACTCAGTCCAGGGAACCCCACAGCGGAGCTGGCCTGCTCGGGAGGGGCAGCTCGGATGCCTCGCTCACGGCCAGACAGACGATGGGTTCGAAGCTCTCGGGAGAGGAAGGTTAAGAATGTGTAAGACTCGGTCTCACGTCAACATGCCATCGTGTCCCCCCCGGGGGTGAGGGAACACGGTGTTGCCGACTTCTTTGGCAGGAGATGGGCAAGGTTTGGGTCAACATCTTTTTAAAAATTTAAAGTTCATATTTCACATCCTGTGCTTGTGCTAGTGCATTCTATCAGGACAAGGAACGTAATTCTGAGTTTGTACATAGGTTTCTGTCAACAGCTGGGGTAGAGAGGTGATTTTAAATCTCAGAATCATAAAGTCGTTTCTATCTAATCTTTGAGCAGTGAGGACAAATGCCTCGGAATCATACAGTTTGAGTGACACTTAAAATGCCAGGGGGACATTTGACTATTCACATATACAACAACAAACATCTAGATGTGTTCAGTGGTCTCTGAACGTCTCCTGGATACAGTAACACCAAAGGTGGGCTGGGGATGCCAAGGAAGTGACATGGGAGTCAGAAAGGCACAGCCCCTGCCTGCAGGGTCCTCAGACTTGAGTGAAGGAGACAGGGACAAACAGTCCAGAGTGGGCAAATGACTGAGGGTGAGACGGGCGAGAGGTGGGTGGAGCTGATGCCCGAGGGACCGCAGCAGAAACCGCAGCCTGAAGTTCCAACCGAGCTCGGATGTTACGACTCAGGGTGGGACACTAACATTCCATCTCAGTAGCAGAGTTTGGAAACTCTGGAAGAGCTGCCCTTATTGTGTGGTTCTCATCCAGATGTTTGGCACGGTTTGGGCATTACCCACAGTGCCTTCCAGGAGGCTACAGACCTGGCATTTCGCCCAAAGAAAGGGAGGCGTGGAGGACGCCGGCCAAGCCTCGGAAGAGGGGCGCTACGGGGGATTAAGAGCAGCTGCTATCTTCCCGCTGAGGACGCACGAGGAAACGGCGCTGGGGGACAGCTGGAGAGGACGCCGTGGGGCCAGGGAGGGCTCTTTGAGGAGACAACAAGGAACATGGTTTAAAGAACACAGATACTTCCCAGGATGAACAGATCACTAACCCTGGAGGCACCGATTCATGCTGTACAAGTTTTCACTAATTTGCAAGCTATTTTAACTCTGTCTCGTTGTGTTCTACTGAGTCGGAGAGAAGGAACCTACTGTTGTTTTCTGTATAGTGCCTGGCACCTAGTGGGCCTTCAGATGTTTGAAGCATGTGCCACCCAGGGCAGTGGTTCTCAACCTGTGCGATTTGGACCCCCAGGGGACATTAGGCAATGTCTGGAGACATTTTTGGTTGTCACAACCGTGGGTAGAGGCTAAGGACGCTGCTAAACATCCTACAATGCACAGGGCAGACCCACGACAAAGAATCGTCTGTCCAAAAGATCAACAGTGCCAAGTTCTAGAAATCACTTTTGCACACAAGCAGGAAGGATCCATGGGAGAGCATGTGAATTCCTCTTTCCCAGGGAATTTTAAGAATGGATTCCATCTGTCCCTGTGGGCTCGGGAGTCTGGGATGAACAAAGGAGACTCTAATGGGCCGCCTGATCCCTTGAGCTCCCCGACGCCCCGTCCCCAGACGCCGGAGCTGTGGGTCGCTGTGTCCGTGCCATGACTGCCTCTTCCTCCCACTTGGATTGATTTCACAGGCTTGTCCTGAAATATTAGGGGGTTTCCATCAGGAGTGGCTCCCTTCCAAACCATAAGGCAGTGAAAAGTCCCTCCCGTGGGACCGAGGTTCTGCTGTGTACACGCCTCAGGAGGGAGAAAGACAACAACCTAAACTCTGGGTATCAAAGTCAAATCCCTCTAGATGCAGGTTCCAACTTGTAGGAACTTTTACAGCCAAGTCATGATACACAGAGCTGATGGCTTTTAATTACAGCAGGGGAAGAGATGGGAAGACGATTATAACGAGGACATGCAGCAAGCAAAGGAAGCACCTCTGGAGGGGCCTCTTCCTGCCTGGGTGACGGTAACAGCAGGGACGACACCCTGCAGGGTTCCAAGTGTGTCACCTACATTCTCTGTCTTGACAACAGCCCCGTGAAGCACACAGAGGAATGTTTCCCAGCCCCACTTTTCTGATGAACTTAAGCGGCTTTTCTAAGGTCAAACTGAAGTCCAGGCAGACTTAACTCCTTAAATCCCTTTTGGAAAACTGTGCCATCCTTTGCCAACCAAGATCGACTCAGGGTTTTCAGAAACCAAGCCGCCTGAGTGAGTATAGGAAAGGTTTAGCTGCCTTCGACCTCAGTGTCTCTTTGGGAGAGGCTTAGAAATTAATATCTGTGTGGTGAGCCCTAAAATAGAGGAACCCGCCTCGTCAGAGTAAAAGCTCAGATTTTTACTGTAGAATACCTGCTATTTGCCAAACACTGTACTGAGCATTTTACACATATGAACTCGCTAGTTCATTCAATCTCCCTACGACGGATATACCATTATCATTCCCAATGGACAGATGAGGAAACCGAGACACTGAGATCTTGAGTGACTTGTTCAAGGCCACACAGCTGGGACAAGGCAGAGCCTTGACTTGGACCCAGGAGGTCTGGCTTCAGGGTCCCTGCCTGTAACAGGTGCTGGGCTCCTCCCTGAAGGGTAATTCCCCAATTCTTCTGTTCTTGAGACCACAGAAGACAAGGAAGCAGATACCCTCGCAGGTCCCAAGGAGTAACAGGGAAGATGAAGACATACGCTGGCAAAGCCCTGGGCGGTCGGCAAAGCACTTTTCTTCACTGTGCTTTCTGGTGGGTCCCGCAGCGCCCTGAACTTGATGGTAGACTCTACGCGTGAAGTAACACAGTCACAAAAGAAGCTAAAGTATCATCTCTCTGCCTTGCATCCAAGAAGAACCAATGAATCAGCCATGAAAGACCAAGAGCATGAAGGTTACATCCCATACCTTAGCATGACCTGGGGGCAGTTCCCTGGGGGACCCTCCTCCCTTCTCAGGCCACGTGGGGCTCCATTCTGAGCTCCAGGGATCAGGCTGTGACCCTACCCTGGGCGATGGGCACAGTTCCTTCTCTCTGGTCACAGTGACGGGTCCAAGGGGGGACTATGTGGCCCACGTTGGTCTAATCAGACCCCAAGCGAGCTATTGCAAGGAGATGGTCTATTTCTATTAGACTTGAACCTGGGAAGGGATAGGGTTAGAGCTGTGAGCAGGAAGTTATCCTGCCACCATATGGGACCTGGGAATAAACCAAGCCAAAGACAGCAGAGCCGAGAGAGAGAAAAATAAGCAGAAACTTGATGCTACAGTTTGAGCCCCTGGACCAAACTGTGCCTGAAGCCAGCATCCCTGGACTCTTCAGCTCTGTGAACCAACAAATTCTCCTTTCAGCTTAGGACAATATGAACGGTATTTCTGTGTCTTGCAAATGATATAAATGAAAACTAAAAACATGTCATTAAAAGAGTTGCAGAAGTACACCATACCGGTTGGGATCAGAGGAAGAGCCTGGTCATCGAGGTCCTGCTCCCTCTTCTCCCACCTTTGTCTTTTTAAAAAAATTTCAATAGATTTAGAGGTACAAGTGGTTTTTGGTTACATGGCCCTCACCTTTATCTTAAAGGAGAATGTAAACTTTGGGAGAGCGCAGGAAACGTGGTTGAATATGTTGAATGTTCTGTATTGATAAGCACAGCCAGTTGTCTGTGAATGTGACGAGTAAACTCAGAGAAGTGGTTTCCGTGTGAGTTATTCATCCAACTGCATCAACGCTCTCATCCACAGACACACTGCACTCTTGACACCAGCTGGCCATTTGCAATTATGGGACCTGGGTAACAGCCTGGATGGATAACGGTGGACGGGCTGGCCCACCTCCTCTACCTGACGGTCAACATAAAAGGTCACTATGGAAGGTCTGGCACCCCAGCAGGCACAGGGCTACCTAACTCAACGGCAGAGGCTCGACTGTGTGCATCTTCCAAGAATAAGCGCTGTGGCAAAAATCTTTTGCTTAGGCTAGTTACTAACTTTGTAAGTCCTGGATTAAGACCCTCCAAACAGGCCAGGCAACAGTGGTTCACGCCTGCAATCCTAGCACTCTGGGAGGCCAAAGCAGGAGGATCATTTGAGGTCAGGAGTTCGAAACCAGCATGAACAAGAAAGAGACCCCTGTCTCTGTAAAAAATAGAAAAATCAGCCAGGTGCAGTGGTGCACACCTGTAGTCCCAGCTACTCAGGAGGCTGAGGCAGGAGGATCGCTTGAGCCCAGGAGCTTGAGGTTACAGTGAGCTAACATGAGGACGACGCCACTGCATTCTACCCAGGGCAACAGATCGAGACTCTGTCTCAAAAAATAAAATAAAATAAAACCATCCAAACGGAGAGTAAAGATCAAGCAAGTGTCCCTTCCTCCCAGTGATTCTATTCTCTGTATATTTTTCTCTGATTTCACAGCCCTCAGAAAATTCTCGGCAATTTTCTGGTCCCTAAGCACATGGTTTCCAGCTCTCTGCCTTCCCTGGGAAGAGCCAGGGACCGACCGGCCACACGGAGCCTCAGGTGTTGGCGAGCTGCTAGCACTGGCAAACAGCTGCCTGCGACACCCTGGCTTTCACATGCGGGCTGTCATTGTGTTTGTTTTCCTACTGATTGAATTCCTCATGTCTCATTTGTCCACTTCCCTGAAACAATCTCTTTTTGGATGCATTTAGAAACCTGAGTCTCTGTGGTCTGTCTGGACTGGTTTCTATTTGCAGAGAAGGAGAGTTCACTTGTTGAGGGCAAAGAAAAATGGGTTGTGCAGACGTCACAGCATCCTTGGGTTTCTGTCCCATGTATTGCTTCAGTTCCCTCAGGATTCCTCCGGGGAGGACTCTGTTCCCCCTGGAAGTTCCTGATGGGGCACATGGGCAAAACTTGCCAACTCTGTCATGTTCCTAAAGGCTTCTCAATTCTCAGAGAACACTCTGGCAAAGAGAGCACGAGAAACACACTGCAAGCTCAAAGGGTAGTGGCAACACAAATAACCACTGAGCCTGTTGGTAAACACAGCCAAGGACGGCAAGTGAATCCAGCTTGTTCACTCTTGCCTGTCAGACAGAATTTAATACCATCCTGTTTCTGTTTTTCCTCCTTCCGTGACCCAAGTTAGAGCTTGCTTAATTTCTGTTTACAATGTGAGTCTCATGGGGAAGGAGAGGGAGAGGTCTGGCCAGAGTGAGGGAAAGGACTCAGCTTCCCAGGGGGAGCTCACTGTGGAATAGTGGCTCTCGTCCTATCTGCCCAGCGGTTACTGGCCGCCCCGGCCCAACCCAATTAAACCAGAAGTGCTGCGGGAAAGGGCCTGGGCATCCGATTCCAACGTGCAGCCAAGGTTTAGAACCACTGCTCTAGAGCCAAGCTCTGCCCAATATGGTAGCCATGGGCCATGTATGGCTGTCGAGCACCTGAAATACGGCGAATCCAAACTGAGATGTGCTGTAAATAGAAACTGCACACTGGATTTCTAAGACTTATTAACAGTATGAGAAAGAGAAGGTAAATTATCTCAGTAACAATTTTGTTATGTTGATTACAACTGAAACAATGTGGACCTGTCCTAAGTGAGTCTATGTACACGTGTATGAGCAGGGAAACGCGGTGGTGCTGTGGGGCTGATGGGAAGCAAAGCCCGATCACCCAAGCAGGAGAAGGCCTGAAGAACGCACATGTCTTCAAGCAACGCTCTTTCCTTTTCTTTTCTTTTTTTCTTTTGGAGACAGAGTCTTGCTCTGTCACCTGGGCTAGAGTGCCATGGCATCATCATAGCTCACAACAACCTCAAACTCCTGGGCTCATGCGATACTCCTGCCTCAGCCTCCTGAGTAGCTGGAACTACAGGTGTGTGCCACTACATCTGCCTAATTTTTCTATTTTTTGTAGAGACAGGATCTTGCTCCTGCTCAGGATGGTTTCAAACTCCTGGCCTCAAGCAATCCTTCATCCTCAGCACCCCTCCCCCCCGAAGTAGTAGGAATATAGATAGGCATGAGCCACCCCATGATAACCGGCCTATTATCATTAAGTCATGATTCATCTTCTTTCCGCCAGAGAGAAAATGGTTAGGAAGGCAAAGCTTACGGCATAGAATCATAATTTCCAAACAAAAGTCCAAGTTCAACCTTGAAGCCTCTTTTTAGCCATTCTTCTCAAGCGTAACAAAAAATATTCTTAAAGTTCAACCAGTTCAAATGATAAAGGTTTCAACAGTAAGAGGCAAGTCAATAAAATTTAAAGATAAACACATAATCAATTATAATCTCTGCAAAATAACTACAAAGTAATAGTTTTGTGCCAGACCACAGTGGTCAATTTGCTTTCCAAGTCCAGTATATGGGAACAGTCTGCTCCATCCCAGTTCCTTGGGCCACTTGCCCTGCGTCCCAGCGAGCAGCCCCGCAATCCTCAGGTGTGATGGTTAATTTTACGTGTCAACCTGACTGGGCTACAGTGTGCCCAGATATGTGGTCATGCATCCTGGGTGTTTCTGTGAGGGTTTCTGGCATAGATGAGCATTTCAGTCAGTAGAGTAAAGCAGAGCACCTTCCTGACTGTGGGGGAGTCTCCCTCATCTAAGCAAGCTGAAGGCCTGAACAGAACAAAAAGATTGATCCTCCCTGGAGTAAGAAAAAAATTCTCCAGCAGTCTCAGTGTGGCTAAGGCAGCCACTACACTTCATTCCCTACGTCCCCTTCCTCTATAGGAAAAGAATCCCTGAGTGTTGGCTGGACACACAGCTGCCTGGAATAAAAACAGCCTCTAGTGCAGCTAAATGAGACCATGTGACTAAGCTTCTGGCTAAAGAAATGAGGAGGGGAGGAGATGGGTGTGACTTCTCAACTGGTCCTTAAAGGGAAGAAGTCTACTCCTTCCCTCCTCCCCCTCTCCTGAATCCCACTATTCGGGACTCAGAAGTGATGGCTGGGTGCCATCTTAGACCATGGAACTGGAGACGGCGGAGTGGAAATCTAGACACATTTTAAGTCACACATGACCACGGTGTCACTACACTTAATTCTAGGTGAGAAAGAAATAATCTTATTTATACCACGATGAATTTGGATTCTGTTCCAAATAGCCAATGCATATTCCAAACAATACAGAATTAGTACTGCAAGTACCAAAACCTAAACGTGGGGCAGAGGCTTGGTGGAAACACTCGAAATGCAGGCGAAGAGGACAGAGGGACATTCAGGCCGCAAAGCCGGAGATTCTCATGAGGGTGAGCGACCACCTGAGTGAGATCGTGTCTGCTCGCACCTTGGATGACCACAGCGCTGGGGAAAATGGTGAGGAAAATTCAGATGCTTGGCATGTATGGACTGCTTCTTTCAGCTTTTGGAAAATTCTCATGAAAGACATGAACAGCCAGAAATGGAAAGGAATATACCTGTGTGAAAAAGGCATCTTTGTCTGTATCTTGCATTCTAAATTGACAGGGAGGCCTACAATTTGAGAAAATGCTTCTGTACCTTGGACAGAACCAATTAAAGTGATGGCTGCACAATAGAAGGCTTAGCAGGGGACTAGCCTGGTGTCCTGCCCTGCAAGGGCTGCCGGCAGAGATGGGACCACGAGTGTTGCCTTCCCAGCTAAGCACATTTGTTTCAGATGCCTCGAAGTCTTTACCATTGAGTTGAGAGTGAGCAGACGGCTGCAGCAGAGGCCGGTACAGAAAGGCAGGCAGGCAGGGTAGAGGCTCCCAGGACATGTGACATTAAGTGGCGTTTTTGTCCAGTGCCATGTTCTGCCCAGTCCAGGACTCGCCTATCTGAGCGGGCCTGCCTGGGAGAACTCAGCGGACTGTGCCGGACAGTGTCGGTTCTTTCCTAAAAGCTCGAGGCCAGTTCTCGCGAGATCTTGCAAGACCAAAGGCAAAGCAACAACGAAAGTCAGCCTTTTTGTTTTTGTGAAAGCTTCTATTGAGTTTCAGTGAAAAAAGCTTTTCCTGATAGAAGATAATCTAAAAGGCAATATGGAGAGAACATCCGCAGGATGTCTTAGATCCAGCTAAAATCCTGGGTGGCCCTACCAGAAAGCAGCGTTCGTGAGTTTTGAGGTTTGAGTTTTCGATCTGCCTGGAAAAGTTTCCAATGCTTTGCTGGGTGACACGAGGAACTTTCCAGAGAGCTCAGAGGTAACCCTGCCCTGGAAAGCTGTGGCACTTCCTCGTTTCTCCCTCTGCAAAGACCCTTGGTCAAAGGATAAGCTTTCGTGTATTTTACTAAACCACAGAGAGAAAAAAAAAAAGAATTGAATTTTTTACACTGAAAGTCTATACCGTAGGGCAGAGTGGAGATAGCATCAGCAGCAGGATGGGGCAGGCCGGGAGAATCCAGGGCCAGGTAAGACACTGAGCAGGTGCCACGGGGAGAGGTGAGGTCAGGAGGCATGGGGAAGGGATTTAAGTCAAGATTCTGGAGTGAGGGGGAGACGGAAAAGTCAGCAGTAACGAGGAAGGACGCAGCAGCAGCTCAAGATGCAGCAGTCTTACCTGGACAGTCGTAAGAGTCCAGGTAAAGGGGAAGGCCGACAGGAAGCGGCAGGTTCAAGCAGGCAGCACATGGCACTAGGGCCTGCGGTGACGAGAGTTAGCCCATGGAGAATGGGGGCACTGGGGGGCTTCTGTATCCACAGACCAGGGGCATAATGGGGTCAGAGTCCAGGACAAGAGAATTAGGAGCCAGAGACCTACAGCCCAGGTCAGAAACTGGGTAACAACATGGCAGCCGAGTGGCGGGGGGCTCACCTGGACAGAGGCATGCGCTCTCTGGCCGCAGTAGAG
This sequence comes from Eulemur rufifrons, assembly GCF_041146395.1. NCBI lineage: Eukaryota > Metazoa > Chordata > Mammalia > Primates > Lemuridae > Eulemur > Eulemur rufifrons. The sequence goes on from NC_090991.1 coordinate 49,547,459, forward strand.
ACGGGAGAGTTTCCCAGGGTAGGCAGCAGGCCCATCCCGTTGTCCTGGAGAAAGTGGGGACAATGAACCACACTTCTCTGAATAAGATAAGAATGGCCAAGTCCACAGGAGTAGAGCCCAAAGCGTTCTCATGCTTTGCCCTTAACTCAATCATCAAACTCCCCTTTCTCCTCCTCCTCCTCCTCCTCCTAGATTGGATCCTCACTCTCCGTGAAAGGTCCTTTATATTCACCTAGCTGTGCAAATCCAAGAGATTAGGGGGAGGGTTTCCAGTTGTTCTCATCTCCCTATCTAATTGGACCCCAAGTCCTACTGATTTTACTTAATAGTAAAATCAAATCCTTCCTCTCATAGTTCGTGTATCACTGCCATCATCTGATGGTGACAATAACAGCTGTGACTTCCCTCATTCCAGGCCTGTGCTAGATATTTCCCAGGTGCCCTCTCACTTAGTCCCCCAACACTGTGAACGGGGAACACTGAGTATCCCCATTACACAGATTTAAAAAAAGCAAACTGAGGCACAGAGAAACTAAGTAACATTTCAGAGCTTACCCTGCTGGTAAATAGTGGATTCAGGGACCTCAAATGTAGACCGAGAGTCCACCAGAAAGTCTGTGCATAGACAATATTCAATAATGGTCAAGAAGGAAGCAGGCAGATGAAGAAACACAACCGCAAATGTCCACACCCCTGCTGCCGAGCGTCAGCCTCCACCTCGTGTTGTGTGCCTGCTGTGCACCAGGTGCCACCCAAGGGCTCTCCTTTCACTTTTATTCACTCAAGGAAATCTCATTTAACAGATGAGAAAACTGAGGCCTAATGAAGAGGAAGAGCTTGAGTTTGAACACTGTGCTTAGCTTCCTCGGTAAAGACCAGAGAACAGCAGCCCACTGTGATTATGGGGCTGGAGGGAAGACAGGTGACAGTGCCTGCAGGTGTTCACCTTCCGTGGCTGCCCCAGTTTCAGGTCTGGGTGCACGGAGCCGTTCACCTGCCCGGCTGAAGAAGGAAGGTGGCTGCATTTGTGAGGCCAATAGTGAGAGGTTCATTTGGTTAAACAATCGATGGAAAAGTCTGGAATCGCGGATCTTTATGTGTATATATTCAAAGCCAGTTCACTTTGCATCCGTGTAGCCCCGTCATGCTCACTTTTTCTCCCCTGATTTCTTTCTACTCTTTCTCATGCAGGGCCAACTCCATGGGTTATGTAGGCAGTGGAAGTCACGGGGCCTGCAGTCAGGAGGTCAGGGTCAGGTGCACGCACCCCACGAACCAGCCACAGAGTGAGGCCCTGGAGCCCGAGAGGGTCTCATCCCTCCAGGAAGGACCACTTTATTCAAGGGCATGATATTAAATAGCAAATAAAACACACCATGACCAAGTTCCATAAAAAATCAAATTACCGTAGGATTCAGCAATTCTTCTTCTGGGTATATACCCCAAAAGAATCGAAAGCAGGGTCTTGAAGAGATATTTGTGCACTCGTGTTCATAAGCAGCATTGTTCGCAATAGCTAAAAGGTAAAACCACCCAAGTGTCCATGGACGGATGAATGGACAGACAACATGTGGTGTGTCTCCATGCAATGGAATATTATCCAGCCTTAAGAGAAAGGGAATTCTGACACATGCTACAATGTGGATGAACCTTAAAGAATTATACTAAGGGAAACAAGCCAATCACAAAAGGACAAATATGTGATTCCTCTTATATGAAGTCCCTAGAGGAGTCAAATGCATAGAGAAAGTAGAATGGTGGTTGCTGGGGCTGGGGAGTCAGTGTGTAATGACTAACGTATGCATGATATAAAATGTGCCATCTTCGTCATCCTTAAGGGTACAGGCAGGCAGTATGAGAAAAAACCTAACTCCAGCCGTGCTCCCCCGAGCTCCTCTCGTCCACGCAGGGCGCCTCTGCCTTCCGACCTGCCGGTGTGAGGTAATGCCGCGGGGAGCTGGGCGGACGCCCCAGCAGATGGCCTGGGTAGGGCCCCCGGCACCCAGTTCTGGAGAGAATTAAAACTTGACGAGCTATCTGATGGAATCACACCGAAGAAAGGAAATTCGTCTTTTAAGAACAAGCAGGAGGCGGATGACTGAAGTCCCAAAGAATGCTGTGGTTGAACCTTTTTTTTGTTGTTGTTTGTTTTCTGGCACAATCTGTCTCTGTGACTGAGCCGAGGGCCGTGTTCCCCGTGACAAAGGCCTCTTTCTTACGACAGTTTAATAGCTCCCATGCGGGGGGCAGCCCTGACTCTCCCATGGGCGTCTGCAGACGGCCTCGGAGGAAGGGAGAGAAAGGCCAGGCTTTTCCCCAGCGTGGTCCAGACCCAACTGAGAGAGACTTGGGGGTGGGGAGCAAAACCCCAATTTTAACCCCCTCCTGCTGAAACAAAAGCTGCCAAAGGGATGTGGAAAACAAACTGCATCAGCACAGAGAAGAACGTGGACTGGGAGTGGCCTCGGGGCTTTGTGTCAGCCGAGGGAGGGAGTGGAGAGACCTAAGGAGGGACTGTTACTCTCACAGTCCTGAAGGACAGGTGTCAAAACCAAGGTGTGGGAGGGGCCATACTCCCCCCAACCCCCCAGGGGAGTTTGTGTCCTTGGCTCTCCCGGCTTCTGGCAGCTCCCAGCACTCCATGGCATTCCGTGGCTCATAGATGCGTCACTCTGGTCTCTGCCTCTCCTGTCACATGGCTGTCTTCCTTCCATTCTCTGTCACCACGGGGCATTATCCCGTGTGTGCGTGTGCGTGTGCGTGTGTCTTCTCTCCTCATCTTATAAGGGCACAAGCATGTTGGATTTGGGGCCCACCTAATCCAGTATTAGCTGATCTTAACAAATAGCATCTGCAAAGACCCTACTGCCAAATATGGTTACATTCACAGGTGCCAGGAGTTAGAACCTCCACATACCTTTCTGGGGTGCATGATTCCTCTAGAACTCCTTATTCTGGAACTTACGGGATAGGAAACCCTTGCTCGGTACCTCCGTCCTCCCTGAGGACGCTGTGCATTGCTCTCCAGCGCTGAGGCTGAGTCAGAACATAAAGGCCACCAGATTGTCTCAGTGCCACCTCTCTGGAGTCCTCCCTTCCCTGGGCATCTCACCGCACGGAGGTGTCGGCAAGGGATTCTGTTCTTCCCTCTGCAACAAACATCTGGACCGATACTCAAAAGCCTCTTTAACGTAAATATTTGCCTCCAGTAAGGCTGCCTAGAAAATCTTTGTCTCTCACCAAGGGATTTTTACACATGCTTCTGTTTTCCAACACGCCAAAGTAGACGTGATTTTAAAGGTGCATCTGACAATCGAATCAGAGCTTCTACCGCCCGCGTTCCAAGTACTCACAATGGGAGAGCAGACATTGCTCACAGCTTTAGTCGATTGAATCAGAACTTCTGTGGCTTATCTTTTACAACTAAGCTGACCTCATCTCCTACACACCCTGGGGGACAGTTTTTACCTTCCTGGTCACAGCAGGCACGTCACGTGGGAGGCAGAAGAGTACAGTAGAAGAGGCACATGCTCTGGAGCCAGCTGTGCAGGCTCAGGTCCCACCTCTGTCCCTTACTCGCTATGTGCCCTCGGCACACCCTGCATCTGTGAAACGGGGATGGTAACGTCTCCCTCCTGGGGGCTTTAAGGCTTCAATAACGCACGTGAGCACCAACGAGCAGGGGTCTCCGTGTGGCAGGCACACAGCACACATCAGCTTTCTGACTGTTCCATCACTGCCAGCAGAGGTGGTAAATTCCCAGGCTTCTGAATCGGATGGACGCAGGTTAAATCCTGAATCTGCCCCTGGCGGGAAGAATGGCCTCCAAGAACTTTCCCAGCCTGCCGAGGCCCTGTAGCTACCTGTCCCCACTGGGACCACAGTGAGGACTGCACGATGCATGTGAACAGCCCCTTGGTGGCACACGTCCCTGGGAGTGCCACACAGGCACTGATACTCGGGAGCCCCCTTTCCACCAAGCAAAACGTTTCCAAATGCAGAGTCCCTCCCTCCCCGGAACTAAGCCACACCTGCAGCTCCCTTCCAGGTGCCGAGAGCGCCCTTAACGGGCTGCCCTGGGAGACAGAATTGCTTTCTTCCCTGAGCTGCTTGTCACAAGCTGCTGGGGAGGACGGACAGGGCGGTAACAGGAACAGAGGAGAGAGAAGTAGCATGTGTCATCTCCAGTGCCCGGGGAGGCCACAAAGAAACCACACTGCCGTTCTCAAAGGGCTTTGTGGGCCGGTCCCTCCCCTCCAGCCTGCTTCAGGCTAACAGAGTGGACGTTGTGCCGACTCGGCTCCCCGTGCCAAGATGTCCAACCCCTGTCGCCAGGGACTTGGGTGGGGGTGGCTGGGGGCGGCGGGGGTGGGGGAGGAAGGGGCTGATGCATAAAGGGCCCCTTGTGCGGCTCCTAGGAGGGGGACGCTGCTGCTCAGATGGGGAAGTGTGGCACGGCCACCTCCCTCTGTGCTCTGAGAGGGTGACTTTGTGTGGGTGGATCGGAGGGGCCCACGAGTGACTCCAGGGAGTTGGGGGAGCAGAAGGAAAGCAGCTCATGTTGTCTTCAGGGGCTGCCTTGTCATGAAGTCACCTGCAGGATTCCAAGCAGGCCACTCACGCCCCCAGTGCAGAGACAGCCTTGCACAGCCTGGTCCTGGGTCCCACGAAGAGAACAGAGGCGGCCCAGGCTCCGCTATCTGTGAGGACACACAGGATAGAGAGGAGCACACCCCACACAATGACGGCTGAGGACACTGACTGCCGAGACTGGACGGCAACACCAGCCTGGGAGGGTCGCAGGGGAAAGAGAGGAAAGGATGCCGCAGCCAGTATCCGGCACGGAGCCCGAGAAACACGACAGCAGAAGCAACGTGAGAGCGGAGCAGCCCTACATGCCCAGAGACACCCCCCCGACCCCATTCCTGGACCTGGGCTCCCTGCAGACAATTCTTCTGGGTGGGCGGCGGGGGGAGCTCCTGTCCTGCAACCTGGGCAGGAACAGAAGGGGCTGGCCGACTACCTGCAGTACCTGAGACGGGTGGGCCAGGACGCAAACACAGTAAGCTAGATCAGGGATTTTCTGCCAAGTGTGGGGGCAGGGAGAGTATGGTAGGGGGAAGGGCGGTATCTATTCCATCCAGAGTACGCACTTAGGATTGTGTTACAAAACCTTCAACTGCTTAATACTTAAGAGGCAAGCTCATCTCTTAAGACCACTTACAGCCCATTGATCCGATGATTTCAAGTGTATTTTCCCAGTTGCAGTGAATACAATAGTTGTCCTAAGTTATCTTTCTCCAAAAAGATGGATCCTGTGCTGAGTACATCTTTGTGGGTTGAAGGGATGGACGGAGGGACAGACTGACAAATCACTTGCCAACCAGCTACCCGAGATCCTCCGTGAGACCCTGTTTAATCCTGGTGTGGCTTCGCCCAGGCGCCTGGCAGGCTTTTCTGGCCCCCTTCTTCACTTCCCAGGACTGATCGAATAATTAAGGTTATTTTAACACAAAGTCACTAGAGAAGTAAACATGTCACTTCAAGTGACAAAAAGAAAAAATGAATTGATTTTTGGCTGTTGTGAAGTTAGGACTTTCTCACCTCGCTGATCCTCTAAGCAGGGCAAACACCAAAGAGTTAGAGTGGCTTCCTGCTCTTCAATGGGCCCCCTCACATTCCCCGCCCCCCACCGTGTAGGTCCACATAAAAGCTGCATTTTTATTCCAGACACAGGGGAAATACAGTGGCGATGAATCTTTTAAGTGCTGAATTGAATGGGGGCTGAAACATCAGGGTCAAATAGCTGGAACATAAAGATGCTGCTATTTGGAAATTGCACAGAGCCTGTTTATAGACTCATATACACACACGTCTGGTCTTCAACTTTTGCAGGTGCGACTTCTGTGCAAGCCTAACGTGGATGGGGACAGCAGCACACCTCCACTGCCTTTCCCCAGCGCTACCTTTTCCTTTCATACCCTGCCCAGCGATCTATGATGTCGCTCTGCCGCATGGTGGCGCCGTCTGCCCGCCACCGCCTGCCTGCCAGCACTTTCCAATTCCACCGCAGTCTCTGGAACTCAAGGTAGGGCCATCGGTGTGTGGGAGGATGAGAAAGGAAAATTTAAGAGGAGCAGCTGCCAACAGATTACTCTAGAATTCCAGACAAGGTAGTGTGATGGGTTCAAGAGAAGGGCTTGCTCAGATAAAATAAAATTGAGAGCATAATGTGTGACTGCAGATAAAGGAAAGCACAAGAATTTACTTCCAATTCTGCCGAAGTGACGGGAGGGTGGGGAGGGGGCGTGACTCTGCTGAGAAGGGGTGGGAGCGCTGGAGTCAAGGGGTGAAAGCGTTTCCTCCCTGGGCATCTTCCTGTCCTCATGCTGGGTCACCACTTCTCAGGCTAAAGGCTACTCTCCCGGGAGACCAGGCTGGGAAATGGTGAGACCCGATTCGGTAGGCAGGGAGGAGATGGAGACCGGCAACCTTGAGGAAGGGAAGGTCTCCCTGGAACGTTCCAGAAGTCTGGGAGCCTTCGCCCAAGGCAGGTCTAAGCACTGCAAGAGCAGCTGCGCGGATGCTTGCTGGGAGACAGCTGTGGCAGCTTGCTTGTTAAAAGATGCTCAAGTGAAGTCTAATTAAAAAGTCTACGTTAGTTCTCTGAGACCCCTCGTAAGCATGTTTCCAAGAATCTACTGGAACAAAAGCAGAGGGACTACTTGGACACACACACACACACACACACACACACATTATACATACAGACAGACTCATCACCTGGCTAATGCTAATTAATGACCAGGAAAATATATCAATTGCCATGTTTGCCTCTAAATAAATGGTTGCTTAGTTAGTGAACGGCTGCTGACTTAAATCTTTGTTAATATAGCAACATATATATTGTTTTTGTAAGCCGGGGGAAAGGATTTATCTGATTTATGATCTTTTACTCAGGAAAACATACACCTTAAAGTTGGTTTTGATCCTCCACGTGTAATGCAATGAGCTATACTACGTCCAACTATAGGCTGATCCACCAGGCATCCTTTACCAAGTGTCTGGTTGGGGTTAGCATCGGCTGGTTGAGGCACTCAGTTGAAGAGTCCCCGGTGGTATCTTGGGCATGTGCCGTGGGGGTTACCCACGCCACCCCATGAAGTCTGAAGCCAGTCCCTTCCGCTGTGCACGGCCTGCACCTGTCGGTCAAGGTGTGCTCGCGGACCACAAATGTCTCTCGATGAGTTTTAAGCTTCCTTAAAGCTTAAAACAGGAAGTGGCAGGTGAAGCAGAATGTTTAAACATAAATAAAATGACATTGCTCTACATGCTGGCTTGAGTGACGGCTGCCACTGATCAGTGAGAGCTTAGGGCACGTCTCCTCCTCTCCAAAGAACACGTTCTTCAGAGGTAATGATACTTCAGAAAGGAAAACCGCTTAAACGTCAAACTCCTCAAGGCCACACACAGTATGAAGAATTTCTCTGTGGTCGAAACAAAAAGAAATTGCTGTGGGACCGGGTCAGAAAGAAAGCCGTTTCCTTTGAACTACAGGCTGCCCTTGGGGGACTGAGAGTCTCCACAGTCCGGGGGACACGGACCTCTGAGTGAATGTCCTGATGCAGGCTGACCCAGCAAGGCAGGGAGGTGGCCGGCACAGACAAGGCTGGGGCTGCCGAGGGTGAGGAAGTGCGGGCACCAGGACACCAGGTGGCAGCAGCCACACGCGCATCATGGCGGGGTGCCTGCCTGTCTTCTTTCCAGGTCAGAAGCTCCTGAAGTGGGAACTGAAGACAGCGCCTTCTTGGAATATTTACAGTCTACGTTTTTTTTTTTTTTTTCTCTTTTCTTGTGGGTGGCTATGCTGCCGGAGGTGAGATGAGAGAACCTCCTGCTTCAAGATGCATCATAAAGAGGCACAAGCAAGAGGTCGCAAAAAAGACAGCTGGCCTCACATTGTTTAATGATGCATCTGGGGGAAAACCAGGGACTGTGCCCACTCAACGAGGGGTCTACAAACTAACTGCAGATAGTAAATACGTTCAGCTTAACCGATAGTAAACATTTCCAGCTTTTCAGCCTTAAGATTTCCGTGGCAATTACTCATTTCAGCCATCCTAGCACCTGTGTTCCAATAAAATTTCACTTACACAAAACAGGTGTTGGGCCGAGTCTGGCCCGCGGCCCACAGTCGTTTGCCAGCCCCTATCCTGCATGAGAGGAAACTATCTGGCTCCGTTAGCGGGGTCCATACAGACCCCAGGCGTGGGCCGGGTCACGCCTCTCCCCATCCGTGCAAAGCCATCCCTTTGTCCCTGCTCAGCCCCCTCCACGGCACCACAGAATCAACCTGTCTCCTTGGCACAGAGCTCCCATTCCCCCTCCTCCCCTCCACACACACAACTCAGTTCTCAGTTCACACCTGAAGCTCTTCCCTGGATCAGCCCCTCCTCACTCCCATCCACAGCACACCGACATCCTGCATCTTCTTCATAGCTGCCAAGACACACAGCAGGGGGCGGTGGGGGTGGGTGATCAGGCCACGTTTTGCTCCATTGCTGAATTCTTCACACCGGTCTGTCCACCCTCTCTCCCTCCTCCACCAAATCATTTCATCTTAGCCTGACTAATGTTCAAATCGCCTCCTGGGGTGTCACTCCCGCATCGGAACCCGCCATAGCTGCCAACCTCTTGCTGAGTAACGCACTTGCTCTTTAGCCTGCCTCAAACGAACCCTTCACACATACCTTCCCTGACGCACCTGTGAGTTCTATCTCAGCCACGTCTGTCTAGCTGCTGGCCCTGAAACCACCTGGGGCCCTACCGAGGCATTTGCTCACAGCGTGACCTGCCCTTTCTCTCCCAAGCACCTGATAAAACACAGCCCCCTCTATGAAGTGCCCCCAACACGAGCAAAAAGCATGCCCATCTTTCTGCTGGTGTCTTAGGTGGTCTGGTTTGGATCCGGGGCTTGGAGTTTTCTCTGTGTTAATCTTACGCTGCCTACAGGCTCAATTTCCCACTAACAAATTATCGTGGCTGTCTTTCCTGCTATTGATTTTCAATTATGTCACGTTGAGGTCAGACAATGTGGTCTGAATGGTATTGATCCTGGGGTATTTACTCTTTCTCTGTGGCACAACACTCTAATCAATTTTGGGAAACATGCACACATGGCCTTTTACGGTGCAAGTTTCCTAATTCCTGGGCTGGGGTTCTCTAGATGTCCACTGTCTGCATTTTGTTCACTTTTTATCTGTGTCATCTTTAAGCATCAGGGACATTATACTCCCCCAGCATGAGTGTGGTTTTGTCCGCTTCTCCTTGCAACTCTGACAATTTTTCCTTAGAAGAGTTTGACCCAGGTGCAAACGCAGGGTCACGATGTCATGCTGGCGCACTGCTGCCCTGTTCCTTAAGCAGCGACCTTTATCCCTTATACGGCTTCCGGCCTTCAAGTCTGTTTTGTCTGATACTGAAATTATAATACCTGTTTGTGTTTGATTAGCATTTGCCTTGCATCTCTTTTCATTTCTTGGTTTTCAACTTTTCCACATCATCTTTTAGGTGCACCACTTGTTAATCTCTTAGGACTGAAATCTTAAAAAGCAAAACATCTCTCTTTTAAAAGATGAATTCAATCATCTGATGGCTGAATTATTCCACGTGGTTTCTGCATCTCTCCCCAGTGTTTTTCATTCATTCAGTCAAGCTACAGCACAAGGGCCCACTGCCTATTTCTGGAAATGAACTTTTACTGGAGCGCAGCCACACCCACTTGTTTTATGTATTGTCTACAGCTACGTTGGCACTTCCACGACAGTGAGTAGTTGTGACAGAGATCACATGGCCCACAGGCCATGTGGAACTTTAAGAGAAAGTCTGCCAGCTTCTACTCAAGAATGACAGGTACTTTTTTCTTGGCACTTTGATGGTAGCTTTCCCTTATCTTCTATTAGAGCCAAGAAGTCTTCTGTTGGTCATTTCTGGGTAGAGACCATCTCTTCCTCCGGTGTCTTTTCAGATTCCCTCAGTCGGCTGCTCTGCAGGAAGCCACAGCTACACGATGACCTATTCACGGGCTTGATCATGCACCAGTCTGATCTGAAGACTCATGGCTCTTCCCATTTCTGCAAAATTCTCATCCATTACTCTTGAAAATCACCTTCATCTTTCCTGTTCTCTCCTTTGGTGACTCCAAGTAGATAATATTAAAAATTTCATTTTATTTTTATCAAGTCTCTTAATTCATCTTTCATAGTTTCAGTCTCGTTACCTCTCTATGATGCATTCTGGGTGATTTCCTCAGATCAATTATCCACTTCATTAATTCTACCTTCATTTGTATCCAACCACTTAAATATTCCACTGAGTTTTCATTTTAATGCCTATATTTTTCATTTTTAAAAAGTTCTACTTGGTTTTTTCTCTAAATCTGCCTGTTCTTTTACAAGACTACTGTATTTTATTACAAATCTATCCCTCATTAAATATTAAGTACTCTAATTTTTGCAGCCCCATGTAGTTTTAAAAAACAAACAAACAAACAAAAAAAACCCCTTTTATTTAAGATTAGCTTTAGGCATACAGAAAAGTTCAAAGATCATTCAGAAAGTTCCTGTATACCCTTGCACCCAGTTTCCCTGCCAACATCTTACATATGACAGTGTATTTGCCACAACTAAGGAATCGATATTGGTGCATCACTTTTAACTATACAACGTATTCAAATTTCACTAGTATTTCCCTGATGTCCCTTTTCTGGACCAGGATCCCATTTAGGACGGCACCTTATACTTGGTCTCCTCTGGGCTGAGTTTTAGACTTTACTTGTTTTTGACGACCTTGACAGTTTTGAGGAGAACAGGTCAGTTATTCTGTCCCTCAGTTTGGCCTTGTCTGATGTATTTCTCATACAATTTTATTATCCCTAGTCTTGTAGGTGCTATCTTTCCTAAGTGGTGGGGGTTTTTCCCTATGTGGTTTGTCTTTATTTTCTATTTTTGTGCAAGTTTATCTATACTGACGAGTCCCGCCTACCCCCTGGCACGCCTTTGCCCCCAGGCATCTGGTGCCTGGTTAGTGGAAGAATTAGGGCTTATGTAGGTAAGGGCTTTATGTTTGCAAAGTATTTCTATTACCCTAGATCAGTTTTTATGTTAATTTCTTTATTTGGGGTTAATTTCTTTATTTGGGGTTTCTCATATGAGTATATAAATTAGTACCCTATACCCTGTGTGATGCAGGTCTAGGATTTTGGTATCTTGCAGATAATTTACCCTATCCAAGATCCTGGAGAGATGAGAAGTTCCATGTGCAAGTTCCTGGACCAGTGTGTGGAGTTTTATAGCCCCTTTTAGAGACAGGCAATGCCCACAAGCCCTGGCCTTCAGGCTGGGGCTGTTCTAGTTCCCTGACATCCATGGGCAAGGCCATGGGCGTGAAGTCCTTCTCTCAGCCCTTGGACCTCTGTCAGGACCTGAAACCGCTCACCACGCTGTCTTTGGCCCCTCCCTTTATTTCTAGCACCTGACATTTCTTTCTCCTGCTTAGTCCTTGGTCGTGTGCTAAGAGCCATTTCTACTCCTTTGTTTGTGGTGGGACATCACATCAGCTGAGTGCACCATGTTACGGGAAGTATTGTGACAACTGTTTAGCTTCTTGGAAGAGCTATGTCACACAAATTGTGTTTTCTGCAGGGACTAGCAGTGTGGGGCGCCTAGCAACAGTCACTAAAGAGTGAGTGCGTGAATGCGTGATGGAGCTCAGGCCGGCTCAGGAGACAGCTGAGCACCTGTAGCCGCGGCGCAGACATCTTCACAGAGGACCGAGTCTGGGACATTCCGAGCAGGCAGGGAGCAGGCGCACGAGCCCCCTGCCTGGTGCTCCCAGTCACGGGGGTCCCAGCCGCAGGCTGCCTTAGTCAGTCCTGGGGACGACACGGTTTCACCAGCGGCTCATCTCACAGCGCTGCCTGTTCACTTTCTAATTCTACTTTAATCATCGTACGGCGTGACTGCCTTCTCTCCCCCTCCTGAAAGAGGAACCTGAGAATGAGTGTGGGCGGATTTAACGCCAATTCATCGAGCGAGTTTCATCCCGGAGTTGCAGATGATAATCTAAGGCGGGATACAGCCTCGGCACGTGGACGCCACCGCAGGCCCTCTTCCTGTGTCTGCAGGGCTGCCTCTCCGGACCCGACGCGCAAGCACAGACACTAGTTCGGAAACCCCAGCGTGATGGGACAACCGGAAGGCACATTCCTTGACCTCCTTGTGTAAACTGGCACGACGCTGGCCCCAGCCTGTTGCCGGCTGGGCATTCTACAGCCTGCAGCATTGCAGGCTCTGCCTGTCCTGCCTACAATTCATAAAGCGCCTTTCCCTCTCAGGCACCTGAGTGGGAAGTTCTCACTTTCCACTACCCTCTAGTCCCTATGCTCCCAAGAAACCCATTCTATAGCAGGAGCTAAGGCAGAGAAAGCCAACGAGCCCTGCCTGGGGGATATTCTGCATTTTATCACCCAAGAGGAAGAGCCCAGGTATTTGGAAAAGACAGCCCACACCTCGAACTCTATGTGGATTTCTAAGAGGGGAGAATGGGCGGGAGGGGTCTGCGGCGTGCACTGCAGAAACCCCTCACCCCACAACACTCTGCGGATGCAGTGGCCACGGTAGCAGAGCTCCATCGACTCTGCCCCACAGGCTGTGACACTGGTGGGTGGGGTGCAGGGGCACGAGAAGCCCCCAGGGACGCTTGTGCAGCAGAGGGTCTTGTGAGGCTGCAAACACTGACGCCCGCTGCCCCAGTCCAATCCCAGTGAGAGGATCCCATCGAGGGCTTATATAACTCAGAGAGAATCTGTTCGGGCAAGGCAAAGGAGGAGCTGGGTTGGAAATACTGTTGCTCCACTTTCTTCAGAAATATTTATAAAGATTGGCAGAGAGTGCGGGTGACAGAATAGAGGGACACTGGAGTTGACATCGTGATGTCACAGGGATGTAGTGCCACCAGACGAAGAGCCTGGCCTGTGAGTACAACGCCTGGGGCACGGCTGTCACTTGCCAGGCGCAGGCCTTCTGCAGCGTGCGTGGTCCCCCGTGCCCTGGGAAGACCTGGCTTTGACTGTTTATAAGGTCAGCCCCTCAGGGCTCCTCGGCCCCACGGATACCGTGCGACTCTGAAGTTTCTCACGGTCTAATGAAGTCAAGATTTAAACGGCTGTGCCAGGGGACAGAGAGCCACATGTCCCCACCCCAGGCCCCGGGCTGCAGGGCGCTGTGAGTCATAATTAGCCCTTGTTTTTGGTGACATTTCTTACATTCTAAAGGCCCTTCCACAGGCAACGTTTTAACAGATGACACGAGAGACAGAGCGAGGAAATGACTTGGGAGTCTGAGAGGCAGAAGTAAGAAGTTGAGAGCAGGAAAAATTTCAGCCTAGAATGTGCTGAGCCCACACCCATGTTCTGGGCCTCAAAGAATGGACACATCTCTTAACACGTAGCCTTCGAATTCACTGACAGCAATGGCCACGTTTAACACGCAGGGGCTCCACGTCAGCTGCGGAAAGAGATGCAAGGAGGTGACCTGAACACAGTCCTCACGGGGCACAAGGAGGGCCCATGGCAGCTCGGTAACCGGGAAGGGATGGAAAGGGGGTTACGTGAGAAATTAGTTTCTGACAGCCACGGCTAGTGGACATGGGGCTGATCACCAAAGGACGGGGGGCCATTGCCTCGCGAGAGAATATCTGGGGATGGCACCAGACTGAAGGCCGTGGAACGAGCTGGATGCAGGGGGGAGAAACCAGTGGTCCTGGAGACATCCGATCTGAATTATGTTTTTAAGTAATTGTAAATTCAAGCACCTTTAGAAAGCGCACCTGCCATTTGAAGTTCACCTCAGTCCTCACCATTTCCGACTGTCCTCACCCGATTGTCCCCACTCATCTTTATTATCCCCGAGTCCCCTGAGGGCACTCGAGTCTGCCGCCCTTGGACGCAAGGCCCCACGCTGAGGCTGCCGTGTTCGTGGCGGACCACGCAGACCTCGCCTCTGTGATGTCCAACGGACACCAGGTGAGCCCAGCTTGTCACCTTGTCTAGCCCCTCTTTAATTCAAGGGAAGGGAAGGGAAGAACTTGCAAGGCCCGGTGACTGTCTATGGAAGGTGAGGGACAATGAAGCATTGAGGGTGACAGTGGGTTTGGCTTGGTCGACTGGGTGTGGGGGTGGCAGGGAACCCCAGAGAGGGGCAGGTTGTACAGGACAGCAGATGAGACACAGGCTCGGCTCTGGAAAAGCGGGGTGAGGGGAGCCTCCCAGGAGGCAGGAGGAGGAACATCCAGGCCGGAGCTCGACGTGGGCGTCATCAGCAAATTGGTAGAAGATAAAGTCACAGGAATGGGGAAAGTGGCTTAGGAAGAGTGCAGTGAGTGGGGAAAAAAGGATGCTTTAGAGACAGATCCTGGGAACACCAACATTGGAGAAAGGGCTGTGGGACAAGAAGGCCACCCCCCAAAGAGCATTCTCAGAGCAGGTAGACACGGGGGGAAACCAGGAAAGCCCAGAGTCCAGAAAGAGCGTCAACTGCTGCCCTTATTAGACTTTTTTGTCTTTAGTCTTTATACGTTTAAAGTGCTTAAGGCACAGCATGCGATTATATCCGTGTTTTGTTTTCAGAATGGCCACCCACTCGACAGCTGGTCTGAAAGACCCGGCGCACCCCTGAGTCTCTGACCGAGCGCCTCTCTCGGCATGAGCTTCACCTGCCCGCGAGCCGCCTCCAGCAGTCCCGCCCGCAGAGCTGGGGTCCCCGACAGGTCCGAGCAGGCAGCTCCCCACGGGGCAAGCAGACCCACGGCGCCACTGGGGGCAGAGCCACCCGGTGCTGGCTTACCTGGCGCTCTCAAACGTAGCAGATGCCGTCTTTTCTATAGCCCCGAATCCAACTCCGACAGCAAGACCCTCTGAAACAGACATAAAAAAAAGCACAAGGGGTTAGGAATAACCTCTCAATAAGGAACGTCGCCGTCACTGTCACTGCATCAGGTAAAACTGCGTCAGGCTCCTTGGCACAGAAAATTCAACTTGACAGGAGCTTAAACCCGACGCACTAACCCCACAGGGCCAGACGGAGCCGCTGCCTGGGTTTGTAAGGCCTGCAAGCTAGGAATGACTTTTGCATTTTTTAAATACATAATCACCAAAGAAGGAATATTTCACGACACATGAAAATCATATAAAATTCAAATTTTAGTGTCTGTAAATAAAGTTTTACTGGCACATAGCCACAGTCATTGGCTGACAAGTTGTTTATTGCTGGTTTCATGCTACATTAGCAGAGCTGAGTAGTTATGACAGAGACTGAATGGCCTGAAAACCTAAAATATTTACTGTCTGGCTCTTTCCAGAGTTTGATGAGCCCCGGCCTAAACACACCGGGTTTTATTTATTAGCTTGGTACAAAAGCTCAGCGACGTCACTGCAGACACAGGCTGCAGGTTTTCACTTTGTCATCCTCACCAACTAGGTCCTCATAGTTGCAAAGTGACGGTGCCACGCCAGGCATTTCACCTATGTCCTAGGTAGGAAGAGAGCAGAAAGGCAAAAGCCTTTCTTTATCGAGGCTTTGTCTCATTCCTCTGGAAGGGACATCTCTTCTGGCAGACTTCCTCATACCTCCTCGGCCAGGACGGGAGGAAGTGCCCAACCCTGGACTGATCTCAGCCCCAGGCCCAGAACTCTGAGACTCCAAGACAAGTTCAGGCCGGTCTCAATCTCTCCCTGGGGCTGGGAAGGGCCCACCCTGCCTACCCTTCCCTTAGACCGAGGGGTCTCTATATGCCACCAGAATAAATTGGGGTCTTGTAGGGAGGAAAGCAGGCGGCGTGGTAGAATCACCATCATCCCGGCTCTCAAAGGAACCACCCTCGGTCCAGTGGTGGAGACTGGGACAGTCTGTTCCAAAGGTGTGGCCGGAGTCCAGCCTGCAGTGTGGGGAAGGACAGGATGATTCTCAAGTCCTTCCTAGGGATGCTCACAGACTCGCTGAGTTCGCCAATAGCAACACCCTACCTGGGATCAGACGTGGAAGGGTGAGGCTGGTTGGTGAGTATCTGAGGGGGCAGTAAGGACCACCAAAGAGTTATGACAGGGACTGAGTGGCCTGAAAACCTAAAATATTTACTGTCTGGCTCTTTCCAGAGCTTGATGCCAGTGACCCAGTGGCCACGGAGCAAAAGCGTGGACACACAGCATTACAACACTTCCTGACACCTGTAGGGGAGTCCTGCGATTCCCCTCGCACCATCTAGGAAGGAGATTTGCTAAATAACCAATACTGGTCAGAAGCAAAGCCAAAGGCTTCTCTTTTTATGAACAGAGAAGAGGTCAAAATCTACCGAGAGGGGCTTGTCTTCTTTCAGGAAGAAAGAAGACACTGTCACTGTCTCCTGGACTCAGTATTATTCATACAACCCCAGTGTCCTTGGCCCTCTCCAACTACACAGGACACGAGACGGTGACCCTTGAACAATGCAGGGTTAGGGGTACCAACCCCCTGTGCAGTTGAAAATCCGTGCATAACTTTTGATTCCTCCCAAAACTTTACTAATAGCCTGTGTTGACCAGAAGCCTTACAGATAACAAAGTCAATGAATACACATTGTGTGTGTTATACGTACTATATTATTATGTACTGCATTCTTACAATAAAGTAAACTGGAAAGAATATATTATTAAGAAAATAAGGAAGAGGAAATATATCAGTTTACATCGCCTGTTTACAAGATGAATCACCTATCTGAAATGGCAGACGATCGCAGCGGCAGACCTCAATCTATAGTATGTATCTAGCAATTCAAGTTTTTCTCATAATGTCATGACCTCTCTCTGTTTCTCTGGGAGCACTTCCAGCGTCCCCAGTGGTGCATCCTATGGATACTATGCTATTCAAGGTGCATGGTGCTGCACTAAACATGATGAAAAATATGCGAGATCACTTTCTACTACTATCCGCTCTCTGGAGAAACGAACTGCTCACACTGAGATGAGTGTCACATGACATTTTAAGCAGATACTCCAACACTTGAGCTCACTGCAATAGCAACCGGAGGTGGTTATGAAATTATTACAGTAGTACAGCATGGACCACAATTAACTTTATACAGTTATGATTTAATACTGTATCTTCACGTTTGTTTACATTTCTCTCAACTTCGAATGGCGAATGGCGCCTTGGACAGTCTGTGTATACACAAGTTTAGATAAATTTTAACTTTTAATAATAGATTTGTATACATTTTATAGTAGCACATGATAAAATAGTATTCTAAATATATTTTATGTATTCATGACACTTTCCGTACTTTTTCCATATTTCTAGGCTCCACGATTTGTAAGTTTTTTTTCAAATTGTTGTAAATCTCCAAAAAATTTTCCAATATATTTATTGGAAAAAATCTGCACATAAGTGGACCCGTGCAGTTCAAACCAGTGTTGTTCAAGGGCCAGCTGCATTTTTAAGGCACTTGATGTTAATTCGTCATAAAGGCCGTACATCAACTGAGTCTTCATTAATTTTATTTCCTCATTAATTTAATTTCCTCTAAGATGACTCTGGTTCCAAATTAGGCCTTGTATTCAAGATCCTAGGCTCTCTGTGGTTCTTTCTCTTGGGAAATGGGGGGCTGGTGGCCCTTTCTCCACCAGGCACGAGGCGATAAGACCTAGTGCTACATGAACCACAGGTGGGAACTGCCACCTCCGGTCTACAGATCAGGGAGGGAAGGTGACGGGGAACTAGCCTGAGAGACCCAGGTGGGTTCTGATTCTGTGGTCCAGGGTCTTCGTATCTCTACAGCTGCTTGTTCTTCTCCTCTTTCAGAAATTTCCTCCAAGAATGGATACTATGGAAGCCACAACTCCAGGGAGAGGTTTGTAAATATGTCCCATATTTTAAGGTTTGTCCAATGCATCCAACACCATCAAAAAGGGTTAGGTGAGAAAGAATATCTATATGAGGTGCCTTATATCAGTGAGAACTGAATTGAAAGACAGGCTGCGATGGATGTCTAAAGGTTTTAGGCTTTTCCATCAGGGAGGAGACAACCTCTTTTTGTGCAGCCCCTGAATCTCAGGAGCTGCCCATGGCCATGAGAATATAAGGTCAGAGGACGTCCGAGCCACTGCTACCTGGCCAGTCTCCTGCCTTTGAGGAATCCAGTGTTTACAAACCTGTTGTTCTCAACCTTGTGTTGCACCAACACTGCCAGGACCACAACCCACTCCCATCAGTAACACTGGGTCTCTGGGACACAGATCTTCACCAGGGACCCCTGGCCCACTAGGGTGAGCCGTCAAAAGCTGGGGAAAAACTTGGGGCATTTTGTGACACCAGAAAGGCATATCCCTCCGTTTCAAAAAATTCACTTTTTTAAACCATAAACAACAGCCATTTGGCTCTTTTGTTAAAAATTTTCCTCTAACTAGTCATCTTAATGTATGTGCTAGTGTAGCCCAGAGCAAAAGGACCTATGTTAACCAGCAAACCAACCCTTTCGAGTTGTTCGGCATCCAGCCGTAGTGCACCGACCTGTACACGCTCACCGCAGCTCTGGGACGCTGGGGACGGGGGTGCCGCGATGATGGATAAGGAGAAGGGCCTTCCAGAAGGGACCCAGCTGGGGAGAGGCAGAGCTGGGCCATGAACCTCAATCCCCTGTTCTGTTCCTTCCTCCGAAGTGTCCTTTGCTGCCCGGTTTGCTGACCTGGGCTTGTGGCTTTCCCCCCCAGCCACAAGGGCCCCGTGGGTAGCAAGCATGGGCATCTGAGTCTCTGCGCCCTAAACACATATGGAGCAAAGTGAACACATTGTGCCTCCCGCCCACCCTGTACCTCGGCCAGGTCAGTAGCCGGGGACCTGTTCACAAATGAGCATTCCATGATGGTTTGCAAATAAGCCTGTCGTCCTTCTGATTTAGGAAAGGGAAAAAAATTTATTTTGAGGGAGAAGGGCTTTGAAGCGTATGATTAAATTGCTGAAGGCAGGCCAAGGTACCCTTCCCTGTGTGAGGAGTGGTCTTCGCAGCTGGGGAGCTGCTCCCCGGTCAGGGATGACCAGGATGGGGAGAGAAGGTGGGGTGAGAAGCATCGAGGTCCAGATGATGCTTCAATATTAAATACAGGCTCAGCTCTAGGAGCAAGTCTGAGCACCCACTTGCACAGGTCCTGACAGGCGCTCATTAAAAGACAGAAAAGCAACCATGTGGGCACATATGTTGCCGGAGGGGACTTAGAGGGGCCACATACAGCCCCGGCTACACCAGGAGCCTCCAAGCGTGCTGGAGAAATCAGCTTTGATTCCTCCTCTGTCCCAGCCTTTCGGGGAACTGTCACCAAGCTGGGCGAGGGGGCAATGCCACATAACACCACAGTCTGGTTTCCTGGCCATGAAGGCCTGTGTTAGTCTATCAAGAGAGTCGATGTATCGGGCTTAGACACCCAACAGGGCAGGGCTGCTGTCTTCACTCTCACTCTGTCCCTGCAGCTCAGCTGAGCCTTCTGGGAGACTGTCGGGCCGGAGATGTGCTGGTAACCCTGCCCGGCCTGTCTTCAGCCCCAGATGTCTAGCAGGAAACGAAAGCAGGAAGGCAGGAACTCTGATCATATTATGCATTTATCAAAGAAAATCTTGGTAGAACCAGCCAGGTATTGCCAAGGAATCCCCGTAGAGTCTGGCAAAGGCCACGTAAAAGATGGATGGAAACTTATCAGTTTAGAGTTATTTTCTTGAAAAAGTAGTTCAATACATTGTTCTAGTGTGAATTACTAACCCTGTTATTCATATTGGAGAACGATAAGTAAGTGTTGGGAAAGATGAGAGAGAGAAGGGTTCCAGAACAGTTGAATCTAACTCAAATTCTTATCAATAAAGTCCTGTCTTAGAGTTTATTAAGAGATGTTGATAATGGAAGATACTGTAACATGAATCCCCATGTCATTAAAATAACCACTTCCCAATTAATGTTTGCAAGTGTGCTTGTTTGGCATATTCTGTTGTCTGAAGTTAGGATCCCCTTACACAGCGACAGGCCCAGAAAAAGCTATTCTCCAGTCTCTGCTGCCTACTTGGAAACGAGCCCAACCCCAGCAGATTGCAGAGAGGGAGGCTTGGCCTCGTTTGTCTGAATGACGACAGGACAAAGGCACTCTCTAAACAACAGGCGAAGGTGGCTTCCAGGCGAAGGTGCCTTGGGAAGCATTAGCATCCCAGAGTCAATGTCAATTTGCTTTAGTTCTCAACAACCAGACAAAGATCAGATCTTTGTGTTCCCAGAGAGAAAATGGGAGCGAATGTCTTCGCCAGCATAGAAAATGCCAAGCTGTTCCTAAAACAAGCTCTTCCTCCTGGTCAGATTCATGCCCCTAGCCAACTCCCCCTCACCGTGTGCCACTGTTGCCCACATGTGGGTTTGCCCTCAATTGGAAGAATGAACCTTGCAGGCCCAGGGACAGACCAGGTGTGGCAGAGGCCAGACAGGGCACCAGGGTCTGCTCTCTGAGCCTCTGGGTGCCAAGTCGAGCCCAGGCAATTGTTACTTTTACAGCCCACGGACTGATCAGAGGCAAAGAGGCAAGTGGGTGAGCTCTGACCCAGGAGGGGACCTGCTGCCAGAAGGGACACCATCTCGGAAGTCACAGAAAACTCGAGATTCCCTCTGCAGCCCGGCCTCACGCTACCGCACAGGCCGTACACGGGCATAACTAACTCTTGGACATGCTTGAATGCAGGATACCTTTGGCGGCAGAGGGCAGGGACTTATGTACGTTTTTGTAATTCGTGTGTTCTGGAGGGCCTAAAGCAACTGGGAAGAAAGAATTGTTTTGAATCCTCTTGGAAGACTTTTGAACAAAATTAGGCTCTGGCAGTTCTTGCAGGATGATAAATAACCTAAGATACAGTTTCATTTATCACCCCCGCCAAAGTATTTCTAAAAACCAGGCAAGAGAAAGATTCTGATCGCTACTCTGTGTGGCTATGCCGAGGGCAGGCGCCACAACACCACGTACGTATCTACGTGGGGGAACACTTTTCCTACGAGCAGCAGGATTTCACAAGAAGTTTATCGAAGGAAAAAAGTAACTGCCTGCCTTCCACATCCCAGCACAGCAACTGCCAGGTGCCAGGTGGCAGGTGGCAGCCGGCCAGCTCCTGAGTGTGGACCCCACGTGGCCGTGCCTTGTGGTCACGCCAGGATGAAGTCTGGGACTCTGGCATAATGGCATTCGCTCACCGAGAAGGTTTGAAAAGGGGAAGTGACGAGGCAAAAAAGAATGAAGATGGTTTCTGATGTATTTGAGTTGAAAGTGATGACATTTTATGGGGACGGTCTTTGGCAGGTCCAAACGCACAATTAGACAGGGAAGAGAGGCCTGAATTCAGGGAGCCACCTGCGTCCTGCCTAACGTTTATTAAGCGCTGGGCACCATTCTGGGTTCTTTATGTGGATTATTTAACCCGGCCTTACAATAACCCTAGGAGGCGAAGGCCACCATTAGCCCTGGTAGCCACGGGAAACTGGTCTCAACAGTCCTGTGCTCTGCTGTCTCCCGCCCTCCCGCTGCCTGCTGGGATGTCCTCTGTTCACGTCCTCATTAGCGTGGTTAGCACCTGTGCTGCCCCTGTCTCCACAGGCTGGAACACACCTTCCCTGAGACTTCTGGCACATAAAAACGCTTCATTTTACAACGTCATTTTGAAACTGAAAAAGGGTTATTTTAAATTATACTACTTACTACTTTTTAACCACTGCAACATAACTACACATGGCAAAAAAATTTAAAATGCTGAAACAGTTGCAAGTAATACGATTTTCTATCTCTATCTCCCATCCCCAGTTCTAGTCCTAGGAGGTAAAATTTTTAAGAGTTTCTGACTTTTTGTTCTCTGACGGATACCACTGTAACTTTAACATATTTACATATCTGTTTCTCCACTTATCACAGTCTCGATGTAGATCGTCTGTTGACAGCACTGATGTTTCCTCTTTGTCAGCCTCAGTCTGTTGCGTCCTCACGAGCGTTCCAGGAACACAGGGCGCCTCCTTCTGCCTCTGCTTCTGCCCACCTCTGTTCCACCACAGTTACAGCATTCGGTCCTGCTCTGCAGGTACAGTGCGTCTAATGCTCTCTTCTCACACCAATTCAGAAAAACAAAATTCAAAGAAAAAGTGAATTTACAATATTGGGGTGCCAATATATTATTCTTTATGTAACCAGGTTGCTATACGAAGGGAAGCGAAAACAGTCCTAAGGCTTTAAACTCTTCTCATTTGAAGAAGATGGTCCCAAGAATTACAGCCCAGTGGATTCTTCCTTGATGCTTGTTGGCATTCTTCCCATCTTCCAGGTCCCAATTTCCTCCCTCCTTCCCACCTCCCTTTCTTTCTCCCTCCCTCCTTCCTCCCTCCTTCCTTCTTTCCTTACTATTTTTAATAGATATATAATTGAGAGCATCTTCACCATTTTGAAGTGTACAGTTCAGTGGCATGAAGCACATTCACATTGTCGTGCAGTCGTCACCACCATCCATCTGCAGAACTCTCCGTCTTGTAAAACTCCATCTCTGCACCCACTGAAGACTCAGCTCCCCATTCTTCCCTCCCCAGCCCCAGGCAACCACCATCCCACTTTCCGTCTCTGTCACTCTGACTCCTCCAGGTGCCTCGCACGAGAGGAACTGCACAGCGTCTGTAACACCTTCTTTCTGACATCGTATTACCCCCTTGCTTGTGTTCCTTCTTCATTATGTCAGGGGCCTCCTTAACCTCATACGGGATACATGGCTGATAAACGTCAGAATCCTTCTGTAGATAAGAAAAAATCTGATTCTGCTCTGTGACTTGATAGTTTGAGTTGATATAAAATTCTGCACCCCAAATGATCTCTCCTGCATATCCTGAGGGCATTGCTCCATCATCTCAGCATCCAGCATCGCTGCCGAGAAGTCCGATGCTAACTCCATTCCCATTGCCCTGTAGCTAAGCTGATTTTTTCCTCTCTGGAAGCTCTTAAACTTTTTCACATTTGTTTTTGGAGTTTTGAAATTCACCAAGATACTTCCATGTGCGGTCTCCTCTCCCTTCCTACTATTTGGCGTTAGGCGGATCCTTTTAATCTACAAGGTTGCGTTTTTCTTCAGCTTAGGCAAAATTTTCCTACCTGCCTGTGCTCACATTCCACATCTTTGACTTGGAGTCTATGAATTGGAGGATTGTTTTCTATTTAACCTCCCAGATAACCAGCTTGGTCTGTCATCCAGAACATTCTAATCAACCCATCCATTTAACTTTTTAAACAATTTTGGCAATTATACGATTAATTTTCAAGAACTCTTTCTTATTTTCTGATTATTCCTTCTTCATCATGGTTAGTTCTTACTTTAGGAGCACAATAAATATCCTCTTGAATATCCGGCTGAACACAGCAATTAAAATCTTTATAAGCTTCTCTTTCGTCTCCCCGTTTATCTGTTTTTTATGGGGTGGGTTGTCCCATTTATTCTGGTCCTTCTTGTTCATTCTCTGGGTTTTCCTCAGGTGCCTGGTGACCCACCACCTTTGGTGCATGGCCATGGGTTTAGGACGAGGTTTACAAGGTAGCTAGCTCCAAAGGGCGTCCTCTGGAGCTGTACCAGTCTGTTTCCCTAGCAGGCCTGTCTGACGACTCTGAAGTTTCATTTCAAAGGATTACAGCTTCAACTTGGCAGTCGGGTTACAAAGGATCAGAGAAGATCAAAGAAGAGAAGAGTGTGAGAATAATAAAGTTAGGTGCCATCGATTTTTAGATTACACTACTGCAGTGCTGAAATGATTTGACAGCGTATTTATTCCTCATGCAGTGACTTTCTAGGGAGAAACACAGAAGTGACGGGCAGCAGCCATCGTGACACATGCCAGGAACAAGAGGCAGGAGGCGCAGAGCTGCCCTCGGGACAGATCGACGCGCACACACGCCGGGGTGCAGCAGCATGGGAGCAAAAGGGAGCGTGTGCAGGGCTGTGAACACACACACAGGGATGCGGTAGTGGTGGGAGTGAAAGGGAGTGTGCAGGTGTGAGTGAGCACGCACACGCACACGCACAGATTCACACACTACACAGATGGAAACGGATTGGGAAGACAGCCTTCTTCTCATTTTGTTCAGTGGTTAACGTGTTCGGTTAAGAATACTCAGTTCCCCCATCTTCCTCGTGGCTAGAGGTAGCGCATGCCACAGCTCTGGCCAGGGGCACCAAAGTGGAAGGTCTTTTGGAAAGTCTTTGTCTCCCTGATAGAGACTCCAGCCAATTCTGAAGAAAGGGAAGGGAAGGGAAGGGAAGGGAAGGGAAGGGAAGGGAAGGGAAGGGAAGGGAAGGGAAGGGAGATCTCTTTTCTTTTTCTCGCCTGGAACGTGGGTGTGATGCTTGGAAGCACGGCAGGAAACTTGTGACCAGAGACAAACAACCATGAACCCTACAGGGAAGGATGGGGACAAATGACGAGAAGGGTTTCATTTGGGCATCTGAGCAGCCCGGGACTGACAACCACCTAGACTTCACATCGTGGGAGACACGTAAACCCCCACCTGTCCAAGCCACTGTTGGCCACATTTGATGCTACCTGTCACCAGAGCTTCCTAACTTATACCCCCTGCAACTGGAACATTGCACTCAGAACTGAAATAACCCATGGACGACGCCAATAAAAAAAAACAATCTTGAGGGAATTACAGAAAACAACATAGATATCAGAAAGCAGAAAATGGTTGGATTTTCAGGATGGGGAAAAGATTATAGACTATACAAACCAAAGAAATTTTTAGTAAATCTCCACGAAAAAAAAAATCAAGAAGAGGTTATTCAAAGTCTGGCTCATGAGTCTCCAAAATAAACAAGCAAAGACACAGAAGTGGTGACCAAGAGAAACCAGCATGGATTCATTAACGACGACTCATTTCAAACTAACTACAAAATTCTTTTGATTGAGCTTTAACTAGTAGAGCAGGAGAATGCAAGAGATTTAAAAACGTCATGTACCTGGATTCCTTAAGGCTTTTGATTCCATGATAGCGTAGGAAAAAGATTTTTAAGGAGCAGAGACATCATGGTCCAGTTAAATGAATTCATAACTGGTTGGATGACTACTCAACCAGTTATGAATTAATTTACACCATTGGGTGTCAATTAATGAAGTTATGCAAACCTGGGAGGAGATAAGCCAGGCCGTTGCTGTTGTCCACTCAATACTAACATCAACAACTCCAGAGGGGACGTAAGAGGGAAAATGGTGAGAGCACAAAGCTGAGAACAAAAGTCCGATGCTCGACACACACAAGATATTGAACTCAGAAAGGACAGACAATGAGCTACAACATTCAACTCAGAGACGGCATCTAAGAAACGTAAGTGCAACATTCTGAATTTAGGTATAAAGAATCGACCAAGAGAAGACAGGTAGGCAGCTCTGGGCTTCCTACACGGAAGCGCTCTCTCATAATTCGAGTTACCTGTGCAGAGAGTCACACGCCTTGTGAATCAGGGCTCGCCACAACGGAAACAGTCAGCAGAGGCACAACACAGAAGCTCCGGGATGTCTCAGCTGGTATCACCATAGGAAGTTCAAATACGTGACTTGTCTCCTGACACTAAGTTTGTATTATTTCAAAACTTTCCATTCCTGGGCAGACGAGAGGTCACGAGCCACCCTGCCCCCAGTCCCGGCCCTTGCAGGCTGTGTTGGATTCAGGGCAGAGTTTAGCTCGGTCTGCTAAGAGGGTCACAGCTTTACAATCGTGAATGTCTTTAAGCAGCTCGTGCCTTCTCCAGTTGCTGAAGGCCGCATCACTCCTTAACATTCCTCCCTGGCCGAGTCTCACACGTCTATGTACCTGCCTAATTCCTGCGCAGGCCTTTCCATTGGAAATGCTGTTTTGGATGTGCCTGGAAGAACTGTGTCCAGGAGGTGAAATATTTTCAAACAAGGGTGGCCCTGCCTATAAATGCAGTCAGAAGTCCGGTTTACCAAGAACCCACTTCAAAACAACTAAACAGAGAAAGTTCTAAAATAATATTTCCTAAAGTAAATTCTTAGGGCAGGGGGCACCAGTTCTGTTACATGTTAACAGGCATTTCATGAAACTGTTCTGTCAAATATATTTGACACTAAATACATATGTATGTTTATATACATGTATTTATATGCATGCACATATGTTCCTACATTTATGTGTGCACCTGTATATGTACATAGATATTAATATTTATACATGTAGCACACATACTTAATATGCACGTGTGAGTCTGTACATGTGTGTGTATGCAAATTTGTCTTCAGTGCGTGTTTTCTGACTCTGCCAGGGAAGTATAGAGAATGCAAATGTCCAAACATCTTGGTCATGGAATCCTGTTTTGTTTTTTTTTCTTGACAGGTCTCATAATATATGGGATTTGTGGAGCATATTTCAGCTGTTTAGAAAAGACATCAAGGGAAATAATCTTTCTCTAAGGAGACCGTCTGATCTGTCTAAGCCTGTTGCTCTCTCCTGTTTATGACTCTGGGCTCCAAGGCAGAGAGGCGGCTTTGGTTTCCACGTGGGACGCTGAGCGATCCCACAGCCACCGAGCTGAGCCGGTCTCTAACCCACACCACCTACGCGTCCCACGTCCCACCCCCGGGAGTGCTGAGAAATGTGGCTGATTCGGCATAAACCTCTCCCACCACTGGGAAACCATTTAAAGGACACCTTGAGATATCAGAGGGGTTGACACGACCAACACAGAGTGTCCTTATCATTTTTACTAGGAACATATATTCGTGATTCAGGAAGTCAGCCATCCTCACAGCCATCTCAGAACCAGCTCCCAGGCAATGGCATCGCTGCTGTCCCAGGAGGCTGGGTCACCGTCTGATGTGCCTTCCGACCTTTCCACTGGCAAAATCCTGGAATACGATCCTCTGGCAAAGGCACCCAGTCAACTTCCTACCTGCCTGTTCCTTCTGCAGGAACCCCCTTCATGGGCCTCACTGCTCCTTAATCACATAGTGGTTCCACCAACAGCCACTTCCTCACCTGTTTCCCGTGCCCCGTCCTGACCTTATCCACGGAACAATGCAAACTGTAGAGTGCATGCCCCAGCTAAATTATGCAAAATAAAACATGTTAATCAAACCCCGGCCTTCCAACTTTCAAGCCCTGCTAAAACACCTCAAGGCAGGAGCTGAAACGAAATGCCAAACGTCAGCAGTAATGAAATGGGAGCATGATGTCTTTTGAGCACTTGCTATTTTTTAGCCACTTTATTTCACATTTTCAAACATAAGCCTTCCAACCACCATGGGGTGGAGATACAATCAATCAACGTCTGCATTTTAAAGATAAGAAAGCTAGATGTCAGAGAGGTTCAGTAACGTGCTCTGGGTCATACAATATTTTGAACCATGTCTGTCAAGCCCTAATTTTCTGCTTTTTCCACTTGTCTAAGGCCAAGTGTGAGTTTGGTCCAGGAGTTCTAACCGTCACCATTCCACCCCAGGGGAAAGGAATTCTACTTGTTGGCTGATTGCAATGTCCTAACATGCAATGATCACATCGACAGGCGTCAAAAAGCAAGGAAGAAGAAAGAGAAAAGCGCACAGGGTCATGCTACTTCCATAATTACAGGCAGACATGGACAGGAAGTATAGACACAGCTTTAGGAGAGTCTAGGATGCACAAGACATAATGAGTTGGCCAAGCCTGACCTCCCCGTAAGGACCCAGGAGTCAGTGGACATGCTGTTGTCAGGGTCCCCCATGGGAGGAACGTGCACTGCCTTGGCCTCGTGTCCTCAGACCCATGGCAGACCTTCCCACCATATTCCTACTCAAACATAACCCTCCTTCTTCTACTCTACGCCCAGGCAGTTCCAGTGTCACCCACATTTGACCCGTGCTCATTCGTGTTCCTTAATGCTTGCTGTGACTTCTATTAGGGCCCCCTAGACTGCTGTCCATTTGGGATGAGTCAATAGGCCTTGATGCCCGTTCAGCAGATAAGCATTTGATTGTTTTAGGGTTGTCTCCCTAACTATGGTTTTCAAAGGCTGCCGTGGTGGCTGCCATGGGGTGCAGGCAGAGAGAACCACACCTGCATCTTCAGAGAGATAATCTTCTGAAGACCACCCACCCACAACCTCAAAGCACATCAAACTCCTCTGGGACAGGAGGAGCCTCCCATCGGGATTTGATTCCCATCCATGAGCTCTTCCCTTTCCTCCCCACTCCGTCATCACCTGCAAAACGAAAACTAATGTCCTAGAGGTTGCTATCTTCCAAATCAGGCTCCATGGAACACCAGTATTAACCCTTTTTTTAAAATCTATAAAATGGCAATTTCATATGGTCCAACCTAATGAGTTTCAGAAATCTTGAACAGTCTTCTCTTGAAGATGCAGAATCCACGTTCACCTTTTATGGGTTCGACGAATTCCCTGCAGTAAAGAAACCTATAAAATGTATTTGACAACAGAACCCTTTTATTAGATAACACCTGTTAACTTCTTGCTGAACCTGTATTTTGTGTTTCGGGAAATACCGCCTGAGAGAATTCATAATAATTAAGAGCCTTCTGAGCTGGTCACAAATTTATCCTCTCCCATCGCATGATTATATTTGAATAACATAAAATTCATTCATCTATGGAGGGTATCCATTTATTCAATCCACAAACAGTTACTGAGCACCTCCTCTACACCAGACATTTGCTTAGAATTGGGGACATACTGAAACACAAGTGTTGTGACAAAGGAGACAAGGCCGTCTAAGAGGGAGTGGCCAGCTTGGTTTGAAGGAGTCAGCAAGGGCTTCATGGGAGAAGTGAGTTTTGACCTGGGGCTTAATGGAATTTTCCAGCACAGAGGCTGACGGTCAGCTCCCCATCCCTCCAGGCAACCCCAGCTCACCCGACCACAACCAGTTCTTGACGCCTGCCTCTCAGGACTTCTTGGTTCCCCGGCCAACATGAGCATCATCTAACACTTCCGTTACCTCTGCTTGTCTTGTCCTCTCCCGTGTCCCCGAATAAAGCTTTATTTGGTTTATTCAATTTCTTTTGGATCCGGTGCCTGATTTCTTTCAAGCTGGTGCAATTTTGCCTTATGATGCTCTGAGGTTAGAGTCCCTGGGGAAGGCCCAGGGTCACTAACCACAGCCCTCTTTCATACAAACCCCCTCTCCCCTCCTCCGGCTCAGGAAGTTCCCTGCGGCTGGGGGAGGAGCTCACCTTTTGGGGAGGTGGGAGCAGCCTGGGGCCTCAGAAAGTCTGTGACTCACAGGAAGGAGTGTGTTCAGAGTGAGCAGTGTGCTGCTCCATCCCCTTTGGTTTTTAAATCCTGGGCCTTCCTAGCGGTAAAGCTGTGGTGGGCAGAAAGGCAAAGCTCCTCTAGGCTCGCCAAGGGCAAACGGGTATTTAAAGTTGAGTGTTTCCCCACCCCCACTTCCCGTGTTCACCCAGAGCAATCACTGAAGTGGACACCCTTGGTGGGTAATTGTAGGCTTGGTCAGGGAACTGGGCCCTTAGGGGGATGACAGTTTTCCCCTAC
This sequence comes from Eulemur rufifrons, assembly GCF_041146395.1. Classification (NCBI taxonomy): domain Eukaryota; kingdom Metazoa; phylum Chordata; class Mammalia; order Primates; family Lemuridae; genus Eulemur; species Eulemur rufifrons. The sequence continues at coordinate 49,577,083 of NC_090991.1, forward strand.
AGTTCCAGGCCTTGTGTACCCCCCTCCAATGACCCTCTTTCCCCCAAGGTAGCCAGAGGAGTCCCCTGCCCAGCATAGTCAATGACACAGCCCACGGACAGCTGTGGCCGGACAGAGCGAGGGGTGCAGCAGACAGAAACTCCAAGGCTCCTGGAAGCCACATCAGAGCGACTTGCGTTCGGAGCTCAGGAGCTTGGGTCTGACCCTACTATGCCTTGTATTATACCTCCGCAATCTGCAGCCCAGCAACAGGAGAAAACTGAGTAATAGTACGAGTGGGAGTGAGGAGTTTAGGTCCAACGTTCCTGAGAACCAACCACAGCGTCATCTGGCAGTGACGGTGCAGGGGGATCGGCCTGCGTAGGGGAACCCGCCACCGGCACTGGGAGAACTGTACCCAGGAGGTCAAGGCGGCTGGACCGGCCAGCGCTGGGTGTACTTTCCTTTCAAATGAGATCACCAGCGATATTCCCCGGCAGCCACAGACTTTTAAAAGCAGGTCAACCACAAGGTGACTATTATTTAAGCTGGTAATAATATGTTTGTCAGTTTTAGCTTTGTGTTCTAAGGTGCCCCCGAAGAGAGATTTTTTTCCCCCTATTCAGTAAAGGACTGTGAGTCACAACTTGACCCAGGCCTGGCAGCAAGAAAGTGGGAAATTGTTCATCAACCTCAAGAGCCCCGACAGCACTCGAGCTGCCTGCCTGTCCTGCGTCCCCCAGGGGCCAGCTTGGTGATGGGTCCACGATCGTCAGGGGTCATCTCAGAGCAGGGATGGGGAAGACCACGCTGCCAGGAGCTCCTATTGGCAACAGAGGCCACGGGAGCTTACGGTGGAATGTGGGATGTGCATTTCAGAATGAGGATGATGCCTAGTGGCCGTGGCTCATTCATCAGCTAGATGTCTCTGTGAGTCACTCATTGCCACAGGGGCCTAGTGACTCAGCTCTAGACCAGGGAGGGTGAGAATAACACCTACCACACAAGGTGGAGGTGAGGATGGAGCGCGATGGTGTATGGGAAAGCTTCTCCCAACCACACGGCACCATGCGATGCTGGCTGTCACTGCTGTTCCTTGTGAGCTGGAAGGAACAATGAGTCTGGAAAGAACCACAGCCCACAGGGGTATACACTTAGCAGTGGAACTTCTGGGTCAACAGGACCTTTCAAATGCACAGATCTCAGCATCTCTCTCCTCCGGCTCTTCCTCTCTCCCCTCTGCCTGCGCAGTCAACACTTCTCTCTCTCAGATTTCAGTTTTCATGCAACCTGCTCAGAGAAGCCAGAGACCATTCTAGGTGCTTGAGAGACAGCAGTGAGCAAAGCAGTCCCTGCTCCTTGGGTGCCTTCTGTCTCATAGGGGAGACAGAGAAAACCAAATCAACAGGGACAGAATGTAATGTCCGGTAGTGCTAAGTGCCATGAAGACAATTAATGCAGGGCTGGAGAATGCTCCATGGGCAGCTGTTGTCCATGAGACGATGACTTAAAAATCGTTAAAATGGTAAATTTCATGTCATATATTTTTTTAACCACAAGAAAAAAGATCCCCGGTGCAGGGGAAAAACCCTGTGTGCCCCCTTTAGAGGTAAAACTTATACCATAATCTAATATTATTGGAACATTTGAAATAAATCAGTTATTGATTAAACAAGAGACCTGCTTTATTTTCAACTATTGCCCCCAAACCTCGAGCTCCGTGGGATGTGCCACTCTCACCCCATGGAGAATCATTTTATAGACAGACAGGCTGCTGAGGAAAACGTCAGGCATGCTGGGGACCAGGGTCCGCTCTCAATGACTCCGTGTCCCCGGCAGCACCAAGCACGGCTCTCAGCATCGATTCACTGCTGAATATACCACTCAGTGGGTTTGTCAGGACGTTAGGATGCCCGTCTAGATACATTTCTGGGTTCATTATCATTCCACTAAACCATAATGACCCTGAGATCGTGGGCCAGGTGCCAGAAAACCAAAGGTGAATTCTCAGATCTGGCCATTGACAAAATGGCAGCACCTGTGGCCGAGGTGACCGTGGCACCAGGGAAATTAGCTGTGTTATTCTTCCTCTTAGGCTCCATTTTCTTATTTGCCAAAGGGTTGCAGCAAATAAGTTTAGTGTTTTCCTGGATGCCAGTTCCCCTAGGAAAATAGCTGACTCCTCGCATAATGAGCTGTCTTTCCATCAGCTTGTCAGTGCCGGGCCGCTGGGGCGGTGCCCTGCCAAGGATCCATGACAAACCCTGGCCTGCCGCACACCCCCGCCACCCCCAGGGCTTGCTCAGTTTCTTGCCTCCTCCCGAGGAGGCTTCAGCAAACACACCCAGAGCCCTGCCCACCGATGACAGATGAACAGTAGAAACCAAAATGAGGGAAAAACAAAAGCAGAGATAATTGATTCTAAATCTTTAGAGGTTATGGCCTGTCCCTGGGCGAGTCCCACTGACCATCTGCAGTGGCCATGAAAAGACATCCTTCTGATTGATCTCCTGCCGTGGGGAGCACAGTTCTGACAGTCCCACCACATGCCCCTGCCCCCAACTGCTCCCAGCCAGTGAGTAGGCATGGGGGAGACCCGTGCGGGCCCATTCTGGTGGGATGCAGGGTTTCTCTTAGAGGACCCTTTTGGGTCAAGGACCTTCCATCAGCCTGACTGAGACGTTCTCAGAACTGCACCATGGTCCGAGGCTCTTGCTCCAAGGCCTCCTTCCCTGTCCCCCACCTTCCGTGGGTGCCAGGCCTGCCAACTCCTACTCCCACCCCTTTGTCCTGCACAGCTTCTCCCCGCAGTAAACCTCGTGCAGGCCTAATCCCTTCTTGGGACCCACTTCTCAGAGGACCTGAGCTGATATACCATCACACCGTAGAGGACCCGAGCTGATACACCATTACATCGGCCAAGGGAGCAACGCACCCAGTAAATGCCCTGCAGGGTAACGTATGCATTTGGAACTAGCACTATGCATTTGGAAGAACAGCAATAAACACTTTAAATTTTTCAGACCACATCAGTCAATACACGTGTATTAGGCTCCTGCCGACAGCAAACACCCTGCACTTAGGAGGCAGGCGTTCTCATCCACATTTTGCACATGAGCAAACCCTAAGAGGTTATTATAAGTATGTAATTTGGTTATAATTAATCTTCATGTTATAAATAATAGGTAGCACCACTTGGCATTTACTACATTCCAGGTACTGTTTTCTATTTTTTTCCTATGTGTTGCTCATTTTAAAAATCCTTTAAAAATAGATCTACATTTTAGGGAACAATAAGGAAGCCGGAGCACAGATGTCGCCGAGAGTCGCTTGGTGCATCATGTTAAAGGAGTTGACCCAGAGGAGGGAATGGGGCTGACAGCACACCTGGCCCTGGGGCTCACTTGCAGGAGGAGAGCCCCCAAGCTGGGGATCTCCAGGTCTGGTGGGTGACCATTAAACAGCGTCTCCGATTTCACACCAGGCGCCGTGAATGCGGAGACAGCACCGTGGGTCATAACGCACGCCGGCTCAGATTCCTAATAAAACCCGACCGCACTGTAATGTGCCCATCAGCCACGGCTGGGGCCAACCGCAATATAGAAACGAGAAAAATCAATGTGTGATTTACAGAGAGAACGATTTTTATCTTTTAAATGTAAAACAATCAAGGAAAATGTAATGTCTCACATCGTGATAATTTGAAAAATGCAATAAACTAGTCATCAGAGAAAGCAATGGAGATGGTGTCAGGGGCTTGGAGGGAAGGAGTGGCAAGGCGCAAAGCAGCAAGGCACGGAGTGGGGCAAGGCACAGTGGCAAGGCGCAAAGTGGCAAGGCACGGAGTGGGGCAAGGCACTGCGGCGAGGGGCCTCCCCACCACCCCACACTCACTTCCCAGTAGGGAGCGGGGCTTTCTTGTACCTCAACCTGCCACGGCCTGTTCCCCCTGATCTCGTGGAAATAAGAGACGCAGACATGCTTGCTTCTGACCAGGTGGTAACACGAGAGGAAAAGCTTCGCCTGGGGCTCTCTCCCTCCTCCCGAGTCCCTTCCCACAACCCTGGATGATGGGAGGGGCTGGGCCCATGATCCTCTGCGGCAGGGCTGATCTCGGGGGGATGAGCAGTGTCCTCCACCCAGTAAGGACAGTCTTTGGGGTCCCCATCTTCATGCCACACTCGTTCCTTCCTCCTCACACCTGGGCACTCTGCTGTATTACATGCACGTCCAGCCTGTTCAAGGCCTTCGGGACTCCCCAGCCCGCCTGCACCCCACGTTTAGCGTGCTGGCGTCCACCTGCACACTTTCCTTGTCTCCGTTTTTCACAGGTGTTAGCCACTTCCCCTACCAGTCTCCACGCTGCCTGGGGTTGGGAACCGTGGCTCTGCCTGGGGCATCCTCTCTGTCCCTCGCTCTGGAAGCCACAGAGTGAGCGCTCAGAACCCACATGTAGGATGACTGACCCTGCCCAAGAAAATGCTGTCTGTCGTTCTGGTGCAGTGAGGAATAGGATAAGGGAAACCACCCCCCACTGCGCAGGGCTCGGCCGGGGGAGAGACAGGCAGAGGAGTGTGGAGGAGCAGCAGCTGCCTGCGGCCGGTTCACGCGGCATCGCTACAGACCTTCTGCTCCCGGCTCCGGGCACAGCTCCCACTGGGTATGCGTAAGCGTCGACCAAAGGAAGAAATGAACGAGGGAAAAGAATAGAAGGAATGACCCACAGGATAGAGAAGAAGGGACTACGAGACAGAGAAATACAGAGATTCTTGGATGTGAAAGGGTTGGTCAGAAAGGCTATGCCTTGGCACGATGGAACTGGCCTGAAATTCACTTCCAGAGAGGAATGCTTTCGCCATAGACTGGTTTACCACTTTGAAATGTATCTTCTACAGACGGGGCAGACCACCTTCCACACACACACACACACACACACACAAACACACGCACCCCACACATACATGGGATATCATGGCGCGGTGCCCACTGCTGTGTGGCCAAAATCACAGGTTGTGACCTGGCACGAGGCTGACCACAGCTCTTGACAACTTCTTTAACCACTGAAATAGGACCTGAATAATTTGCCCTTTACTAACCTGTAGACCTAGAAATAGATGTTCAGGCTTAACCAGGGACGAGGAGGAGCTGGAAAAGAAAACACCGACCGACCTTCCCACAGAGCTGCTGACCTGGTAGGAGCATCTTGACCCACAGATGGAGCCTGGGCCAGGAGGCATCTGCATTTCCTCCCACACCAAAGAGCAAGGGACAGCGCAACAAAGCCAGAAGTGCAATTTTTTTTTTTTTTTTTTTTTTGAGACAGAGTCTCTCTCTGTTGCCGGGGCTAGAGTGCCGTGGCGTCAGCCTCGCTCACTGCAACCTCAAACTCCTGGGCTCAAGCAATCCTCCTGTCTCAGCCTCCCAAGCAACTGGGACTACAGGCATGCGCCACCATGCCCAGCTAATTTTTTCTATTTTTAGTTGCCCAGCTAATTTCTATTTATTTATTTATTTTTTTAGTAGAGACAGGCTCTTGCTCTTGCTGAGGCTGATCTCAAACTCCTGACCTCAAGCAATCCTCCTGCCTTGGCCTCCCAGAGTGCTACGGTTACAGGTCTGAGCCACCACACTCAGCCCCAGAAGTGCAACATTAAAGCCAAAGGTGGTTGGGCTTCCAACTAACCATTCTGGGCCTCCATGTCTGTTTGCAAAATGACATTGAATCTTGCCTGATTTTTCTACATAAGTCACCACCCTTAAACTGCACGGTGACATGGCCCTTGGAAATGCAGATGAACAATGCAGTGGTGCACTGGTGTAACAGACAGCTGGAGCCAGGAGCAGGGACCAGACAGACCTGTGCCCCTTGCAGGGACTCAAGCTGTCTCTAATGGGACAATTACTACCCAAATCTCCATCTTCTGCCTCCACTGATCTACGCTTGGCTCCTGAGAAATTCATGACTTGGGAGGGTTTGTGGCAGCTCGCCTTGCTTCCTGAGAAGGGCTTGGTGACAACTCTGGGGAGTAAAAGCACTAGTTTCCAAGCAACCAAATAACGGATCCTCAGTTACAATTCTTCATTTTACAAAACAGTAGCTCCAGAGCAGCGTCTAATTAAATTGGCCAGGGCTTCAGCTCCCTGGAATAACTGGAGCCCAATAAGACCCTGCTAAGACCCCTTTTTAACCAAATTAAGGTGAACAGACTAGTCTGAAATCATGCCTAGAGGGGACTCCGGATCTTGCATTAACCGGGTGTTGTCAGTCGCCTTAATAATTCAATCAGTGAGACAGTGACCCGATCTACTGCTGACAAATGGGCCGTTTCATCCACCCCATTTTTTGCTAAAAAATTAAAAACCTTATTTGAGAAGGAAACAGTGGCCTCTGATTCGAACATCTCCAATCTGTCTGGATCTAGCTGCATGTGCGCACCACTTAGGCTAGATGGCTTTATTCCTCCTTCTAAGGTAAAGTCAGGGAAACATCCCACGCAGCCCAGGCGACTGGAAGTTCAGAGGACACTAGCTCCTTCTTCTCTTCCCCCTGGCTGTCACCAGCTTCTGATTCATGCCTGTCTAACTTTCAGGCACTCACTGTCCAGGGAGTAAGGATGCCTGGCTATATGGCAAAAGAAAAAAAAAATCACGGCATCTGTTTCACCAATTGGCTCATAGAAGCACCTGTTTCTCCTACTGCCACGGCCTTTGCTCTGCTCTCTTGCTTTCAGGAGCCCCACTTCCAGCCCCTAGACCTCCCACTGTGGAGCTCTGTGGTCCTAAAGCCTGGAACACAACTGAGGACCCCAGTCCTGGGCAGCCCTGTGCCCAGGCTGCTGAGGTGCCCCGCTGGCCGCCATCCTGGGAGCAGACATGCGGGCTGCTGGCTGCATCTGCACCACCTGTGCTCCTCCTCAAAATGCACAGCTGTAGTCAGCGAAATGCAGGAGGGACAGGGATGCTGTGTTATTTGTAACGAGCATGGCAGGGTGGTTAGAATGCTGCCGGCTGGAGGCACTGGGGGTCGAGGTGCAGGGCACAACTAGACGAGGTGGAAGGCAGAGCGCTCTGAGCTAGCATAGGGCCCCCGCCCAGTGGGAAGAGCCATGCCCTTTCCTAAGGGATTGCATCCTGCAAGACAATCTTGGAGGCACTGTAGCAATCAGATCGAATAATTACTTGGGGGCAGCTGCAGGAAGCCAGGCTACAAGGAACCAGCTAATTTCAATGGGTGCCACTCAAGTCCCAACACACAGGAATCCCCCAGCCCCAAGCTTATGGCCAGCTTCTGCCTTAGGGCACATTTTCTGGTCTACCTGGAAGGACCAAGCGACTCCCTTCTCTGGAGTCCAGTGATCGAAGAACACAGCACAGAGCCGGGCTGGAAATTAGGGATGAGATTTTAGTGCTACCTCTTCCGCTGCTGAGAGCTTGGCCTGGCCTGCTTTGTATCTGTGTGTATTTCTGAACTATTGTGGATATTCACGCAGAACTCCTCCCCTGGCCCTTCTCCGGGGCTCCCTGTGGCTCTGAGTTATTTATGAAAATCTCTTTTCCAGGCAGATCCCACAGAGCTGCCACATGTTCCCTCTCCCTAGATTGGGCTGGTCTAGGAAGAATCGGGAAATACAGATAGGCAGACTCCCCGTTTGGGGGAGATGCAATTACAAACAGCAGGCCCAGGACTCGTGCTTGCAAGTGCCAGATGGCAGAGTGGTGGTGCCACATCAGACAGTCAGCTTGGTGCCCCCTCCCCCAACAGATGCTTAGATTCTGCAGGGACCCACAGGTCGCTGCCTCCATTCTCTCCTCCTCCCGTGCTCCCCGACCACGATTTGATGCTTCCCAAATGTAAATCACCTGGGATCACACAGGGAGCGCAAGCTAAGCAGAACCAAGAGATGGGGTATTGGTAACATGACTGCTAGACAGAGGAGGAGAGAGACTGGAGCTTACTGGGCCATTTCCAACAGCATTTCACACCTGTGGTCGAATTTCCTTCTCGCAACAGCATTGCAAAGATGCTCTGATCCACTCCACTTTACCAGTGGAAAGACTGCAGAGCGGGGAGCTGAAGTCCCCTGCCCAAGGCGGAGCTTGTCCCTGCTGAAGCAAAGACTCTGTCCTCACCTGGTTACCACCTGTCTTAATATGGGGAGCTGTCCGGGGCCCCAGCTCTGAAGCGGACCGTGGCAGTTCACTGCTATGTGACCTCTCTCAGTTTCACTTTTTTCCTCTCAAAAGATGATGCCATCGCAAAAGATACTTCTGGGGGGCTGTGAGGATCAGCTGAGCTCAAGTGGAGCCCTGGTTTGTGAACTGCGTTGTTATTATTAGGATTAGGGATGAGACTTGAATCAATATATTCATGCTAGGGCTTCCGTATTTAATAAGACTTAATAACAATATCCTCACTGAACTATATGCTTTCTTTTTTTGAGACAGAGTCACTCTGTCATCCCAGCTAGAGTGCAGTGGTGTCATCATAGCTCACTATAACCTCAAACTCTTGGGATCCAGTGATCCTCCTGCCTCAGGCTCCTGAGTAGCTGGGACTATAGGCATGTGCCACCATACCTGGCTAATTTTTCTATTTTTTGTAGAGACGGGTCTTGCTTTTGCTCAGGCTGGTCTCAAACTCCTGACCTCAGGCGATCCTCTTGCCTCAGCCTCCTGGAGTGCTGGGATTATAGGAGTGAGCCACTGCATGAGTCACTGCACCATCCAACTATGTGCATTTTAACAGGGGGCAAAAGCTCTAAACCAAAAGAGGGACAGTCTGGTCATAGGCTTCCGGTCTCATTAGCCTGCGAGGTAAGAGGGGACTCAGGCAGGGAGGGAGTTACATATTTGGCAGGAACCCTTTTCAGAAAATTGGAAATTACACCAGGGGATAGTATATTGCATTGAATAATGTCCTCTTAAAATCATGTCTACCCAGAACCTCAGAATGTAACCTTATTTGGAAATAAGGTCTTCGCAGATGTAAGAAGTCGAGGTCACACTGGACTCAGGTGGGTCCTAAACCCAATGACGTGGTCCCTATAAGAAGAGAAAACAGACACAGAGACACATGGGTCCAGAGAGGAGGAGGCCGTGTGAAGACAGAGGCAGAGACTGGAGGGACGTATCTACAAGCCGAGGATTATTGGCAACTGCCGGAGACGAGAGAAGGTGAGGAACAGACCCTCCATTTAGCCTTCAGAGGGAGCACGGCCCTGCCGACAGCTCTGTTTCAGGCTTTCAGATTCCAGAGCTGTAAGAGAATCAATTTCTGCTGTTTTTAAGCCACCCAGTCTGTGGTACTCTGTAAGGCTGCCCTAGGAAACAATACAAACAGTACTGGGAGACCCCGAGACAGGCGCTATGCTTCATGTGCACTCTGCCTTCATCCTGCGGGGCGAGGGCATTAGAGCCGTCATTTCCAAACATGACTCCGCAGGCTCAGCTCTGCAAGTGGCAGCCGGACTCGGGTCTGATGAGCCGGCCCCGGTCGTGGCCATGGGGCCACACCGCCGTGCAGGGCCACCATGGTCAGCGTGCACACCCCAACGGACACGAGCCTCGGTCACCCAGAACCCACACGGAGCCAGCCTAACTCACATGGGTTTTTCCGATAGTGCAGGATCTACCCTCAAACACTGATATTTTCCGTTATTTTGACAGAAGCTGTTCTCAAAGGCAGTACTCATTTTCTTGCATCCTTAATTTAATTTCTGCAATGATGACTCAGAACCATCTTGGAAATGTTAATTGCTGGGGGACAACACGAAACAGTGATGCCCTCAGACATCTTGAGGTAGGAGGGGATGTCAAGTCTCTCATTAGAGCCACCACCAGCTGGTCCCTTCGTGGAGGTGGCGTCTCTGCGGATGACATGTGAACATCGATTTTATGTCTGCTTCACTGTCACCAGGGCGTCTGCTCTCCTGTCTCCCAGTTGTCAGGAGGCCTGCCTCGAGCAAGACCTTTTCCCTTTCACGTTTCATCTGGTTTTTCTTCCCTAATCTAATGGAGGGTGGGGAAGCAGATAACCAAATTTCTTAGAATTGGGCAGAGGCTCAGCATAAATTGCATTCTGGACTAAAGAGTTCTTTTGTGAATCGAGTCCATGTACTTTGGGGGCATTGAGTTTGCTGGTTTTTGTCTGAGAATGAGGAGGCCTCTTGTCCCTACGTTCCTGTTACCCGGCTGTATTTGCACAAGAGAGCTTTCACCATCCGACCCTGACCTTGCTGAACCAAGTAGACACCCACTTTCTGGGGTAGGGAGTGACATGGATCAGGCTCCCAGAATGAAGAACAGATTTTTGCTTAGTGCTCATCTATTTCTTCTCCAGTTGGCAGGATGGCCGTAAAAATGCACGTGGGGGGCTGGCTCCAGGGGACCTCCCGAACATCCCGAGATACAAGAGGTGTTTCATAAAGTCACTACTGGCTTCTGCTGCCCCAGCACAAGTGCTAGCAAGAGAGTCCATCTGACTCTCGTTTGTTGCAGCTGTTGGGACAAAGTTGGGGACGAAAGGGGACCTACAACCTCCACCTTCACCCATGCAATGTTTTCAGGGCAGCATCTCAGGGGGAAGGAAAAATTCACACCTTCCGGTCTCTGCTCTCACTTGGCTGCAACGTCCGATCCCCAGATGGTGTCTCAGCTGCACATACAATCCATGGTGAGGAATGTCCAAGCCCAGAACTGCCTTCAGACTGGGGCCACCAGGCTTGCTCTCAGCACCGCACTCACAAGGGCTCCTTTCTTGGTCTCTCCCCGTGGCCCCCCTTCCAATAGTCCATGGGGCCCACGAGGGATGCCCCCTTCTTCTCCCAAGTACCCAGCACCCAGGGATTCTTTTCCCAATGGCTGAGGCCCACTTACAAGGCCTGCGTGGATCTCACTTGTGTTGGCCACCCCCCAGGGTCTGTGCCCCCAGCCCCACCAGGTGGCCAAGGCAAAGAAGGGCCACGCCTGCTTCTTCTGTCTCAACTCAAAACAGTCTGTGTTGAGTCATCGAGGCCTTCCCTGAAAACACACCCCTGGGGAGAGCTGGGTGAGCACCTCGGCTTCTCTCCTTGGTTTGGGGGCTGATTTTAGCATCTCTGCACTGATCATAACTACATCCCGAGGAAACACAGCTCTCCGAGAAGCCTAGCAGCACTGCTCAACGTCAGCGTTGACTTAAGAGCTGACAGTCGGAAGGAGGGGGGCAATAGTCACTGCGTGGGTGTTTATTCTGTGCCTACCACATGCCCTGCCTGGTGCTAGAGACCACAGGGGGCCAGAAATACCAGAGCAACCCCGAGACTTTACAAGTTCATTCTTCAATGTAGACCGCAAATGCTCTTTCACTTTGATCTCCTCTCTCTTGAGTCAGCATTCTTTTTTTTTAAAGAAAATATTTCTCTTCTTTAAAATATTTCCCAAATTAATGTCTTTCCTTATAAGCCTGCACGCACCGTCTCAGCTCAACCTCTTATCTCAAAACCCATCTGGCATCTTCTGTCTCTCCCATCTTCCGCTTCACTTCTCTCACCATCCCTAAAGCGAACACTGTGACACAAAGTTGGGTTTATAAGTTCCACGGGAAAACCTGAAGAAACTCCACACCCACGTCCCATGGCCACGTGCTCCCGAACCTGCCATTCCCTTGAACCTCCTCTCCTCCACTCCTTCCATGCCAAGAAAGCCTGCTTCAGAGAACCCCTTCTCCCAGAAACTTTTAGGGGACAGATAAGTTTTTCTTTTTTTTTACTAGAACCCATCTCTTACTTCCCTCTCTTTGGAAATGCTTTCAAGTTCCCACCATTTTGTTTTATTTCATTTTTTATCCAAGCTTATGTTGGGGGAGGGAAGGGCAGTGGAACTGCTATTATCAACATTCCTGAAAAACAGCAGATACAAGACGCCGTTGTTTTTAAAGAACATATTTTTAGCACATTTGATCCCCAGAAAATACTTCGCTTTCAACCCACCACCGTCAAAATTTTTTTTTTTTAAAAAGAGCAAACATCCCATTTATAAAAAGATTCCCCTGTACCGCAGTGGGTTGACTTGCATAGCCCCACTTCCTGCGTCAAATCTCCAAGTCCTAACCCCCTGTACCCATGAAAAGGGTATTGCTGAAAAAGGGTTCTTGGCAGATATAATTAAGGATCTTGAGATGAGATTATCCTGGATTAGCATGGACCTTAAATCCAACGTTAAGTCCTTCTAAGAAGAAAGAAGCAGAAGCAGAGATTCACAGAAAGAAAGACCACATGAAGACAGAGGCAGAAATCGGAGCGAGGAATGCCGAGGGCTGCCAGCAGCCACCAGAAGCCGGGAGAGAGGCGTGGAAGGAATCCTCTCTCACAGCCTCCAGAAGGAATCAAGCCTGTAGACACCTTGATTTGGGGCCTTTTACCCCCTGTGCTGGGAGACAATACATGTCTGTTGTTTTAAGCCACCTGCTGTGGCCCTGTGTTACAGAAGCTACAGGAACTAACAGACTCGGCCAAGTCCCTTGACACACACTTTTTAGGGATCGAGTCTGAAGCAGACAACAGGGCTAAGAAACATGGCAAAAGAGCCGACACACCACTCCACCAAGCGACACTGAAGTTGTTGGCGAGATTTCTACTTGTTCACTTGCAGATACTTGCCTACCTTTGGAATACGAAGGGGGCACAGTTATAAGGTGAAAGGGTCACATGTCGGGTTTGAAGCTTACAGACATTTCCGATGAATCTACCCCACCCAGGAGGCTAGAAGGCAGTAAGCAGAGGAGAGACGTTTGAATTGTAACTACTGGTTTGGAATTTATCGATGCAGAGATCGTCAGAAGCCATGGGGGCAGCTAAGAATGCCCAGGATGAGAAAACAGGCCCACAGGAAAACTACAGATCGGATCAAACAGAGCATCAACTTCTAAGTGGCAGGCAGGAGAGCAGCCTGCAGAGGAAAGGGAGAGGGAATGGTTAGAGAGAACAGGTGCCACGTCGGAATGACAGGGACTGAAGACTTCAGAGGAAGCAAGAAAGCTGCCATGAGTGTAGCTGACACGTCCAAGAAGCCCCACCCTCAGCCAGGGGCAAAGGCTGTGTGAGACTCTGGGTGTTTCCGGAGCCAGGCCAGGGCTGCCCACAGTCGCAGGGTGGGATGAAGAGTGGAAGCAGGTCAGGGTGGGGACAGGAGGAGCTGGGGGTAACCGTGGGTAGAGAGAAAAGCAAAGAAAATATAATGAAGCACTCAAAAGTGCTGGGAAGATAAACAGCACAGATGTCCAAGACAGAGGGACTGTCCCCAGAACGTCAGCACAGTGGAGCACAGTTGAAAGCAGCGTTTTCTAGGACCTCAGTCTACTTTGGGAAAGCTGGAGAAAAAAAGAAATAAGGAAATTGGGTGAGGGCTTGAAGGGAAAGTAGCATCAAGAAGGTTTTCTCTCCCTTTCCTTTCTCCTCCCTCCTCTCTCTCCAGTGTTGTCAGTTATTATCTTGCCTCCTTCTTCCTCTTTCTCTGGGTTCTTCCTTTCACCCCACACACATCTCTTCTACCCTTGGAGAGGGAGGGAGGGAGAGAGACATTGAGAGCAAATGGCGAGAGCCGGTGAGTGTGGAGGCGCCAGCCCTGCACTGTTAGCGTTTCTGTCTGGAGGGGGGAGAAGGCGGAAGGAGGGATCGGACCTCATTTACGTTCCAGGGAGAGGGGGGTGGGGGGCGTCCACCAGATGGAAGCTTCCCAAAGCTTTCAGAGAAGTGGGAGGCATAATTATCAGAGCTGACGGTGGAAGGGGAGACGGGAGGATTTTAGTGATGGCCTCAAAAGGCTGCTGCCACCAGGAGGGAGGACAAGAGCTGAGGGTTCACCATTACAGGAATGCCAGGCAAATCACTTTCTTTACTCCATGTGTTTTCCTCATCCTGCCAGGTGGAATTGACGAGTTTTGAGAATAAGTTACGTATGCACCTGACTCCTGTTGGTCTGTCTAGTCACTCAGAGATGCTAAATGCATCTCACATACAGGTATGCAAAAACACCTTGGGCTAGGAAAATAAATTAGCTTGGCTGGAAATGATCCTTCATGATCAAAAAAAATGTTTAATTGGATTGGTCAAAGCCCATTCTTCAGGCTGCTGAATATTCATTTTCTTCACCTCATGAGACTATATTCCCTCTTCCACCCCGCCATGTCTATGGATCACAATGGGTCAAGTTATCAGAAACCTACAGGAAAGCTGTGAACTCCCTCAGGGGGCAGTGGGCGCATGCTAAGGCCCTGTGGTACAACCTTGGGTTTTAGTAACTTACTGGACGGGAAACCAAGCGTCAGGGCCTGGAAACCAGCTAGAATCTGATGGAAACATCACCCTACTGCATCCACAAACATACGGAAGGCCTCAGTTAAGGCTTTGGGTATGTCAGAACAGACAACAGAAAGTTCTATTCTTAGTTAATACTGTAACTACAGATGCCTTCGATCCTGGCTCTTCCAGACAATTAACCCACAGCCTGTGCCAATAAAATTTTACATTTATTTTCCTGTCTTACTGTAAATAACCCAATTTTAAAGGCAAATGTGCTGCGCACCCTCCCACATACGTGTCTTATTTTATACATCCCATCTTGCCTTTCTGTCAAGATAGGAAAGCAGTCCTTGATACCAAAATCAGCCTCCCCTGGCCATGCCCAGAAATGTTTAGCTTGTTACAAAAGCAGAAGATTTCAGGATGAATTCTGGGATGTTTTTCATGACTGGACGACACCCAGGATATTCCTCGATGACCAGGGAGTTCACGCTTCTAGATCTGTCTTAGGTCCCCTCCTTCTGTATGGGTAGGAAGTGGGACGCACATCTCGATGGGCAATGAGATTAAGGGACGCTGGGAGCAACCTGGGAGCAGTGACACAAGGGACACTACAGACCAGGCCCTGGAGGCGGCCTCTAAGGGGAAACACCATCCCGTATCTTGAAGATACAGTACAGCAGACCCAGCATCAGCTTATTGGAACGAGCTGACTTTAAGAAGTTCTGAGACAGTGTGCTACCAGCACTTACCATTCATCACTTTTGCTATAACACAACCCCAAGTTTGCAAGGGAATTCTCTTCTTTGAAGTTGAAATACTGGGGTTCTACTATTGCTTCTCCTTCTCTTAGACATTTCCTTCCTAAATTACCCAGACCATCACACGCTCAGCCAACAAATGTTTATAGCATCTCAGAGGTAAAGATGATTTTTAAGGTAGCAAAAATCAAGTACACATGGAATCCAACTCTGTCCGGTGAAATGCATCTTTGCAGCCACATTTCTGCTAACCCCCAAGTCATCACGCCCCTCAGCCCCCCTCGCACATGCCGTTCCCCTCCCTGCAACACGCACCCCAGCTGACTCCCTTCCTCCTCCCCCACACTCCCTCACTGTCCAGGTTCTGTGCATTTTCACAGCACCGCATCTCTCTCTGTTGTAGGTATACTTAGCAGGGTTGAAGATTCACATTTACTCGTATAATGTTTTTCATTAATGTCCTTCTTCCCACTGGACTCTAAATCTCCATGAGGGCAGAGACAACCTGTGTTATTAACCACCGAATCCCCAACGGTTCAAGCAGGCACTATTCAAGTGGCCTTTAACTTATTAATAATCATCATTTCCCAGAATTTGGTAAGTCAAGCAGCCTCTAATTTCATCCCCTGGGCCCTAAACTAGTCCTTTCCCCACTGGTTAGGCCCAGATGTTTATTCTACACTTCCTGGATCCCTCGAACAGAGACTTCTTCATCTGGCCCCTTGGTTAGGCATCCATTCTCCATCAAGCTCTCCTAGCGGCTTTCTGCCATGGTCTTTCCCACCTGAGTGCATCCTTCCCCCTTGTTTCTGTGCATTAACAGTTTTTTCCAATGATTTCCCTCATCGGAGAAAGATGTTACATTAGCATCTAGAAGGTCCCTGGAGATGAGTCAGTGTTTACCCATTTTCTTAGTTACAGAAGAGGGGAAAGGAAAGTCAAGGATGGTGACTGACATCACACAACCAGTCACCAGTCCCAGGTTATATTTTCCATCTTTCAATTTTTCAGCTCTTTTCGGCTACATTGCTTTCTCAAAACCCATCTTTTTGTTAGGCATGATCAATAACCTGTCTCCAGAAAAGAGAGTATACGGATATTATACACGTAATTTTGAGAGGCAGGAGGGCCCTTCATCACAATGGCCAAATAATAGCCCCATCCAAAAACCAATGGAGGTAACATCAGCCGATGGTGTGTATTGAAGAACTAATGGTCCACCCACTAAACGTAAGTCCTAGACAAGACCAGAGGCACGGGCCCCCATTCCGCGTGCTGGGACTGGATGCTCTCTATTAAGACTGGCCAACGGGAGAGTGTGGGGAATGGGTGGAGTTAAAGATAACCACCGGAAACCATGCAACTGAAACGTGACCACAGGGGACACATACAGTGACAAGGCCAGCTCTTTCATCCTAGTATATTTTGCCTGCACAGACGTTATGACGGAGCATCCATTTCTCAGACGTCAGGATTCCATTTTCCTCCCAGTTACTGGAGGAGGGAACGGCTTTGGATGCAGAGCAACATTCACTCCACCCCGTGTCAACGATCTGATGCATTTGTTGTTAACTCTGCACACATGGCTTGTGACCATCGGGGAGAACAGTGGAGGATCGTCCACCTCGAAACTCAAGTCAAAGAAGAACCTGTTGGGGCAAAGGGCAGGTGAGATGAAGAATGGTTTTCTGATTGGATGTGAAAGCAGGTAAACTGTCACCATGGTGAGAACCACCCTGGGGACAGGCCTGTGACCTGGGAGACAATAGCCGCAGTTCTCATTCCACCCTTCGGTTCACTTTAGCAGACCCTTACTTGTTTCCTACTGTGCAGGGCAGACTGGCTATTTGGAGGCGTAACACGGCAATCTGATTAAAAGGCCATGCTTTCTCTGAAGCATCTGAATTAGTTATAAGAAAGAACCTTTTCGTTACGAGGAAACCTATAGAACCTCATTCCCTGGGGCAGGCGAAAGGCATCGACACCCAGGTCGAGAGGTCCAGCCTTACTGGAGACGGGAGAAGGCTCAGTGGGTGCGTATGGGCCTCCCGTCACGCTCAATGAATAATCCATGAACGTGACCGAATCTCACATCCCACGTCTGGGCTTGCAAACCTGGAGATGTTTGCGCAGAGCATTCAACTTCACTTTGGTTTTCTGACTTCCCCTAGCGTACAGAAGACCGAGTGGAGGGAAACGAGGACTAGCAGGATGCTGGGAACAATCAAACCCATTCACACCCAGGGTTCAAAGACGTGCAGTAGCCCATGGGCAGCTACGCAGCCGGGAGTTAGTGATAACAAACTGGGCAGAATATCCATGTATTTTTCTATTCCCATAGACTAGGGTCTGGGGCACTATATAGTATCAAAGTTTCCTTCCAGGTCTCCAAGCTGCGCTCATGTCCAGAAACAGGGGTTTCTGACTTAGATTCCATGACCATGATCAAGCTCATACACGTTCACACCTGAGATACAAACCAAGTGACCTGGACAAACAGAACATGGGAGGAAGTAGACAGAGCTGCTTCAAAACAAGACTGCGACCCGCTGAAACAGAGACGCCCAGTGATGCTGTGTTTTCCCCGGCCAGGGTATTTTTTAACACCAGTGGTCCCCAACCTTTTTGGCACCAGGGACCGGCTTCATGGAAGACAATTTTTCCATGGACTAGGGGATGCAGGGGATGGTTGGGGATGACTCAAGCACATTACATTTATTGTGTACTTTATTTCTATTATTATTACATTGCAGTATCTAATGAAATAATCCTACAACCTGAGTTAGATGAATACATGAATGAATAAACAAATAACAAATGAAAGGGGGAAGAACAGTGGGGGAAAAGAAACAGGCTATAGAAAATGGCCACAGGATAGAGTTCAAATTTGCGATGACCTTCACATGATGCGATGCTAATATCCATGAAAGGTGACTCTGGTTGGGAGCAGCACGGCCATCAGCCTCCATTGCTCCAGCTCACACACTCTGAGCTATGAGGCTAAAGCCCTGGGCTCAGCCTCAGGAGGCAGGAAACTCCTTAGATTGGCTCAGCAGGCCGCTGTTAACACAGAAGAACTATTTTCCAGGCATATGAGACAGAGGAGCCTGGAAGTCACATCTCATTTATTAAGTGAGGCTTCCCTCTTCATCCCCCTGGTAGTGATGGGCTTCAAATCCACTCCCCTCATAGCGCCCGGGGAAGCCAGGCCAGCAGGTCTGCCCCACCTTCGTTTCTTGGGGTCATGGCACAGGCACCTCCACTCCAGATCCTTGGAAATGCATTTGGGCTGCAGGACCCACCATGGTCTGTAGCTGTCTGAGATTAGGCCTCTGCAGGCAGCACCTCCACCTCCCCCCTGGGGACATGCCAGGTGAGCAGGTGAGGGGGAGGGCAGGAGGCAATGGTGGACAGCAGGGAGAGGGAAGGGGAGGGGAGAAAGAAGGAGAGGGGAGAGGGAAGGAGAGAGTAGAGTGGGCAGGGCGCAAGTTTCAACAATAGGAAGCCGAGAAAACAGGACCCAGGCCCTGGAAGGGACACCCCGTGCCCAGAACAGACAACACATGTGTATCCAACAGCACCACCATCTCACACTCGACGCTGACTTAGCAGCGACTGTAGGCTCGATGCTGCGAAGTGCTCAGTATGCAAAAAGACAGGCTGCCTCGGCCCTGATTTTCCAAGTTACTCAGGGACCCGACACATACAAAAAGGATAAATGACGATGTAATACAAGGTGGCAGATGCTGAAGAAGCGATTCAGACAACATTTGTCAGAAGGGAGCTGCCTCCAGGGATGGGGCAGTCCCTGGACATTCCTGAGGGAATCAGGCTTGAACTCCCGATGAGTGCCAAGGGGAGAGCAGCGTTTTAAGCTCACAAGTGCCTGCGTATGCAGAGTGTGCGTCTCACACACTGATCAGCTTTCTATGTGCCTGATATTAAAACAAGGACCTGCCCACGAGGAGTTTACCATCGAGCTGAGGACGTATGACTCGTGGGGGAACACTTGCAATCCAAAGCAGCTCCAGACACTATGTTACTGTGAACGATAATACATAATAGTAACATCGTGCCTGGGTAATGCAGTCTACTTGACTTCTGGAGGCAAAAGGGAGCCGCTGCAGGGCTCAGTGTCCACATCTGTAGAATGGGGCTTTGAGAGCACTGAACAAGGTCAGGAATAAAGCAACTGCTGGCAAGTAGAGGGCACCTGAATGTCTCTCCTTCCTCCTCCTCCCCCCTTCCACCAAGGTGATCAGGCCAGAAGAAGGTAGCATTAGATAGGGGCTTTACAAGATGGGGTGCTGGCAAGAAGGACGTGACAGGTGGGGTCCTAAAACAGGAGGAAGGCCCAGATGTAAGCAATGAGAAGCATCTGTGCGGAGAAGAGAGCTGACTCCCTGCAAGGGTGTGAGAAAGCCAGAGGACCGTGGGTTGGGGGAAGAGGGGAGAGGAGCTGGCAAGGTTGACTTGTACACTGGGATGTGAGTGTGTGCACACACACACATGGGTCCGTGCATGTAAGAGCGAGCATGCACGCAAAGGAGCAGGAGCTAGCGTACCTCCATCCTTACGGCAGGAAGAATACCAGGGAAATGCAAAGTGAAGCCAAAGGTGGAAAGAGTTCCAGAAACGAGCGAAAGGCCCAAATAACACTCCAGAGGCACCACGGGATTTAGAAGAACTTAAAAGCAGCAAAGAGATTTGACAATGAGGGGGGTCATTGGATTCCTTCGATACAACCATTTCCCTTAAATGGCAGGGGACCCAATTTTGTGGGTAAACTGAGGAAGAAGAGAGGCAGGACATGATGGCTCCAAAGGCAGCAGAATGAGGACTTCCAAGACATTTGCTTGTTCGCAAATTGAGAATCGAGAGGGAGAAAATCGAATCCAGGGAAAGGAGGATGCTTCAAGTCAGTGTCGTTAATAACGTGTGCAGAAAAGTGAAGTCACCTTGAAGTGACTTGAAGATACTTAGAACTACTGCACCATGCAATGAAATACTATTTGGCAATTAAAAGGGAAGAAGTGCTGATATAGGACACAACGAGGGTGAACCTTGGTGACAGTAGGCTAACTCAAAGATGCCAGACACAAAAGGCCACATCTTACGTGATTCCATTTATATGAAACGTCCAGAAGAAGCAGATCTATAGAGATAGACGGTAGATCAGCAGTTGCTTAGGGCATGAGAGGGAAGGGGGTTTGAGGGATGATGGCTAAGGATGCAGGATTTCTTCTGGAGGCAACAAAATGTTCTTAAACTGACCGTGATGATGGTTGTGCAATTCTGAATATACCCAAAGCCACTGAATTGCACACTTTAAATGGTATGCGTTGTATGGTATGTGAATTACATCCACAGAGCTATTAAAAAATTTACCATGTGCACCCATATGGGTACCAAGGGATCTTTGGGGGTAATAAAAGTTCTATAATTGGATTATGAGGATATCTGCACAACTCTGTAAAGTCACTAAAAATCATCAAATTGTACATTAAAACTGGGGGATTTTATAGGATGTCAATAAA
This sequence comes from Eulemur rufifrons, assembly GCF_041146395.1. Lineage (NCBI taxonomy): Eukaryota > Metazoa > Chordata > Mammalia > Primates > Lemuridae > Eulemur > Eulemur rufifrons. Next base: position 49,597,639 of record NC_090991.1, read on the forward strand.
GTTCTTTAAAACCATAAAAAAAATTTAAGACCTTCACAGTGTAGATAACACACTCCACAATAGAACTGCAGTATATGCAGAATAAAATGTCTCAAAAATATACCAAGACATGTGTCAAAGGAGAAGAGCAGCTCCGCGGAACCACCGTTCGGGTGGCACAAGTTGTGATACACCCCGACTCGCAGAAAGCTCTGGAGACAACGTGGCTCTGATTAGGGGAAGGAATCTCATCACCTCCAAATCTGGCTCCCCTGCCCTCAAGGTACGGCAAATGCCCACGTGGGATGCACACAAAGAAATTAGACTCAGATACGTTTCTCGACAGTGAGAAGTTCCACAGCCCAGGGAGGGAGACGAGGGTGCAGTGATCCGCTTCCTAGGGCCGAGAGGAGGTCTGCAGGCCCCAGGGATGAACCCGGCCCTGAAAATCGCACTGGCCAGTTTGAGCAGGGAAGAGAAGGGAGGAGATTCAACACCAAGGGAGGTGTGTGTTGGGTGGGGGTAGGGGCAGGAAACGCCATTTTTAGCCAATGGATCGGAGAGAACCACTCACTGTAACCAGCGAGGCTTTTTGGGCACCCTGGAGGAAGCGGCAAGGAGACAGAAAAGGATGCCTCTATCTGTCAGCTGCTGAAAGTACAGAATCTGAGGAGCTTCTCTGCCTGCTGGGGACAAGCCACCTAGCCTGTCCTACAGGGACCTCGGAGGGCACGCGTGCAGCCCTGTGATGCTCGGCTCTTTTAAACCCCTGTTCCCTTTTATCAAACAAAAATGGGATGTTCTGCTTTCTTGTTTGTTGAATACAAAAACAGGATTTGGTTTTCCAAACAGAAGATTAAATCTCAGTCCCCAGAGTGCTGCTTTAAACCACACGGGGACCCACCCCTGGGCGCTCCCTGCCCACGGCCCCTTGTTAAGAACGTCCAGTGCAGCCCCGTCCCCCAGCCCCTGGGCCCGTGGTGCTGCTACAGGGCCCCAGGCTTCATCCGGCCTTCTGGCCAGCTGAGGGCTTGGGACATGACCCCAAAGGTAGCCTTCGCTGGCTGTGTCCCTGTCTACACAAACAACTCGCAAGCACGAACCTTTCCCAGAATCAGCACCACCTGCGTAGGCCTGAAATGACACATCCAGGAGGTATAAAGGAGCCACCTGAGGCCTGTGGCCCAACAGGCTCTTCTGGGGAGCGTGCGGGAGGCTGTGTGGACTGCTGAGCTCTAGGCAGTAACAGCATGCCTCTTCCATCGTGGGGTGAAGGGTTTAAAAGGTGTAGACTGGCCCCAAAGTGAGATTCTTCCCAGGTTTCTCCGTTAAATTGCTTAGAAATAGCCCCATCGAGAGCTGACCCTCTGCAGCCAGGTTCTCAGCTCCTGGGGGGAAGATCGCACCTGTTCTCTCTGCTTTGTGTCTCTGCGCCTGGCACGGAGCAGACCCCGTTGATCTGCCTTTGGTAGAATGAAGGACTAGTCTTGCTCCACCCCCTAGGCTGGGCTCTCCCTTGTTGGCCCTGGAGGGAAGGGGGACATCTGGGTGACGGCAGGATTCAGGGGTTCTTGCCTCTAGCTCAGGCTTCTCTGATATCAGCCCTCATCGATCATACCCCTCTCTCACCATCTCCTTCCACAAAATGAATTCTTATAGATGAATGTCTGCGGTTCGCACCAGAGCGGTTGCACTGATTTCTCCGTTTCTTTGTAAACACCATCTTGATACATTTTTATTGAGTCCCCATTTGAATGCAAGGTGCCAGGTATCTGGAACCACTCACGGTCTGTCACCACCCTGGGGTCCTGCACAGAGCTCTGTCCAGTGGCCGATGTCATGGAGAGCTCTGGCCACGCTGGCCAGGTAACGTGAGGCCAGAGGAGGACATGATCCCCTGTTGGGGAGCACACACCCCTTCTCACTCAGCCTAAGCAAACAGTGTGTGGCCATGACTTAGAATCCAGAGTCCAGGGCTGGAAACTGTCTATGACAAAGACACCTGCGCCATTTAACTGCACCCATAAGATTGTAAAAGGAGTGGTTAACCATGCACGAAGATCACGTGCTTTCAAGCAACTTAAAAGCGTGTGTTGATGACTGTGGCAGAGTGGTCCAGCAGCAGGAACCTCATGCTGTAGTCAAGGGACCTGCGTATATAGGACATCTCAGTCATGCCCTAGCTATGGGGACTTGGGTGAGTCTACTTTCCTGATCTGCAAAGTGGGCACATTAGGGTAAACGAAATAATCTCCAAAGTCCCCTTCATCGCAGAACTTTTCATCCTATGACACATAGATGAGTAACTGTGACAACCGACAAATACCAGGTCTGTTCTTATAACTCCCTCCTGTGCGTGTAAATATTTTGATACTATTTACAGAGGCATGTGGGTTGGCGGGGAAGGGGGCTCAGTTTTCACATGCTCCACAACCCTCCCCTCTTCTTTTGGTGACGGCATCCTGCTGTTCTTTGAGAAACCCCCCACCACCTCCAACCATGTGGTCTTGACGGAACTGCTGAACAAGCCCCGAGCCCCTCACATCCAGGCTGCAGGTGAGGCTGCAGCTCACGCTTGTCTACCCTCAACTGCCTCGAGCCTGGTGGGCATCCCAGGACCCTACATGAAGGCCAAGCACAAGGGAGGCTGCTGGGCTGTTTTATAAGGACACTAATCCCAGTCGTGAGGGCTCTACCCTCATGAGCTAATCATCCCCCAAAGGCCCCCCACCCCCCCCCGCCTCCCGCCATATCATCACCTTGGTATTTAAGCTTGAACATGTGGGTGCGGGACAGGGAGGGACACAAACATTCAGACCACAGCGATCACTGAGTGTAATTTTAAAGCTCTGTAGTAAAAGATTTTTCTAGGGGAAAAAACTGTTACCTAATCAGCAACCCACCTGGATCTCAGAAAGGAGGGGCTGGGCATCTTTGCGCATACGAGGTGCAGTCACGGAGAGGCTACACCTAAAACCCACAGGTTAGCCTCCTTCCCTGCCCTGTTCCATCAGTGGTGTAATCTTTGCCCAGTGACACTTTCTCTGAGCTTCACTTTCAAAAGCTTAAAACAAAGGGGTGACCTATATTATCTTTGAGGTCCATTCCAACTCTAAAATTCTTTGTCCAGTGGGGAAAAGTTTTTTTTTCCCCCTTAACAAAAAGGTATTCTATCTCATCCTCCTTTTCAACCAGACACTCGCTTTTTTTTTTTTTTTTGCTCTTATCCTTCCACTACTGACCAGATGATAAGCTCTCAGGGGTCAGAGACCATGTCACGCAAGTCTTTTGTACTCAACTATAATAGCTTGGTGTGATGAATATAGCAGAGGCTGTCAGATGAAACAGTGTAATTTTGCCATAAAATATATTGAATCTAAAGCAAAGCCTTATATCTATAAAGTGATGAAATTGCATCCACAATAAAAATTCTATCAACAAAGCCGTCTAACAATACAAGGCTTTGGAGAGAGCTATTATTTCTACCAACGAACTTAGTGGACCACTGCATAAACTACCTTTTTTTCCTCCCCCTCAGCTTGGCCTTAGTATAAATGATACTGCATATCCTTTTGTCCATAAAAATAAGAAAAACTAAACATATTATTATGCTTGGAGCAAAAACTATTCCCTAAGTTCATCTTAGTTTAACTGGAGATCGTTCCTGAGGGAAGAAAGTATCTGGGCAGTCAGTTTGATGGGTTGGCAGACTTTTTCCTTCAGTAGGGTCAGGTTTAAGAATCATCACCATGGTATCCTAGGCATTTTGGTTGCAATTTGAAATCAGAGCAACCATAAAAATTAATGTAAATTTGAATGATTTAGAATCTACAGTCTAGGTGGATACAATCTATAACAAAGATATCTCAGAAATTTAATTGCGTCTGAAAGATTGCAAAAGACATGGTTAGACACACAAGGAGAAAATGTGCTTTTAAGCAACTTAAAAGCATTTGCTGATGAGTGAGACAGAGTGTACAGTGACAGGGGCTGCATGCTGCAGTCAAAACACCTGTTTTTGGTCCCCCATCTGCCATGACCTAGCCTTTAACAAGTCATCCAGTTTCTTGATTTGAAAAGTGGGCATATTAGGGTAAAATAAATAATTTTCCAAGTCCCTTTATATGATGAAGTTTAATATTCTATGATACATGGATGAAAATTACAATGATAAACACCGGGTTTGCTTTGTAACTCCCTCCTCGGTGTGTGTAAATATCTTGATACCACTTAAAGAGGCATTGTGATTGGTGGGCTCAGCATCCCTGCCCCCTTCTTTTGGTGACAGCATCCCACTTGTCTCTGAGAAAGCCCCTACTACCTCCATCCTATGCAGTCGTAGCAGGATTGTTGAACAAGCTGCTCCCAACGCCCTCGTGTTAGCCTCTCTAAGACCTGACCCAGGCGAAGCCAATCCTATTTTCTCCTCCAGAATGGACCTTTGAGTTGCATGATCCAGGGGCAGAAAATGGTTGTTAAGTCATTCTGATGTCATCCCTTCGAAGAGACTGCCAATTAGCTCACCTCTATTGGTGCAGATTTTGGGATACCTTGCAACTGGTCTTCCACAGCCTGGCTATTCCATTTTTCCTTAGATTCTTTGAGTTGCTCTTTATACCCCTGATGAACTTCATGGGATTTAGCTCACCAGTGCTGACCTCTGTTGCTTGCAACCAACAAATCCTAATCCACGCAGAGCTCTTTTCTGGGTCCACATTGTAGGACTTTAATTTGTACTTTGAAGTAATAAAATTGGATTCATTTTAAAGAACTTTAAAAACTTAGATTTTTTTTGGGGGGGGTCTAATTAAGACATCTCTCTTCTCTAATTAGAATAAGTAAAGTTACTGTGCATTCTTAATCTCCTGCTACCGTGGACTGTACTTGATTAATGTGGTAAAGCTGTCTGGTTCTTTGCCATTCTGGACCTGAAGACAACCACATTCAAGGGTCAGAGCCCGGAACTAGCTCCATCCTGCCCTATAATCTTGGCTATCACCAGAATGCCGTGGAACTCTCGGCAGCACCCAGTCTACCAAGTGTGCCCTGGAGAGGAAATCAGAAGCTGATCCCTCTGTCTCTCAGCTAAAAGTCCATCGTGGCACTGCCTGGGCTGCTTCTGCCAGGAAAGCGCTGAGCATCTTTGTGGCCGGTGGTCCAAGATACGCCAGGAGCCCAGACTACCTTACCCTGGAGAGAGTGAAATGCTTCTCTCGTCAGGATGGGGTGGGGCAGAGCGAGGCTGCACCCCCACATCCCGTTAACAAACGCTGAAAACAGCATGTGGTCTTGTGAACCAACATGTGAAACTTGACACTGATGGTGCTACTTATTATGGGATAGGAGGCTATGAGGATGGCTTCCTTGACAGAGCAGAGCAGGACATAGAATGGGACTTACCTGGTGTCAGAACTGTTCCTGATAAAGACTGCTGACGTTACCCTCCTGGTCTACCTTCTAGAACAACCCTGCAAATCTAATACAGTAGCCACGTGTGGCTATTTATATTTAAATTAATGAAAATTAAACAAGATTACACATCCAGTTCCTCAGTCACAGTGGCCACCTTTCCAGTGCTCAAAAGCCCCAGGGGGCTAGTGGCTGCCAACTGGACAGTGTGGACACTGAGTATGTCCATCACTGGACAGCGCCGGTCTACTGAGAAGAGCTCGACCTTTCTGCAGGACATGATAAGGAGCAGTCCTTCCAAAATGGTGCAGCTCGCCAGTGGTCCCATGGAAGGCGGAAAGACCGAGGAGGAAACTGTATTGAGGACAGCCCTGGAGGGAGTTGTCAGAGTGCACCCCGAGGATGCAGCGGTTTCTCCCTACTCGGGCCAAGCGAGGGCCACTCCCAGAGATGTGCTTGCGGAGGCTGGCACGTTCCCCTGGAGAACTGTTCTCTGAACACATCCTGGGAGAGTCCCGAGGGGAGAAGGTAGCTGGGAGAACTCCAGTGGCCAACTGAGGACAAGGGCTGCCCTAGGAGCAGCCTGCAAAATTTCCATAAGGCAAAGGGACAAGTTCATGCTTTGGAAGGGGTCTAGATACGATCTATAAAGCTTCACCCTGGGAGGTCACCTGCATGTGCAAACTGACTCTCATAGAATCTGTGCAGAGGGGACCGTGGCAGGGTTACTGACAGGGTGCCCTACCCATCCCAGTGGGTATTCCCATGAGGCGGCCCTGAAGAGCCCTCAAAATTAGGACCCTAAGAGAAAAAGGTCCACACTAGAGACACTGTTACTTTGAAGACACCAACATTAAATTACACCTGGAACCTTCAGGGAAGGCCCTTTGGAACCCACCACCCAAACACATCACCTCCCTCTTCTCTCCTCCTTCAACCCCAACGAATGAGCTAGGCAAGCAGGGTGGGGGGTAGAAAACCAAGGAGGGTAGACCACCCCCGTCTCCCCCACTGCAGCCCTCCGAGGCTAAGTCAGACCAGGCGCTGCTGGGGGAAGGAAGGCGTGCTGTCCTGACCCAGACACTGACGCTGCATTGAGACTGGGCCCCGGGCAGTGCACGTGACGGTGAAACTGCTCATCAATTCCTAAAACTTACAGGAAAATGTAGTATCTGCCCACGAAGTCAACCAGGGGTAGGGAAGGGCGAGCCAACAGAACAGGTGAGGAGGACGCTGATGTGAGAAAATAAAGCTGTTCTAGCATTTCACTGCACAAACCCAGAAGGTTCCAGAAGGAATGGAGGAGAAAGGTACAGCCCAGGTAGGATGGTGGGGTGCAAGAATGCATGAAGGGAAATGGCAAAAGCACAGTATGAGCAGTGACGTGGGTGACCTGCTGCTCCTGTGACACGGGTCATTAGCCACAGGGACGCTGTGAGGCTGGGACAAAGTCCCACTTCACACAGCGGAAAGGCAGGCTCGAGACGCTCGGTAACTCACCCAGGAACACCCGTGAGCAGCGGAGCCAGGACTCAACCCCAGGTGCCTGACCATTATCCTGCCCCCTCTGCAGGGAGTGGTCTTGCGTGGGGCTCCTTTCCAAGAGGTTGCTCAGGCACATCACTGGTTCCGAGACACTTTGACAGGCCACTGTGTGGGGCAGAGGCTGCTCTTGCCTTCCAATATCCATTCTGCCCTCTGCCTTCACAAGAGAACATTGTGTACGAGAACTTTCCAGAAAGCAAAGCAACAGCATTTGAAGTTGTCCTCCTTGGTACTACTCTCTGAAGGAAGACGTGATGGCTGGAGCTCCCGGGGCAATCCTGAACTATGAGGTAACCTTAAAGATCAAGGCCATATGCAAAATAAAAAACTCAAAGGGGCTTTTGTCCCTAAAAGTGTTTTACAGTTGCCATATCTGTGGACTGGCTGTCTCTGCACTTCTTCTTAACCCATTGTTTCATTTTTCTGTATGTGTGGCCAACCCCTTAGCCTAACTCAGAAGTCAGAAATCCCATTAGGGCGAGTTTACCTGGGTCTTCAAAGTCCCATGTGTTTTCATTCAAAATTATCTGTCCACATTTCTGTGGGCTGAGAAAAGTTCCTGAAGGTGGTTGCCCAGGTGTAGAGTATATTTTTGCTTTCATGACTATATTCGTCCTCAGATTGGACTTGAACTTGGGGATCCCTACGTCTTGGGAAGTACAGGATGTTCTAACAGGAATGAACTTCCAGACATAGCTTTGATCACTGGTGAATCAGAGAGTTATTTTTTCAAACATCTCTTTGCTGTTTCTTTTGCTCTATCTTCCCACCCCCATTCCCCTGCTAAGGGGAAAAAAAATCAGCCAGGCAAGAGTACATCCAATTCCCTTTCTTAATTAGAAGCAAAACATTTGGAAGCTGTGGCACAATCGCTTGAAGAACATTTGCAAATTATCTCCGAGCACAAAGCCAGCATATTAAGGAAAGCAACGGGGGTCGCAGAACACGTTCCAGGCTAATGGAGAGGCTGGGCCAGATTTGCAGAGGTGCCTGTCAATCACGGCTGGGGGCTCCTAATCCCCGCACACAGGGCTGCCCGTGCACGGAGAAGGGCTCATGTGAAACAAAACAGGCCCCAGCTCTCCCAGGTGTCAACAGCACAGCTATGAAATCTATCATCCCAAACTAAAGCTCTAGAGGCCTAATGGGTTTTACGGAAGCATTCAAATAAATAATCACTTCCTGGAACTGGAGATTAGATTTCATACACCAGAGGCCAGGCCCAAGCTTAAGGGGAGAGAGATGAAGAACAGAGTTCTTTTTCCAAAAGTAAAATTTACTTCTAATCCACTAACAAGCATGAAAATAGCTCCTTCCAAACTCTGTGGTCTGGGCAAGAAAGTAGTTATCTGGATCCTGATCATTTTCTGACTTCTGGGGTTCTTGATGTTAGATGACGAACCGTCGGCTGTGGAAAATCCTGGGGTCTCTGTCCCTAGAAAGTGTTGAGTCAGAACAGGCTGTGGCTTAGTCTGTCTGTGTCGCCATAAAGGAATACCTGAGGCTGGATAATTTACAAAGAAAAGAGGTTTATTTGGCTCACGGTTCTGCAGGCCGTACGAGAAGCCTGGTACCAACATCTGCTTCTGACAAGGGGCTCAGGAAGTTTCCACTCATGGCGGAAGGTGAAGGGAGCCACGTGCAAAGAGGTCATGTGACAAGAGAGGGAAGGAGAGGGAGGGGGAGGGAGAGGGGAGGGAGAGAGAGAGAAGGGGGAGGGAAGGAGGAGGTACAGGCTCTTTCCAACAACCAGTTCTCCTGGGAACTAAGAGAGAGAATTTGCCACTGGGAAGGCACCACGCCATTTATGAGGGACCCGCCCCCAGGCCCCAAACTCCTCCTACCAGGCCCCACCTCCAACACTGGGAATCAAACTTCAACATGAGACTTGGTGGCGCCAAAAGAACCATATCCAAACCATAGCAGGTCGGCACACAGAAAGTGCTCAATGGATGTTGGCCATGACAACATCACTACCTCCCAAGACAAACCAGAGTATTTCATTTTTACACAGTTCTAACTGTGAAAAAGTTATTCCTTATACTGTGTTAGCATCTATTGCCCTATACCTTTCACTCCTGAATTCTACTTCCGGCCTGGGAGTGAACCTAGGACAAACCTACATTCTCTTCCCCATGGTGGTCCTCCCAAGGCATAAAGTAGTTTGCACCACCGGTGTCTTCTTTTGTCCAGCCTGAGAGGTCCAGTTATCTTAGCCACTGATCCCGTGGTGTTGCCAGCCCAGCCGGGGCTCTTGTCTGCAAGCCCAAGGGTGTGGCTCTCTCTTCTGTCTCCTAGCTCATTGGACACCTGGAGGAGGACGCACTCCTCCAGGTGTGGACAAGCAACTGCTGGTGGAGCAGCTACGCTGACAGGAGCGACTTCACAAGGTGGCCTTAGACCCCCAGGCTACCTGACGCCTTGCAAGGAGGAGGTAAGCAGTGAACGATTCTTGAATCAATGAATGACAGAATGAACAATTAAGCCTATTAAATTAAAGCCCAAATTCTTTTTCCTGATCCTGAATATACTTTTATCCCTTCTTTGAGGGATCTAATTTCAGGACTCTGCTTAGGTCTGCGTACGTTCATTCCTTGTTTGAGCTCATCAGCATTCCAGCCTGTTGAGAGCCTTTGGTTTAGTGACTCAATCATCCCCCAAATTACCCGTCCCTCCCAGCTTATGTCAACCATGAATTAATTGTTACGTCATCAGTGTATTCGTCTGAGTGATTAGATTATATTTGGCTTAGAATCACATTACAAGTTTTTAAGAAGCAGGTTAAATGCCTTCTGTCCAGTCTTCTTCCCTGGATGGAAGATGTTACAGATTGAATTACATCTCCCCAGAATTCTTATGTTGAAGTCCTAACTCCCAATACCTCACTCTGTGAGCTTATTTGGAAATACGGTGGTTTGCACATATAATCAGTTACGTTAGAATGAGGTCATGCTGGAATAGGAGGGCCCTAATCCACTATTACTAATGTTCTTATAAAAAGGGGACATCTGAACACAGAGGGAAGACGATGTGAAAAGACATAGGGAGAAGACGCCACCTACAAGCCGTGGAGAGAGTCCCGGAACAGACCCCTCCCCCCGGTCCTCCGTGGGAACCAGCCCTGCTGACCTTGGTTTCACACTTCGGGCCTCTGGAACTGTGAGACAATCAGCTTCTGTTCTTCAAGCCCCCAGTCTGTGGAGATTTGTTCTGGCTGCCCTAACAAACTCATACAGAAGAGAGGGACCAGGTGGCTCACCCCACCTCTCTGCTCAGCAGGGAGTCATGCAGGGACCATCCCCATTTCAGGGAGGAACAAAACCAACCCTGAGAATGAGTGCAGGTGAGCCTCTACCTGCCCAGTCCCTGCAGATGTGGAGCATTCAGAAACCAAAGGCCAGCCTATGACAATGACAACGGTACAAACCACTTAATGGTGCACTGATTGCATTTCAGGCTGTTCCAATTGCTTCCGCAACCATTTGGTGGATCCCAAACCATCTGGGGAAATAAGCGGCACGGAAGTTATTGTTTCCATTTTGCAGAAAGGAAATTAGAGTTAAGTCAAATATCAGCTCAAGGGAATGACATTAGACAGTGGTCAGCTCAAAACGAGATGCCAGAGACAAATATTCCTCTCGGTTTTAAGAGGCTCACACCACCCTGTGCTCCTCCGTGCTGTGCTGCCCCAAAACTCAGTCCCCCAAACCTGTGCAAGGTCCTGTGCTCTGAGCCTCCAGAGTGGGCTGAACCACACATGCTTAAGGGAGGAGGACTCAGGGGAAGGCAGGTGAGACGACAACAACAGGTATTCTGAAGCCGGAAAATAAAACCTCCTGAGGCTCCCTTCAGTTGACATTAAGCGGGAAGATCACGGGCAAGTGACCTGGGTGATGTGATGTATGGACAATCGTAATAAAAGCAGTCCTTCTTCCTATTAGAAAAAGGAGCTGCAGGAGAAATTGCCCACTGTAGAATGAATGATCTTTGACTATTTTCCCCTCTGGACTCTGAAACTGCCTTCCAAATGACAGAATTTCGTTGTGTCCAAAGGGTCACCCGGAACCCTGGTGTAAGTGACCGGGATGACCCATCCTCCTGTATACATTTGTAGCCATCTTAAGCAAAGTGAAACAAGAGAATCTTTAGGGCCTTCCCAGACCCTCCGCTAACTTTCCTCCTGCCTCCCCTGTCTCTTAGAAACTGGGGGGCAGGGGAGGAAGAGGGGAAGGAGACACGGGTGAGGCTGCAGCTGCCTCCAGGCAGGTCAGAGCACAGGGTCTCCCTCAGCAGTTTGTGGGTTGTCAGGGCTACAAGTGGCTGTGGGGCACGAGGGACAGGTCAGGGGCCAGGACATCCGTGAGGCTCCAGCTCCAGGGCAGCTTGGCGGAGATCAGGTCTTTAACTTCGATGGGGACACAGGGAGGGAAAACACCGGGAAGGAAGCAAACGTGCTGAGTTGGGGACATCTCAAGGACATGGGAGCAGACGTGCTCAGCAGGCTGACCAGCAGAGAGACCCGGGCCCCTGCTCTCTCTCCCCTTCTCCATTTGTCAAAGTCCTTTGCATCTTTTGCTGTCTAAGCTCCCCCCAGCGTCCCCGGACTCCGGCCCCCCAGGACACACACCCCACACAGAGTGAACGCTCCCTCCTCTCTGCTCCCGGCGCGGTTTTCTCCACGTCATTAGCGCAGCAGTCTTGTCCCCTCGCAGCTTGTGTTTCCAGCCCGCTTCCTTGGCTGAGCGACCCTCCAAGTTCTGAGACACCCCAGTAAAGGGACAGAACTGAGTGTGTTCAGGAAGGTCACCTAGGGGAGCAGGGATCTGTGCAGGGCCAGGGGATGGGGAAGGGAAGCCGGTCAGAGGGTCTCAGAACACGCGTGATGCTACTCACAAGGAACGTGCAGGCGGGAGGCAGGGAGAAGAGGAGACAGAGCCATAGAAGATAGAAGGCTGCAGAGGGCAAGAGGAGATGCACACACAATGCATGCACACACACACATGCACACACACATACACTTGCATGCATGTGCAATTCTTCAAGCTCCCGGCAGGCATCCAGCATCAGGAGCTACAACTGCTACCACTGATAAATGAAGAACTTAAATTCCCACTGGGGGGCGGCGAGGGGGAGCATTTGCGGTACCACTCCTGGATGTCGCCCCTTCCAATTCTTCAGTCCCCTGACACAGCAGCATGGAGCAGACGTGATCACTTGTGGCTTCAACAAGGAATCTCTCGAGGATGACTGCGTAAAGGATTTTTTCTGAATCTCAAACAGCAGAGTTAAGAAGAGGGTGTCTGGGTCTATTAATTACCACCAGCTGAAATGTGAAAATAAAAGCGGGAGAAGGGAAAAAGAGGGCAAGCTGCTATGAATATCCAAAAAGAAAATCCCAACAGCATGAAAAGAGAAAAGTTGGGACAATAAATGAAAACTTAGACTTCAATAAAGTTGGAATAAGTTGTGGCATAGAAAGAGGGTGGGTACGGGGGTTACACAGACGAAAAAAGGAAATCAGGATTGAAATGGCTGCTTACTTCTGCCTTCTGTCTATAGCAGAAAGCGCACACGGATACAAAGCACAACTCAAAGCCCTGTTTGTCAACGCAGGTATGAACCCAGCTGTGTCTTGGATGACACATCAATTTGGTAAAAATTCACACAGAAAAGATGATACTTTCTTCCAGTTGTCAAAGCAAAAATCCTTTACTCTTCTTCTGTCCAGCAACCCGAAGAAAAACAAGGGAATTTGTGGCTTGGTTTCCTTGACAACCTTATCTTTGCTCCAGACACCATCCCCTGTCTCTAAGCAACAGGGCACACTTCAGAATTACCAGGAGCTAAAACCCAGCACTGATCCTGAGTCCTTTTGGACTAAGCAAATCAGGGCAGAGCCATTGGTCCCTCACAAGGCAGAGTCCAAGGAGCCATGGAAAGAGGCACGACCCCAAACACCCTCACCAAACCCCACACACACCCCGGAACTGCCCCAGCATCCTCAGTGCCTGGAGTTCCACCTCTGTGCTCTCAACACCTTGACTTACTCCCCTGCGCTCTCCAGGGGGACAACTCAGTCCATCAGCTGACTTTTCCCACACCCCTCATTCCCAACAGAAAAGCCCTAGTGGCTCCGGTGTGTAGGGCACAGAAAGGAAAGCTAGGGTGTGTAGGGCACAGAAAGGAAAGCTAGGGCGTCACTTTGACGTCCTGATTTTGTAAACAAACGTCCAGCCTGGAGAAAAGTGTTTGATTAAAAGAGAATGAGAGAAAATGCCTGTATTGCTGTATTGCCATTTAAGAAGATGTCATTTGCACCTGAAAACAGGATTTAGAGATTTTTTTCCTCCCCCCACCAGCACGCCCCTACCTCTTCCCTAACGTCTCCGAGCCAGGAAGTATTTCTGAAAATACAGAGAAGAGAAATAAATGAACGAACTATCTGGAAATGACAGCTCTGAACTTTAATCAGAGCGAGAGAAGAGAGCTGATGAGCACGAAGCTCTGCAGCTGAAAGGAAATGGAATTTGGAAGTGGAAGGGGCTGACAAACGGTGCTTTTAACTGCCGCATCCAATAATCAGTATAACTGCTATTTATCAGGTACCTTTATTTCTCAAACAGGCTCCTGGCTATGACTCTATTGTATCCTCACATCACCTGTGAAGCAGGGAGGAGGGCTGGAAATTATGCACCTTCCAGAGAAGCAGTGAAATCTCACCTCGGAGAAGCTGTTCTCATGTGCAACCCCATAGTTATTTTCCATATAAGTCAGAAACCGTAGATTCTGACTTCCATCGCTTGCTTGTCATTGATAACAGGTATGTGGGTTGTCTGAGTTGCTATAATTCCAGGGCAATTTCCAGACTTAGTTTTATCCATGAGCTTTGAGATCATTTCCAATTACATTTTCCAGCAGCCCATCAACCATACTGACCCATGGGAGGGTCCCTCCTTGTTCATTCTCTCTTGAGTAGAGTTACTAAGGAGAAGAGTCTGAATTCCTTTGAGTTCCATTGACAATATCTTTGTTGCCGAAGAGGAAGAAACAACAGCCTATAAGACTGAGAGTGGAGCTTAAACCACATGGAAGGGCTGCAAAGGTCTACCTGCTTCGGACACCTGTGGAACCATGAAAACTAAGAAGAAGTGCTGTCCTGGAGGCGGTGGCCGGGGAGCAGGGGAGCGACTACAGTAGTAGGTCATTCTAGTAATACTGCAGGATGTTGGGCACGACAAGCGTTGGCATAAGATCCGAGACGACAGGAAGTGGGATCGGATGTACACTCTGGTCTACTGCTAACTAGTGCAGGAACAGACAGAACAACCACTTACTAGGATGACACCCTGAATGCGGATGTGGTGTGGGCCCTTTGGGCAGGTAACATCCAAAACACACACGTCACGGGCTTGTCTGTTCTTCGAAGAGCTGAACCACGCACTGAAGAACCGGTGCTTAGATTCATCACAAGCCCCCTAGGGGCTTCACAGAGACTGATTTGGCAGACTTGCACCCCCTGGCCTGGTCTCTGGGAGCAGCCTATGTTTTTCTGTCCTCTCCCCCAAACCCTCAGGCTGAGCTCATCACCTCCGAATCTGCCTCCATGTCAACAAGGAGCCCAGAGCCCAAAGCGATGAAAGTTGTTTAAGTCAAGTCATGACACATCTGTGCTAAATGGGGATCTCAGCTGGCAATTACCACCCTGAAAAGTGGGGCAAACAACAGTGTGAGAAATGGACCTAGAAGCACATTTAGGTGTCATTTCATGCATTGTATTTAATCAGGGAAAGGGAAAGAAAATGGAATTTTGATTTCAGAATCCATCCTCGGTTAATGGTTATTTGCAGAACAAGTAACATTTTAATTATTTTCAACTCCACACCGTAACAGCTATCAAGGGAATGGAGACAAAATAGAATAAACAGGGACTTATTAAATACATAATTAATGTGCACTAAAATTAGCATATATGAATACGAAGGAGCTGGGACTATTATAAAGTGTGCAATTCAAATGTTATCAATTGATTAAACTTGTTATCCGCTGGGGCTTTGGAACAAATCAGGCCTCCTCAGCGGGGGAGACAGAGATCCATCAGCAGATGAGACAATTTCTTGGTAGACCATCCTGCTTGCAAAAGTGCCAGGTATTTCTATAAAACCCCAAATTTTAGAAACACTATGAATCTCTCTACAGTGAAACAAAAGCAAATCAAGCTCTTGTCAAAGATCAGCATCCAGCCAGCATGGATCTGCGGGACTCTGGAATTTCTACTTAGTGACACAATAATGCCTTTGATTCGTGAGGACTGCAGTCGCTGACACGTCCGCAGTAGGGGCAGGAAAGGGTCCAAATGTCTCTCTCCTTGCAGCTTTGCCTGTGGTAGAGCCGTCCAGCTACCCACAACAGCTAGATGAAATCTAGCAGAAAAGACCATGCCCGACACGGACTCTCTGCCCTGAACTCACGGCTGTGGCCACATCCACCCCTAGTAACCTCATTAACTATTGGGAAGAAAGACAGCAGTCTGGGATCCAGCCTGCGGCTTTGACCCTTTGGACTTGCCTCCCACAGAATGTTCCTACTGCCCCCTCCCGCCCCCTGTACCCTGGATAAAAATTCTGGCAACCAGTCCTACAAGCCTAGGGTTAAATTGCAACTCTTAAAGCAGTAGACATGAGTTTTTAAATGGCACCATCTTCAAAGTCTGCCGTGTTCACCATGCCGTGCTCTAAAGCTGTGGTCCCCAGTCCCCTGGCCGTGGCCTGTTAGAGACTGAGCTGTGCGTCACCACCTGAGCTCCGCCCCTCTCCTGCCCCCATCCGTGGAAACATGGTCTTCCATGAAACCGGTCCCTGGTACCAAAAAAGGTTGGGGACCGCTGCTCTAAAGGTTTTCACTTACTCCACTGACTTCCTGTGACTACCAATTCATTCCACATTGCATTATAGCGTGTGTGTGTAAATTTTGTCTCCTCTGTTACACTGCAAGCTCTTGCAAGCAGGGATTGACTGTGTTTTATTCTTTTTTTGTATCTCTCAGAGCACCTAGATCTGTGCCATCCACTACGGAAGCCGCTAGCCACAGACAGCTACCGAGCACTTGAAATACATCCTGTATCACTGACAAAAAGAATAATTTTAAGTTAAATTTAAAAACCGAAGATATATATTTTTTCTGGTAAACACAGCCTTGTTTTGGTATGACTACATTTCACCTTAACCGTTGAAAATTTAGCATCCAAACTGAGATGTGCCAGAAGTATAAAATACACACAGGATTCTGAAGAATGTAAAATATCTCAATTTTTAAATATTGATTTCATGTGCAAATGACAATATTTTGGCTATACTCGGTAAGATAAAATATATTTTTTATAATTCATTTCACCTGCTTTTATTTTTTTGACATGGCTACCAGAGAGTGTAAAACTCTCTATGCATTTGGCACTGTGTTTCTATGGGATGGGGTGATCTAGAGGCACCACACACAGCCCGTGTCCAGGAAGTATTGGCTGGTTGACTGACTGGTTGAACACTAGGAACAGATTACTGTATTCCCTCTCACCTGGTCTCAGGCTCCATTAAGACCAAACAAAAATATTTTACAGGCACTGTATCTGGAGTAGAAAACTAACCTGTGCCCAGGAAACAGAATGAAGAAAACTGGCAACACAGGAATAAAATCACTCGTGCCGATTAATAAGCCCCCTCCTTTTGAAATGGATTGAAGGGCAGTGCAAGGATGGGTTATAAAACGGAAGCATGCAGACATGCAGATGTAAGAATGCGTCTCCTTCTGACCACTCCTGGGGCTCTGCGCCCCCTGGCTGCCAGGGAATCACACAAGATACACACGGCAAATGACACCTACTGTTCCCACAGGGAAGCAAAGCTTTTCCAGGCACTGTGCTCTAAAATAAACGTCTCATTTAGGGGCACTGGGTGATGAATGGGGCAAAGGCTCTAAGCAAAAATTTGACAATAAATGCTCCAGTGATTTTCCTACGAGAGTTAATACCCTGAACCATTGAGTCAGGGGAGGCTGTCGTGAGAGGGGCTGAGCTGACCCAGACCAGTGCTGTCACCCTGGGCGGTGGTGGGGGGAAGAGAGGGTGGCTCTTGGCAGATAACACCTAACACCCAGAGGAGAGGAGGATGAGCTGGTTCTTTTAGCCCTTGGCACAACCCTTTCCATTCCCCCCCCAACGTCTGACACCCTGATGCTCAGAAACACAATCTAGTCTCCACCCTGTTCTGTCCCCCGAACTCAAGAAATAAGAGAAGCAAACCAGGGCCGACAGGATCAAGAGACTGCCAACACAAGGATGACTCTGTACCATCCCTAACTGATTTGCAAGTTTTGATATTTAAATTATTTTATTCATTATATCTTTGTGACACACTGTACGAGAACAGCTGTCTTAGACTGTCTTCCCAAAATAGAACTCCTCCCAAGGAAAGCTTGGGTAGGGCCTAGATAGCAAACAGTTTAAGAAGCTACTTTTTTTTTTTCCCCTTTGCTAAGAGTCTAGCACAGTGCTGTCCAATAGAACTTTCTGTGATAGGAAATGTACTGTATCTGTGCTGTCCAACACAGAAGTCACTATAGCACGTGTGGCTACAGAGCGCCTGACACATGGCTAAGTACAGATGAGGAGCTAAATTTCAACTTTGATTAATTTAAATTTACATTCAGAGAGCTACAGGTGGCTAGTGGCTGTGTTACTGGGCAGTGCAAGTCTAAAAGGTCTTACTGAAACCATGTTCTAGCCAATACTTACTTGGCCATGGTAGAAAGACAATTGGGAGTTACTGGAAACTTTGAGTCCTAATATAAAAACGTGTTCAAATTCTCCTGCTTTAATTTTTTCTTTAATTTACATAATAGGTAGGAGGGTGGCATAATATAGTAAATGTGGAAATGAGTTTTGATTTTAACCCTAATCCGGGTGCAGCCTCAGACTGTGACTTTGGCAGTAGCATCCTTGACCTGAAGGCCAGAAAGCAGGGTCCAGGCACCCGTGGGTCGGTAGCCTGTGGCAGGAGATGACAGGGAATCGCACAGTTGCCCTGCCACTTTTATTTGGGATCACGCAGGATTCCCACAGTTGCAATTTTGCCCTCTGGGCGTTCGTGCCAGTTCTCATGCTCGAATCCAACAGCGTCATTTGGAAGTGCGCTCCCAGCTTCTGCGACGGTGCACACCCGAGAACACGCTATGTTGAACAAAATGTCATCCCGTACAGGAGCCTGTGCTAATTATAATGTCAGGCTTCCCACTGAGATACAGATAATTAAGGGAGAATATTACAGTGTTTTCAAACTCCGGGAGCAACTGAGAAGCCATCTTCAGATGTAACCTACTGGAGACGACAATTAAAGCCATCTGAGGCGTCCTCATTTAAGACCCCCGTGACCAGAACCAGACGATCTTTGAGGATGAAAGAGAAGTGAAGGCAAAAGTAGGAGGGAGGTGGGGGCTGGGAGAGGAGGTGGAGGGGAATTAATGTTCTTCGGGTCCTGCTGTGTTCCGAGAACCACAGTACACACTTCACAGCAGAAGACACAGCAGGTGGGCCTGCCTGTCGCTCCTGCTCCCACCTCAATGATCACTGAGCTGCAAGGTAGACACCAGCTCCACTAGCTCCACAGTTACCTAGCTAGGAAAGCACCTGGTGACCCCAGGATCCAAGTCCCGGCCGCTCTGACTCTAAAGCCTGTGTTTGTCCCATGCCACCAGCTGACCATCTGCTTGGGTCCTGGACCATCCTTTGGTGGTGGTGCTGGTGGTGGTGGTGGGTGGGCACAGGCCTCACGGGCACTCATGTCACACAGAGTCTCTGCAGAGAGCCCACGGTGGTGGGCCCTGCGTAGCGACGAGGTTCCCCGTCCAGGTGTCCCTTCCCAAGTCTCCCTGCTGAACCGAGCCCGAGGCATCTGGACCGAGAACTGCGCCAACACGCTGACGTGGTGCTGCAGACGTTAACATTTAATGTGGCAAGCTTAAAAAAAGCAGAAAGCATTTCCTGAACTTCTCTCTGAAAAGCTGTGTGATCCACCAGCGGAAAAGAAACACAGAGCTCGCCACAGCGAGAGGCAGATGGAGGCTGCATGCTGAGGCCGAGCGTGGGTCAAGCTCGCCCCACAACTGGTCGCGTGACCCTGGGCTTCATCTTTAAACTTCCTGGGCCTCAGTTTCCAGAATGTAAAACAAGGACACAAATATCTAAATAATATACAGGGTGCACTTTATACAGCGTCTGGAACTTCCTAAGGTCCCAGGGAGAGGCAGCCTTTCGTGTTATTAGTGTATTTTATCATGGCCAGTAACGCGGGCTTTGCCCAGCACTCCACCCACTCATTCACAGAACCTGGTCGGCGGCTACTGAGAAGGCCCCTCCAGTTTCTGGAAGCAGAGCAACGTGAAGTGGAAGCTGTTGTGTCAGTGTTTTTCCTGGAAAGATCCACATCTAATAATAAGATTTTCTACCCCATCTTTGCCGCAGGAAAATGAAGAGTCAATGAGTTCTTTCTCGCGGCTGTTGGCTCCTCCTTGCAAGCCGGGGCCCTCGTCTTGCTCCGAGTGCTGCCTCTCCAAAGCCGCCCTCGCAGCACGCGGAGACCACGCTGGACATCCAGGCTCACACCACCAACGCCAGCAGCAGCCGCCTCACCTGCCATTTGCAACCGTCCCCCGACTTTTCAACATTCTAGTAGATTATTCACATCCATACAAAATCAAAATCCCAAAATAATTGGCACCTCTTTGGAAGGCAGGGTTCACAAATACCCAAAAGCCAGCACCATGGAAGGTGGCACAGAAAACATCTGAAGGAACCTAATAAACAGAAAGAATTGTCTTCAAGGAGTTACAAAGTTCCCCTGCAATGCTACTCCAAAGTACGGACCTGAGAGAACATATGTCCGTACCAATACTTAAACACCAATGGCGGTGTTATCCACAACAGCTGAAAAGCAGAAAAAACCCAAATGTCCCCCAATGGATGGATGGAGAAACAAAATGTGGTGTATCCACAGGATGGAATACTATCCGGCCATTAAAAGGAAGAAGCGCTGATCCCTGCTACAACAACAATGAAACTTGAAAATTGTGCAAAGTGAAAAAAGCCAGATAGGAAAGGTCACATATGATATGATGCCATTTATATGAAAGCCCAGATTAGCGAAATCTGGAGAGACAGAAAGTAGGTTAGTGCCAGGAGCTGGAGGGAGGGCGAAGGGGACCGACCGCTCAAAGGACGGGGTTTCTCTACGGGGTGAGGAAAGTGTTCTAGAATCTACAGTGACAGTGGCTGCACAACCTGTTGAGTACATTAAAAAACACTGAATTGTAAACTTCACAAGGGTGAATTTTATGGTATGCGAATTTTGTCTCAATTTCTAAAAAAAAGTTAATAGGGACTCTTCCCTCAGTGTGGAAGTATAATTGAACGAAACTTCAAATGGCCAGAACTTGGGACTTTCCTTTTCTTTAAAAATAAATCATCATGGAAGAAAATTCCACAAAATAAAGAGTATTTAAGAAAGAGAGAGAATACCTGTAAGATGAAAAAGCAGGTTCAGAAATCATTTAACTACACCACTGACCTTGGGAAAAGAATGTCAGCGATAATCACAGGCTGTGAATTTCTTTTCTGTCACTGTGAACTGGCCGGTCACAAAGAATCAAGGGACAACATGAGGAGCAGGGGTTATATGGAGTTAAGAAAAGAACTGGGGACCAGGTGTGGTGGCTCACACCTGTAATCCCAGTGTCTGGGGAGGCTGAGGCGGGAGGATCACTTGAGGCCACGAGTTTGAGACCAGCCTGGACGATACAGTGAGACCCCGCCTCTACAAAAAATAGAAAACTTGGTCAGGCATGGGGGTACGTATGCACCTGTAGTCCCAGCTACTCAGGAGGCTGAGGCAGGAGGATCTCTCGAGCCCAGGAGTTCAAGGTTATAGTGAGCTATGATTGTGCCACTGCACTCCAGCCTGGGTGACAGAGCAAGATCCTGTCTCTAAGGAAAAGAGGAGGAGGGGAGCGAAGGAGGGAAAAAAGAAAAGTAGTGGCGGGGGGAGGAGGTGCATGAGATGTGAATGACAGCACTCCCCCCACGTCCTGCCTCCCCCTCTGCACACACACAAAGTAAATACCACGTCTCCATTTACTACCATCCAACCACTCTGGCCTGATGCAGGACAGGGGAGCAATTTGCTGAATGAGTTCCGTAAGTCTGAAGAATACTTTATAAGCTCAAGCAGAAAGGAAATGAAGACAAAGGCAACGGCATGGGAGCCCCCCGGTGAGACTGAGCCCCCAGGAGAGGCAGGCTTAGACTGAGAAAGGAACGCTGTGCTGCCCAAGACATGTCAGAACTCTAACATCGCTGGCCTGCATGTGAAAGACACCTTTGGTGTCCATGGTCGGCCAAGGAAGGCTTCAAAATAGAGCAGCTCCTAATCCCTGGAACCTGTGAATGTTCCCTTTCATGACAAAAGACACTTCTCACATCTGATTATCCTGGATTATCTGGGTGGGCCTTCCATGCAATCACACCAACCTTTATGAGGAGGAGGAGAGGGAGACGGGACACAGAAGAGGAAGCAACGTGACGGTGGAGGCACAGACCGGAGTGATGCGGCCACGCGCCAAGGAACGCCGGCCGCCTCCAGAAGCGGCGAGAGGCCAGGCAAGGATTCTCCGCTCGCGCTTCCAGCAAGAACACGGCCCTGCCAACCCTTTGACTTGAGCTCAGTGGAACCGATGTCAGATTTCTGGCTTCCAGAACTGCAGGAGAATAAATTTGGGTTGTTTTAAGCCGCTACATTTGTGATGATTTGTCAAAATGCCACAGAAAACCAATAAAATCCTTCATTCTGTTCCTAAACTCACTACATATTAAAACAACAACCCCAGTAAGATTATAAGGAAGGATTAACTTACTTTTATACTTTTGTATGTTGAGGGTAGGAGTGTTGAGGTGGTTAGGCGATGATGGCCTCCCTTCCAAAAGACATTTTTATCTGATCATAAGTCATAAATATTAATTACAGGAAAGTTTAGTTATAAATCTCATAAAAACATGAAGAAAATAAAAATCAGCCCTAAGCCTATCACCCAGGAATAACCAACTATTGTTAACATTTTGCTGTCTACATTTGTGTCCTTGTTCCCTGAAACAAAAATCAACTCTGATTAAAAACTCAAGCATGCCTTTTAAAGCATAATTAGGAACCGTCAGTGAAGACAAGCTAAATAATTAAAGTCAACTGTCGTGCTGTTCTGGAGACACAAACAGTGGCCCCTGGGTCTCTATGTCACAGCAACAACCAGCAAAACGAACTTGGCTCTTCACTCCAAAGAAAGGAAAATGACAAGCACATGATTCATCCAGCCTCTTCTTCCGTGGCCCTTTATAAATAATTTCAAACACAAAGGGGAGCAAGAGTCTCTAATACATCAAGATCCCTCAGCTCACCTGGCGGCAAAATAGAGAACTAGGGGGACCTCACTCTCAAATGGACTCGTCTCTTCTGGAACAGAGGTCAGCCCCCAGATGCACCTGTCATTCTAGGTGCCCAAGTACATGATACATATTAAATATATCGAAACTTCAATACATGCTATAATACTGGATCCAAGAAAGAGTCTGGCATAGACCTTCTTGCAAGAAGCTCCATCTATCAGGGGGAAACAAACATGTTTAAATACAGGTATTTGCAGATCAGAGTGATAACTATTACAACAGAAGATATAGGAACAGCAAAGTGTCACCAAGGAAGGAGTGATTAATTTTGTTCAATAAATGAATGTGCTATTTTTACGATTCTTCACAGAATCATCCGATGCCAGGGCTAGAAGGAGCTGCGCTGATAACACAACCCCTTAAATTTTCAAATGCAGGAGGGTTTGAATGAGACAACCCCTCGAGTCCCTTTAAGCTTGAAATTTAACCTTCACACACACAAAGCAATGGTATAGTTCGCTGCTGAGACCAGAAACTAACTGCTCATGGAAAGAGCCTAGTAGGAAGTCGGTTGCTAGCTGACTGTGAATTCCACTCAAACACAGAAAGGGAGCTTGTTTTCCTAAGGCCCGGGCATCTTAGGGAAGCTTAGTGCCCTTCAGTCTGTACGACATTGCACGAAAAGCACTTTAAGAGACAGTCCATGCTCAGAAGGCTACAGTCTGGGGTTGCTTTCATAGAAAACACGTTGTTTCCGCAGTCTCTCCTTCTGGAACAGACTCGGACCCCTACCCCACCCTCACAGGTGCATCCAGGCCGGGCCGGGGGAGCAGCCTGGAATGAGGAGGGGCAGCGTCTCCACGCTCTTCCGTGGTGGCGTCTGCCTTTTCCCTCACCTGCCAGTGGGGCTCACATCTGCCGGCCGCCGCCAGCCATCACCGTTTCTTCCTAAAACATTTAAACTGCTTGCACAACTGTACTTTTTTTCCTCTAAAAAGGGGGGGGGAGGTTCTTTCCTGCTCTAGGGTTGTGGACAGTCTTCATGAGGTCTAAACACCCAAAACTGTCTGCAAAATGTTGTATGTTGCTGCAGTCTGAATATTTATACCCACCCCCCCAAAAATAATTCATATGTTGAAACCTAAGCCCCAACGTGACGGTACTAGGAGGTGGGGCCTTGGGGAGGTGATTGGGTCATGAGGGTGGAGGCTTCGTTAGTGGGACTAGCACCCTTATAAAAAGAAATTCCAAAAAAAAAAAAAAAAAAAAAAAGAAATTCCAGAGAGTTCTTGTGCCCTCTTTCCACCAGGTGAGGATACAACAAGATGACAGACACCTAAAACCCAGAAAAGGGCCATCGCTAGACCTGACCCTGCTGCCCCCGTGTCAGACTTCTAGCTTCTACAACTATAAGAAATAAATTTCTGTTGTTTATAAGCCACTCAGTCTATGGCATTTTGTCACAGCACGCTGAACAGACTAGGACATGTGTACGACATTCCCGTGTGAGAGGGTCCACACCTCTATCAGAGTCACGGAGGACTGCAAACCACAGCCGCTTAAGAGCCCATCTGTCCCCGCACACGTGTATTAAATATTAACCCGAGTGCCCCGGGCGTGTGTATACGCCTACGGGTGTGTCCTCGCACTCCAGAAACCGCTAGGAGACAGGATACTCATTGACAAGCCTGCCTTTTTCCTTCCACGTTAAAAAGAGTTCTAACAAAATGTCATCCCCGGGACATACAAAACTGAACCAGCGAAGACGAAAAACTTCATAAAAATCAATTATCCATTTAGCCATTGTGAAAAGTCTATCTGAAAACCCAGAGTCTCAGGGAATGTCAAAGCTCTAGTTAAATTTTTAATAAGCCACAAAGGATAGTGCTGAAGAAAAGACCTTCTCAAAGGGAAGCTGGCCCCAAACAGGCTCTTGAAACGGTTCTCATCAAAGAGCACTAAGCAGTCCAGCAGTACCTGTGAGTGAGTGAACTTCTCTCCAGACTTCAGTAGAAGCTGGGGACTCGAGGAATGAGCCACAGCAGGGTCTTCGGAGACGCATCTATTTTGTATTTAGACTCCTGATGGCTTCGTCCAGTCATGGGTTTAAGTAACATCCATGCACCAATGATTCGCAAATTTGTACCCCTTGCCAGACTTTACTCCCCAGCTCCAAACTCAGGGATCCAGATGTCCAGTCAGTCTCCACTTAACGTCTCACGGCAACCAAACCTCCCAGTCCAACGCTGAATCCTGCATACTGTCCCAGCGGCAGCCTTCCTCCTCCTCTCAGCTGATGGCAACCCAGCCTCGTAGCTGGGCAGCCCTGAAACCTCTGGGTCCTTAACTGCTCCTCTCTTTCAAGCCCCACACGTAGCCCATCAGCAAATCCCAGGACAGGATCTCTTCTCGCCCCCCTGGTCTGCGCCACCATCGTCTTTGCCCTGCATTCTGCAGTGGCCTCCGCACCTGGCCTCCCTGCTTCTTTCCTCACCCCTCTAAGTCCCTTCTCAATGCGGCACCTAGAGAGACGCTTTCAAAGCTCAAGTCATGTGCTCCCTGTTCAATAGTCCACAGCAGCTCATCACCCACAGAGCAAAAATGGAAATCCTTACAACGCCTCCACGTTCCAGCTAATGACAGGGCTGACCTCCTGCCCTCACCTTGCTCTCTTCTCCCTCCTGCTCACCCTGCTGCAGCTGCACTGGGCTCCTGGCTAGCCCTGCCTCAGGGCCTTTGCACTGGCTGTTCCCTCTGTCCGGAACACTCACTCTGTCCCAGAGATCTGCATGACTGACTCAGATGCAAGGACATCTCAGTGAGGCCCTCCCTGCCTCCTCTACTTAAAATGGTAACTCCTTTCTCTAACGCTCTACCATCTCCTCTGCCCTGTTGCACTTTCTATTTTTTAAGGCACTAACCAACTTCTAACACAAACTATAATTCACTTATTATGTTCATTAACTATCGCACCCTGTTATAATATTAGTTATAAGATGGCCATAGATCTTGGTCTGTTTTAGTACTAATACAACCCAAGTACCTAGAAAACAATATTAAAATATAATCACTAAGAGGCAAGACTGGGAAAGAAATTTCCCTTCCAACCTCTCAACCCAGCTGTCTCCAGTTTACTAACCAGCGACTATTGGCACCACACTCTGATGACGCCTTTTACTCGGTGAGATTCCGGTGAGCCACTCCAACCTCATTTCAAAAGAGGCTCCGCACTCACCATTAAAGGGACAAGGGCTGAACATAACGTGGAAACCCCGAAGACCCAGAAGAGGGTTCTCCGGTCGGGGAAGAAGTAAGATTTGAATCCACGCTGATTTAGGGTCCCAAATGCTGCTGTCACTCCACACGTCTTCCTACGAACACACCTTTGTTTCTGGCTTTATTCCGGGTTCTCACTGGAGTCAGTGAACATTTGAGAAAGTGGACTTTGATGCTCCGCGGCCTTCTGAGGAGCCACAACATGACTCCAGTTGAGCGCACGGGGACACAGGTGGCAGGTGTGATACAGGAAAAGGTCCATTAGAAGAAAGTTGGATACTCAGAGTCCGTCGCTGTAAAATCTGGATCTTAGACCACTTTGTTCTTAGAGGAAACTAAACCCACTGAACAGATCTTTAGTTTTGTTCAATTGGTTAAAGGAGGGATCTTAAATGGCAAAAGGACAGCTACTATTAAGACGGCAAAAACAACATAAGCAACCTCTCTTCTCTAACAATTAGCATTCAGCAGGCTACAAGTGACCCTCGAGGCTCTGCAGCTGTCCTCTGGAGGGGCCTGAGGGGTCTTCCAATGAGCTGGCTGGACATGACCAGACCTTTCCACCCGGGCAAATTCACTTTGGTCATCTTTGTGCATCAGGGTCCCACATAAGACTTCACCTCAAGACATACTAAAGGGCCAGGTGCAGTGGCTCACACCTGTAATCTCAGCACTTTGGGAGGCCAAGGTGGGAGGATGGCTTGAGCCCAGGAGTTTGAGGCTGCAGTGAGCTATGATCACAATACTGTACTCCACCAGTCTGGGCGACAGAGAAAGACCCTGTCTCCAAAAAAACAAAACAAAACACCAAAAACATACTGAATAGCAAGCTCTAGAAAACCAACCAAAAAGAGTGTACTCATTACTCAAAGGGAAAAGGCCAAGAGAGACAGAGAGAAACAGATGCTGATGACAATCGGGAGAACCAGCCTACATATGATCACATGATAGAAATTCCTAGGGTTAGGATAGAAATAATGACGAACATGCTTCTTATCTAGAGAAATATCTGAGCCAAAAAAGTGATTAGACACAGTGCTTCAGGTAGATTTCATACATGCTAGAATATGTAACATTTTCACTCTTTAAAGGTGACCAAAGAAGTCTTCATGGTGCAAGCAAAAGAATATTAAGTTACCCGGAGGAATAAACTCAGCTTGGCCGTGCTATTTGCTTCCACAACACCAACGCCAGAAGACACCAGAGCAACACCTGTCAGAGCATTGAAGAGAAAAGCATCGCGACTGGAAAGCTTTGCCCAGCCAAGCCGTTGCTCCTGTGCTAGGCTAACAGGTTGGTGTGATGAACTTTGCAAGGACTCAGAAAACGCATCACCCAGGGACACTCCCTGGAGAAGATGATTGCTCGAACGTGAGACCCTAAGCGACAAATGATGGATCGGAATGTTTAGGAACTCAGGACTGAAGAAGCCGCAGCTGGGAAGGCCGGCTAACAACAGCTCCCATTTTCAAATGCTCACGAGGCCCTAGAGTGGCACCAAAAGCTGTGTGCACATGAGGCACCTCACTAGTTCTCAGAATAAGCCAGCGGTAGCATTGCCCCCATTTCGTAGATGAGAAAACCGGGGTTCAGGGAGTCCAAGCAACGTGTTGAGATAAACTCATTTAGTAAGTAGCAGAGTGGGAATTTCAAGATGTATCCCAAAGAGCTCAGGTTCCCTCAGTTTATTTATTTTTATAATATCTTTATTATTTTTTATGCTTATCCATGCCTTCTAATTTCTCTAAAAGAAACGTATTGTGTTTGAAATAACACATCAATGAGTCTTTTTTTCCAGTTGAAATAAATCCAAAGACGTAAGACAAATTACTCCAAAATGCTCACGAGGAAAGGATAAGTAAGGACATTTTGGAAAGATACTCACATAAAGCAAGCAGGTAAAGCCAACATCAGTGCCAAAATATGCTGAATTCAACATAGCTGACCCTTGAACAACGGGGGGGTTAGGAACGCCGACCTCCCCAGCTGTCAAAGATCTGTGTGTATTTTTTGACTTCCCAAAACTTTACTAATAGCCTACTGTGGACCAGAAGTCTTACCAGTAACATAATATTTTGTGTTATATGTATGACATACTGTATTCTTACAATAAAGTAAGCTAGAGAAAGGAAAATGTTACCAAGAAAATCATAAGGAAGAGAAAATGTATTTACTATTCATGGTGGGAGTGGATCATCATAAAGGTCTTCATCCTCGTTGTCTTCACATTGAATGGGCTGAGGAGGAGGAGGAGGAGGAGGGAGAGGAAGGGTTGGTCTTGCTTTCTCAGGGTGGCAGAAGTGGAAGAAAATCCGAGGGTAAGGGGATCAGCACAGCTCAAATTCGTGTTGCTCAAGGATCAACTGTATTTTCAAATAGCAATAAGCAGAACCAGAGACATCCTGTATTTACAAAAGGCACCCTCCACAACAATCATGCAACAGTTACAAATTTATACAAACAACTTGGTGTCAAATAGGTAAAGAAAGGAACTCGTAGGTAGAAACAGGAGTTGCTGAACTGGAATGGTAAGTTTTAACACACCATGGTCAACATACAATGAGTAACCCCAAAAGTAAAGTCAAAGAGATTCGGACTCCTACTTTCATGCCTCTACAGAAAGGACCCAAATCACTACTGCCCGTCCCCCTTTTCCAGGCAGACCAGCACACTGACAAGTGACTTCACCTGCAGGCGGTGGCTGGCGCGATCAAGGGCAAGGCCTCACCTGGAACGTTGTGTATGGTGATGGCCAAGATGAGCAGCACAATCCTCCTCCAGCTGCTGCCCCCGGGCTGAGCAGGGTTCCCTCGAGAAGGCACGGGCGGAGCAGGGCTCTCCGGCAGGCCGGCGGCTGCCACCTTCTTCCTCTGATACGCCTCACCGTTCTCACTCTTGTCTGAGCAAAAAGACCGGGGTGGAAAGAGAGCGATTTGAGCACGTGCACGCTGGCACTCGGGCAAGTAGCAACAGGAAGAAGCTTCTACCCCCGAACTTCTTGTAGACTGTGTATTTTTCTCTGTGTTCATTCATTCACTCACGTGTCCATTCATTCAGCACACATTCACTGAATAGACATTTACTAAAGAGGATAAAAAGATGAAAATGTAGTATCCTAGCAATGCCTGTTTAAGATAAGCCACATTGAGCAGTGAGTAGGAGAACAGATTCCGGACCCACACCGCCCGGTGTGCTTCTCGACTCAGCCACCGGTCGGCTGTGTGGTGCTAAACAAGTTGCTTCCCCTCTCTGTGCTATAGTTCCCTGATTCACAAAAAGGGATAATAACGTATCTATTTTACAGGGGTTTTATGAAGATTAAATGAGAGAATGCAGGAAAGTGCTTAGAAGATGCTAAGTGCTGACTGTACTGACTGTTACTGTTAGTGTCGTGTTCCCTGGCTGCCACTGCCCTGCAGAATGACATGCCATGTGACCCTACTCTCCTGGTCACACTGATTCCCAGGAGCCAATTCAGATGCCAGGCTCAGCCCATCAGATTCCCTCCCTTGGGAGACCTGGGGACTTCATCCACTGTAAGTATAGAATCTCATCTTTTTAGTTTATATTTGAAGGATGTTGTTTCTTAGGGCCACGTTGCCCTAAATACCTATGGTCCCTTAGTTATTTGTTTATTCCTAATGAAGACAAACTGCAAGGATCTGAAATACAGGAGCACAACAGTGAGGTACAGAATCCAGACTTCAGTTCACAGCATGGGACAGATCTGGGGAGGCTTCCTAGAGGAGGCGAGTCTTGAGTAAAACTTATACACATGATGGCACAAATAGAAAGAAGGGTCTCTCTATCAGGAGAGAAAATAAGAACCTACTAAGCAAAACTCAGATGTCTGTTAAATTAAATAGGCAGGAGGCTACTGGCCTGAGGCTACCCGGACTTTGAGTTCCTATGTATCAACCTGCAACCTAACTTAGTGCATTAACAAACCAAAACCTAACTTAGGCATATATTTTTGGGGGAATGGATAGCCAAGCTTCAGCCAATCATCGTCTGCCAACTGATCGGACCATGCGCAAATAAGGCAAAAGCCTGGCTGTAACCAATCAATCTATTTCTGTGCTTTATTTCCTGTTTAGGCAACAAAAACTCACTACCCACGTTTTGGGTAAGAGCTCTCTGAACTTCTGGTTTTGAGTGCTGCCCGATTCACGATGCCCTTCCGACTCAAGTAAACTCTGCTGAATTTATTTTCTCTAAAGTTGTTCTTTTAACGTGGCACAGACAGGTAGGTGACCAGAACAGGTCTTTAGGATCTCCACGACGAGGAAGGCAACCATACACCCCAGCTTTGGCTTGCCATCCCAGGGGAATCATTAGTGTCCCCTTTTACTCTCAAAAGTGTCCTGGTTTGGATGATAAATCATGTGGCTCCCCGACTGTGGGCAACAGGAGACGCTGGATACTGCGGTCAGTGGGGGACGTCACCAAAGTTAACGGTGAGAAGAACGAGGGGAACGCTTCATGGTGTTTCTATTTCCCTTCTCCATTTACAAAATTTCTACATGTAAAAAAAAAAAACAAAAAAAAAAACTCATCTCTAAGCTGAAAAGTTGGAGGAAAATTTTCCTGAAGCCAAATTAAGAAACAATGGGCAACATGGAGGTCTCCCTTGCTTCCCTGGCCGTACACCTGTGGTCCAGCCGCCCCTCACTCCTTGCTGTGAAACAAGGCAAGGGGAGCTTATCTTATCTTCGTGGACGCTCCACTTAAAAGACCAGAATCTCACTATAGAAACTTCATGGAATCTTTGATTCCCTTTCAGGAGAACTGCCTAAGTGGAATACTGTTTTAGATTTCAAAAACAAGAAAAGAAAAGAAAAAAAAAAAACGTTCTTTTGAAAATCATTTCGTATTTGTTTACTCAAATCATGCAAGTATGGCTTCAAGGGCAAGAAAGTGCCAAAGGACAATAGACTCACTCCACCCCAGCTCCCAACTGAATCTCAGTTCCATTAGGAAAAAAGGGGGCCTTTAGCTGACCCTCCACAACACAAGGATGCCAGCTCTCTAATGGTCAGTAGCCCTGACGCACAAAACCAGCCTCTGCAGAATGCAACTGTCGCAATTAGACAGCAACTCCTGCCAGACAGTATCTACACGAGGTGAAGCTCAATACTGTGTGTGTGTGTGTGTGTGTGTGTGTACACACATGTGGGTACACAGGACTGCTACCCGGTACCATCTTTCCTGGCTGAGCTATTAGGCAGCCTTCGTGTATGTATGCACGTGTGTATGTTTCTGAACACACATGGAAGGGGTGTTTTTGTACCTTTTAAGTTGACAATACCTGGACAACTCAGGCTGCAGAGGCTAGTTGCGGAACTGAATTTAAACATCTGAGATTTCAAGCCCACAAACGCTAAAGACATGAGCAAAGCAGTCCTGAATGCTGTCCACAAACTAAGCTGGGCACTCGCCTTTCCCCGGATCAGTCCGTAAACATAACTGATGTCCTCGTGCCCTGCCTGAGCACACAGGCCTGGCCTAAGTGCTCTCCAGGGGGAGTTGATAACGGCCAAAAGAAAAATCTTTTTCCCTTGGGGATTTTATGATTTGAGAGAGGACAGGGAAGGCACAAATTCCTTTAAACCTAAGGGGCGGAAATGCGCACACTAACAATCACCGAGGGTTGTGCTTATTTTCCCAGCGTCACAGAAAGATCCTACTCTGAATCTCCTGCAGAAAACGCACAGAATGACAGAGCTGGGAGGCACCACGAGCAAATTCTAGCACCAGGCTTGTGTTTTACAGCAACATCAAGAAGGATAAAGAGTTATTAACCAAAGTAAAAACGCACGCCTGACCTCAGGTCCCAGCGAGGGAAACTGACGTCAGTGCCTTCCCTAGTGGGGAACGGGGGTGTGAATGCCTTACGTATTTGTGAAAGTTAAATAAGCCACCATTTGGTGGCAACCACTAATGAGTCTGCAACAAGGAAGATTAGTCCAAATAAATCATTACAGGGTACGACATATCGATGTATCGTGAGCAATGAATCTGCTTTGCTTCTCCTGGTGAGGCTAGTCAAACCATCACATCCAACAAGCAAAATGCCAGCGCGTGGGTGCAGGGTGACCAGTTAGCGGAGGCAACTGCCAAGCACGTCATGGGGTGTGTGGGTATGCCAGAGTGACAAGAATGCTGTGACATTTCTCGAAATAGGAAGGGTTCGGGCACTTTTGACGTAGGGTTTGGCAAAGAGGAGGAGGAAGGGCGGAAGCAGTTAATGTCAAACTCAGGAATCAAAAACAACAGTGACACTGGCAAATAGGCGACATTGGGAACTTATCACCAATTAATCCTCAATCCTTACAAACGCCATGAAGTAGAGATTAATGCCCTTTAACACATGAGGAAAACGAAGAACAGAGAGGTGGAGTAACTCATCCCAGGTCACACAGCCAGCCTATAGTGGATTCAGGAGTCGACTCAGGTTCTTTGTCTCCAGAAGCCACACTCTTAACCAGGCTCCACGGTTGACTGGGGATAGAGTCCGGGGTGGGAGAAGGGGTTGGCCTGCTCATCTGCTTGCCAGAAAGGGTAGCAGAAGCAGTCACTGCAACGAGAAGGTTGCAGAGAGGGTCTGGTGAGCTCCCAGGGCATGACACCAGAAGGCAGGAAGGCTCCCGGGAAACCTGGTATCTATCAGCATCCTCGCCTGTAGACAAACCTGAGAACACTTCATAAAAGCGGCATTTCTTAACCCATCAGACCTCCTATTTCTAAGTGTGAAGCAGCCGAAAGGAGAAAATATTTACCAACATCAAGCCCAGAACACAGGGTTATAATTCTTTCGGGAAGGTAGAAAGAAAAGAACTTTTGCCATTAGAAAAAAAGCTGGCCCTCATTAAAAAAAAAAAATTAAATTTATGAAAATAGAATCAAGCATCTAAGAACCCACACAGAAGGAGCCAGCTGCAGGGGCCCGCCTGTCATCCTCGCTTTGCGGCGTAGCTAAGGCACCGCATTGCTGCGTTGGAGAGTGAGGCCCCCATGGAACAGGGAGAGAAGTCCCAGGCTCACCTTTCGCACTGAATCACCAGGTGACCTTATCTGATGCATCTGCTTCCTTGGTTACCTGTTCCCGAAACACGGGATGTGATTCTTGTCATAACACATCATATGATGGGGAAAAGCAGGCGCAGGTCCCGCAGGCGCAAGCCCCGAAACTATCAGCAAACTCTGCTGCCTGGGTGAGCCCCCTGCCCCCCAGGGTCTGGTCTCCTCCCGGTTCCGCGAAAGGCCCTGAAGTCCTCTAGTCAATGGCTCTAAACCATTTTGGATCAGCAACGGCTTTTGAAAATACAGCAAATGTTACAATCCAGAAAAAAAGAAAGGACAGTTTTGAAATAATTTTTGAGTCTTTATGGAGTCAAGAGCCTCAGATTAAGAACATCTTGCTAGCTAAATGCCGTGTTAACCTTCATTTTCAAAGCCCACGGGCCCGATCACATGAGAAACACAGAAGGTCTGCAGTCCCTGAGATGATGTAACCGGTTAAATCTGATGGGCCCGATGATGGAACCTCAGGCCGCCGACGAACATGGCAACGCTAATTAACAGATCACCAGCCGCCAGAGAGCTCTAACGATATTCCCAAGGTATCACTGGAGATGATTTGGTTGGATTAGCACAAATAGGCAAATCCTCATCTGCTCAGCACAGAAAACAGCAAATGCCTGGAAAAAGTCTTTCTAAACCCCTGTTACAAAAGATAAAATGAAAAGTAGCCAGTAATATATATATTCACTATGTAGCACATGTACACAAACAAAGTCAAAAGGCCAATCAAAATCAGGGAAGAAGAGAATCTATTTCCTCATATTTTTCCTTCCTTCTTGTTTCCCAGGGAATCAGCATAATTTAGGGGAGGGAACTCAATCGTCAACACGAGTGTGACAATGCTTGCTAAGAATTTGGTCCTGGTTCTTTAATTGTATATGGGATTAGAATGATTTCCCTTATGTGCTGAGTGCTGAATTTGAACATGAAATAATTACTCCACTTTGGTTAGCATCCACCTTGGCACACAGAGAAACCAAGGCCCACAGAGACCTTAACAGTCACATGGAAACTCCAGACAGAGCCAGGGCAGTTCTCCTAGTCCTGGCAGAAGACCCCTCAAGCTTAGAGACGTCCAAGCCCATGACTGCGTCCAAACCTATCCAAAACTCTCATACTGTGTCCTTTGTGGAAAGCTATAAAAATACAACTCCATTAAAGACCATTTCCAAAAGAGGAAAAAGGCTCCCCTATCCCTAACACAATTGTTTTCTTTCGTCCCTTCCCCTTGCCCAGTCCGCGCATGTTGAGAATTTGCATTTTTGAAGTCAGCGCAGCATCAAGGCGAAGAGGACAGATGCGAGGGCCACACTGTCTGCCGTGGGAGCACAGCTCCGTCCGTAAGGAGTTGTCAGGCTTCAGGCAGATGCTGTCTTTTTGCCGTAAATGCTGTCTGTGGAACCCACTGGGCACTCGAGATGTGACCCAACTTACGGAAACCAGGAAGGCTTACTGGCCGGAGATGACCAATGTGATGGAGTCGACCATTTGACAAGAGACAGCAGAAAGAGGGAAGGAAAATGATGCTGATGCCTCCTCCCCTAGAAAAGTCCCTTGGCTGCTCTGAGTCCTACCAGGCTATTCACCCAGGAATGTCCTCACATCCTTCAGAACTGCCGACCTACAGGCTGGAAATGTAAAGTGTCTCAGCATAAAACCAACAGCAGAGCACTCATTTAAATTTCATCAGTTTAGTAAGTGTAGTGTGTTCAAGTGCCCAAGGTAGGGCTGGTCAGCTACCCAATCTATCCACCTTGCCACTGGGCAAGTGACGCATAAAATATTCCCATCAACAGCCTTGTTTCTGATCACAAAGGCATACGTGCATATTAGAACCACCTTGGAAAGCCCAAAGGTATACAGAAGAAAACTGAAATCACCCATAATCAATCACACCACCTAATAAATCATAATAGTTAGAGGTTGGTGTATTTCCTTCCACGCTTTTTCCTGTGGTTCATACACAGGTCAGATATCACATTATCCAAC
Organism: Eulemur rufifrons; assembly: GCF_041146395.1. Lineage (NCBI taxonomy): Eukaryota > Metazoa > Chordata > Mammalia > Primates > Lemuridae > Eulemur > Eulemur rufifrons. The sequence continues at coordinate 49,632,395 of NC_090991.1, forward strand.
AGTAGACTGTTTTTTCTTCCCACTAAACACAACATAACCACTTCCCCATATGATTAAAAATGCTTACAAGCACTTCAAGCAATACAAATTGTTATTTACTGTCTCATACCATTGGGCATTTGATTTCTGAATTTTTTTCTTATAAATACCACAGTAAAATCCTTAACCTATATGAACAGTCATTTGGACAAAGTTCCCAGAAGTTGAATCGTTGATCGAGGGGCCTTGAGGCACTTGTCTAATAAATTTCCAGGAAGGACAGAGTTCGCAAGTTCTCATTATGCCATTTCTTAGTCAGCCCTGGGTATTTCTCATGTAAAAATAAATCTATTCATTTATGGGGGAAATGACATTTCCCTTGATTTGTATTTCTTTGACTGCAAGTGAAGTTGAACATTTTTCAGAGTTTCAGGCATATTTCTTTCCTCCTTTGTGAGACGCCCTCTGCCCAAATGAGGCCTCTTTAAGTAATGACAATATGATTAGCTAATTCCTTACAGGCATGGGTCATTTTCCTGTCATCGACTTATGTTTGTCAGTGAGACCCAGCTGGGGGCAGCAAGTGTTACTGCGTGTCAGACAGATGTATCCACCTGACCCAGCTGGAGTTTTAGCCTCTTTTTTTTTTTTTTTAATTCCTTTTAGAGATTCCTCAAGATATTATAGGGCCTTAAAGAAAAGTGTTTTCTGCTTTCCTTATGCCACTATATATGGTAATGGTCCTAAAGGCTAATTTTCTCTCTCAACGTTGAAACATCACTCTTTTCTAAAGCAGAGGATGTACGAGGGCCTCTCCTGCTTCTCTAGTCTTCTTTTTCCCTGAGGCACAACAGTCCTTGTAAGCAGCCCAGAAGTTTTGTAATCAATGCACATAAACAGAATTTATTGGGAACAGGATCCTTGCTGGGGTTGCCAGCAAATAAAAAGACAGCATACTTAGTTATGTTTGAATTTCAGATAAGACCAAAAGAAAAAAAAAATTTTTAAGCATAAGTATGTCCCAAATACTACATGGGATATACTTATGCTAAAAAGTATTCATTGTTTATCTGAAATTCAAATTTAACTAGGCAACCTGCATTTTATCTGACAACCCTGCTTGTTGTGCCCCATCTAGGGCGCAAGTTCTGGGGGTTGGGGAAGTTGGGCAAACTGACTGTCCTCCACTCTGAAAACAGCCACACGCTCATCTGTGTCAAACCTATCAAGGATGTACTGCAGGGGCCACGCATAACCCAGGGCAGGGAGAGATTCCACTGGAGACCAAGGAAGCTTCAAGCAAAGATAACTGAAGTATTTATTATGTTTAGTTACTAAAACCTTTGGACAGAGAAGCATGTGGAGTTTCAGAGGCGTGATCCTAAACTGATTTCCGATCTTTGTCACTGCAACTTCTGGATATTTCCATTAATCATTCTAATAATCCCAGGCACGTGATCATCGAGGCTCAGATACTGCCCATGTAAGGAGGCCGATGAGATTGCCTCACTCTCTGTAGTCAGTACATGTTTTTCCAGGCACTGAAAGTCATCTATGCCTTCCTTTTGATGCTTCTGAATAAGCTATTGCTTAGTGACAACACAGATACAAACAGATCTGCATAATTGGTGAAAATTAAACGTACATCAGAAGAGATGGGTCCGCTATCTGCTACAGATTTCTCATCCATTAAGCAGACTACCCACTAAAATGTTCCTTGTTCCAAGTATCTATGTAAGATAGATAATTTCTGCTCTCAGGCAACAGAGCCAAAATGTCCAATAATATTAAAAGTCCACCTACCAAGTCAGCTCTTCTACTTTTAGGCCACAGAAATCCATTTCCTGAACACGAGTTCATTCCTGATTAATTAGATGTGGTCTAAAAATAAATCCTAGGTGGAGTTCAGAGCCACCTCTACACTTCCTCTTAGCCCACGCTGAACATGCTTGTTGGGTGCAAACACCCCAGGGGAGGGAGGCCATCGTAGCTTTTGGAAAGCCCACCAGCAAAAGACATTTGCCTGGGGGAAAAAAAAAAAAAAAGTCCCTGCACACTCATCAGAGGAAGGGCACTTTGGAGAATACCAGTGCTTACAAAAGCTTTGCAAAGGACTGCCAACCTCCCTCGCTTAGCTTTACGTGGTTGTAAATGACCAGGTCAAGGAGGAGGTGGACAAGAGAATAGTACTACCTCAGGGCTCAGGTCCAGCTGATACTATTAACTGAATCACCAGGCTCAGGTCCAGCTGATACTATTAACTGAATCACCAGGCTCACTTTCCCCGTGAGGTGTTGCTGCTCCGCCATCTTCTCTAATTCTGAGAACGAGGACTAACAGCCTAGACTGCTACATCTCGAAATGTGAAGACCACTCATTTCAGAGTCATGGTGGGGGCTCCCAAAATGCTGACTCCTGGACCCACTCCGGAGTCAGGAGCTACTAAATGAGAATATTTGGGAGCGAGGTTCAGGAATCTGCCTTGTACAAGATATACCACACAGGCATTCACCCCAAGATAATCCTGATACAGACTAAATTTTCCAAATTAATATTTCAGGCTGCCAACCACAAGTTAGTCCAGGTACTTCCTCTAAACCTAAATATACTTCAGTCCAGCTATTACTGTCCAATTAGGTGTCTCATGGCAATGGACAGGGATATTCCTGACCCTTGGTTGTATCTGGGCACCTGAGGATACACAAGCTTCCTTTCCAAAGACACAGTGGGGAAGGCAAAGGAATTTAAGACTAGAAGTGAAAAGTAATCGAACTGCCTTGGGAGAAACCATCATTTCCTTTAATCAAATAAAAATCCTCTTTTTAAAAATAAAAAATAAGAGGATATGGGCTACTACAAGTGAAGTAGACAAGGAAATGTAACCTCCAGCAGAAGAACTGAGAGAAAAGTAAATTCCCCTAAACCTAGGCATTCTCTCATCTTCCCTAAGTCTCTACCTCAAATCCATCCCTCTATTCACATCTTCCACCTCCTCTTTTGTCCTAGAGCTGGTCGCCAGGAATCAAAACATGACAACAACTGTGAAGACTATTAGTTGCTACAGTCAAGAGAGTACAGATATTGCCAGTATTTGCAAATAGTATTACATTCTGTAAACTGCAATAAAAACAAGAAGCTTTCTTTTGTCCAAGGCCATATAAATGAAAGGACATGCGGTACCAAAATGGTTTAAGTCTGCGGTCCCCAAGGTCACCTGTAACTGTGCGAGAGCCCAAGAAAGGAAACGTCTGGAAGTCCAACTTCCTGAAGGCAGGTCTGCCTTCCAGAAAGACTCACAACCCGGAGAGAAGGGGAGACTCCCCAACATAGTCGGGGGACACGGGAGCTAAACAACCAGAGGGGGAGAAGGAGGGGGAGAGGGAGGGGGGAGCAGGAGAAAAACCTCCCTAGAGAAGCCTCATTCATGTTCTCAGACATCTGTGTCTTCAACATACTAGACCATGTTAAATTTACACCAGCTCTTCCTCTCCCTTTAGAAAGACCCAGTTAAAGGAGTGGAATCCACAGCATAGAATTCTCAGGCCGATTCTATCTCCAGTTTTCCGTGTGCAACCCTAGGAAAGGCTGCAACCACGAAAGGCCTTAACTTCTTCCAACCGTAAATGAGACAAATCAGACAGACTCCAGGGCCCCGTTCAGGGCTAACATTCTCCCATTGCAGGGCAGCGAGAGCCCCGACTCAGCTGGAAGAAACGATCACTCAACCTCTGTGCGTCGGGGAGAGCGGCTATTTCCAGTGCTGGAGCTTACAGAATTGTGCCCTAGCCCAAGCAAGTCCCCAAGATGAGCTTCAGGGACAGCACGTTCCAACTGCCCATAGAATGAGAATGTTCACTTATAAGGAGCATATTCATCTGCCTAGAAAAGTTGGTATCTCTATGTCCCTTAAAATTGAAAGAAAAATTCCCTTAAATTTTATTAAAATATTTTCTGATAATACAGAAATTCTTATACACTAGAGAAAATTCAGAAAATACTAAGTACAATGAAACACTGAAAATCATTCATCACCCAGAGGGTGACCACCTTAAAAAAATCCTAACAACTTTTTATATTTATACTGGATAGATGCAAGTAGAGATGAACACACATACACCTATTAATATATACACGTTTCTTCAGTTGGATTTGAAACCTGATTTTCCATAGCAATAAAGCGTGCACATGGTCCACATCATTAAATATTCTCCTGTATCGGTGGTTCCCAACCACATTTCCTTTAGCTACTAGAGACCAAATGAATAAAGTGCAGCATTTCCAGTAGGCAAACAGAGAACTAAGAATATATACTCAAGATTTTTTTTTGTTGCTAGGAAAAAAAAAAAAAAAAAGATGTGTTCATCGTTCAAATTATTTCAAAGTCAGGCACAACCAGTTAGCTTCCAAACCTCTTGTGAACTTTGGTGCTTAGGACAACAAAAGTGAGCCGGACAGGAATTACAAATCAGCACTTAAAAAGTGGCCAAATGTTGGTTGAATTGAAAAGGGCCAATCCATCTTACTCTGAGATGTCTGTGGTGTAAATGTTACTTTTAGGAGGGGTTTCTGAGGCCTGGCTTCTTCAGGCTCAGCTTAAATGATATATTAGAACGTGTGTGTGTGTGTGTGTGTGTGTGTGTATGTATGTATGTAGGCGAGGAGAGGGCAGGCTTTTTGCATTGCAGCCTGATGTTCCATAATACTTAACAGTTCTCAAGTGCATCACTTATCTGTCACCTGTCCCCAGGCCTGCCACCTCTCCTGTCCCAAACACCATGAGGAAGGGCCTGAGTCTGTCCTGCTCACAGCTGTACCTGCTACAGTGCCCAGCACAGTGGCTGGCACATAGTAGGGATTGGATCTTCTATGCGTGAATCATGAAAGCCAACGGACGACGTCCACACACGTCCACACAGAACATTTTACGCAAACTTTCAGGGAGTTCATGATGCTAAGAAGATTAAGAGCCTCATTCTAAGATATCCTACCTTACTGATAGACCAACATGTATCTGTCCAAAGGCCGATTTTACGGACATATAGATCAAAGGTTGGCAAGCATTTTGGATAAAGATCCAGCTACAAAATATGTCAGACTTTGTGGGTCATCCTACCTTTGCTGCAACCACTCAGCTCTGCCACCGTAACACAAAGGCACCCACAATTACGTAGATGAGCTGGTACGTCTGTGTTCCAATAAAACTTTATTTACAAAAACAGGCAGCAAGCCAGATTTGGCCTGCAGGTTGTACTTTCTGGCCCCTGATATAGACTATTAAAAGCAGGACTTTTAAGTAAGATCCCTCTAAAATTCGGTATCTTTTTGTCATCAGTGGCCCTCACAGAATTGTTCCAAAGCCTTTCTGCTCACCAAAGAATTGTCTAGGTCCCCCTAAGGGTGATCATTCTACAAAGATCACAGGAGACAGCCCTCTTCTGGGGGAGAGAGGGAAGGTCGTCACAAAGTATATTCTGCCACAAAGAAGCTGCAATGAGCAGATGCACCTGTATTCTTTACAGTAGAAAAGAAGCCCTGTGTTAGTGCAACCTGCAAGGCTAAGAAGGTGAAGCCACATGAAGGCTCTGATGAACAGTCAAGGGTTGGGTGGGCTCATTTCTAATCAGCTTGGGCTTATAAATAAGGAGCAATTAGCGTATCATTGAGATGCAAATAATTTACACATTATGTAAATGCAACTAAATTGTCTCTAAAAGTTTGTTTTCTTAATTAGCTAAATATTTCCCCAGCAATATTTTCATGTTATTAATCCACTCAAGAAACAGCTCAGACAGTGCGAAGGTAAACTTCACCAAAGCCACCCACACAGCTAAGGAAAAAAAAATTCTACAAGAAAGGGGTCCCAGCGAATAAAGAATGACCATTCTCCCAACCTGGGTGTTCTCCATGAAAAAGAACACAAGTCAAATGGTGTTGTGGCAGACTTCTGCCAAGGTTTGAGTTGAGAGAAGCAGTGGGAACTCCTGGAAGATCCTGCTAGTTTCTGGCCAGTTTGCTGGTCCGGTCGCCACCTCCCCATCCACCAGATCAGCAAACGGGATTCAGACACGGATGCACCTGCTTCCCTTGCCAGGCTTAACAGGGATGACAGCTGTGAGTCCCAGAAGCTTCCCCTTACCCTAACCTTTTTAGAACATGCATTCTGTGTCCTGTGTGTATGTGAGTGTGTGTGAGAGCGAGCGAGAAAATGCACATGCATGTATGTGCCCACATGCAGATCATGACCTGGGCACAGTTAATTAGTCTGGCATTTTCTCCAGATCCTTTCCTGGGGACCTAAGCAAAGGACAGTGGGTGCAGGCAGGCAGGGGTGCAGGAGGCAAGGACACAGGAGAGGAAGCCTAAGTTCCTGCCACGCTGCCCCAGGGCACCCTGTCCTCCAGCAGGCACAAATCAGGGAGACAATGAAAAGCCCTCGACAGGCTCTTGGCACTTTCCTCTTTTCTGACCTCTTCAGGCTTCTCTCTTTTCCTTTTTCTCCAAGGAAATGACACGGAGGACTCTGCGTGTCACTGCATAGAGAGCAGGAACGGGTGGTTCTAGGGGACCGAGAACCCGAGTTGGCTGCGATCACTCGCTGTGAAGCAGCCGTTTCTCTGCCCACATGCTGATGTCCCGGCCTGACCGTTTCCTGGTTATGTGTCTTTGGGGATGTCCCTTGATACCCCCTGTGCCTCAGTTTCCACATTTGCCAAATGGGGATGATACGATTATTGTGGAGAGCAGATGAGCACATGTATAGGACCTGTGTGACACGTAACACACAAAACACAACCACGTTTCTAGAGTTTCCATAATGAACTTGGATTGCATTTATAAAAATGTAAAAGAAAGACTAACGATGTACCTAGCACACCTAATCCATTCTTAAATCCAAAAGGGCAGGAGGCCCATGGTGGGGGAGAAAAAATTAGATCTTAAGATTTGGTGCAGAATTCTCACATACCATCAAATCCCAATTCTCCGTGTCAGCAGAGCAGAACCGTGTCTTGGCTATAATGCAAACACTTTTTAAAATTCCACAATCATACTGACATTTTCAGCTTTCAGAAAGGATCACCTGCTGTTAAAGATAATAGAGACTTTCTGTCAATAAAAGGAGGGGGCAGGTGCCCTTTAAGATAGTCTATATGGCTTTGGAATACAAAGGCACTTTCTCTTTCTTTCGTTTCTTTTTTAAAAGTAGATTTACTCTTCTAATGTAGTTTAACACTGATACCAGTTTGCCCCTCCTAAAAAATGTTACTACCAGGGAGATGGGAATACAGTAGGCTACCAGCACCTCTGAAGCATGCTGGCTGCTTGTTTTATCCAGAGAAGACTGTGATCAATTGATAGATGATACACAGACAGATGATATGTCATACATACACACACATACATGCATAAGTACATACATGATCAATATGTACTATATAACCAATGCTATTTCATGAAGCCATTATGTCTCCATTTTCGGTTTGAATTTTTTCAAAAATTATACATATATGACTTTTAGAAATTCACCTGGGAAAATGAAATCCAATGGCTTCATGAAATAGCATCAGGCAGCTAACTGCTGGGATGAACAGGCATCACTCTGTGGGGCCTAGATTTGTCCATAAGCACAGGTAAGAAGGAAAATGACCAGGAGCAAAATTGGTTTCTGGGAGGAAAAAAAACACAATGAATCAACCCGTTAGACTGCAGCTCCCAGCAAGGGAATCACATTTCTCTCTGCCATTTTTTATTGGATTGGGGACCACTGCATTTTCAAAGGATGGCTTTCTTTCTCTAAGGCCGTGGTCCCCACCCCCCTCCCCGGGCCGTGGCCCAGTATCAGTCTGTGACATGTTAGGAACCAGGCGGGCATCACCACCTGAGCTCCGCCTCCCTCCCCTGCCCACCCCCCACCACCACCCTGGTCCGTGGAAAAATTCTTCCATGAAACCAGTCCCTGGTGCCAAAAAGGTTGGGGACTGCTGCTCTAAGGAATCCAATAAGCATATGCCAAGATGCCCAGCAGACTTAGCGATGGCTCCACGTGGATTCCCAGTGCACGGAGGCTGAATTCTCAAGCCCTCTGCTTTTTGGCACAGAAGCGTTGGGTCAGAAGGGAGGCTGACAGGCAAAGGTGTCTGTGCCCACCTGAGGTTGCCTGGAGCTAACAGAGCAAAGAAAAAATTGGTTCTGAGACAGCGGGAATAAAAGAAATTAGAAATCAAATGGAGTGAGACTTCACAAAATCAGTGTGGGGACAGAGAAGGGCTCTCCTAAGATCTGACGGGCCAGAGCAGAAACGTCTGCCAGGCTGGGAGCATCCTTTCTCATACTGGTCCCACTTCGGGACCACAAAGGACACACCAAGAATGGCTCAGTTCCTAATGAAAAACAAATGACGGCCGGGCGCGGTGGCTCACGCCTGTAATCCTAGCACTCTGGGAGGCCGAGGCGGGTGGATTGCTCAAGGTCAGGAGTTCGAGACCAGCCTGAGCGAGACCCCGTCTCTACTAAAAATAGAAAGACATTATATGGACACCTAAAAATCTATACAGAAAAAATTAGCCGGGCATAGTGGCGCATGCCTGTAGTCCCAGCTACTCGGGAGGCTGAGGCAGTAGGATCGCTTGAGCCCAGGAGTTTGAGGTTGCTGTGAGCTAAGCTGACGCCACGGCACTCACTCTAGCCTGGGCAACAAAGTGAGACTCTGTCTCAACAAAAAAAAAAAAAAAAAAAAAAAAAAAAACAAATGCCACCCAGCAAAGGTTTGGAGAAGGGGAGCAATGTGGCTGCTGAGAGCTTTGTATTCCTTCAGCTTCAGCTAAAGGCAGAAACCTCTCGCTGAAAATGAAGGCTTCGGAAGTAGAGATTCTCCCAGTGTTCGGATAAGCACCATTCTCTAGGGTAAGAAAGGGGCACAGGGCTGGAAGACGGACGGGCAGTCGTCCTCAACCCACCTGGCAGCTCCTATTATACAAAGCGAGGTGGGAGGCTGAGGCTGTGTGTGTACGTTGGGAGTAGCCTGTGTGTAGCTGGATGGTAGAAGACTCAAACTGAGCCCAGCCCCAGTAAAAGATCTTTCCCAGTGGTTCTCAAACTTGAGCATGCAAAAAACAAAACAACAAAAACCCACAAAATATATGTGGGAAGCTTGTGCAAAGTGCAGATTCTTGCACTCCATGGTAGACCTGGGCAGAGCTCGGGAGCCTGCAGCTCTGACTGGCACCCAGGTACCTTAATTCAGAGGAGGAAGATGGATCCAGGAGAACACAAAGGAAACCATTAGGAATGGGGTCCCAAGCTGGGCCCCCAAGAGCCTAGATGTCTTGCTGTTTACAGGGACTCTTCACTGGGGGGTTGTACCCTCATTTTACTCACCTTGCCCCAAATGGAACGTACTGCCTTTTGCCAAGAATGTGTTCCTCCTCTTGTAATCTCTTTTAGGATGAGATTCCAGGATCTCACAATCTTCCCCATTTACTGAACAAGGAGCAACACAAGAGCAAGTGTCCGTGTGTGGAACCCATTCTGACAAATCCTGTTCTCACTGGACCCAAGGGAAACCCACAGAGACTCGCCCCGAGACACTAGGTGAGTGAGTTGGGGATAACCTGTGATGTTCCACTCATGAGGGTCCCAAATCCAGCCCAAAGCACATGAGCAGGAACACAGCACCCTACCCTGACATGGCTGCCTGGCATATTTTCCCAAAGTTACTGGAGTATAGTTATTGGAGTCTACTCTCCATAAACCACCTAAAAGTGGCAAGTTCTGACCTCCCCACCAACATCGGTCCCACATTATGGCACTGCAGCCCCCAGTTGCAGAGAAGCCAGGTCCTGGCTCAGCCGAGCTCACAGAATCGCCGGTGCCAGAGGCAGGCAGCGGGGGTGGGCTGCAGCTTGCAGTGTGCCTGCTGCCATGGCAACCCAAGATCAACCGGGCTGGGGAAGAAGGTGCTTTGCTTAACTGAAATCCAGGCAATGTTTTAGCACAAACATCAAGGAAGCTAATGCTCAATTTGATTTTCTCCTGCCCTCTTTTCCCCCTTTCCATTCATGTCACTAAGTGGCTTGACACCATCCCTCTCTCTACAAAAAAAAAAAAAACCCAAAAAACCCCCCAAAACCCACAAAAGAGCTCCAAAGTTGAGGCATTCCATAAACCACTGAGCCTAAACACCCTCCCCGATACCACACTCATGCACAAAGTAACCTAAGACCTTAAGATTCCCTGTGTCAGTCGCCTACCCACCTAAAAGAAATTCTGTTTGCTCAAAGACTCTTAAGAATGCACTGGCTTTGCCTTCACCACCTCACGGGGCACATGTCTCACCTTTAACATGACTGAGAATCACCTGGGGGGTTTAAAATCCAGATTCCCTGGCCCCTCTCCCAGAGAATTGGTTTTGGCAAATCAGGGACAAAACATAAGCATTTTTTTCTAGCACCCCAGAGAATTCTGATCTTGGATAAAGATCCCCCTGTGACAATTGTGGATGAACAGATTCAGGCTCTCCCAGTAGATCTGCCCTTTATAGGGCAGACTGAGCCCAGGTAAAGGTGGACCTCTAATGGCCTCACCGCATAACCATGGACCGTGAAAGGGTTAACCGGAGGCCCCTAACACATGATTCTGAACACGACAGACACACGTGGAGAACACAGCCCGGGATCCTCCCTACAAAGGCTTTTCTTCTCCAAGTGGCATGGTGGAACAGGAAGACAAACAACCTCGTAACTCAAAAATATTGACCAATGAACTCACCACTTATAAAATTAGTCCCCACTCAAAAATTCCTTCCCCGTCTAACAGCTTGACAGAAGTCCTAACCTGCTGCTTCCCGTCAGTCTTGGTGGTTGTGAACATTTGTCTCTATTCATTTTTATTGTCAAATTTATGAAACGTCAAGTCTCAAGTCTTGAGAAAGATACAAGAAGCTCCAGGATGTGATATAGAAAAGTATCCCAAAAGTGGAAAAATAAGCACCACATGTACTCACCATCAAATTGGTTTTAACTGATCAACACCTAAGTGCACATATAGGAATAACATTCATCAGGTGTCGGGCAGGTGGGAGAGGGGAGGAGGGGATGGGTGTATACACAGGTAACAAGTGCGATGCGCACCGTCTGGGGGATGGACACGGACACACTTAAAGCTCTGACTCTGAGTGGGCGGAAAGGGCAACATACGCAACCTAAACATTTGTACTCCCATAATATGCTGGAAAAAAAAAAAAAAAGGCTGTTCCCTGGCAGGGCAGAGGACACACAGGACCCAGCTTGTAACTGAAGATAAGACTGGAAGCACTGCTATTTTGCAAATTTAAATTTCTACTGGAGACGCCTCTGTTTCCAGCAAGATTAAGGATAAAGACAAACCAAAAGCTCCCTCTACAAACACCTAAAAATGATAGATGAAATAATCTGCAAGAAAAAAAGCTTGCGACAAAGGAAGGAAATCATTAATGACGAGCAACCATCAACCAGAATCCTAAACACCAAAACCGGTTCCGAGGCTGCCCGGCGGGGAGTAAGGGTCCCAAGAATGGGAGACTGAATATTACTGTCTACGTGGGGGCAAGGGTGGGTCTCTGGGACACATGAGGCAGGAGGTGAAATTCAAGATTCACCAAATTTTGCCCCCATGCAGACAAGTGGATTAGAAAAAAAAAAATCCATCCAGCAGCACAGAGACACAAAAACGCTGCTCACATATTTCTGCCTAGTCTCTCAAGGAAAAAGAAATTGCTTGAAAAATAAAAATCTTTGGGCCCACACCTCGCAGAGGTCTGAGGTCTAAGTTTCCACTTTCTGCATTGGCTAGAAAAACCCCAATATGAACTCATTATAAAAACTGGTTCTAAGGTAACATGATTCTAAAAGCACCTTACAGAAACAAATGTAAAACTACTCTTAAAGGATGCTCCCATGATCCAGGACCCCGAAAATCCTCAAGGAAAAACTAGAGAAGGCTTGATGCTTTAAAACGTTGCACAGTCTAGGAGAAAACAACACTGTGTGTGTGAGTCAGCAGGCAACACGCGCAGGGAGAAACATGACCTTTATATAATAGATTTACCATTTAAAAAATAATATAAAAACATGCCTAACCTTATTCAAGACCTAAAAGAAATTAAAACCATAAGAAAAGAACCACATATAGGAAAAAACAGGCATATTAAAAAGAACCCAGTAGAACCACTACAAGATGAAAACTATAGCCATTTCAATTAAAAATCCAGCAGACAAGTTAGATAGTAAGGTTATCGGCTCAGCGACTAACCAATGAACTAGACTCAGATCTGAAACACAGATAAAGTGATGGATGATATCAAGAAGAGTTTAAGACACAAGGGAAATAAATAACAACAGACTACATGTGTAACATATGTTGCAGAGAATATGAGGGAGAGGCATATTTGAAAAGATAGCTGCTAAAAAAAGTTGTCAGAAATAAGTGTTCCCTTTAAAAGAGAATGCCAAATCTCAAGCACCGCACATACACACACTCACACACACAATTACATCATACTGAAATTGAAAACACCAAAGAAATGAAAAAAAAACGTATACACAACCAGAGAGAAAGGCAAAAACCTGCAATGAGGCTGCTGCCGTATACGTGCTAACAATGGTCACAGAAACTATAACATAACACACAATTCTTTAGGTGGAGGAAAGCAGTCTAAACCCAATAGTAAGTGCTAAAGGAAATGAAAATTTCTGTCAACCTACAAATTTAAGGGCAACTCAGATTTCTTTCAAAAGTCAGAGCAAAATAAAGCTATTTTTAGATGAGACTAAGTAAACACTCTCACAGATCCTAACCGGCCATCCCCGCCCCCAACAGATCCTCAGTGAAGACATAGCAAGGAAAGAATCAAGGTGAACGAACCTGCCTTTCCAAAGGAGCGTGAATCCAAAGGAGTGTGGCAGGAGAAGCAATGGTGAGCAGGGAAATTGGCAAAAAGCAACCATTGATTGTAAAAACAAAACCAAAAAACTAGTAATAATAATAATAGTGACTAATTTGGAAGATATCAGAAAAAGTGGAACTAAAATACTGGAAAAGGAATACTGTGGAAGAGAATAAGGGTAAACCGAGGTAAGGCATTCTAAGGTCCTCCAACTGGCAGGGAGGAGGGTAGAGCTACAGATTAATTCTGAAGAGCATTATGTCACTGTGCATGCTAAAAAAATAAAGGTAGCCACAAACAGGAGACTGAATTAAAAACTTCCAATTTAATAAAGGGTGAGAAAAAAAACAAAAAAAACCCCAGGGAGATAAAGAAAAATCAATCAATCCAATACAGTACCAAAAAAGGAAAAAGAAAATGCATACAAAACAAAATACAATACGGCGGCCGGGGGGCGGGGGGGGGGGGGGGGGGGGGGGGACGGAGTTTAAATCTTGGGCCAGGCCACACACACATGCACAGCATGTCCCCAAGAACAGGTTCTGGTGTCTTGAAGGAAGTTAAGGCACCCTATATACATACACACTAAACAGTTTTAATGGCATTAAAAGAATTAGCTGGGAGACCATCAGGCTGAGACAACCCCAGCACCTTGGGTTCCTACAAAAGTAAACCCAAAACCCAACCCAGTGTAAACAGTAAAACAAAATTTAAGCTTAATCAAAACCCACCAAATAACCTTTAAATAAAGACTCTACCAATAAGAAACCACCAACTAACCTCTAACTATTAATAGAAACATTGCCAGTCTGAAGCAACCAACTAACCTCTAACTTTTCCACTTTAACCAATCAAATATTTTGTCCTGTTTCCTGCAACACCTTGTAAAAGTTTTCCCACTCATGCATCCTTTGAAAATACTGAACCACTTGCAGTTTGGCACTGACTCATTCATGAGTCACTGTCTGCTCAAATAAGCTCTTTAAAATTTTTACGTGCCTAAGTTTAACTTTTAATTATTAAAGACTATTAAATTATCAAGGAACAAATAATCTCCATCTCATGCTAACTATTCCAGAGACTAGATGGATGAAAGAAAGAAAAGAAAGAAAGGAAAGAAAAGAAAAGAAAAGAAAAGAAAGAGAAGTCAAACTCCCCAACTCTGGATGAGGTTGGTATAACCTTAATCATCAAACAGGAGAAATATAAGAAAAATTTTAGGCTATACTCAAGAGCACAGATGCAAACTACTAGGAACAAACGGGGAAATATCTTTAGTATCCATCAAAAGGAATCTATTAAAATTCTTCAATAAATATCATACTAATTGTAAAAAGATTTCCCCCTACTCCCTAGGGGATACACCTTACATAATCTCTGTAAATGACAGACTGTGAACACAACAGATGTCCCTCCCAAATCCCATGATCAGGCACAGTACGCTTTAAGATAAGGAGTTTAGCCAGGTGCACCTGACCTAATCACATGAGCTCTTTAAAAGACAGCACCTTCTCCAGCTGGTCTCCAAGAGGAAGTCTGAGATTCCTCTGGGGCTAAGGCTCAAGCACATGCATTTGGAAGGGGCACCCCCAAACCCCAGCACTATCATCCTGAGTGTTAGCAGTGAAGGTAACAAGCTGGCACCTAAGAACACTTGCTGACTGAGGAGGTCCTGGCATTTGTCAAGATGTCCATTTGGAAGCATCTGGGATGGAGTCAGGTTCTGGTACTATTGTGCATGTTAAATACGGAAACTTGGCCTCCCTTCCCCAGAGAATCTTATTCGATGAGTGAGTGGCAAATGCTTTTATAATTGATTTTCTTAATACAAAAAGAACATACAAAAAATGGTATGTAATCCCAATGCCGGGATTATCCCTGCTGACATCTGAAAGCACAAAAGTAACACATGTGCATGGTTAGAAATGCAAATGTAACAGGAAGGGCTGAAATGCAAGCCAGGAGTCTCCCTCACCCATCCCCAAGTCTTTCTTCCCACAGGTAACAACCGATTACAGATTCTAATGTATTTTTCCAGAAAAAAAAAAAAAATTACATTAATACCAGGACGTATGTCCTTTTTAACATTTCTGCCCCAAAGAAATTATATTGTATCTAGTTTTGCAGTTTTTTTGTTTTTTTTTTTTTGCTTGATATAACCTGTAGATTTTTTCTGCATTTGCATTTTAAAAAACTACCTCCTTCATTTAAATAGACTTGAGGTAGGGAAGGAATCCCATTTTTAATCAGTGCTTAAGGTGAGTCTAATGCCAGAGGGTGAGCAGAGCCCACTGAGAGAAACCCTGGTCTGAGACAGGTGTATGCACATGGACCCCTCTCTGGTTTCGAAGTCAATTATGCTAAGACCTTGCAAATGCCCTCCACTTCTCCCTAACAAGCAGAGCCTGGATTACCTCCGAACATCCTGGATTTGGGCACTGCTGTCACAATACAAACGGATAAATATTCTGATCCAGACTGTTTATCCACCTGCAAGGGTCTCATGATAACTGCCAGGGTCAGGTAGCATGAGGCAGGAAATTATTCCTGGCGGCAATGCGCTCATTTGCAAAGCATCTTGGGTAGACTCCCAGATTGCCACTCATCCACGGTCAATCTTGGCTCAGTGCCAAAGTGAAGGCAGCAGCCAAGACCTGGTGCTGGTCCCGCCTGGCCCCAGATGCTCTCCAGATGCAGAGGGACCCCTTTCCCTCCTCCTCTTTTGGCCACGTGCTCCTGCAGATTTTTGGCTGACTGCTGCTAAGTGGCTCCAAAGATAATGTTGCTACTGATTTGCCTGAAGCAGCCTTTTGCAGTCTCACTTATCTTTTAATTGGAAAAGGTTTGCCTGCTAATGAGCCTATGTTATCCTTCATCTAATTATCTCTGAAAATCCTTGGCAATCCCCTCTTCCCCGGCTGCAGTGAGGATACCCATCTGCAGGTGGAGAGGCATGATATTGTGATAGAATAAGAAATATACAGTTGGGGCTTTGTCCTGATTCCTGATGCAGAGCTCCTAAAATCTTCCCACAATTGCTAAGTGATAAAAGTGATAGAGGAGAGTCTTTGTTATTCTTAACACATCCTTCAACCACACCTGAGTGTACCTTAATGAAGCAGCTCTTGGAAAGCCCTTAAGGATGGGGGGCTGGTTGTCTGGGGAAACAACTGTTGTGATGAGAGGGCTGGAACCTTGAGCCCCGCACTCAGACCTGACCTCCAAGGAAGGGAGAGACCTGCAGGCTGACGATCACTAATGGCCAATGATTCAATCCATCTTGCCTGCATCATGAGCCCTCCATGAAAACCCAGAAGCTGGGGTCCAGGGAGCTTCCCAGTTGCTGGACACATGGAGATGCTGGACGGGTAGAATGCACCCCTTCCCCCATATCTCGCCCTATGTGTCTCTTCCACCTGGCTGTTCCTGAGTTGGATCCTTTAGTAATAAACTTGTTAACTGTTTTCCTGAGTTCTGTGAGCCATTCTAGCAAATGATTTACCCCAAGAAGGGAGTCGTGGGAACCTCCAATTTATAGCTGGTTGGTCAGAAGCACAGGTGACAACCTGGATTGTGACCGGCGTCTGAAGTGGGGAAAGTCTTGTGGGACTGAGCCCTTCCCCTGTGGGACCTGATGCTACCTCCAGGTAGACGCATCAGAGTTGAACCGAATTGAGCTGTGGGATACCCAGCTGGTGTCCACGGAGAACTGGGGAATTGCTTAGTGTGGGAATAAGCCACACATTGGGTCACAGAAGTGTTCTGTGTTGAGTGAGGCGTACAGAGAAGAGTTGGGGTTTCCTGTACGAGAGAGAGAGAGAGAGAGAGAGAGTAATGCCCAGGGTGGTGTTTTGTCCTGTCCTGGTCTCTGGGGAAGGCAGGTGATTCCAACACAGCACACAAAGTCCTAGGGGTGAAGGGAGTTAGAAGCCAAGACTCAAATCCCTAGATTTACCTTTAGGGTGTGTCCCCAGCTTGCCACCCACGCCCCACCTGCATCCGCACACACAGGAAAGCCTGGGATGCGGCTGTGCTCCACTCTGCTCCCCAGGGGGGTCAGCTGGGCCAGGCAGGTACAACCCACCCAACTCGGCCGGATTCTCACACTCAACTCTTCCCTTCAACTGAGGACATGGCACGTGGGGGCTGTGGGCGAGCTCCTAACTGGCTATGGCCTAGCAAGCTGGGAAGGAAGCTTTGCAGAACGCAGATGAAAAGCAACAAGAGCCCCTGGTGGGCGGCAGTGGAGAGTGAGTGAACAGGCGCCCTGTGACCTCAGCCTCTGAATTCCCACGCCCCACGAGGCCCAACTCGGTGCACTGACCTTGCGTTGCTTCCTTGGAACACATTCCGCCTTCTTCCTTCAGCTGGGCTAAAGTGGGTTTTCCCCCTCCCGACCACAAGCGCCCTTCCTTGATCAAGACGAAAGCTCGGTTTTTATAAAGTCCTGATGGCTGACAGCGTAACAGGAGACTAGGAGGTGGGAAGTGATCACCGAAACGTTTGCCCAGGGAAAGCACTCATCTGGGACCTGCGAGTGGGAATGATTTTTGCTCCAAAGCAAAGAGAAGAATCCAGAGTCCACCCTGTGCTCCCCACCAGATGCAGGGCCGTCTGTCCTCTTCCTCTCCCAGCCCAAACCAGCAGTTTTGTGACTGAAGTGGGGAAATGTCCATCCTCACCGAGGACAAAGGGTGGAGGTGTCTATTGGCAAGGCTGTCGCAGGGATGCTGAGCGAAGCTGAAGCACCTGAGGGCCGGGGGAATCCTCACCTGCTGCTTGGTCATTCAAGGTGCTATCAATGTCTCCCACTTGGCAGGTGAAGGGCCAGGATTGGAGCCCGGAGTTATCAGTCTAGAAAGAAAATTTAGATTCCTGTCTCCTATCCCCTTCAATACCTTGCTTCCAAAGAAACAACCAGGTTGAGAGAGTAAGCCCTGGAAAATGAGCAGAAGTACCTTGATGGGGGGTCGAGGAGGAGGAAGGGGAGGAGGAGGAAGGGGAAGAGGAGGAGGAGGCCGCCATTTGGGGCATTGTCTATGCTGGCCGTTCCCAGCAAGAGCCGGATCCCTCTCCCCTAGTCCAGCACAGCCAGGGTCTCCAACCCACCTGTGGACCAAGCCAGTAGGACAAAGACTGCGGAGTCCAGCAACCACTCATTGCTAGTTCTTTCCTCCTGAAAACAGGGGCAAGTAAGTTTTATTCCCCAAATGAAGCCAAAGAATATCAAGTGGCTGCAGATTGAATAAGCTAGGGAGAGGGAAGGACAACGACCAAAAAACCCAGATGGGCAAATATATCTCGAATGCGGTGCAAGAGAAACAGAGTAAATCGCAGCAAGGAGAGAAAAAGAAACGGGGCTATTTTGGGAAGGAAAAGCCTGGTGCAGTTAGATGCCGAAATAACATTTTTGAAGTGAGGGGTAAGTCCCATGGAATGTAATTAAGTGAACTGTGTACGTTATTTTAAATCTTGTTCACATTAATGCTGTAAACATTCCACTTAATATCCTTAATATCCGCTTATATCATTATTGAATTTGCCACCAAGGCTGTAGGGTGGAACTCCAGTTCAAAGTTTAATTACACCCAGGCAGAGTGGAGCATTTTTCATGTCCCCGAGAGCTGCCAAGGGAGAAAGGTGAAGCTTTCATAATGGCCAGGGTGACAGGCACCTTTCTGAACACAGCTGTCACCCTCCCGAGGTCTTCCTAGAAGGCCAGCAGGATCCTGGAACCCCCTGAGGTTGTCCAGAAATCTTGCAAAGTGAGACAGTTTTATGGAAAAAGCTCTCCAAATCCAGTCATACCAAATGCTCCCACAATCTGTCCACCCTTCCCTTCCTCATCTCCCACAAATGCACACACACGACTGTGCGTGTTTATATGTGTGTGTCATTCTACATTCGTGAGGCTCTGATTACCTAGTTTGCGTGTGTTTCTTTCATAATGATGATCTAACCTAGAGTCACTGCTTCTTTTTTAATTCACTTCCTTCTTTCCCTTAAAGTATTTTCAATGTTTATTGTGTTAGGATCTCCCTTCTGTGGGGCTCAGAGTTACACCTGGAATTTCATTGTCTTGAGACATCACCATTCTCTGCCATCCCCAAAAGCCTCCAGATCACTGGGTGGAAATGAAAGTTGGATTATAGTGGTTGAATAAAGAATAAATAAAAAGCTACTATAGAATATTTATGGGGAGAAATGAGCAGTGGCCAAATGCTTCATATCTGGAGCTGACTTCCTCCAGCCCTAAAGACAAAGTCAAGCACAAAAGTGCCAAGGAAGCATGTTGTTAAGTTCTAAAAGTCTGACCCTGCTTGTCAGAACATAGTGCTAGTGAGGCCACAATCGCAGGAAGCTGGAGCCTATAAGAAAGCTTTCCAACTTCCTGTGCCCACAGCCATGAAATAAGCTCCCAGGCGCTAGTCAGGTGCCCAGCACATGCAGGTCCTTGGTTACAAGGTGAGCCAAGAGAAAATGCGTAATGTGAGTCAGTGTCCCACCTGGGTTAGTAAAACCTAATTAAGCACCAACAGAGTCAAAAGAATCATCATCTCTATAAAGAAAGGCAGCAACACACTTTTTTTTAGATCATTGTCAGCCTCAAGTTATACTGAAAACAGTGTGTTAGGGGTGTGCTTTGGAGGGAAAATGCTGGAAAAGGCTTTGTGATCAATCGTTCATGCCTTTCTCATCTAATTGCCTTTCTCTCTCTCACCCTCTCTTTGCTTCATGAACACCCATCATGCTGGGTCTTTGAGAGTAATTCACAAGACAAAATTATTGGTGGTTTTATAATACGGCCTATTTCCCTGACTCCTTTGAAGAGTGGGCAATTAGGATATCAAATACAATTATTTTCACTCTGGCCTGTGTCACATTACAATGGGCAACAGGGGATAAAAGAGGCCCAAACCTTTTTTTTTGCAATCAGCTTGTGATACTCGATTGAAACCCACCTATTCCTTTTTCTTCTCAATTATTCATGAAAGGTAATCAAGATGGAAGAGAAATCTGCAGCTGGGCACGACAGACAAATTGCAGGTAATTCTCCTGATGAAAGGGATTTTTCTAGCAACCTGAGTCCAGTGCCCCTGTTGGGAGCTGGCTGGACACAATCCATGGTCTCATGACCAACTTGGACAGACACCCAGGACAGTGAAAAGGGTGTCTTGACATTTCACTTCTCTTGAGGATTTCAGGGGAAAAAAAGACAGCCCATCAGGATATTTTCTTTAGGTATTTCAGGAAAATAAACAAGGTTCCCAGCCTCAGGAGCCTCCTCGCTGATGAGCCCACCAAGCTTGCTCTGACCTCTGGGACTCTGTCCCCACTTCTCCCTCCTGTTCTGGTACTCCCTTTCTCCAGATACCCCTCACCCGATGCCCTTGTTGTTAACAGCTTACATCACTATGGTGCGTCGGTCACAACCACAGAACCAGCATCGGTACCTGACCATTAAAGAAACGCCAGAATTTATCTGGATTTCACCAGCTTTTCTCTAAGGTCCTTTCTCTGACCCAGGATCCCCCCTTACATTTAGTGGTCGTGTCTCCTTCAGCGCCTCTGGGCTGAATGCACATAATTTGACAAAGGATTTGTGCCCAGAACACATCAAGAACATCTACAGATCAATACTAAAGAGACAAAGGGCTCAATGAAAAATGGGAAAAGACTTAGACACTTAAAAGGAGTAGATACACAAACGGCCAGTAAGAGTATTAAAACGTGCTCAAAATTTCAGTCACCGAGGAATTATAAACTCAAACTACAAGATCCCATATCATACACGTTAGAATATAGAATGGCTCAACTTAACCTTAAACAACACTTGCAAAACCCAATATCGGCAAGGACGTAAACAACTGGAACACAGATGCTGCCGGTAGAGGTATCGAATGGCACAACCACTTTGGAAAAAGGATTGGCAGTTTCTTATAAAGTATCCGCATGTATTCTAGGGATCGGCAAATCCATTCCTGGGTATTTTCTAAAAACAAGTGAAAACATGTGTCTCCCAAAAAAAACCTTATGTACAAATGTTCATAGCAGTTTTATTCTTAAATAGTCCCAAACTAAGCGTGCGAGAACTCAGGAGGTTTATGCGATAAACCCACTCATCCGGGGAATGATGCAAGACGCTGAGGACTAGAGAAACCATCAGAGCGGAAGCTGGAGTCACAAAAAGCCAGAGAAGAATGCAGAGGCTCTGATTCCTGAGCAAATAAAACTGATGTTAATACAAACACACAGTCCGGAGGTGGAGGACAGGGGGAGGAGGAAGTGTATTCTTATAGTGAGGACTCATTCTGTAATACGGTTGACCCTGAACAACACAGTTTGAACCGCAGGGATCCACTTTCACTCAGATTTCCTTCCTCCTCTGCCATTCCCGAGACAGCACGTCCACCCCCCCAGCCTGCTCAGTGTGACGATAACGAGGAGGACAACCTTTATGATACACTTAATGAGCAGTAAATGTATTTTCTTTGCCTTATGATTTTCTTAATAACATTTTCTCTTCCCTAGCTTACTTTATAGTGGGAATACAGTATGTAATACACGTACCATAAAAATATGTGTTAATTGATTGTTGATGTTATCAGTAAGCCTTCTGGTTAACAGTAGGCTATTATGAGTTAAGTTGTATTAATACATGGATTTTCAACTCAGTGGGGAGATTGGTCCTCCTAACACTCAGGGTCAGTTGTATGTAAAATTTCTCTATATAGCTTAAACACAAGAACTCTTAAGGCTTCTTACTATTTTTCTTATTAAGTTTTTTTTTTTAACAAATTATCTTTTTTTTAAAGTAAGATCTATCTAACGTTTAGCAATTCCTTTAGTTATACTTTCATTTCTTTTGCTTCAGTTAAATTCAAATAAAATTTAATATTTATTTTTTAGATTGCATGTAAATATGCAGAGGCAGCTATCTAGAATTCATGTCTTGAGCATGTTTGTATTGATTCTTTCTGGAGGGTGGGACTTGGGGAGATTTTTTGCCTTCTTCTATGAACCCTGTATATTGTTTAAATGTTTATAAAAGAAAGCAATGATTTTGTAAAAAAAAAAAAATAACCAAGTTTTAATTTCAAAAGAATAAAGTAGATCTTCTCCTGGTTCTAATCCTAGCACCTAGTTTGTTTCTCTCATGATACTCCTCACAAGCTATGGCCATATGTGTAGTTCCACGTGTTTATTTACTACATGTTTCTACCACCAGGCTGCAAGCCCTGGGTGAGGTTGGGAACTTAGTAGTGGACACATGATACATATCCTCAGAATAAACAGCATAAAGGAAAGCAAGTTCGTATAAGGTATCAGCTTCTCTGCTGATATATTTTAAAAAGAATCACCAAGATTGACCCAGTATCTTTTTAAGATAGACCTAAAATGACAGAACATTCTCTGAATTCAGCAACTAAACTCATAGAAACCCACAGGGTTTCATCTGTAGTCTTCACCAGGGAGAACCTGAGGGCAGCAGAGAGCTGTCACCTAATAATGCCTCCATACGCCTGGTCAAATGGGACAAATTTCAGCTTCATAAGCTGCTTCTTCCAACCATTTTATGTAGATAAATGAGAGAATGACTCACACATCTCGATTCTTTCTGAAAACGGGGTCCTAAACGGCTCGTGGAGCTGCCACGCTGGTTCCATGGGAATATTCCTTCAAAGCCAGTGGTGCCCACTTGAGAGCTGCAAACCCAGACATAGCAGCAGGGGCATTTCAAGGTAAGACAAGGGTCAAGGTTGGTGGGGAGTCTCTGTTCTCCCTGATTTTAGTGATTCTAATTCCCTTCTTGCTTCCAAAACCTTTCTGCAATAGTTAATGCTGCATTCCTCCTCTGGGAACAGGGTTCCAATCATTTTTACTCTTCTTTAATAATGAATTTGTTCTAAATATTCTTAGCATCTCAAGTGGTCTGCACTGTTGCTCCTTAGGTTTCTATTTGGAAGATAAATGGAGAATGCTAAATGTCAGCATCTAAATGGTTCTCCCATCTATCACAGAGAGCATGGTGATCCTGGGATTTTTTTTTTTTTTTTTTTTTTTAAAGAAATGTCATTACATTTATCAAGAGTTTCTGCCTTGCTTTCTGGGTCTGTTAATCTGACTCTTTGAAGCCCTGGAGCTGTTCCTATCTGCAAAGTGGATGCTGGAAAAGATTGGGACTAGTTTCTCAGGCCAACAGCGTAAAAGATTTGACATTGGAGGAGAATGAGTGGGAGACAGGAACTCTAACGAAACCACCCAATAGTGTCCTCATTACTTCTGTGTTTGTGTCCTCGGCTCATGCGGCATTACCTGGACTCTGGGCCCTCAGAAGTCACTGTCTCCAAGAGCAAAGGCAGATAACGTAGAACAGGATTGCCCTTGAACACAAGTGCCTGCACACCAACAGGGTGCTAAATAAATGAGTGTTCACCATTCTCCACATGGCTCCCGTATCCTCTCCCCAAAAAGTGATTAACTTTTTGACATTATTACAGATATCCTTAAGAATTTGATGAAAAGTACTAATCACCTTCCTTAGAAAAATGCACAAATACATTAAAAAAATTTATGAAACTCCACGGTTATTAATTAATCCTGGGTTATTAACTCAAGAGGCTTCTGCTACAGCGAGACCCTCACCCCACCCCATATCTTGGCAACTAGTGCCCAGTTGACTCTGACCCCCATTACTAGAAAATCAACATCAGATTTTGAGCAAAGGAAAGTTCACTTCATACTGTCTTTGCAATTATTCTTTAGATTCAGATTTTAAATCCAATGAGAAATAACCCACATTTATAAAGTTTATGGTTTTTCCTATTGATACTTATGCTTTTCAATATCAGCTACTACTTTAAAAAAAAAAAAAACCACACACACGTCATACTCCATTGTAACTTCATTGCTCCTCGAAATCTGTCAGAGAAAGATGACTCTCTCCATTTGAGAAGACATCACATGAGGGTCTTCTTTAAACCATTATGTAAATATAGAGCAAATATTCTCTGCTGAACAGTGATCAACTTCAATACCAAAATGCATCACCTCTTTAAAAACAATGAACAGGCCAGACGTGGTGGCTCACGCCTGTAATCCCAGCACTTTGGGAGGCCGAGACAGGAGGATTACTTGAGGCCAGGAGTTCAAGACCAGCCTGAGCAACACAGCGAGACTCCTGTCTCTACAAAACATTTAAAAATTAGCTGGGTGTGGTGGCTCGCACCTGTAGTCCCAGCTACTCAGGAGGCCAAGACAGAAAGACCACTTGAGCCCACGAGTTTGAGGCTGCAGTGAGATCTGATGATGCCACTGCACTCCAGCCTGGGTGGCACAGTGAGACCCTGTCTCAAGGGGCGGGAAAAAAAAAAAAAAAAGAACAAGAAAATCTCTACACGAAGCACCACTTCATTAAAAAGGGCAGTGAGGGGCTTTGACATAAAATCCAAGCTGGATCCCTCTCTGGGAGAGACTGACAAAGGAGAGACAAGCAGGCCGAAAAAACGAGCAACTCTGAGACAATTCTCAGAAGCCTTGTTGGCATAGCCTGGTTGTCTCAAAGAGACCAGAGAGAGACACGCCGGATCCTGCGCAGCAAAAGCTCAGGTTCCGTACGGAATACAACAGTACCTGAGTGTCAGGGCAGAGTGTTGGTCTGCGATCGTCTTCTTGGTAGGCACATAGACCCATCCTGATGAAGGTTTACCATTTACCCAGTCGCCTAACAGTGTCAGCACACTTAGGAAGCTTTGCCCACATCTGCTGATTCTCCAACAAGCGAGGTCTGCTCTAGGAAGAAAACAGGGCCTTGGTGTGCTTGTTCCTGGAATGCCCCTAATATTCCACCCACTGTCCAAGGAGTGCTAGAGACAGACGGATAAACAGACACCAAGTCCCTGGCTTCAAAAAACTCACCAGCCAGTGCATCCAGAGGAAAAGGAGAGGAGTATGTGGACAGTTTTAATACAAGATAATAATACTGGCGTTAGGTTTTAATGAGGCACTAAAGTAGCAAGTAATGCTTGACTTTTGTGTGGGAGGTAAAAGAAGGCTTAAGATAAGAAAGGTTGCACAAACCATCTTGAAGGGCCAGGGTTCTCTAGACAGAGGGAACGTTTTGTGTTACAGGCAAACGTTCTGTGTTTTAAAAAAAAATGAGGCATCCGTTTTAGAACCAGGAGTAGTCCTGCGTGGCTGGAACATAGGGCGTATAGGGGAAATTAAAAGATGAAGCTACAAAGACAGGCAATGGACAGATAATATAAGTTTTTTAGGTCATGTTAAGGACTTTAGACTTTATCCTACACCTGCTGGGAATTCGAACCTCTGAAGAGAAAAATCACTGCATTGATTATGTATTTTTAGAAAGTTCACATTCAGAACAGTATGATGATACATTAGAGCTAAAAATCACATTAGTCCTGAAATCCAATGGTACGTTCCTTGGAGTCTTCAGTGCAACCAGAATAAAGGCAAACTGGATATTTCTAGACCTGTATTCACTACTGAGTCGGATCAGTATTACTGACAGAGATTCACTAAGACGTGTTTGACATTTTTTTCTCATTTCCAAAATGAAAAGATGACATCTACCTCAAATCCAAACCTGCTATGTGAAGATGAAACACACCTATCACATATCTTTCATGTAATGAAAATGCAAAGGAGTATCACTGTGACTATAATTTAAATAAGTTTGATATATGTTAATTAAAGTCATAGGGCCCTCTGACCGACTATATAATTTCATCTTTGCCAATCTGTGTTCCATAGAACAAAAGTTCTGTGAAATAAAAACAGACTTAAAAAACTAATTTTCATAGTCAAATAAGCATAAACAAATATGTTTAGAAGCTTCTATTTACAGCAAAGATGTAGCAACAGAGACTGGATTTACCCTCCCACCTGAAATAACCAAAACAAAACAAAGCAGATGAAATATACATATAAAAATAACTATTTCAACACAGTGGGTGACAGGCAATAAAAGACAGGAAACATATGAGGTGAGCCCTATGATTGTTCCAGCTTACTGTCTTGAGACAGTTTCTAGCATGCAGAGCAAGGAAAAGGCCCTCAGTTTAAAGCCCAGCAGATTCCCCAACTTGAGGAAGAGCTGAAGGTCCAGGGAGACCAAGGCAGTCAGAGTACACAAGACAAAGTCCCCGAGAGGAAAGTATTGCACAAAGAGAGAACACCAGAATTATGCAGAGGACCCACCTCAAGTATTCTGCAGCATACTTAACATTTGTGCATATGACAAAACTCCCTAAGGATGGATGGAGAAAGAACAATTTTAAAGGATTATAGAGAACAGGTCCAATAACAGTTGTGTATTCCCACCAGTCAAACATTAGTTAGAGTAACCTGAAAGGTCATCCCTAAGTAGAGGGGATTAATTAGCCCTATACTAAACATAGCTCAATTCCTGCCTAACAAATCTTAAAGGCAATTCAAAGAGATCAAATTGTTTCTAAGTAACTTAACTGTGTTATAGAACAAAGCCCAAGAATGTTTATAGAAATACAAAAATATATAAGATAGGACTCATAATGTCTGGCATCCAATCAAAAATTACTGCTCATTCAAAGAAACAGGAAAATAAAAACCACAATGACGAGAAAAATCAATCCATCAAAACAAACTCAGAATGGACAGAGATGTTAGAACTGGAAGACAAGATTAAAGCAATTATTACAATTGTATTCCACATGTTCAAAATATTAGAGATATAGACATTATAAAAATGACTTACATTGATGTCCTAGAGCTAAAAGCTGCAATGTCTGAGATTTAAAAAAAAAATACACTAGAAAGTATTAGTGGAAAATTATAAATTGCAGAAGCAATGATTAGTGGACTTGAAAACACAGCAATAGAAACTATCTCAAATGAAACACAGAGAAAAAATAATTTTAAAAGATGAACAGAGCATCAGTAAACTATGGAACAACTTCAAGCAGCTTAATGCACATGTATTTGGAGTCCCTGAGATAAGAGCCACAGAAAACATACTTGAAGGAATAGCAGCCAAAGTATTTCAAATTTGATAAAACTACTGAATTCAGATCTACAAAGTCTAATGAACCCCAGGAACAAGAAACAGGAAACTACACCAAAGTGCATCACAATGAAATTGCTCAAAACCAGCGATTAAGAGAAAATATCATGAAAGGGTGCTGGATTTTATCAAATGCTTTTTCCGCATCTATTATTTTTGCTTCTGTTTATGTGGTGAATTGTGTTTATTGATTTGTGTATGTTGAACCATCGTTGTGTCCCTGTGATGAAATCCACTTGATCATGGTGAATTGTCTTTTTGATGTGCTGTTGAATTCAGTTTGCTAGTATTTTGTTGAGGATTTTTGCATCTATGCTCATAAGGGATAGGTTTGTAGTTTTTTTGTTGTTGTTGTTGTTGTTGTGTCCTTTCCTGGCTTTGGTATCAAGGTGATACTGGCTTTGCAGAATGAGTTAGGGAAGATTCCCTCTACTTGATGTTATGGAATAGTTTCTATAGGATAGGTACCAGTTCCTCTTTCTAGGTCTGGTAGAATTTGGCTGTGATCCATCTAGTTGCTTTATTTTGTTGGGAGATTTTTTTATTGATGCTTCAATCTCACTGCTTATTACTAGTCTGTTCAAGATTTCTATTTCTTCCAGATTCAGGCTTGGGAGGTTGTGTGTTTCCAAGAATTTATCCATTTCCTCCACATTTTCTAGTTTGCATACCTAGAAGTTTTCATAGTGTTCACGGATATTTTGTACTTCTGTAGTATCGGTTGTAATCTCTCTTTTTTCATTTCTGAAGAAACATACCTCAAAATTGTAAAAGCCATACATGACAAACCCACAGCCAACATCGTACTGAATGGGGAAAAGTTGAAAGCATTCCCCCTAAGAACTTGAAAAAGACAAGGGTGCCCACTGTCATCACTTCTATTCAACATAGTACTGGAAGTCCTAGCCAGAGCAATTAAACAAGAGAAAGAAATAAAGGGTATCCAAATTGGGAAAGAGGGAGTCAAACTATCCCTGTTTGCTGAGGATATGATCTTGTATTTAGAAAACCCTAAAGACTCCACTAAATGACTCCTAGAATTGATAAGTTCATTAAAGTCTCAGGTTATAAAATCAATGTACACAAATCAGTAGCAGTTCTATATACTGATAACAGTCAAGCTAGGAGTCAAATCAAAGACTCAATACCATTTACAATAGCTACCAGAAAAAAACCAAAAACCCTAGGAATATATCTAACCAAGGAGATGAAAACTCTCTATAAGAACTACAAAACACTGATGAAAAAAATCATAGATGACACAACCAAATTGAAAAACATCCCTTGCTTATGGATTAGTAGAATCAACATTGTTAAGATGTCCATACTGCCCAAAGTGATTTATAGATTCAATGCAATCCCCATCAAAATACCAACCTTGTATTTCACAGATCTAGAAAAAATACTTCTAAGCTTTACTTGGAACCAAAAAAGAGCCTGAAGAGCCAAAACAATCTTAAACAAAAAGAACAAACCTGGAGGCATCACATTACCAGATTTCAAATTATACTACAAGACTATAGTAACCAAAACAGCACAGTACTGATATAAAATTAGAGACATAGACCAATGGAACAGAATAGAGAACCCAGAAATAAAACCATCTACCTACAACCAACTGATCTTTGACAAAGTAGACAACAACATACACTGGGGACAGAAGGCCTACTTAATAAACGGTGCTGGAAAAACTGGACATTCCTAGGCAGAAGAATGAAACAGGACCCCTATTCCTCACCATACACAAAAATTAATTCAATATGGATAAAAGATTTAAATGTAAAACATGAAACCATTAAAATTCTAGAAGAAAAAGTAGGAAAAACTCTTCTAGACATCAGCCTAGGCAAAGAATTTATGACTAAGACCCCAAAGGCAAATACAGCAATAATAAAAGTAAATAAATGGGACTTAATTAAAAGCCTTCTGCACAGCAAAGGAAATAATCAACAGAGTAAACAGACAACATAGAATAGGAGAAAACATTCACAAACTATACATCTGATACAGGGTTGATATATCCAGAATCTACAAAGAACTCAAACAAATTGTCAAGAAGAAAACCAAACCACCCCATTAAAAAGTGGGCAAAAGACATGGACAGAAGTTTTTCAAAAGAAGATACATGAATGCCAACAAACATATGAAAAAATGTTCAACATCACTAATCATCAGGGGAATGAAAATTAAAATCACAATGAGATACCACCTTACCCTTGTCAGAATGACCATTAAAAAGTAAAAAAAAAAAAAAAAAAACCCAACAATAGATGCTGACATGAATGCAGAAAAAAAGGAATGCTTATACATTATTGGTGGGACTGCAAGTTAGTACATCCTCTATGGAAAACAATATGGAGTTTCCTCAAAGAGATAAATGTAGACTTATCATTCAATACAGCAATGCCACTACCGGGTATCTATCCAAAGGAAAAGAACTCATTTTATCACAAAGGCACCTACACTAGAATGTTTATTGCAACACAATTCACAATTGCAAAGATGTGGGATCAACCTAAGTGTCCACCAATTCACATGTGGATAAAGAAAATGCAGTATATACCATGGAGTACTCCTCAGCCATAAAAACGAATGAAATTATGTCTTTTGCAGCAACCTGGATAGAACTGGACACCATTATTCTAAATGAAGTATCTCAAGAATGGAAAAACAAACACTACATGTTCTCAATAATATTCAGGAGCTAAATGACAGACACATATGAGCAACAAAGGGATGTACAGGACATTGGAATCCAAGAAGAGGGGAGGATGGGAGGCGGATGAGGGGTAGAACTTTCCTATCGGGTACAGTGAACACTATTATAGTAACAGGCACACCAAAAGTCCTGACTTAAGCATGATACAAAGTATCCATATAAACAAAAACATTTGTATCCCCTTAATATTTTGAAATTTAATAAAAAGAAAAGATTAAAAGCAGCCAGGGAGAAAACACATGTTACATACAGAGGAATAGAAAAAAGGCTAACAACACATGAAAAGATGTTCAACATCATTAGTCAATGGGGAAATGCAAATTAAAACCATTTTAATTAAAATGAAGTATCATTATATACCTATTAAAATAAATTTGTAGAGACCAACCGTACTAAGCGTTGGTGAGGATGTGGAGGAACAAGATCTCTCAGACACTGCTAGTGGCAATATATGATGGCAGAAGTACTTTGGAAAACAGTTTGGCAGTTACTTAAAAAGTTAAAACATACACCTTTCCATATGATCCACCATTCCACTCTTTGGTATTTATTCAAAAGAAACGAAAGCATATGTTCATGCAAAGACCTGTACACAAGTATCTATTGCAGCTTTATTTGTAATAGCCTCAAACTGGAAACAACCTAAATGTCTGTCAGCAAGTGAATGGATAAACAAATTTGGTATATCCATACAACAAAATACAGCTTAGCAATAAAAAAAGGTATGTTTGTAATGATGTTTTCACAGATACATACATATGTCAAAATTTATCAAAATTGTATCCTGTAAATATGTGTAGTTTTTTACATGTCAATCACACCTCAGCAAAGCTATTAGAAGATGTTTGAAGAATTCTGGGTTAAATAATATTAAGTAAGTTTCTTCTCTGTAGGATTTCCAGAGCCTCTAAATGTTAAGTGGGTATTATTAACTCTGCCAAAAGAGAATATGATATATGTCATTTCCCAAACTTATTCTTCCACAGAGCCTTTTTTAAATTTTTTTTTTTTTTTTTACTGAGTATCTCATGGAACTGGCATTCCATGGAACACTTTGGAAAATATGACAAAATCTGTTCTTGATTTAGAAATTTCTAAGTGGCAAATGACAAGAAGACACCTTCTAAATTGTCTTCAAAACAGGAGAGGTCCCCAATTTCATAAAATTCTGCTCTATTAAATGTGAAAACACCCCAGTTGCCTAAATAAATGCATGTGCTTTGCTTCACAGGCTGCAGAATTACTTTAGCTTCTCTTTTGCAGCTACGAATGTACTTTTTCCCCCAGTTTCTACTAAATACGAAGCTATCGGCTAGGATTTAGTGGTCTGTTTTATTCCTCCATCCCATGACATCTGCTAGAGGTGGATGCTATTGTTAATAATGATGATACTAAATTATTTGACCACTCCTGAGTGTGACATTTTGAGAAAAAAAATCAAAACAGCTGCTCTTTCAACTCCTTCTTTAGCAGACACACTACATACAGGGACAATTTAAGAGACAGGGAGAGAGAAATGCTCAAAAACGTCAAGTACGATGATAACAAAGAGTTTTCTGAACTCACAGACTGTCATAGTATGCTGTTGATTTCACTGCTCCATGCGTATTTTCTCTGACTGTGCAAGGACTGACTCCAAGAGCTGCAGCCCCTACACGGTTGTCCTTAAACCGTATGACTCAGCTGGCCTGCTCCACTGGTTTATTCATTCAAGTCACTCCATGCAACTGTTTAATCCAGTAGCCCGAGTTTCATCTGGAGCTCTAATCATTGGCAAGGAATAATGTTTAACTGCTTGTCATGATGAAAGCTCTCACAACCTGCTTGAGGCAGAGGATGCTTTTAAGTGCAATTATCATAAGTTGATGACGCAGCCGGGCATCTCTTGGGCAGACGGGCTCCACATAAGCATGAGTGCGTGCACGGGGAAACCGCGTTAACCGTGGCCAAGGTGTGTATTCCATGCAGAGCGCTCCTCGCCCTGTCACACATGCACACGTGGGTCTGCCTGCCCTCGCAGGCCTGGATGTCATCAGAGCTGTCGGTGCCAGCTCTGTTTTCTCCATACTGCTTCCTCTTCACAGCCTCTGTGACACCGTAGAGGGCTGCAGCCAACAATGTGGATGACAATCACAGAGATGACCCAGAGTGGCGCTGTCTTTGGGACTGAACCAGTTGAGGCACCCTCCTGGGTCATAGTCACATGGCATAAAAACGGATGCTCAGGCATCATTAATACCGAAGGTTTTCAAAGTTGCATGGAGGCCGGAGCTAGCCAGTTAATTGAAGGGGATCTGGGGAAGGATTCCAGGTTCGAGTGTGTTCTCCTGGTGGGTCGTAACTGACTCCGGGTGAGGGTGACCACGCTTTCAGAGGCTTGACTGAGAAATGGCTGAGGAATTCCAACAAGTTGTAAGGGAGAAACAGCCAATAAAAACACGTCCTGGCTTACAACAAAAATACATGGTCCGGTGGAAAACCATGAAGATGGCTATTATATAAGCCCTCAGCCCTCCTTATCGTGGAGGGAAGGGAAGGCTATCTTTATACACATAGTTTGAAGACTGATGTATGATCCCCTGTGGGCCGAAGTAGAGACTGATCATTAGTCTGACTTTGCCTACAGAAAGGACACTCTATTACAAAGGACCACAGTGCCCCTGGGCCTGCTAGGCTGTCCCACAATGTGGCGCACAAAAGCAGCATGTCACTGCTGACGGCCACATGCCATATCGGTCTATGCACTGTTGGGCTGTTGCCCAGCCATTTGTAGGCGCACTGCATTCTCTTAAATTGCATTTCAGACAATAAATCCTCAGAGCATCATTTCCAACCACGCTGCTCTTCATCTATTGCAGTGTACAAGGCTGTGGCTCAAGAGAGTCTTTAGTCTGGAAGATATCTAGGCCCGGGAATAAAACTGCAGCAAGCACGGCTACCCAGAGGCAGATAATCTGCTCTAAGCTTCATTGCTCAGTGCAAGGAAACAGTCGTCCTATTAATTTACCTGTGCTGTAATCTTGTTTTGGATGTGTCAGGTGGCCTTAGGTTCTCAACTATCATGTTCGGTATCTTAATGACCAGACTGTATTGCTATGTTGAGATACGTAAGCAGGCAAGTTCTGGGATGTTAGAGTTTAAATAAAAAGGAAAGGATGAGACTAACTGAAAATACAAAAGAAGAAATAGGTGACGCAGCATCCTGTGTTCTCGAATACAAAGGCTGCAAACCATAAAGCTACTCTGGTCAAATTAATAGCTTTAATCTAATTCCACACAAAATCACAACAGAATTTTTAAACTGGACAAAGGGATGCTACAGTTCATCAGGACAAAGAAAAATGCATAATGAGAGGGACTCGTTACTAAACAGATTATAAAGTAGCCATAATTAAAACAGATCTTTCTTGCTGTAGAGGGATACTTAACTTTCTTCAGATGTATCATTATCCTAATAAACATCTTGTTTAGACAAAGGGCCTGGAGCATTCGAATGATTCTGTGTGTATGTTTCTAGAGTGCCATCAAAACAGCAATTCTTATTCAGTTGTCTCAAGGACTTCTGATGATACTTGTAGGTTATCAAAAGGGAAGAGATTTCCTGCGGATGAGATCTGGATTCTAAAATCAGCTGCTAGGTTTTTCCTGCATTTTTCAGACAGCTATTCCCTCAGCTTCTGCCTGCTCCCTTCCTTTGGATTAAATATTACAGCTTGCTATGGAGCTTGGGGTGCCAATGCTTCCTGCATACTCAACCCAGTTCCATGTGTAGTCAGATCAAATGTTGGGTCTATGCAGCTATAGAGTCTATTCCAAAGCTGGGAATGATTCGATTAAGTACTTTTTTGCACCCTCATCCTGTACGATAAGGGGTCACCCTCTATCAACTAGTTCTCATCTAAACCCTTCCCCCACTCATTGAAAACTTAAGCCCCATTATTCAGACTCCAGTATTCATGCGGACAAGTCATCTAATACCTTCATTTTGGTTCCTTACCTGCCTCTCCTTCAATGAACTTGCCCTACACACTATCTCAACCAGCTCTCATTCCCACGAACAGAACTGCCTTCAAACTCTCAACTCCGGGCATCCCTGA
Organism: Eulemur rufifrons; assembly: GCF_041146395.1. Taxonomy (NCBI): domain Eukaryota; kingdom Metazoa; phylum Chordata; class Mammalia; order Primates; family Lemuridae; genus Eulemur; species Eulemur rufifrons. The sequence continues at coordinate 49,666,174 of NC_090991.1, forward strand.
TGGCTGACACCTGCCCTATACTTCCAGCTCCCTAAAATGTGAACCCTCAGTCCAATTCTTCTGTGGTGCCACTGGCACCTCTATGCCATTGGCCCAACTACCTTTGTATTTTCATCATTCACCTGTGTCCTCACTTCCCTCCTCATCCAGTGCATCATTTCCCTTGTTACAGCCACCCTCTGGCATACAGCTGCACACGTGCCTACTTAATGCCAAAGCTCCATCTACTCTGCACCTGTCTCCAAAGAGCTTAACGAGGCAGGAGAAAACCCTGCCTCCACGATGACCAGCCTGCCTGGCATGTCTACCACCTTCGCCTTGAGAAGGCATGCTCTCACTTCCAAAGGGATCTAATGCCATGCTTTCTTTCTCCTCAAACCTCCAAAACCTCCCTCCTTCCTTCCAGTTGATGTTCTATATTTCTTATTTCACTGAGAAATTGGAAGAAAACTTCCTGAGCCCGCGACCACCAAATCGGCCAGTGTTCCTCATCCTCTCAGCCTTTTACACGTCAAATCCATTCCCCCATTTGAGCATTCATCGTTCGGCTCCCAAGAAACGATCCTCTCCTGGGACTGCTGCGTCCTCACTGGCCACTCCTCCGCTCAGCCGCCTCTGCGGGGTTATTCTCCACGTCCTGATTTCTAACTGGAGGGCCCTGGTGCTCAGTCCTCAGCCCTCTTCCTCTCCTGCCCGCGCTCATCCCCTAGGTGATCTCAGCCAACCCACGGCTTTCATCATTCCCAAATTTATATCACCAGCCCGGACACCTTCTATGAACTCCGAAGCCATGGGTCCAGTTGCCTATTTGATATTGCCACTTGGGTACTTAAAAAGCATCTCAGATACAGAACTCTTGATGTTCTTCCACCCCAAACTTGTTCTCCCCAGCCATTCACTCAGTCGCTAAACCCAAAATCCTAGGAATCTTCCTTCTCCTTCCTCCATGTCTCCTGGCTCTCGCCTGCCTGCGCAACCCATCAGCTCTACACTGAATTCCGCCACTCCTTCCTTCAGCTCCAGCCATGCTCCCCCACAACCACAAACGTATCCTCCCAACTGATGAGCTGTCTGGATTCCACTGCTGCCCCCAGCTCCCAGAAACTCCTCTCCACAGAGCCACCAGAATACTACTTTATAACTTGGGTCAGCTCACACAACTCCCCTGAACGAAACCTCCTGATGGCTTCCTGCCGTCCTCAGGATGAAACCCGAAGGCCCTGGTCGCAGCCCTGTCTACCTTGCTAGCTGCCTGTTCTGCATGCCCCCCTGCCGCCACCCTCACACACACACATTGGCCTCTTGACATCCCTCAAATACACCAAGCAACCAGAGCCTTCTCACGGATGCTCCCTCTGGCTGGGGTGCTCCCTCCTACCAGGATACTCTCTCACAGACACTCGTGGTCTGCTCCCTCACACCACTCAGGTCTTTTCTCAAAAGCCATCTTCTTAGAGGGGTCTTCCCTGACTGCTTCACTAAAATAACAGCCCAGGCACAGTTTCATCCTATGACTCTATTCCCCCCCCCCCCCCCCCCCCCGCAGAACCGGCGCCTGTTACACTACGTATCTTTGTCTATTACCTGTCTCCCTCACTCACTGGACGGTAAATCCTGTGAGGGCAGGTGCTTTTTGGTACACCAGTGTAGTCCCAGCGTTTAGGACAGTGCAGAATGGACACCCATTCAGTGGATGAATGAATGAATGAACCAATTAATCAACTGGTCATTGACTGAAGTTGACAGTTGGACTCCTGGAAAAGTCCGTCTCCCTCTTCCAGTCTGAATCAGAAGGGGGGCTGTGCAATGGGGTGGAAGAAGTGCATCAAAAGCTCTGAGTCCATAGACTCAGCCCCACAAAGGAAACATCCGCCAAGACTAGGGAGCATTTCTCCTGAGGGTTTTGCATCCCTCCCCTTTCATCTGCAGCACCTTCCCTGTGCCTGGATAAGCAGCAGGTGACTCTGAGAGGCAAAGGAAAATGTCAGTGCACAAAGCCAGGCACAATTCTCTTCCTTCACGATGAGAACAGTCGCTGCTCCATCTATAATTTTCTGTTTAGGTAACGTCTTATTTGCATGCTGAAACCATGTTCTTTTTCCTGTTACTGATGTAAAAGATTGCTTATTTCTAATTATATCGCAGGCACTCGGGGAATTCAAAGAGCAGAAAATATGTCAGGAACAATTTACAAATCGTGGCTATTTGTGTACATGTTTGCCCGGACTACAGCAAATATAGAAATGAAAAAAATTGTTTATTAAAAATACCAGCTCTCCTCAGCAGATCTCTGCTTCTGCTTGTTCTCCCAGCCCTAACTAAATCCAAACCTAAACCCTAAGTGTGAATAAGCTTATGGAAAAAAATATTTTTTTCCCATCTCTCAATTGTTTTAAGTGGGAGTTTAGAAATGAAATTTTCCCCAATTGCTCTAATCTTGCCTTTGAAACTCCATTTCTATCACACTGAAGTCACTGTTTTTAGGGGAAAAAAAAGGATTTTTCTTTGTGTGCATTACCTGAGATGTCTTGAGAGCTGGAAAATTCTTCCCACAGTTGCATGAGTCAGGACTGAATAATTATTCCATGGACATTAGGATGAAGATATCATGCATGAGATGGAGGACCTTTAGACCCAGATTAAGACCCTGAGTTGAAACTTTTTTTTTTTCCTATATTTTATACTCTATTAAGTTACAAGGAGCTCAAAGTTACAAAATATACTTTCTCTTCTTTGGTACCTTTCACAGGGCTAAGAAAAGGACTGTACAGAACTTTCAACAGGCTCATTTCAATACAGGAACCTTCACAGATTTGAACAAAGCCACACAGCAGACCCTAAATACATGGCTATACCCATTAGCGACAGATGGGGTTAGTGGTTGCCTAGATTTAGCATCAAGACATCTTTCAAAAGGACTTCTGGAACCTTCCCTTCCCTAAAAAGAGATGCTTCTAAGTATTTTTATAAGGCATGATCTTTTCAGAGTCCTATACAACAATGTATCACTTTGCCACGTGAAAGCTCTAAGCTTATTTCATTCAAGATGAGTGTTGGGTAGGAGTAACCAGGTATGGTCGCAGAGACATAGTGCTATGAACTCAAACATATTCATAAGGAGGCCTAACAGTCAAACAAAATTCTAATAAACCTTCTAATGTCCAAGTATCCGCTGACTCTGAATAGAAGGCAAATCTCCATTTTCCCATCAAAAAAGGGGGCAGAGTTGGCCAACTTGAATATGCAAGCTTTTGCAGATGCAGACATGGATACCTATTTACCATACTTAATTTAGTTATATATGCATATTTAAAATATTATATAAAATATAAGAAATACTGCTTTTGCTCATTCTCACATTTCACAAAACAATTTGATTCAATCTCTGCATCTTTGATGCTAGCGTTGCTGCGCTCACAAGACAGACTTCTTGAGTTATCAAGCAATTATCGACAGCACATAATTTTTTACTTCCCTCCAAATCATTTAAGATGTGAGTCTTTCATAATCCACATGTGATACTGTCACTAGTAATTTTATCCCAAGCCACAAAGACTCACTTTCATGGCACTTGGATAGTTCTTCATTGTGTTTTTGTTCACCCCATAGGAGTACATTTGATATGCACTAAGTAATTACATGCTGTATTGATTAGCATAGCTTGAGTGCCATGGAAGGACCAAGGGACTGTGACCCGATGAAGGGATAAAAGCAATTAAATGCAAGGAGTTAGGTGGATGACAGAGCAAGACCAGAAGCAGGGAAACACATACGGAGGCCATTTAAATGGTCCAGGGAAGTCAAAATGAAGGATTTGACTCGAACAGCCACCGTAGGAAGGGATTCAAGAAATATTTATGAAGCAAAACCAGCAGGGCTTGGTAACGAAGTGGATTTGGGGGATTAGAGAAAAGGAGGAGAGATAAGTGATGGCTTCAGAGGCCGAGTAGATTCGGTTCTATTAAATTCTTCCTGGTACAAGGAATAAAGAAGACAGAGAAAGCTGAGCTTGGGGGGAAAAAGGTATCGGGTAATGTATTCCACTTTAGAACTGCTGAATACATGCGACTACTGGACTAACAAGTAAAGACACCTAGGCAAGAGCAGGGCTATTTGGTTCTAACATTCACAAAAGAAAGCTTGGCTGGAGAATCGACCTGCGAGCCTCAGCCTGTAAGTTCTTGTAGAACTGTGACTCTGGGTGAGACTCCAGGGACAGAATGTGAGTAGAAGGCAAGGAGGCTGCTGATGAAATGCTGGGGGGTGGGGGCGGTGGGAGAAGCTAATTTAACAGATAGAGAGAAGCCCAAAGAGATTAGTAAGACGTTGCCAGAAAGGAAGGATGAGAATGAGTAACCATTACATGCTGGGGATCTCAATGAAATGACTCACAAGTTCCTACTGGATTTGATGTTTAGGTCACTGGTCAGGAGGTGATGGGAGGTGAAGAAAAGAAAACAGCTCATGTGGACCTCTATTTTCAGAAGTTTTGTTCAAAAAAGAAAGAAAAGAGAGTGGGCACCAGCTAGAGGGAGGTGGCAGGGTTGAGGGAAGATGTTGCTTTTTCAGATAAAAGACATAGGATCATGTAGGGGCTGATGGAAGCAGCCAGGAGTGGAGGAGACACAGGAAGACCGATAAAACTGATGGAGGAAGGAGGAGACCAGGTGAAAAGAACAGAAATCACGCGAGCCCGCTCACCTGGGGCTGGAGAAAACGAGGCTGGGTAATAAATGGGCAAGTTTGGAGCAAGGGGAGCAGGATGCAAAGTGTCCTCCTTATTGTGTGTTTTTTTCAATGAAACCAGAAGGAAGTTGTTTGCTAAGAGCTCCAAGGATGAATGTGGGGACGGGGGCTTGAGGAGCCTGGCAGATGTTTGAATAATCACCGAGTGCCCAAGAGAAAGAGCTGACCAAGCCGCAAGGGCCCGGCTGGGTGTGAGCCCTCAGGTCTGGAAGGGCACCAATCCCTGTAACTGGCAGCCCAAGCAGAGGAGATGGATCACAGGATCTGTCCAAGGCGGGGGCGAAGGAAAAGGCGTGAGGAAAGTGAAGGTTCTGGAAGACAGCCGTTCAGAGAATCAAGGCAAAGGCAGGGCAGGGCAGGAGCCAGGGAAGGGAGGGGTGATGACCGTGAGAAAATGTCCAAAGCAGAGGCCCCTGGAGGAAGGAAACGCGCGAGGGGCTTGGAAAGACAGGATGCTGAGGCCAGAGGGTCCAAGAAGTTTAAGTCTGAACTGAGAATAAGGCTCAGGGAGTGACCACAGGAGAGGACGCCAAGACCTGCCCAGGTGCAAGCTGCCAGCAGTGACAGAGACGGCTGTCCAGCCACGTTCTGTTTCCTCTTCCTCCTGGGCACTCGGGTGGGCTGCGTGTGCCAGCATTCCAGGTGGTGAGGTGAGGCGCGTGATTCAGCTCTGGCCAGTGGAACATGGGCAGACGGGTCAGATAGCTTGTCTAGACTTGGCACCTAAAAATATCTCACAAAATCCACCTGGCTATGCTCTTCTCAAGCTTGCAGCCCAAATGCAGAGGATCTGGCAGAGAACTCCGGACCCCAGGAGCCAGATGGACGGAGTCCGGGGCCCTGAAGGAGCAAGGGGCGTTGAGGGGGGAGGGGGGCATGGAGAACTATCCCATACACAGTCCCACCCTCAGCCTGCCCAATGGGACCAGGGCTTGAGCAAGAAATAATCCTTCATTGAAACTGTAGGGGCTGTTTGTCACAGCAGCTAGTCTGCTCTGTCTAAAACAACAGTGCTGAGACCAGACAGGCTCAAAGAAGAAGGGCGGAGGACTTTTTTTATTTTTTTGTTTTTCTGAGACAGAGTCTCACGCTGTTGCCCAGGCTAGAGTGCCGTGGCATCATCATAGCTCACAGCAACCTCAAACTCCTGGGCTCAAGCGATCCTCCTGCCTCAGCCTCCCGAGGAGATGAGACTACAGGCATGTGACACCACGCTCAACAAATTTTTCCGTTTTTAGTAGAGACAGGGTCTCGCTCTTGCTTAGGCTGGTCTCAAACTCCTGAGCTAAAGTGATCCTCCTGCCTCGGCCTCCCAGAGTGCTAGGATCACAGGTGTGAGCCAGCGAACTCGGCCAGGAAGGGCTTTTAATTGAGGGTGAAAATAAGAGTACTTTGCCCGCTGGCTCCATGGCAGGAGGGGCTGGGAGAAGGAGTAGGCACAGTTGAACCAGAAAGTGGTGTCCTGGGCGGGGAGGGGCACAGGGAACAGGACATGGAGGTGAGAGGTTTTTGCAGCAGATATGACAAGGCAGTTGAGGAACTGTTTTCCAGAAAGATCTAGCAGGGAAGGCAGCAGTGAGTGGGTGAGCCAAGGAAGACGAGCAAGAATGAGAAGGCTAAAGCAGGGCAGGGTGAGAGGGGTCCATCGACATGGGTGTGCTGGCATCGGGCTCAAACGCTACAACAGCAGAGGGAAGGGAAGAGATGACCACTTCTTGAATGTCTACCCCTGTGACAGGTGTGCTTAGAGACCTGAATGCTTTGGAGAACCGAAATCTTGGAACTGAACAGTGGCTAAATGATTTGAACTTTCCCTCCCCACTCCCCACCCTACAAAAAAAAAAAAAAAAACAGACTTGGAAGGACCTGAAGACAATGCCCCCTACCTACCTTCCCAACCTCCCTCCCTCCAAGCCTCACACCTACTGCTCTCCTCAGTCTGGAAGGTTCTATCCCCACGTCCTTCTCTCACTTCATGAATCAAGTCTCTGCTCACTGCCTTTTTTGAACATCCTATCGAAAATACTCTCTAGTCACTCCCTCTCTGGCCATTAACCGGTTTTATTTCCCTCTTTGGTTTTATCTCTACTTGAGATTATTAAGCATATAGCTCTAGATATATACACATAGATACATAAACATAGATACATATAAACATATGTATAATATATAACCAAAATATAATTGTCTTATTACTTTTAAATTTTATTATTTTTTAAAATCTGTCTCCTCCACTAACCCATGAGCCTGAAACATGACGGTTCTGTGAAGTACCTGCCTGTGTCCCTAGGGCCCAGCACAGTGTCGGGCACATAGTAGGTGCTCAGTGAAGACCTCCTGAATGAATGCCATAAAGAACCAATGTAGAGGGTAAGAGTCTTGTTTTTTTTCCCCAAGGATTAGCACAGGATAGAAGTGAACTTCCATAGCAATATATGGGAAAGCATTTATAGTTTTCTTTTCTAATTTTAAAAAGTTATTGGAGGCCAGAATAAATGTCAAAAAAAAAAAAATAGAATCTCCTCTTGAGAGTCTTAGGAAGGAAAAAAAATGAGATGATTGCCTTTCTAGGGTAGAAAAAGGACAAAGAATAAATAATATTGTACGGTTTTTTCCAGATTGAGGAGTCTATTTTTCCCCACTGAGTTGGGGTTATTTTTCCCTGTCTTTTCTAAGCAGCACACCAAATTGAATCTCTTGGGTCCAAGGCTAAAAGCAGCTATAAATTTCTGTGGATTCTGGGTGACATGACGCAGAAACAACTGGTCCACGAACCATCCACTAGGCTGGATCACACACAATTTCTAAAGTTTTTAGAAAGAGCTTAGCAAGACACTGTTCAGAAGATTTCTTGGCCACTGCTCACCAAACTCTTCCTTCCAACGAACTGACTTGTTGGATCCAAAAGACAAGCCGGAGGGAGGGAAGGGAACGAATGTTGCTAGTCGCTCATTACCAGGACTGACGTATCTTCCAGGGTAGATTCTCCAAGAGGCAATTATATTAAGTCAATCATCAGGAAATGAGGTCTTCGTAATGATAGCTGTGACTTTGATTTCAAATACTGTGCTAATCAGAATAAGGGCTTTTGTTCCCCTGTCAAAATGATCATTTATACCAAGTTCTAAGTAAACAATACCCCCCCACCCACTTCCCCCAAAGAAAGAAAAGGAAAAAAGGAAAAAGAAGGCTGATACTATTGAATGAAAACATAGACCACAGAAGCTCAATAAGGCAGTAAGTTCCTCGGCTACCTATGCTATACAATTTGTTCCCTAAATATCATTCCATATATATATATATATATATGGTCTGAGAATCCTATGCTGGAAGACCAATGGGTAAAAATGGGGGTAAGGGGGGGTTTTAATTTGCTATCAAAATCCCAAACACACAACATGAGAAAAACCATGGTTAGAAAGAGACAAAAACAAAGGTTGGTCCTAACCCTTGACAATGCCATTCTTTTAATGGGGTACTAGACAGAAGGGGCCAAAGGACGCCAGTGAGGCTGGGTAAGTGTCATTGTTGGAGAGAAAGTAAGTGAGTGCTCTAGACTACCAACGCACTTACAACCCCAATCACAATCCTGCTTTCCTTCTAGGTATCTCCTCAACGCCTGCCGTATGCCAGGCACTGTTAGCATCAGGTGCCAAGGATACAGAGACAGGTACGATACGGCATCTGAACTTGAAGAACCAAGCACCGAGTGCGACCAACAGGTAAGCTGATAAAGTACAAAAGCACAATGCAAAATAACCAACGCTATTATAATGAAAAACAGATGGAAAGAATGGCAGAGGCAATCCAGGCTGATAGCTCTGCATGAATGAGTCAGGAAAGTTTCACAGAGGGGGGAAGGACTGAAGGTAAGTCTTGAATAATGACTGGGAAATTGCCAGGCAGTGGGGAAAGCGTGGGCCTGGGGGGGGGGGGGGTGGTACCGCAGGAGAGGCGCACGGGCTGGGGGTTGGAGGTGGATTTGGAAAGGCTCCGACATGAAGCTCAAGTTTGAACTGATCCCTTCAGCAGCAGGAACCAATCTGGGTAGAGCTGGACCATAGGACCACGTTCACCCTCCTCTCCACTGTTACCCAGCACAGTGACTGAACACCTATCTGCATCTTCGTTAGTTTATTAGCCAAAAAAAGAAGAACATTTCCTTGGCTATTTCAAGGGAACTACTGCTGGCCACATTGCTGGGGATGAGGTAGGATGTGAAGGGTAGGCAGGGGCCATGGGGCAGGGACAGACAGCAAGGGCGGTGTGGTGGGAGACACCAGCTTGGAACGTTCTAGAGATGTCAGCAGTGCACAGAGAGAAGAAAACGTCCCTGTCCTGCTTTGAAAACTGCCTACCTGGACTAAACCCCCTTCTGAGCATGCTGTTTATACCAAAAAGGGTCATTTCCATCCTTCCCTAAGGAGAAGCAAACGCCTGAGCTGCCGAAGCCCCAGCCCGCATAGTGAGTTCTCCATTTCTATTTTCCTCTTTCCTTTTCTTTTCCTGTTCTTCTCAGTCGCCGCTCCTCACCGCCTTTGCTTTGACTTCAAAAAAAGAAAATTCCATTTTAACGTTACCTTCAGCAAAACCCAGCTGAGAATATGCAATAAACTCTCTGTGAAGAATGGTTGGCAAGAGGTATTTTATTTAACCAGATACTGTAGTTAAATGAAAATTGCTAATATAGACCATACACAAATTGCCAGTTTTGAAAGAATTAGTGCTTAATAAAGTGCACATAATCCCGAAGACCTATTAAAGATTTTTTTCATCTTTTTTTTTGTTGTGCATATAGGTGATTCAGTATCTTAAAAATCAACAGTCTACAGGGAATTTAACTTATTTTATGATACTATGAGAACTCAGCATTCAGTTTGTGATTTTTTAAAAGATGGGATTTTTACATCAAATTATCAGAAGCATAGAATGTAATCTTAAAGCCAAAGGGACAAAATTTGAAGGTTGAACATTACTCCTTCATTTGCTCAGTAAACATTTATTAGTACTATACCACAAACAGGGCTCTGAAATATGAATCAAGACCAAGCCTGTTCTAGAGTTCACAGAGGGGGATGCGGATCTATTTTTAATAGTAATAACTCACTTGTTAATTGGAATAACAGAGGTAGGAAGAGAGACACAGGAGAAAGTACTGAGTTCTGCCTGTTCAAGGGGTGGGGGAGGGGAAAGGTTGACATGGGAGATGATGCTTAGAAAACATCCTCAAAGGCGAGTGGGCTCGCTCCAAGAACACAAATTGGGAAAGGCCCAGGAAGCATGGAGAGCAACGTGGAAGTTACTGTGATAATTCATGGGAGAGATGACAGAGGACTGAGAGGAGGAAATGCCAGTAGGGACAGATGGTGACCCACTGGACACTGGAGGTGGACAAGGAAGCCACCTACTCTTTGCTGTCCAATATGGGAGCCCAACCCACACTCAGCCATTCAAATAAAAACACATTCAAACTAGCTAAAATTAAAATGAAACATGGCTAGTCAGTGCAACCGGTTTCAAGAGCTTCCCAGCCACAGGGGGCCGGCAGCTTCTGTACTAGACGGTGCAGACACAGAACTTTCCTGTCATCACAGAACGTTCCACTGGGCAGCACTGGCCTAGAGGAACCAAGTGTTTCAGGCTGAGACAAGTCAGTGGCTGTTGGTGCTTCTGATTTAGAAGAAATGCTGGAGAAGCGATGGGTTTGAGAGGGGCTGACCTGCGTAACCTCCCCTTTTCTGTGACATCGACCGCGTGTATAGTAGTATCTCGTCATCAGGATGACAACGATGGGCAAAACGGCTGAAGTCGGGAAAAGAGATGGTGACAAGGAAAAGCATGTGTAACGGGACGCGGAAGGACAGAGGCAGCAGGGCAAGGAGACGGGGCGTGACCGGCGATGCTCTCTGGGAGAAGGTGCTCCCTCTCCGAGCAGTGTCACTCGAGCAGAGATGCTAGTGAAGGAGGAACATGCCGTGGGGACATCTGGATGGAAGAGAAGCCTGAGGACTCCCTCCAAGAAGGACGGTGCCAGGGTGCTGCGAGGACCTGCCAGGAGGCTCTTGAGGAAGAAGGGAAAGAATGACAGCAAATGTGGCCAGAGGGATAGCCAGGAGCCTGATCGCCCTGGGCCTGAAGCCCACGGTTAGGTCCTCGGACTTGGCTCTGACACAATCCAATTCTACTTTTCCAGTCCACTCCAGCTGCTGGGTGGAGACCGGACCATAAGAGGGAAAGAGTGGGGACAAGGGGCTTAGTGAGGGGCAGGTGCAGCCCTCCAGGGCACAGAAGATGCTGCTGAGTAAGTGGGAATGATTATTTGGTGAAAGCCTCATCGGTGTCTTTATTTATTAATGCAACAATAAACAGCAGCATCTGTGCGGCAGGTGTCTGAGCCACTGCGCTGGGACAGCTGACACTAATGATGAAACGGGGCAATTAGAGAGCCCAGCATCTCGCAGGCCAGCAGTGCAGGGACGGCCCTTGTTTGTAGTCTCTTCCTGTTCCTAAGCACAACCCAAGCTTCAAAATGTCACCTGCATGCCTGCGCCTATTACAGAAAAAAAGTATAATACATCGCTCTCCGGAAGGATTAAAGTTACAGGAAGTCATAACACCAAAGAAATCCATCAGAATATCAGAGCAATGCGGACAAAATTTGAAAAATTGGGTCCAGATAAAGTTGGAGAGAAAGATTTCTCCTTGCGTGTTGGTGAGAATGATGGCTGGAAACTAATGAGGCGGCCTCTGCGGCTGGAATTCCAATGCAGGAGCCGGGAAGGTGGGAGCCGGAGCTCATTAAAGGTAATGCATGGCTCTGGATCAGGTCGGGGCTTTGCTCACTGCCCCACCGGGCCCTGCTGGGGCGGGGTCCCCTCGCACCCTGGAGATGGGCGTGCGTGGCTCAGTGATACATCCTGAAACGATCAGGAGGCGTGGGTTCTGCTCGGAAGGCAGGTCTGGGCAACAAGAGCCCTGCCCTGTGGGGCTTTGAGAAAACACACAGGATCAGGTGTGTACTGACCCCGTACACAAGTGGAGACCTGGACGTGGCACAGAGAACAACACCTACGTGGGTGGGAGGGCTGGGACAGCAGACCACAGGGGAGAGGTTCCAGTTAGTGACTGGATGTTTGCACGATGACTTAGCTGTTGTATTCCCCACCAGACTCGAGTTCTAGCAGGGCGGGGCCATGTCTGCCATTGCACACGGCCATATTCCCAGCAGATGGCGCCGTGCCTGGCGCCCATTAAGCTTTTCTGCAAACACTAGCCCTAGGGGGTTGAATAGTGTCCCCTTCGAAGGTCATGTGACCCAGAACCTCAGAACATGATGTTGTTGGGAGACAGGGTCTTTGCAGACGTCATAAGGATGAGGTCACGTTGTATTAGGGTGAGCCTCAAAGGCAGTGAGTGTGTCCTTGTAAGGAGAGGAGAGGACACACGGAGCAGGCCATGTGACCACAGAAGCAGAGACTGGAGTGATGCAGCTACAAGCCAAGAAGGCCCAGGACAGCTGGAAGCCACCAGACGTTAGAAGAGGCCAGGTAGGACCCTCCCCTGGAGCTTTCAGAGGGAGCACAGATGGCTCTGTTGACACCTTTGATTTCAGACTGCTGGCCTCCAGAACTGAGAAGTTGCTTCTATTAAGTCATCCAAGTTTGTGGTAATTTCTTACAGCATCCATTGGAAACCAACGCAGCTGCTAAGGGAAGGATGAATGAATGATCAAATGAACAAAGGCAAGGCTGGTTCGGACCAGCACGGCAAGAGCAAGCGTCTACAAATGCAACACCTGGACATACTCTGAACACCAGCAAACGAAGGAACAGGCTCCCCACGGGGCTGGCGGAGGTAAACCAGATATAGCGCTATCTTAACCACCACCTTTTTCTGGCGGGCACCCTTTGCCCAGGAAGGACCCTAAGTGAGACCAAGGCCTTTTCCCGGCACCGATCTCCCCTCCTCCAGGCCATGACAGAGTGTGTCTTGCCTTACAAATAGGTACTAGAACCCAAGAATTATTTTGGCTTTTTTTCTTCTTAGTCAAAAAATGATAAATTATAGTTAGGAAAAAGTCATTAAGAACCTGCATCAAAATATTAATATCCAGGAAAGGGCCAGAGGTTAAACACGATTGCAAGGGCAAGTTCAGCTTCTTGGATGGATGTCCAACGAAAGCCCACTGCAGCCCTGATGCCGGGCCTTGGAGCCACAGCCCCACCTGTAATATTTCCTGGTTTCTAAGACACACCTTGTCAGACATGAGAAAAATAACGTTTGCTTGTGCTCTGTAACAACCACCCTAATGGCTCCAGCACCTGTGACTCCCCTCCAAGCTCTGTCTGCTGGACCGCGGCTGTGGGAGGCCCACGCCAGCCCCGCAGCACAAACGGGGCGGCCGAGCCTCCGAGTCATTAGCAGACACAAGGTCTCCCAGAGCCGAGAGCACCAGGTCCTTCATGTTTTTCTTCCATTACAACTGGGGGTGGGGGTGGAGAGGGAAGGTAACGGCTGGGAGAGGCAAGGAACAGATTCTCCCCTAAGGCCCCCACATCCAGCCCTGCTGACATCTTGAATTTAGCCCCCTCAATTGATTTTGTACTTCTGACCTCTAAAATTAAAGGAGAATAAATTTGTGGGGTTTTCTTTAACCACCAAATTTATAGTAATTTGTTACCATGGCAATAGGAAACTAATACAAATAATGTTTGGAAAATAAAACCTGTGACAGGCCAGGCACGGTGGCTCACACCTATAATCTAAGCATTCTGGGAGGCCGAGGTGGGAGGATCGCTTGAGCCCAGGAGTTTGAGGTTGCTGTGAGCTAGGCTGACACCACAGCACTGTAGCCCAGGCAACAGAGCAAGACTCTGTCTCCAAAAAACAAAAAAAAAGCTTGTGACAGAGTAGAAGCCTCTTTAATGATCAGTAATTGGTAGAATTACCCTGACTGAAGTTAAAAAAAAAAAAAAAAAATTCATGTTTGCTTAAAAAAGCAAGGGAGGCTTTTTTCAAGGCTACTGCAACAGAGGAGGGATGCTGACCTCCACAGCAAGGACGAGCAGGGATGTGTAGTCAATGAGCCGTGCATGGAAGAACTTGGTCAGCCGGCCAGGGAAGGGGGTTCTTGCCACACTGGCTTAACAGGAACAGGACTCAGCGAGGTGACCAGATATCAAGGGTCGGGGTTCTCAATACACCGACCGAAATTCTTTGCCAACACCGGGCTCAGCAGGCCAAGGTCGAGGCTGAGTCGAGAAGAGGGCTCAGAGGAACCTGACCGAAGTCTGGCCAAGGAGGGATCCTTGTCACTGGTCTTCAGCCCTTCATACTCGGGATGATTTGGGCTGAAACCTGGGAAGAATGGTCACTAACTACAGAGAAAGGCAGCTGTGGCCGATGTCACTCCTGTCACAGCTGCTCATGGGTCAGCAAGAAAGCTGGAGGCTGCTGCTGGCCACAAGCTTCTGACCACTCACCCCATCGTTCTCGAGTTTGCTCACTGTGCTACACCCGTGTGCAGAGAGCCACAGAGAGCACGTTACGGAGACCTCCCGGAAACCTGGAGTGGGACTGGCACGGGAGGATTCCCCCAGAACTCTACTCCCCACTCCCGTCTGTGCGCCCTGGGAATACCAAGCGCGGGACCTGCCCCTGCACATGTGCCGCGCTGGGCTGCCCAGAGCAGGACAAAACCTCCCAGCCCCCGGCCCCGCCTCTTTCACTTGTGAACAAGGCTCGGAGCGGATTGCCTGGAAGGAAGGCTGCTGAGAGAAAGGATGAACACAGAGACGGAGGCAGTGCCCAGCTGGCCTTCAGCTGTGCTGAGGTTGAGAGAGCCTCAGGTTCCAGTCCCAGCCCTGCCAGCATTGTCCCTTCCACTTTCCACCCAGGTGCCTGCAAATCAAGACAATGTGTGCTTGTTAAATAAAAGGGCAGGCTGATCTCTTATGTATCTTCATAAAGATCATTTCAACAATAGGTTCTGGTCTACTTAAGGCTCTTTATAAAAGCAAATATTCCGGGTGTCCCCTCTACTCTGGGAGCACAGGCACGTACCTAGAACAGAGCATATACTCAGGAAATGCTTCCAAAGTCAATGGCACAAACGCAAATGTGTATCTCTGTGGACACATCTTGGGCCAGCCCTCAATTCCAAGTCATCTTGGGTCTTTCCTTTTGGATGGGCTTCCAACCTGACCCCAGCAGATACCGTTCGGACCTGCTCTTAAATGTCACATTCCAAGGAAAGGTGCTTTCATGTCTTCTCCAGTCACCTGTCTTGGGGAACAAGAGCCATCACTTCTGTGTTGCTTTACCCAACATCTAGTGTCAATCCCGCCCCCTGCAACTACCACGCTTGGCATGAAGAGTGAGAATGTCCCAATACTTAATGCTTGTTTTAAGGTCACAACTAGGTTGAGTAGACCAGAGGGCCAGAACGAGGAGCCTGGCTAGAGAACACCTAAAAATTTCCTACGAGACACACAGGACAGATATCAGACCCTAAGAGGTCTGTGATATCAAAGGCAAGCAGAGGGGAAATTGGCCAGGACCAGGTGTCCTGACTCCATCCTGGAGTCCACAGGAGAAGGTGAGGAAATCAGCTAGATGTCTGAGCCCCAAGAGGCCAGAAGCCAGGCCAAGGAGTCTTAGTCAGGATCAAGCTGTAGGCACCACAGGTGGGAATGGCACCTGCATCTCTACGGGCAGCGTCTCCTTCCAGGCTTCCTTCCTATCCCAACCCAGCCCTGGGCTCAGTGCTTGGCTGGGTCTGAGCACACGGGAGGAAAAAGTGGACAAACGCAGGCACAGAGAGGCGGGGAGGCGAGCGCAGGCTATTCCCGACACAGTGCCTGGAAGGACGCCCGGGCCGAGGGCATTTCGCTTGCCCGTGTGCTGCAGGAGACACACACTGAATCCTCCCGACTCCAAATGACGGCAGACGGCAACTCACCTGAAACGGACCTCATCTCACGAAATGTGGCTTTGACGGACAGCTCAGAACACCACCCACGGGCAGCATTTCCCTAAGCAAAATTTCATTAAAGACCTAAAATCAAAATCCACACAGGTCTCAGACACTCTCTCCCCTCGAGAGTACACTTTATACATCACTACGGTATTTCCTGTCCGCCACCTGCTTATGTTTGGTCAGAGCCTGCCTCCTTAATCCGTACAATGAGGACATGGAGACCACCCTTCAAGTGACAAATCCCACTAGCAATGCCCTGGGCCAACTCATCACCGGAGATCAGGGCTGCCTGATCAAAACACCTGCTCCTGCCCGAAAGGCTCAATGGCCAATTCCCCTAAAGCACGAGAGACGGGCCGTCCAGCACAAATGAAACGGGCGCAGCAGAGAGAAGTGGGAGGGCAGAGCTGGCATTTAGGCAGCAGTGATATTTCCCGTGCTTTCCTACTCACATCCGTCCTCGTCCCGGTAGGGGTGTGCGAGGAAAACACTGTCAGAAATGAACGCGGCAGGAAGACAGCTTGCGACCTCCGTCCCACGGGGAGCCTGCAGAACTCAAGTGGGAACCAGCAAAGATCTCCCTGCCTCACGAACACTCCGAAATAGCCGTCCTTTCTCCCCTCCTCCCTGAGAGCGGCCGACAGAGCCAACTGCTCCCTTCCAATCCCGCCTCCATCCCTCAACCACTCAGGTGCTCCAGTTCCGTTCCCCTTAAACGGACCCTACTGTGCATAAAGGTGACAACCACACGGTATGTGTGATCCAGCGTGCTCTCCAGCAGAACACGCCACACGCACGCCCCCTGCCACAGAACGTGGTGTGGCAGCACGGGGCAATTGTGAAAGGAAGAGGAAGATGGGGGTGGGAGGAGGAGACGGTGGGCCCTGGGTGTGGGAAGGTGCGTGTGTTCGGGTGGGGGTGGCACACAGGCACGGGGGCACGGAGAACAGGAGAGAGATGGCCTGTCTATGGCTTGGCTCCCGCGTTCCGGCCAGAGCACCGAAAGCCTTCTGTGAGGCTGTCCCCGGTGAGGCCTCAGGGCCGGCACAGCCCATGGTATCACTACAGCGTACGGACTTTCTTACGGTCATCTCTCTGGCTCCCAGAATGTTCCTTTCTCCTGGACATCAGGCCATCCTCTGGCATCCATGGCTTGTCCCTTCGGTGGCTGTCCTAACCGAAACCCCAGGCTTCTGTGGCCAGTGTCCAGGACAGGTGCTCTCTGCCTCCCGGCATATTAACCATCCAGCCTAATAAATCCACAGGCCTGACGGGGACGAGCCTGGGAGCCTCTGCCCTTTCTCAGAGAACACGTTAACCGTGTTCTGGAGGCGGAGGGCAGGGGGAGTTGTAGGAGAGACTTCAAGGGCAGGTCACATCTCAGAGCCCCCTTCAGGCCACTTTGCAGCCTGCTCCCCACACACACGGGGCCAGGCTCACCGCTTGGGGGCTGGAACAAAAACTACTGTATCTGTCCGACGAGGACAGCATGTGACAGCTAGGGGACACTACCGAGCAGTCTCTGCAGGGGCACACGGAGACTTATCCAGAGATGCTTGGCTTGCCAGGCTGGTGGTCAATGAAAATCAATCGCACCCTCATCAAGGTGGATGGGTCTCTTAAGGAAGATCCTGAGGGAGGGTCCACAGTCCAGGGGCAGGACCACCACAGCCAGCGAGAGAGGAGGTGGGGATGCTGTGGGGACGGTGCCAGGAGTGTGCCACACACCACAGGGTAAAGGGACCCCAGCATGCTGGTCCTGAGCACAGGGGTGACCTCTGTACCCCGTGTTGTCAGGGCAGCAAATTCTGAGTTGATGAGGAGACCTTGGCTGCCCCACACTGGCCCATGCCCCTATCTTCCCAGGCAAAAGAAGGTGCTGACCAGAGAAGGTTCCAGATCTTCTCCTATGACTAGGGATGTTTTCACATCCTCCAACGCATAGGAGACCAGCCTGGTCATCTCACAGCGTACAAAGATTAATCGAAAAACATCCTTAATGCGTGGAACCCCACGGCCGAACAGAGTTGTCTCAAAACTATACTTCTCAGACAATAATGGAAACTCATCTCAGAGAACCATTTCCCAAGAGCAGGTTTCCTCCAAGTGCATTCTGGAAAATTCTAACCGGTCCAGTAGGTACAAGACATGTTATCCTGGGGAGAGTCACGGTGCTCATTAGCGGATTAACCTTAGAGAGGTCTGGTGCTTCAAAACACGTTCAACTTGAATCACGTTTCCCAAGCTCCTGTGACTAGAGAATACTTTTTCTACTCAGTGTCTATCAGCGCCCAACAGAAGGGCGTCTGTGCAACACGCTCCGGAGAGGGTGGCCGGGAAAATCACAGGGGAACAGCTGGTGCAGGGGTTCGTAAGCCGGGCTTCAGACATTCAGGAACTGCCCCAAATCCTAAGAAAAAACAAACCCGTATATTCGTGTATCTTTGTTCGGGAAGCGGACCCTCGGCTTCCACAGACCCCCAACAGGGCCGTCTCTGCCAAGGCGAAGAATCGCTGATCAACGCCAAAGTCCTCATTCACCAATCAGGAAACTGAGGCTCACAGTTTGCTCAGGAGTCTCCGGAAATCGCAGGAGGCCGGGCAGGAATCCAGACCCCTCCTTTCTCACGCAGCGCTCTCTGCACCGCAGCAACACCAGCCACGGCCCCATGCTTTGCTCAGCGTCTCCCAGGGACTTTTACTCGTAGCGCAACGAAGAGTCTTTTTTCTTGTTTAATGCGTATTAAACCCCATTTATAAAACGAGTAACAGAGTCATCACACCTTTATAAATAGACTTTCCTCACACACAAAATAATATAATATTGCCGCCTCCACCATACAGACTTGGAAATTAACTAGTTTTTTAAAAACTTCACGCAGAAAGGTTCTCATTTTAAACATCATGCTCTCCCTCACTCTGCACCCCCGGGGCTTGCTGGGTCCTTTCCGGGATTACCCTTTCCCTCCTGACGTCCCTTCTCCCCTCTCACGCTCTAGGTTCCTCTCCCACTTACCCAGGGGACCTAAAAACCTTCTGCTCTTCCTACGAGAGGCAGACTGACGCTGACTCTTCTGTGACCACTCTGACCACAAACAGAACAAACACCCCGCCCCGTTGTGTGTTCCCCCAGGATTTGTTTGATAGCTCTCCCGAAGGGCTGTTCTCATCATCCTAGATACTGCACAGAATAGACACTGAATAGCCCACGGAGAGGTCACTGCGCCCAAGGCTCGGTCACTGAACTAATACTTCCCAAGCACCTACTGGGTGTGTCAAGTGCCGTTCTAGGCACGAGGAACATGGCATAAAAAATAAAAGGCAGACAGAGAAGGCCCTTGTCCTCAGGGAATTTCTAAAGGAGGGGCAGACGCAAAGTCAGCAAGTAAATAAACAAGACCGTTGCAGAGAACAAGTACAGAGAAACAAACAGGTTCACGTGGTCCAGGGAGACGGAAACTGATGCATGAGCCAACTGACATGTGAAGGAGGAAGAGGAGCCGGCCAGGGGGCCAGGCAGCGGGACAGGTGCTCTAGGCAGAGAGAACAGCCCCTGCAAAGCCCCCGAGGTGGGAATGAGCTTAGTGTGTTTGTTGAATAAAAAGGCCAACTGAGGCTGCGGCAAAGTGACTGGAGGGGAAAGGATGTGGGCTCAGGCTGGAAAGGCAGCACGGGGCAGAGCACACAGGGCCTCGCAGGCCGGGAGGAGGAGCTTGGCTCTGTGGCCTGTGCAGGCCTTCCCCTTTGCAGAGCCATGCTCCTTTCCGTGGGGTATAGGCCCTGCACATTCTGGACCTGTGCTACTGTTCCAGCCTCAGCTCACACCTTTCCCCTCCACTCATTTTGCTCCAGCCACAGCGGCCTTCTTTCTATTCAACAAATGCACTCATTCCCACCCCGGGACCTTTGCACATGCTGTGCTCTCTGCCTGTCTGTGGACTGGCAGAAGCTCAAGGGGGATCTGAGAGACATCTGACCACCCAGAGCTTCCCCAGATTGTAGTGTCAGGATGGGAGCAAGATGCCTATCACATTGGCTTTTGTTTTTCTTCTTAGGTATCAAAGTAGGAAATAAAACCATTCTGATATTTCCAGCTATTTCTAAAAAGTCCTGATTTATGCACTGAATGCCCAAATGTCCTTAGCCCATATGCAGGACTAGACTAGAGAGAGTCACCTAGGAGGCCAAGAGAGTGGCAGCAGCAGGAAAGGCATTGTAGGGTATTGGGTCACCCACCCCCTTTTTTTTTAATGGGAAGCCTTGAGCATCTTTATAAGCTGAACAAAAGACATCGAAACAGAGGATACTGTCGCGAATGGATCAAAGGACGAAGCCAACTGTTGAGGCAAGCTCCCTGAAGAGCTGGGGACAGAGATCAAGAACGCAGCTAGAGAATTAATCCTGCAGGAGGGGAGGGGCCCAGGTGTCCAACGCAGGCAGGAAGCAAAGAGGAAGGAAAAGTCAAGATACATTTCTGGCAGGGGGAGGGCAGGAAGCGGATGGAGTTCCCCTCCTGGGAGGCTCCACTTGCTGGTGAAATAGGAGGTGACATCACCTGTAGAGAAGACAAGGCCTAAAGGGTGGGGAGGAGGCAGGGGTGTGGGGAGAGGGGTAAAGATTTGGACTAATCACCGTGGGAAACAAACGGGAGCACATCTGGCGTGCGGTAAAGGTCTGGGGACTCGCCCCAGGCTCCTCCGAGGTTGGGGGACCATGAACCCGACACGCAGGCCATCCGAGGCGTGCGCAGTTATCAGCCAGTTCCCCAGCAATCAGGACACTGCTTTCGTCAGAGAACCAGGGGACCTGGTGGAAACACCTCGGTCTGCGCACAACAGAATAATCTTCCGCTCCACGTTCTTCAAATGTCTCCAGTTCTCATTGACAAGGGCAATTCTTAAATGTCAAAGAGTCTAAATATCAGCACTGGAAAGTTAAGATATGAAGCTACTAAAGAAGTTGGCCCTCTGTGTCAGAACCCACGAGTCAACCAACTGTGGATGAAAAATATCTGGGGGGGGGGGGGGGAAACAGTAAAAAAACAAAACAAAAACAATAAAAAATAATACAAATTTTAAAAAATGTACAACTATTTACACAGCAGTTACATTGTATTAGGTATTATAATTAATCCAGAGCTGATGTAAAGTGCAAGGTCATATGCAAATGCTGTGCCACGTTATACCACGGACTTGAGCATCTGCAGATTCTGGTATCCTCAGGGTCCTGGACCCCATCCCCCACGGGGACCAAGGGACAACTGTATAACAGTTTGAACACCTAAGCCTTTGCTCATGGTAGGTTTGGGTTTGGGTTTTCGCCATTCAAGTCAGTCCACTGGTCTTTCTAGTGGCAGAGTTGGCCTCACTTCTTTTTCATGGGGAAAAACGGGGTTTTATTTTTTTCATGGATGTTTTGCTGTCCTAACCTGAGCTTCCAGGTTGTCTCAGTTGCACCCAACCTTAAGAATCTGTTGTCCCCCAACCCTGTGTATCCATCATGTTGGGGTTTTGGGGGTGGGGAGGCTTATAGACCCAGGGAGAGACCGTCTCTCCAGGACTAGCTAATTTCTAAACAGAACAGACCACTTACTTGGGAGATGCCTGTCCTATGTGAGCAACCACCTCCTCATCTAACTACACACCAGGACACCGTTTCCTTTGCTCTCAGTCACCCCAGGGCCATGTGCCAGTCAAACAGGGACAACCCCCCTTTAGCCGAAAGCCCACCAGAACAACTAAGCCAGACCTATTTGCCCTCCCTGGCCTTGCATTTCCCCCCTCACTCCTGTCTTCTGTCCCCTGGGGCTTTCCTGTGGCCCTGTGTGGCGTGGCATGGCACGGTGTGCTGTGCCCTCTTGTCTTGGGCAATGGAATCAATTCTTCTTTCAATGTCACTGGACTCTCTATACTGTCACTCAGTCACCGCCGTAAATTAAAATGTGAGTCCAAATGAGACATCCCATTCCCCACCCCACCCCACGCCACACTGGCCTGTCTCCAGCTACCCCCCGCTACCTGTCATCAGCCATTTAGCTCATACGCCAGCACCTTGGGCTTCCCGGCGGTGGGTGAGAGCTGAGTCGGTCTGACGATACCACGCACGGAGGGTCCAGATGGTCCCCGCATCGTCAGCCCCGAGCAGCTCACGCCCGGCAGCTCCTGTATTCACACCTTTGTGACTGTTGTCACTGAAATGTCCCTGAATCCATTTAAAAAAAAAAAAAAAAAGTCTGCTAAGTAGACATTTTTTCAGAAACCTTCACTTTCTCTTTGTGTAAATAGGAACCAGCCACTTACACCCACACAACCATATGCCAAAGTCTGGTGCCATCTACGGAAACATGTCGCACGCCTGGCCTTACCCAGGAATACCCGCACACACGAAGGAGATCTGGTCTCTTGTGTTTCAGGAGGGGCTCGAGTGGGAGCCTCTCCGCCTTGTGGAACAAGCGGAGCTTCTGCCCAGTCGATGAGCAAGTGCTGGAGTTTGTCACATTTGAGAGCTCCATTAACCTCAAAACCACATCTGATCTCCAAGATGCAACACGGCGTGAGCTGCACTCATAGCAAAACATACATGCACACACATAGGCACGTCACACATGCCATACACAAACCTGAAACCTTATCACAGGGAGAGACCTTAAACCACTATTTGATCACCTTAAACATAAATATGACCGTGTGTCATTAGCTCTTGCCACGCTGGCTGTGACAAGGTCTCTCCGACAGGCATGTCTGGGAGTCCTCAGGGCCAGTCCCAGGAGCTCACCAAAGTCCACCACATGTGGTCCCTTCCATTTCTTTTATGGTGCTTTTCTGAACGGGAAGCAGCCACATCCAGCTGTCCACTGCTGCCACTTCCCCACCACGTCACCGTCCTGGGGCCACCGGGCCTGCCTACATCTTGCTTCTATTTCAGAAACCCTCCTCTCTTTCCCTTCTCCCTCCTTAGTACTGGCGCAGGAACCCAGAAATCAGAATTGGACCAGTGGCCAAGTTCAAGGGGTAGACCCCGGCCTTCCCCTGGCCACCAAAGCTGTGTTCCTGGGTCCAGGGGGACTTGGTTCCTCTTTGCCAGGCACAGATGCTCCCAGGAGGCTTCCGCATCCCTTCTGCACCTCAACTCGTGGCAAGCCCACCCAACTGACTGATCAAACGTGCCCAGGCAGGGCTGAACCCCACCAGCAGACACTTCCTAAGCTCAAGCTGGGAATACCCACATGCCCTCCCCAATACAGGGAGACTTTACATTTAATTAATACTGTGGCAGAATTGATACACTTCTTAGAACATCTGCACATTAAAGAGGGGTATGGACCCTGCCTGGGCAGAGAAAGGAAGAGACCAGTTTAAATGTCATATTTTCTAAGGACTCTATCCTCAACAACCAGATGAAGTGTGCACCCCCAGTAAAAGGACACCCAAAGGGGAGAGCAGCTCCATGTCCCCACTGTGAGGCCACAGCCAGTTCATGACAAAGAGCTGCTGGGAGGGGGCAGGTGAATGGCTACGTTTTCCACAATCTGCCAACTAAAGACGCACAAGGGTTAACACGCTCTCTTTCCCCACTTCCTGGGGCAAGCCTCCAAATAATTCGGCTTTCCCAGCATTTGCTGAGCACCTGTCAGGTACCAACGCTGCGTCTGGGCTGTGGACGCACCGGCAAGGAAGGCTGCATCCTGCTCTCTGGAATTTATCTCACAGCAAAATGCTTCACCTAAACTGAGTTGGGAGGAAACTGCGAGTTGGGGAGGATGAGTGGAAGGAAGGAGTGAGGGGGACTTGGGGAGCACCCGAGGGGCAGTGAGCATCACCCCTTCTCCACGGAGCAGCTCACGCAGGAGAGATCTGGGCAGTGTGCAGGACACTGGAAATAGGGAAAGGCAGAGAGAAAGAGGGAAGGGACATTCCAAAATAAAATTCCATTTGCTTTACAATTTGGCCAGGGCCTGGCAGCACGTGGGCCACACTGAAATGCACCAGCTGCTCTTTCTTGGGCTTGGGACAAGACAGAAGTGTGCAGGAACCGCCGTGACGGGAAGCTGTAACACTAAGGGTCCGACTGAATCAGCGTTGAGGCCAGGATTGACGCGACAGGGAGCTGCACTGTGTGCTCTGGCGGACGTTCTCGAGCCAATCCATCTGGCCAGTCCCGGCTCCCTTGTGACCACACCTCCCTGCACCAGGAAGGTCTCTGGCTGGGATGAGGGGCTGGGCACTGTAGGTGGCCAAAGATCAGAGTAAAACTAACCTGGCCTCCTCAGCACCATCACCTGTCAGGGGCAGAACAAAAAGACCAGGGTGCAATCAACGGGCTGAGCTCACAGGATGCACCGGGCCACCTGGGGCATGTCCTCTCTCCCCTGCAGGACACGTCATCCTTCCTTATAGCAGAAGAGCATTAAAAGCAGGTGGCAGGCCGGGCGCGGTGGCTCACGCCTGTAATCCTAGCACTCTGGGAGGCCGAGGCGGGTGGATCGCTCAAGGTCAGGAGTTCGAGACCAGCCTGAGCGAGACCCCGTCTCTGCTAAAAATAGAAAGACATTATATGGACAACTAAAAATCTATATAGAAAAAATTAGCCGGGCATAGTGGCGCATGCCTGTAGTCCCAGCTACTCGGGAGGCTGAGGCAGTAGGATCGCTTAAGCCGAGGAGTTTGAGGTTGCTGTGAGCTAAGCTGACGCCACGGCACTCACTCTAGCCTGGGCAACAAAGTGAGACTCTGTCTCAACAAAAAAAAAAAAAAAAAAAAAAGCAGGTGGCAATGTCAAAGGTCCACTCCAATCCCAAACGTCCCTGATTTGGTAGCCAATAAGCCTTTTTAAATTAAAACAAATGGTCCCCCATCTGCACTGTGGTCACACTTAGCTTTTCCCTGCACACTTGTCATGCCCAGAAAATTCTGTCTTTGTCCTTTGTGAAGAACCTTTCGGAAAATGTGGGGACCAGGGTAGAGAACTGAGCTGTGATTGGGTCACCGGTGTGGGAAGAATTCATATACAGTGGGTGACTTTTCCAGCTAAATCTGTTTGTCAGTTACCGCGTCTTACAAACCTGTGTTTCTAAGTTATGGGGTTTTCAGCCATGTGTGGACCCACGAGAGCTGTGCTGGTGCGAGCTCCGTGAAAATCACCACGTGTCTCTACTGGGATTGGGGGGACGGGGGGAGGGGGCGACCAGGGCCTGGCCCAGGGTGAGGTGAGTCAGGCGCGCACCATAAATGCAACACTCAAGGAGGCACCAAAAACCTCAGCAACAAGACAATATATTAATGTGCTATTTCAAAAATTCAACATTAATGTCCCCTAAACCCATGATTGCCCCACAATATGAATACACGTAACATTAATGAAATGAACTGTGCGCTCTGAAATGGTAAAGATGGTAAATTGTATGTGTCACAAACTTATACAAGAATAATCCCTGCCATTCATATTTGTTCCCCTGAAACCCCATTTATTAAGTGCCTATTACCCTATTTCCCCAAACCTTAAGACACCAGCAATTTTAAGACACACGATTATTATATGCAATGTGTCAATTCCGCCTGGACATGCCATTGGCTGTAAGGTAAATACTGATTTTAAAGATGCTAAAAATGCAAACAGTATGAGTCTTACAAGCTATAGACAACAGTATACGTCAAGCACCGTGCCGGTCCCTTTATGTATCTTAACTGAGTCCCAGTGTGATAAATATTACTATTCAATTATGTAATAACGACAAGTGAGGACAAAGCCAGAATTCCAAGGGGAGTTCGAGACTAGGTCTGTCTGAAATTTCCACACCAGCACGTCGCCTCCTAACAGAGATACGGCTCCCACCTCTGCAGATCTTACAACCCAGCACAAGACAGGAACCTCTAAACATAATCAAGACACAGACAAGGAACGAGAATTGAGTATGAAATAGTCACAATATCTGCGACTGGGTAATTTTTAATAATAAATAAATAAACGAAATGTAAAAATAAACAATCAGCAAAAGCACACGGCTCGAATCTGGAGCAACCCTTCAAACACACTTCCGAAGGCCCAGGGGAGAGTTTCCCGTTTATTATTCTAAGGAGCATCTGCTCTTCCATCAACTTTATAGTCCTCTCTCACTTCAATAAACAACTACTTAAGGGGAATTTAATGATCCAGAACAGACAGTGCTCTGTGTTGAAAGGGGAATTTAGAAACAAAAGGCGCACGATTTCTCATCAATCTTAAAACACATCCTTGTCATCAAACAATCAACAAAGGAAGGTGTTGGAAGGTTGGGCGGGGTGTGTGCATAAGCACGCGTGTATACACGCCGTGTAGAGGGTGAGGGCAGAGAGGTTTTGAGGGGAAAAGACACCCACTTCACTGGGTATCTTCACAAATAGGATGTGCTGCCACTTCCCTAAGGAGCTTCTAAGCAAGTCAAGGAGTAAAACCACCACCAGGAGAGAACCTGAAAGAAATATCTCCAAGGAGATACTAAAGCCCCCTCTTCCCAATGTTGCTTTGTTCAGTGATTTGGGTGTGACATTAGGTCATCATTCAGCTCTGCCTGTCATTGTCTGGCTAACACTGAATAGGCCTGGTGTGGCCTGTAACAACCGCTCGCAATTACTCAATCCTCCTCTCTGCTGTAGGAGCCATATAGCCCTGCACAGTGGCGTGCAAGGTGTAGCGCTACGGGCCACCTGCGCTCCTCTGCCCCATCATTAGGGTTGGGCCACGAGTGGCCTGGGCCAATGGAACGTGAATGGATGTGAAGTACACACATGCAAGCAGGAGTTTTAAGGGGTATCGAGAACAGGTACGACCACCATGAGCTTGCTTCTTCCACTCCAGTCTCAGAATGACAATTATATGAAGCAGAACCATAGGCAACTGCAGCCTACATCTACTAAGAGCCACCAAGGTGTGGGGCTGTACGTTGCTGCAGCAAAGCTAATACCAAAATTAGTACCAGAAGTGGGGTGTATACAACAGATAAACCTAAAATAGGAGGCATAAGCTTTAGAGCTGGGCTGTGAGCAGTGAGGCCATGGTTACTAGAGGATAGGAAAATACTGACCCTTGTTATAGAGTGGCCACACATTTGGTAAAACTGTCCCCTGTGATAACTTCAAAGGAAGATGTCACAACTAATGAATGTGTGGCTTTCGGCTAAAAGGCTGCACAACAGAACATTACTAGTGTGATTTGGTTACTGTTAGGTGCATTTGCCAAAGGACTACAAGAAAGATGAGCTCAGAAAAGTAGCAGCTGGTTTTCCAATAGGATTGAGGGGGGAAAAAAATTCCAGACAATGTGGCACTTAAAAGGTTGCAGGATGCAACTATTTCTTATCTCCTGACAAGGAAAAAAAAAGTAAAAAATGCTCCCTGAAAGAAAGATGATTAAGACCTAACATCAGAAAGACAAAAGCAAGAGCATCTCTAAGTGGACTGAGACACCCCTAACCCTATCCTACCCCACTCCACCCCTAGTAAACCGTTTTCATTGGGCAAATGGCTGTAGGAAAAATTATTAGTGGCATGGTCTCGCAGAAACCTGAGAAGCCCAAAGTAGCTATAATTGATTCTAGAGAGGGAGGTATATCTGGAAAAAATTATCTCAAAAAGAAGTCTGGCCGGGTGCAGTGGCTCACACCTGTAATCCTAGCATTCTGCAGGGCTGAGGCAGGAGGATTGTTTGAGCTCAGGAGTGTGAGGCCAGCCTAATAGCGAGATCTCATCACCACCAAAAACAAAAAAAAAAAAACACCACACACACACACACACACACACACACACACAGAAAAATTAGCTGGGTGTGGTGGTGTGTGCCTGTAGTCCCAGCTACTCGGGAGGCTGAGTCAGGAGGATCACTTGAGCCCAGGAGTTTGAGGTTCCTGTGAGTTATGATGATGCCACTGCACTCTAGCTGGGGTGACAGAGCAAGACTCTGTCTCGGAAAAAAAAAAAAGAATAGTGGGTATGGTTATTTGCCCAGAGAGTAATTGAAATCAAATGGAAATAAAAACTGATAATGGTTTAGAGTGAGTGACATCACTGAAAGAGACACCAGCCTGGTCTAAAAAGGACTGCGACCATTGGAGATCTAAAACAACTTCTGGGGTCCGAAATTTCTTTTTCTTCTTCTTCTTCTTTTTTTTTTTTAAGACAGGGTCTCACTGTGTTGCCCAGGCTGGAGTGCAGTAGTATGATCACAGCTCACTGCAACCTTGAATTCCTGTGCTCAAGCGATCCTCTTGCCTCAGCCTCCTGAACATAGCTGGGACTACAGATATGTACCAGCAGGCCTGGCTAATTTTTAAAACTTTTTGTAGAAACGGGGTCTCACTATGTTGCCCAGGCTGGTCTCGAATTCCTGGCCTCCCAAAGCGCTGGGATTATAGGCATGAGCCACCGTACCCAGCCCCAAATGTCTATAGGCAGGAAGCAGTCTGAGGAAGCTGCTAAGCCTCCAAGGAGGGTATATTCGCTAATACTTTTTCAGATGTGTCCAAAGAGGATCATCAAAAAGGGAAGATCTCCGAGAGGCAGAAGCCAAGACTCTGAACAGTGGATTTGAAAGCTTCCCCCAGGATGCAGAAATAGGGCCCGCTCAAGAAGCACCCCTCCCCCAGGGCAGGCGGCCCTCTTAGGTTTGTCCAGTGCGATTTCAGAACTGACCCGTACCAGGGATGGCTGTGTGGCTACCACTCTTTCTCTGTCCAAGCGGAAGTGCTCGCTGGGGTTAGCCTATTCCTGTCCCACCACATGTGACATGCAGGCCAGGTAACCAACAGACAAGAACTAAATCCAGATCTGACAAAGAGTCTCTTGAGGTCCTGACATTCACACTTGATTCCATGATTAGATGAGAATTTTGAAGGTATCTTCCATTGACTCAGAAGTGCATTTATTTTATACATGGAATAAATAAAAGTGATTTCTTGTGACCAGGAGGGAAATCTGCAGCAGACTGTATTATGCAGTCGTCCCTGGGTATCCACCGGGGATTGGTCCCGGGAACCCCCGCAGATACCACGATCCAAGGATGCTCACGTCCCTTAACTCAGCTCTCCGTGTCTGTAAGGTCCCTGGTCACAGACACAGAGAGGCAACTGTATTCACAGTTACTCAGGCCTCCCTTCCCTGTAGGGGATTTTGACATCCCCACCTGGACTGCAGCGACTCCGTAAAGGCCACACATACTTCCTTGCACGATGTCAGACTTTGCCACATGATTTCTTGGGAAACAGATGTGGATATGAACACTCCACATCCAGGCAGAATCCTTACAGGGCAGCACGAGTTTCCACCGGCTCGCAGTCTTCCCTCCACTGTGACCTGGGGCGTGTCCTTCCAGGGGCTCCTTTCAGCCTTGGACCCAGGAGGAGAAAACACGTGGAAGAGAGACACAGCCAACCTGCAGCCTGCATGTTATTTGAAAGCAAAATAAACCTTCATGATTTGTAAACCACTGAGATTTGAGGACTGCTTGCTGCAACTTATATGGCCTGATCTACTTGGATAAATGAAGTCAACTCTTAGTGCACAATCTAAAGCGAGCAACAAGCCTGGAGTCCTGCGTGAGCCTTCAGGCCTATCAAATCATCATCTTTCCTGGGAAAGACTTGGACTTTGAGCACAACTGGCTGTATACAAATGCTTCTTCAAATTTTGAGTAAATTCTGTTATCCTCGTGAGTCATCTGACAGTGAAACTTAACACCAAAAAAGAAAAAAAATTCAAACCATAATTTTTTTTTGTTTAACCAGCTATGCTTTGGACAACAAATATATAGAGAAAGTGTCCTCTTCTCTCTTCTCACTGCATTCTTACTGTAACCTCTAACCTAACCTTGTTGGCTCCAGAGACCAGCAGAAGGCCACCTAAAGCCACAAAGGCCAAGCAGACATGAGAAAATGTCCTGGAGACACAGCACCAGAGACGGGGTTCGTTCGTGAAGTCCACCTCCCTCCTTGGGGACAAATGAGTGGTGGCCCTTCTGGCTTCAGAAGAATTATTTTGAATGTTTTGGGGGAGGAAAGTTGTTTGGGGAATGTTGTTGTTAAAGTCATGCTCAACCACAAAAATATAAAATTGCTTTTGCTTTTAAACTTGGATTGTAAGTCAACCCTGAGAAGCCGCCTTCTACGAGACTTCCCTAAGTCTTCGGAATAATGCCGTCGTCCCAAGTTGACCGCTTCCAGGGAGCCCTAACTCATTGGGTCAGATGGGTTCTGCCACGTTTGTTCACGTATCGGCTTCATTACTTATTAATCAAGTTGTTATTTTTGACCCAAAGGGATTCCTGAGCACCTCAGAATGGAGCTCTGGAGCACTGGGGGCACTTAGTAGCCCTTTTTTCTTGTGATCCCAGGGGACACTCGGGGACGGTTGGGGTGAGGAGCAGACAAAGTCTTCTGGTAACAAACGCCCCTTGTGACCCTGCATACGAGTTGCTGGATAAAAGAGACCATCACCCGGATTTGAATGGTACCAAACACAGATCTGCAAATGAGGATGCCTCTTACGGATGCCCATACCTCATTTTCCAGCTCTGGATTTGAACCAGTGTTCCCAGCAGCATTTCCAAGCCTGCCGCCATGCTTTTAAGTATACACGTTTCAACACGTGTTCTAAAAAGGCCCTCGCTGGTATTAAATAGAACGGAAGGGGTTGGAAAAACTGACTCTGTTTCGTAGTCACAAGCCTTCCCTGGAGTGTCTCCGACATTTCATAAGCGAGTGTTCATAGACAAGGACCAGCAGGAATGCCGATTCCGTGTTGCAGTCACACTTCCCCGCCCACACGCCTGTGACTAATGTGTGCTTCCAGTGCATAATTACCCTTCACTTTCCTATCACACGTCAGGGGGAAAAAAGAGCATGGTGCTCAGTCTGTGAGATCAATAGGCGATTTCATCTCTGACATGCAACAGTAATCAGTTCTATTGGGAAGGAAATATGTCAACATGCGCGCGTGCGCGCACACACACACACACACACACATACACACACTGCAAAGCCCACATTCCCCCTTCACACACACACACAGGGAGTATCCATGGAAAGGAAGCATTCATAGTATCACCCTGAGCCATACACTACAGTCCAAAGGCCATGGGTTGGTAAAGGAAGAAACCATCTGATTCTCCATAGGGTTGCATTTGATGTCCTCAAATAACACTCATTGGTCAAGAAAAATGATAAAATTCCTGCAAAGAAGAGGATCCCAGGCCTAATGATTGGGTTCTTTTCTCGACAACTATATAAGCACCCTCTGGAGACTATAAAAGAAATCAAGCATCAGAACTGCAAGACACCTACTCGTAATTACTGTGTAATTGTCTGTTTTAGGTGTGTCTGTCCCTCGGCTCTGTGAGGGTCAGGACCAAGTTCCCTGTTCTGACTCGGCTGAGCAGAGTGGCTGGCTCGAAGGATGAGTGACCGAATGAACTAATCAAAAGAAAACAACATGAAAGTTCTACACAAAAGGAAAAGAAAAGAAAACTGTGAATCCTGGCAACGGTGAGCATGATCCCATCCCACCAGGAACCCGCCGGCAAAGGATGAAACGAAGGGGTCACCAGGGTTCTTCACTCGGTCCCAGATCTCAGAATAGAGCACAACTTCAAAGCGTCACATTCAGAGGGTGACGCCGGGTAAGGCGTGAGAAGGGGAATGAAGAAAAGCAAAGCTAGATGGGGCAGTGGGGGGGGGCAAGCAGGGACTGAGAATGGACCAGAAGTGTGGGCTGTGGCTTCGAAGGAAAAAAATTGAGTTTGCAGGTTCCCGGCGCCCTGACCATTGATTTTCTACCTCGTCCTCCTGTTTCCTTCCAGTCTGCATCAATTGTCCTCATGGCCTGCACCTGCCTGGCTGCACCACGGGCTCCCCATTGTCAGAATCTCAAGTGTCAGCAGAAGAGAGATAAGGCTTTGAGACAGAGGTGACACGAAGGGACGTGCATGCCTCTGGGAACCTGGCAGGAGCTCATCACCAAGGATCTCTGGACACCCAGAGAGAGCCACAGGTGGGATTTATGCATTTCGCTCAGACACGCCCTTGAGCACCCCTGGCCCTGCACTGGGCCAGTATGGAAACACTCAGGAATTGGCTGGAAAATGCAAGTGAACCCACACAGGTGCACTTTTCTGGGAAGAGGATCTCCAGGAGTGGTTCTCAGCCAGGGGCAACGGCAGGGCGGCAGCCAGCCCACAGAGCAGCTCAGCTCATTCCAACGGCGGCACCCCCCCCCCCCCCCCCCCCCCCCGCCACCAACTCAGCAGACCCGGCCTAGACCCAGGCCAACAGCTCCACAAGCAGAATCTCAGCTGGAATTCAAACCCCTTGGGTCCAGCATTTCTTGCCCAAGACCCAACCTTCCCTTATCTGATCCCTTGTGGATAGTGCTCTAGGGGCCTTTGGAAATGTCTAGGGCACTTGTGCCCCACTGGCATGGTGACTAGGGAGTGCTACAGGCATGTAGTGGCTGAGACCAGGAGTGCCAAGCAGCCTGCAATGTACAGGGTATGGCTACCCCAAAAAGGATGTTCCACCCCAAATGCAAGAATACAGCAGTCCGTGGTTTTTATCAGGTGCTCAGGTGGTCTACTTCCCACAAAACGGCCAAGGTAGATGCTCTAAGGGTGACGGGTCAGGGGTGGACATGGTGAGAGCCCAAATGGCAAAAAAGCAAGCAGCCACTTCCAAATCTAGACAGACGTCGCGGCAACCTTGGGAGCCCTGCTGCCAACTGTTAGCCAACATTCCCATGTAGTTTAAATTCTCAGATATTGACATCTCATATTTTAAGCTTAAGGCTGTATTTTTTTTCTTAAGGGGAGAAAAACAGCAATCAAGACCCTTTGACAGCCATAGCAGATGACTCCCTTCCCCTCCAGTGGTGCCCCGGGGGTCTTGCAGCCCTTGGAGACTATTGAATTTGTTAAGTACCCTATAAAGAAAATAATTGCCAATTGGCTCAAAGAGGATATTAGGCCCAGAAAATAAGATGCATCCTTGTGGTTTAACGTACGGTACTGCAGAGTTCTCACTGGGAAAAAAATGATGTGTTTGTCTGCCTCAACGTACCCAGGGAAAAGTGACACTGAAATGTCCCTGACTTGGCAAGGACATTGGATGGGGATCAAGGGTGGGAAGAAATAACGAGAGAGGCAGGGGAAAACAGAGCCTCTGCAGCCCTTTGCTAGAACTCTCCTGACCAGACTTTTAGAATATAGATTCTGAGTCAAAATGCCCTGTTCTGCCGGTCAAGACATATGATCAAAAGTGGCCTCGGTGTGGCCCTCTGCATTCAGCATTTTAAACAAGCTTTGGGAGCCCACCACTTCCCAACAGCAGGCCGGCAGGGAAGCCAGCGGCAGCTCATTAGTTCTGGGAGAACCATTTCAATTACATTCCAGTTGTAGCCTCTTCTGTTCCCTCTTTGTCGTTAGACATTCCGCCCGCACAGGCTTCACTCCACCGGCTCAGCCCTGAAAACTGGCTGAGCCCCAGGACTGCTTAATGCAATCGCTAGCAAAGACGGGCTCTGAAGTCTTGGCCAGGTAGTAGGATCTTGGCCAGATGCCAGCAGGGTCTTTTATCCTCATCCCTACTGTTCTTGTCCAATCCCAGGCAGGTGTCTGTCAGCAAACGGAAGAGCTGCACAATTAAGAATCCTCAAGTTGAGCAGTGTTGGAATATAAGGCCCTGCGCAAAGACAAAAACTAAGATGGCAAATCTCTATTCCCTGGCTGAGAAAGACACAGAAGAAGTGACTATAGTTTGACGCTAAGCGGTGAAGAACTCTAATCAAGCAGGCCTGCAGGAGGGGCCGGCTGGAGGCTGCCGCAGAGACACCAAGGAGGATGACTTCCAGGAGAAGCTCGTGCTCCACACTAAATCTCATGGGTGTCCAGACTCGTCACTTCTACTCCAAACATATGGCGGGGCGCTAACAACAGATCACGTGGATGAGTTTAATTAGCACTGCAGGCTAACGAGCTTCCACTCTGCAAAGCCAATCCAAAGCAAAGGCCTGGAGGAGAACTTTACCCAGATCTAATTTTCCAGAAAGAGGGGAGGGCCCCAGGGTGGAAGCTACCCGCGTGGATCTCTATACAGAGAGAGGAGAAAGTGCCCCTGAAGAGCTTTTCCAATTACTGGTGCCGCCCAGGAACTGCTGCGCTGGGGCAGCAAACGGCACCAGCGGGCCCGACACAGCCCGAGAGGACTCTCTTCGCTCCAGCCTCCAACAGAAAGGAAGAGAGGCAGGTCACCTGGGAGAGGAGACACAGAGGGGTGCAGGTGCAAAAAGAGGGGTACAGAGAGAGAGATGCAAAGAAGTGAGAGACACCAAGAGAGATGGAGAGAATGAGAGAGAAGATGAGATGAAACCAAATAGGAGGAGATACCTTGTTAACCAAGTCGAGGACTGGTGGACCTAGGAAAAGACAGGAAAAGGTTGCCATGGCAACCCCTTGCAGAACGTGTAGGCTATGTAGCTAAGGAGCCCAGAGAAGGCATGTGCAGGCGCTGATGGCCCCACCGGCCACTGCATCTGCTCACCTGTGAGACTGCACCTTCCTTGAACCCTGTGCCCAAGCTCCTGCTCCCTGATCCCAAGATCTCAGACCAGAGCCTGCTTCTCCTTTCATCTGCTGCCCCAGATTTCAACGTCACACGAGCCCTTCTCCAATGTGCCAGAGGAGGCGTGGGATCCTTGGGCTCAGGTGCACTTTCCCCTCGCCAGGTGTCCTTGGCAGGCTCGTGGGTGAGGAACGCTGGAGCGTGATGAGAGTCACAGCAAGTTACTCGACCCAAACTTCCACACCACGCAGGAAGCCCCGCCATAACCTCCCTGACCACTGGTCACCACACTTCTGCTTGAATCCTTCCAGTGCTGGGGAGCGCAGTCCACCGTGTGATTCAAATGCTTATAACTTCAACTTTCATCCTCTGATCTCAGACCTTGCTCCATCTCCTCAGCAGAGGAAAGGGAAAGATGAAAAATGTCCACTCTGATGCTAGCAGACCACGAGCCCTCGTCCCCATCACACGCTGTGACTGTACCCCCTGCTCTCACCACACACATCCTCCACAACCCCAATGCTCTATAACATGTCACATCCATTTTATGGTATATATGTCCTTAACCACACATTGTGCTTAATTTCCTTTCTGTTTTGGAGGGGAGGAACATGGTCTCACTCTATTGCCCCTGGAGTGCAGTGGCATCATCATAGCTCACAGCAACCTCAAACTCCCAGGCTCAAGTGATCCTCCTGCCTCAGCCTCCCGAGTGGATGGGACCTACAGGTGCGCACCACCACACTAATTTTTCATTTTTGTAGAGCCAGGGTCAATTTTTTCCAAATTGACTTATAGTTTCAATGCAATCTCAATCAAAATCCCATTAAGATTTTTTTTTAGATATTGGCAAGGTGATTCTAAAGGCAAAGGAAATAAAATAGCTACCTGATTTCAAAACTTACTATAATATAAAGCTACAGTAATCAAGAGAGTAACACTGGTGAAAGGGTAGACACATGCACCAATGAACCAGAAGAGCCCCAAAATAGACCCACACAACACGGGGAATTTTTTACAAAACTGCAAAAGCAACCCAATGGAGAAAAGATAGTCTTTTTGATATATGGGGATGGGACCAATGAACTTCCAAATGAAAAAAACTGAACGTTTAACTCTGACATCTGATTTAAAAAAAGAAAAGCCTCAAAATGGATCATAGACCTAAATGTAAAACTTTTAGGGAAAAAAAACACAAGGGAAAATCTTTGTGAGCTTGAGTTAGGCAAAGAATTCTTAGACATGACACCAAAAGCACAATCCCTTAAAAAAAAAAAAAAAAAACCTGATAAATTGGGCTTCATCAAAATTAAAAACTTTTGTTCTGCAAAGGCACTGTTAATAATTGATACCATGTGGCAAGTTAAAATGAAAAAATAAAGATAAAAAAGAACAAAAAGGCAAGCCACACCCTGGGAGAAAATTAATGCAAATCATGTATCTGGACAAAGGACCTGTATCTAGGAAAAAAATACACACACACACACACACACACACATATATATATATATATATATATAAAGAATTCTCAAAACTCTACAATAATTAAACAAACAGGCCAGGCACAATGGCTCACACCTGTAATCCTAGCACTTTGTGAGGCAGAGGTGCGAGGATCATTTGAGGCCAGGAGTTAGAGACCAGCCTGGGCAACATAGCGAGACCCCATCTCAAAAAAAAAAAAAAAAATTGAAAAATTAGCCAGGCATGGTGGTGTGCACCTGTAGTCCCAGCTACTCAGGAGACTGAGGCAGGAAGATTGCTTGAGCCCGGAAGTTTGAGGTTCAGTGAGCTACGGTGATGCCACTGTGCTCCAGCCCGACTCTGTCTCAAAGAGAAAAGAAAGAAAAATCAAACTCATTAAAAAATGAGCAAAAGATTTTGACACCAAAGAAGATGTACAGATGGCAAGTGAGCACATGAAAAGATGCTCAATATCATTAGTCATTAGAGAAATACAAATTAAAGCCACAAGAGACCACTATACTCATTAGAATGGCTAAAATTTTAAAAACCAAACCAAAACTGACAGTGCCAAGGGCTGGTGAGGATGTGAAGCAACTTCCGCTCTCCTGGGACTGAAGAATGGCACAGCCATGCTGGAAGACAGTCCGGAGATTTCCCATAACGTTACATACACACCTGTCACATGACCCAGCAATCCCGCTCCTAGATATTTACTTAGGAGAAATGTAAACTGATCTTTACACAACATCTGCATCAAGTGTTCATAGCAGTTTTATTCATAACTGCCAAAAAACTAGGGAACACCACAAATGTCCTTCAACCGGTGAATGAGGAAACAAATTGCGGCACAGCCACATGATGAAATACTACTCAGCCATGAAGAGGAACACACTATTCATACCTGTAACGTCACGAAGGACTCTCAAACTCATGGTGCCAAGTGAAGACACTTAGACTCAAAAGGCCATAAACCACACGATTCCATCTAGATGACAGTCTGAAAGAAACAGAACTCCAGAGAGAGAACAGCACAGAGGTTGTCTGGGGTTAAACAACAGGGGTGGGTGGAGATTTGATTCCAGGTGACCGAGGGGCAGCCCAAGGGAATCAGGGCAGGCGACGGGACCGTCTTATATCCCGATTGTGGTGGTGATGACATCAGTCTGGGCATTTTTTAAAACTCATGGAAATACACCAAGAAAGTGAGCTTTATATATAAATTTAAAAGTAAACTTTAAAAAAATATTCATGCTCTTCATCACCTGGGAAATTATACAAATATTTCTGAAATGGCCATGGAGCTTGGAATCCTACAATTTGTGTGATTTTGTAGGGTTTTTGAGAACAAGTTACACACTTTCAGAGATGATCTCGACGTGGTCACTGTCTTGCAACTAATGCCGAACTAAATGAATATTGATGCCCTTGTCTGGTGAGACCACAGGGTGCAGCTATAGGTCGTGGGTCCAGGTGGGAGCTCATCTGAAACAAGTGGAAAATCCCTGGGAGTTACCCTGGAAAACAAAAGGGAGATCCCGGGACGGGCTCTGGGGATCGGGAAGGCAGGCAAGGCCTTCCCTGCGGGTGGAGACGGCCTCTCTCTGCAGAGGCAGGTCTGAAAATCTGGAGAACACTAAACCTTGAGCTCTACACCTCTGGGCAGGATCTGGGCAGGACCAAAGACGCGGAACTAAGTAAGGCCCCAGCCCTATAGCCAGACAGGAGCTGTCCCCATCGAAAAGGGGTTAGTGAGGGCTAGTGGGCTCCACCGGCTGTCCTGGCTTTGGTCAGATTCTTTTCCCTTTGTTATTCCTTTGCTTGTCCCCAAGCCTTGAATAAAATCTCACTGGCCAGCAGCTCTCGGAAGGGCTTTAAGACAGTAAGGTCTGAGTCCGCATCTGGGCTGGAGGGGAGTTAGGAGCAAGGCCCACTAAGGCCAGAGTGGTGGCAGTGGGTGGGGGACCCTAAGGACAACAGGGACAGATGGTATGACGGACTGTGGTGGACTCTGAGTCGGACTCTGTGTGGTGGGCACCCAGGAGATACTTAGCACTCACTTATATGATTGTTAGTGGTTTACGGAGACTACGTTGAACCATATAAAATGGCCCGTATTTGTTTCTCGAGATGTGGATCTCCTTGAGGGCATGTATCTCCTGTTTTTATGTGTACGACAGGGGCTTCCCTACTGGAAAGAACACAGTCAGTCTTGACTACGACTGAGCAAACCTCCCCTCGGCCTGCTGAGCACGCGTGCTGGGAAGCCCCCAGGTGCGCCCGGTCTCCTGGGGAAGACAGCGGAGATTTCTGGTTCACCATATCTAAGGGTTATGAGACCATCCCCTGGGCTTCCTTCCGCTGCCAGCCTCAAAAAATGCCTCTGTCTCCCGACCAGCTCATGGGGAGTTGGTGGTGATCCAGAGTGAGCTCTAGCTCAGAAAACCTACAGGGAGTTGCTGTCAAGTCCCTGAACATCCAGCTCCAAAATGCTATGAACCTGAACATCATGTTTCCTTGAAACAACTGATTTCGTTTTCAGATACACCGAGCTATTTTCTTTCTCTGATCCCAGGAGGGGAAATACCCCAGACAGCAGAACGGAATACTAGAACACACACAAGCCGAAGAGGAGCCAGAGGGTCAAACAGGAGGCGCCTGCTGACTAAGCGAGCCCGGGTCACATGGAGCATCTCACTGACTCCTTTTCTGTAAGGCAGTGTGGCGCGGGCCCCTCCCAGAGGCCAGGGTGCTTGCTGTTCTTTACACAAGTTCAAATCCTCCAACCCTTTCCTTCTCGGAGGCTGCTTGCCCCAGTAAGTGGCATCGATTTCCTCCTGGTTTCACAGACTCAAAACCAGCTTCCGTTCCTTACTAGGCACTTTTTTTGAGACAGGGTCTCGCTCTGTCACCCAGACCAGAGTGCAGTGGCGTCACCATAGCTCACTGCTACACCCTCAAACTCCTGGGCTCAGCCTCCCCTGTAGCTGGGACTACAGGCACACACCACCATGCCTGGTGAATTTTTTAAAATTGTTTTTGTAGAGACAGGGTCTTGCTGTGTTGCCCAGGCTGGTCTCCAACTCCTGGCCTCAAGTGATCCTCTAGCCTTGGCCTCCCAAAGTGCAGGGATCACAGGTGTGAGCCATCGTGTGCAGATTAGGTGCTTTCAATAACAGGCAAAAGGGAGAAAAATGAGATGGGATCAAATAAATAGAAAGGACTCCTAAAGATCCCAAATGCTCGAAACCAAAGTGCCACCCTGTGCTTCCCCAGCATAAGGAGCTTCTGCAAAAAAATAACATCTGAAAAACAAAGCAAAACCATATGAAAGGCTGCCTGGCTTTGGGCACGGCCTCCTAAATCTTCGGGTGATAAAAGCCTGGCGGGAACATCCTAACGGATGCCGGCGCTACCCAAGCTCCTCATCTGTTCTGTTTCCCCAAAGCACATTAAAAACACATTTCCTAGTTTAACAGACTTATGAGCCGAAATGAATGTGTCAGAACTCTTATAAATATGATAGAACCTGCTAACCAAGCAAATGTTAAATTTTGCATAAGGAGACGGTATCCCTAACTCCTCAGTAGACACTTAATGAATATTTCAAATGAAGCACCCGGCAGCTGCTCTGAAGGCTCCGATGAATTAAATGGGCTGTTATTACTGCGAAGATTAACGTCCTCTTGCTTCCCCACTGTCTCCGCCTCCCTCACTTGCACAAGATTAGCTCACCCCCTCCAGACCAACCAAGCCCCTTGCCCGGTCAGGGAAGGGTCAGAGTATGGGGCTGGTCGGCGTGCTGTGTTGAAGATGGTTCTCCCCAAAATTCTCGTCTACCAGAACCTCAGAAGGGGACCTTACTGGGAAATTGGATCTCTGCAGATGTACTTAGTTAAGAAGCAGTCATACCGGATCGAGAAGGCCTTAAATCCGATGACCGCTGCCTTTATAAGACAAAGAGAAGGGAGTTTGGACATAGACATACAAAGACACAGACACACACAGGGAAGAAGGCCATGTCTCTGTGGGGGTAGAGACTGGCGTGACGCGGCTACACGCCAAGAAATGCTGGGAGCCGTGAGAAGCTAGCAGAGGCAAGGAAGGATGCTCTCCTAGAGTTTTCAGAGGCAGGGCCCTGCCAACACTATGATTTCAGACTTTTGGCTTCCAGAACTGTGAGAGAATAAATTTCTGTTGTTTGAAGCCACTTAGTTCGGAGTACAGGTTCAGTATTACTTATCTGAAATGCTCAGGACCAGAAGTGTTTCCGATTTTAGACATTTGCATTGTACTTACTTACCAGTTGAGCATCCCAAATCCAAAAATCCAAAGTGCTCCAATGGACGTTTCCTTTGAGTGTCATGTTGGTAACTCAAAACGTTTTAGATTTTGGAGCTTTGCAGACTTCAGATTTGGGATGCTCAACCTGTACTTTGTTATGGCAGCAACGGGAACCTACTGCAGTCAGGGGAGTATTTCTACATGTTCGAGTGTGTGTCGCTATTCATCACCCAGAAGTTACCCCAGCCAATCATTTCAGGTGACGCTGGAGAGCACCGTGCCAGCCCATTGATCCCTTAGCACAGACGTACACCTGCCCGCAGTGTCACCGGAGCAGACTTAAAATCTTTCTTTCCCATTGCTCTCTCCAGGTAACCTTCCAGCTTCACTCAACTCCTTCCGCCCCGTGTGCTCAGCACTCCCAGCCCATGCAGGGGTGAGACTATCACAAGGAGACAGAAATACAGTGAGAACCTAAGGGAGAGAAACAAAGAGAACCAGGTTCTCCTGCTACCCGGTATTCCATGCGTGGGAAGCCAACTTCTCAAAACACCGTTCAGTGCTGTTACGGACTGTTATGGGTCCCCTACCTCCAAATTCATATGTTGACGTCCTGGTGCCCAGCACGTAAGAGTGTAGTTGTATTTGCAGATGGGATCTTTAAAGTGGTAATTAGGTCAAAATGAGGTCCTTAGAGTGGGCCCTAATCCAGTATGACAGGTGTCCTTATAAGAAAAGGAGACTGGGACACTGACAGGCACAGAGGGAAGACCACGTGAGGCCACAGGGAGATGATGGCCATCCACGAGCCAAGGAGAGAGGCCTCAGGAGATGGCAACCAACCCTGCCAACGCCTTACCCTCAGACTTCCAGCCTCCAGAACTGTGAAAAAATAAATTTCCGCTGCTTCAGGCACCAGTTTATGGTACTTTGTTATGGCAGCTCTAGCAAACTAACGTAAGTGCCAAATTGCCCCAGGCCATGCCACGTGAAAATTCACTCTGAAATGACTGCCTAGCTTAAAAATCAGGTGTTTTTTTTTTTTTTTTTTTTTTTCCCCCAAAAAGGAAAATAAACGGGAAAATACTATTTGGGTACTGAAACATTGGTCGGGCCAAATATAACATTCTTCAGTCTATAAAGTGTACCCACCTGACAGCGGTCCCATGAGCTACGACACCAACCCTCTCTCGCTGCCTGCACAAAGCCCTGTCCCAAGGGGGTATTTCTGTAGCAGATCCTTATTTTATTTAATATCTGTGATGCTAAAGGGCTCCTGGAAATTATTATTATTAAGCCCTTTGCTCTTCGTCCTCCTGTAAAACATTTTTTATGTGGCCCATTTTAAAAGCCAGTTGGCTTCATTCCCACCCTTTTAATGAAAAATCCCAGGTTACAGGTCCAAGCCCAGAAAGGAGGTAGCAAAGCCAGGGCCAGCCTATCTTCCAGTTCCCAGGCAGCTCCTCCCAGTCAGCCCAGAAGACGACTTTAAAGTCTCCCCGAAAAAAAAAAAAAAACAGGTACCAAAAAAAAAAGTCTAATTGCAAAAACCATTTTCCAAGACATTAAACCTACGTGAATTACTGTGAAATTATTCTTTCATTTTTAGAGATCTTACCAATAAAAAGTCAAAATTAATAACATCTCAGAGATTTCCCTAAATGCACTATTTCGAAGACCTAGTTATAAAGAAACTCAGAATTTCTCCAAGGAGCTACATCTGACTCGATCAAATTTGAGTTTACCGAATTTGACTGGAAATATCAGTGACAAAAGGAACATCTCCTTCTGGAAGACATAGAAAGTTAGAAGATACAGAAGAAGAAAAAAGTGATTGTCATAAGAACCTTGTAGCTGTTTAAATAACATCCTCTTTCCTTCCACCAGAGGCTTAGGCTAGGGAATTTCGGTGCCAGGGAAGTCTAGGAGTTGGGTTGAATGCATGTGGCTGATCTTGCAGAGAGAACGAGCCGCTTCCAAGAAGAGATTTCATCCCACACAGCCTGGCTGCCCTCCCTAAGCTCCACACGTATGCCTAAAAATATAATCCTCCAAAGGCCAACCAGTGGGAAAATCCACTGGGTTCCTCGTTCAACTAGAGAAATTGTTCCCAGTTAAAACACAAACACCTGAGTACTAGTAAGACGTGGGGTCAATTGTCAATACCTCCCTGTTCACCAGATCTTTTCCCAGAGGCACTTAACAGAGGATGTTTAACAGGGAAAATGGGGGAAAGGGATGATTCCAAGCACAAGATCAAAAGAGGATGGTGTTATACATATACCTGGAGAAGAGAGTGCCTTGAGGCAGGAGAAGGGGTTCAAAGATCACCGGAACTCCATCATGGTTCTCAATGGGACAATCCTGGTAGGTGCTGATCAGGGTCAGCCCTTGGGAACCTTGAGTTAGAAAGGAAACTGGGCCAGGTGCAGTGGCTTGTGCCTGTAATCCCAGCACTTTGGGAAGACAAGGTGGGAGGACTGCTTAAGGCCAGGAGTTTGAAACTAGCCTGGGCAACGTAGCCAGATCCCCTCCATCTCTTACAAAAAAAAAAAAAAAAGGTAGAAAATTAGCCAGGCATGGTGGTACATGCCTGTAGTCCCAACTACTTGGGAGCTGAGGCGAGGACAGCTCTGGAGTTCAGGAGTTGAAAGCTGCAGGGAGCTATGATTGCACCACTGCACTCCAGCCTGAGCAACAGAGTGAGACTCTGTCTTAAGAAAGAAAAAGGAGGGGGAGGGGAAGGAGGAAGGAAGATAATCTCCCTGAAGACCATTTCCATAGGAAAGTGCTACCCAGCCAATCAGTGGCAGTGTCGATAAGGAATTCCAGATTTTAGAGTAGAAAACAAAAGAAACACACATTGCTAATGGGCCAGAGAT
Source organism: Eulemur rufifrons (assembly GCF_041146395.1). Classification (NCBI taxonomy): domain Eukaryota; kingdom Metazoa; phylum Chordata; class Mammalia; order Primates; family Lemuridae; genus Eulemur; species Eulemur rufifrons. The sequence goes on from NC_090991.1 coordinate 49,709,102, forward strand.
TGCACTTCTATCACACACCCGACACCAGGGCTGCCTCAGTTTCATTTTGCAAAACATGGCTTAAATAATTGCATCAGATCTGCAAGGCTATCTAGGTAGGATTATTATTGCCAAGTGAATTCTCCTTTAACGAAAGAATAGGGCATTGAGGGAAAATCTGTTTCCAACTGGAGTGTCATAAGATTTACAGAAAATACACAGGTGCCACCTCACAACTAAATACTCTCCTAAGGTAAACCCACCTCTTTCTCTACCAGAAAATAATGCCTACTCCTGTGCCTTCCACAGATACACGAAATGGGCAATTCTCCACTCACTGTGCCAACAGAGCACAGTACAACACAGCAATAACAATAAAGTCCACTTGTGAAGACAGTTTCAGCTTCCTCCCCCAGAACAAACCACACACTTAAATGGGGCAATTAACAATCATTACAGTAAAAGAACAGATTGATTTGCTTTTCACGACCCTCTCTTTAGCCTAAAGAAGCTGCTAGTAAGGGGGAAAAAAACACAACAGTCCAACCTGGGACAGCTGAATAGGCGAAGCCGAGGCAGACAAGTCCAAGTCCAGAACGACACTGGGTCATAGAGCCACCTGGGGTGTGGTCAAAGTTGTAGTCCCTCACCTTCCCAAAACACACGTGCAAAATTTTGCAGCAAATTTCACGCGGTTCATGAGCCCTCTGGCACCCATGGAAGGACCCCAGTTGTAAAGAACCCCTGGCCCGATGTCTAGAACTGACTCCATGGCATAACTGCCCACAGAGATGTGCATGTTAAAACGCCCCCTGCCGCATTTTTCATAAGAGCAAAACACCAGGATTGATCTACAGGACGTGAAGAAGGGACCAATTAGGGAATGTCATGGCCAAAAACAAGGACAGGATCTATGAGTACCTAGGAAACAAATACCAAAGCGTCTCAAGTGCGGAAACACAAGGTTCAGAACAAGGGGTCAGGTGTGACTGTATAAATACAGTGTTTCTGAAGGAGTACACAAGAAACCAGAGACAACGCTCGTGTCTGAGATGGAGGACCGGACCAGAAGGGATTTGAAGCTGGAAGAAAAATTACTTTTTATTTTTAACCCATATCATTATATTTTTAATGAAAAGAAAGCTAGTTGGAGACGAATAGATGAGGAGAGGGAAAAACAGGAGGAAAAACAGGCAGTTTTAGAAGAATTTCTGGCCAAGCCAAGTCCCCAAAGATCCCCAGCGTTGAGAATAGTTGATATCGTAAAACATTTGGCACCAAGACATAAATAGGAAAGTATCTCCTAAACGTTCTTCCCGGCTCAGGCTGCCGCTGCTGCTGAGAACAGCTGAACGTCTCCCCCGTGGTGCGGCTCTCCTGGCTCCTCCTCGTGCTGAGCCAATTATGGGACACGACAGCAGCAGCACCAGTATTTTTTAAAGGCTGATGTTAGTCACTAAATACCCATTAAACCAATCTCCTTGCTCCATTTACAGCAGGCTTGAGGGCAAATCCAGATGGTACAAATAGTGCATATTCAGGCTCCATCTGCATGAGGCCGGTCACCAAATAGCCATTATCAGATTATCTGTTTTAGAGTCCTCAGCTGCCTGACACCCACAGGTGTGTGCAGGTGAGAAGAACAGCGACCTTTCAAGAGATGGCTGGGAGACCACCCTAATGCTCCCCCCGAGGGCTGCATTTGCCTTGGATTGGAACAGCCAGTAGTGGTGACAAGGGTTGCTTGGTAACCTGGTAACAGGCTGTGCCTGGTGTTCTCGAGCAGGGGGACAGGACTGCATCTCCCTCCCACACACGGCCCCACCACCACCTGGCTCCGGGTCAGCCAAGACGATCCTGCAGTCCCCACTCCCCCAGCCCTGTCCTTGCTGTGGCCCCGCTGAAAAAAGGTCCACTGAACAACTTGCCACTTTTTGATTAACAGGCACCAACTCTCTCCCCACCCTACAGCCTCAAAGATAAAAATGGGATAGAATAAAGTCTGGCCAAGTTTTTAAATCTAGCAAAGGCTCAGAATCAGCTTTGGAAAGTCTTCAAAGGGGCACGCAGGGGCCCCAGCACCATTATGCTCGTGAGATTCGGCAGAAAGGCCCGGCGTCTCTATGGCCGCATGAAAAATGACAAGTTTACTTGAATACAGCACCGCACTCTTGCCACTACGACAGTCCTTGACTATACTCCAATAGAAGGAGAACAGAAGTCAACACCGAAGTCGATGGGATCCGAGCACAAACGACGTGTGTGATGGCGGGCAGGGGGCTGGTTTGTCTTTCCAACCCTCTATGACTTAAGCTCCCGTTAAAGGAAATTTTTATTTCCTGGTTCTGTCCCATGTGACGCTGTGGGAGGCAGTGAGGACTAACCCACATGGAGAAGACATTCGAGTTCTCCATGAATAATTCACACAGGACATAATCTGAACGCAGACACCAGAGAACCGGAGCTGTAACATTTTTACATTTGCTCTTCCCGAGGGCTAGAAATCATCTTGGCCTAGAGATGGCAAGAAGATTAGATTAAAATGTCAGCATGGAAATGTGAAAGGACTTTTCTCCCTTAGGCCCCTCCTGGGAAGGCAGTGACCAGTGGCCAAGTCGTTTTTCCTCCATTCACTCAAGAGAGTGCTAAGAGGCCCCAGCTCTCAGCAGCACTGGTTCCTAAATCCAGGGTACCAGGGGCTTGCAGGATTACAATAGGGAACTTCTTACGTAAATTCAAAGGAAAAGAAAGCATGCAACTCTCCCCACACTAGTTGGCCCTTAAGTTAACCAACTGACCTCTGTGAGCAATGTCAGGGCAAGGAGAGGAGAGTCCGACCCTGAGGCTGGAAAACAAGGCCCCTCCCCGTGGAGATGTAGGAAGTGCTATCCGATTCCTCTCGAGGGACGTATTCCCTCTAACTCAAGAGAAAAGGCATAACTTTGCTCTCAGAGTCTTTAGGTTTTCCGGCTCTAAAATCAATGCATCAGTTAGAGAAGCATCTGCCCTGTTCCCAGGTGAATCAAAAAGGTGAAAGTCACATAAATGAAAAGGAGCACTCGGGGTTCATTAGGAAAGGGGACACTGAGGGACAAATGCCGATGCTAACTCAAATCAGTCCAGCCCCATCAGAGTGACCCTTGTCCACTAGTTCAAGTTGCAAGGGGATCAAAAGGTACCATTACCTCCTGTAGTCTAAGCAGGAGGTTTGGAGAACAAATGAGAAAAGAAGATGCCGGGCCAGATGCCAGTTTAGTTGTAGGCAATGGTAGGGTGAGCAGTTTGGAGGCACGGGACAGAGAGCCTGGCATTTCCCTCATTGCTCATCCTAGCACCAGTACCAAGCCCACACCGCCTAGCCCAGCTCAGCGTCTGCAGCAAAGAGCTTGCCTGAAAGAAGCCCAGTTCTATCTATCCGGATGGAAAGTTCACTCTCGGGGAAGAGCAGCGTGGGACCCTCGGGATCAGACTTCTTCTTCACCAACGCAGAGTCAAGGTTCAGTGCCAGGGTCGTCTGGGGGTCTTCTGCTGCACCCTGAAACAAGAAAGCAGTGGCATCACTATAGCACCTCTGCTGTGTTCGCTCCCCAGACCCGTCCGGCTCACAGGTGCCGAAGCAACTCACCCATCTCTACCAGCCTGATCCAGTCCCTGGGCTGACCCAGCTGGGTCATTAGGAAGATAAGCTTTCTGGGTGTAGGACTTCAGTGGTTACAAAAAACAAGATCTGAGGAGTCAGTGCTGATCCTGGAATTGGGAAAAATATATACCAAAAAAGATCGAGGCCCACACACCAAAATTCCACTATACTCATCACTGCCAGGCAAACCACACAACATACTTAGTTCCTGATCTATCAAAAGAAGCCCATATGGCAGGTTCACTTGGATAGCAGCCTCAGTACGGGAATCATGGTCAACATGTTTAGGAATTCACCACCTCCGTGTTTCCCATGAGATCAACACAGGAGAAGGTCCAAACGAAAGCATCTCGAGGGAAAGAAACAGTGAGAGTCACAGGGAATGCACACATATTTGGAGTTAAGTCCAGATGGCCTTAAAACAGACATACCACCCTTCTGCTTTGTCTTAACTAGTCAGTTGGACTATTTCGCATCAACCAGGCAAAATCGTGCATTTGATCCACGTGTTTATTTAAAAAAAATATTTATTTATCGACTGCCAACTTTGTATTTAGTGAACAAGACAAAGTCTCAGCTCTTACAGAACTTGTGTTCCACTAAGGAACCAACAAATGAATCCATAATGGGGCAGTAAGCTGCTCTTCAAAGACATCATCTGGAAGCCCCAACCCTGTGACCCCTTAAAAATGCACAGAACTTCCCCAGGAAAGAGGCAGACAAGTGCGTGCCTTGGCCAACTATACAAGCACCTTCACTTTCAGCCCCAAACCTCAAAGCTAGGGGAAGCCAGGCAGAATCATCTCAGTGGGCAAGAACAGCAATCTATTCAGCTTCATCTGCCAGAACACCATAAACTGGGTGGGGCTTCTGAACAACAGAAACTTATCACAGTTGTGGAGGCTGGGCAGTCCAAGATCAAGGCTGGCAGAGTCTGTGTCTGGTGAGGACACACTTCCTAATTCATAGATAGCACCTTCTAGTTGTGTCTGCATGTGGTGGAAGGGGCGAGGAGTCTCCAAGGGGTCTCACTCAAGGCTTTTTTTTTTTCTGTTTTATAAGAGATAGGATCTTGCTCTGTCACCCAGGGCTGGAGAGCAGTGATGCAATCATAGCTCACTGCAGCCCCGAACTCCTAGGCTCAAGCCATCCTCTCGCCTCAGCCTCCCAAGTAGCTGGGACTACAGAACACACCACCATGCCTGGCTAATTTTTCTATTTTTTGTAGAGATGGGGTCTCACTCTTGCTCAGGCTGGTCTCAAACTCCTGGATTCAAGTGACACTCCCTCCTCAGCCTCTGGAGTTTCTGGGAATACAGGCCTGTGCCTCCATACCAAGCAGGCATCTTTTATTAGCGTATTAATCTCACTCATGAGGACAGTACCCTCACAACCTAATCAACTCCCAATGTCCTACCTCCTAATACCATCACCTTGGAGATTAGAATTTCAACCTATGCATTTTGGTGGAAGGGACACAATCATTCAGGCCACAGGACCAGGCAAATATAGTTCCAAACAAATAGAGGTTTCCATTTAAAATATGTAACTCTAACATGGGAGAGGAGAAGGCTTATAATCCTGTCACAGAAATGCATCCACTTATAAGAAAATTCTAAAACTATCATCTTAGGTAGTTACCCAAAATTACCCAAGATTCCTTCTTTTGTGAAATAGTTACCCAAGATTCCTTCTTTTATGGAGGAATCACACAAAAGGTAGGCCAGGCTGTGTCTTACACACACAAATACGCACATACACACTCCTTATTTTTTCATTGTCATGATGATCAGAGATGAGAGAACCTAATGATTCAGGTATTTTATTTCACTATTTCTTTCCAACTGTTAAAAACGAGTACATAAGCTCTTCCTTTCATGTGTTATTTGTCTAATACATAATTATTGTCCTCAACATTTGCAATGTCCTCTTTAATGAGCTTTAATAAGGGTACCAATACCCCATTTAACTTTGTTTTAAAGAAAAAGCCTCCTAGCCCCGTTTGAGCCACACTTGAAGTTTCTGGGTCACCCTGTAGAATCCCAGGCATCTACCCTCTTCTGTCCCACAAAGACAGGCAACCATCATGCCGTGTCACCGTCGAGGTAGACATTGCAGACGGACGGGCTCCTGGGGACAGAGAGGCTTAGGGAAGGCCAGTCTCTGCCTCCGCAGAAACCCCCTCTCGGCACCCCCAGCTGACAGCTGGTGTCTGTGTGATGTGCTGGGGGCCACACAGTCGCAGCTCTGTGTTTGTTTATGTGCTTTAATTATTTCTAATTCTACATCTCCTGCTGACATCCGAGGCATCGTGGCAGCAATAAAATACGTGCTTCACTATGAAAGCGCGTCAGCTGACTTTCCTTCATCTTCCTTCTTTTCATAATGTGATTGATGCGTAACTGGGGGAAGGAACGGAACGAGAACCGCTTCATCACAGCAGAAATGCCGCAGCATTAATACGCTGTAAGCTATAACTGCTTCTTTGATGGGAGCCCGTTTGCTAAGGTTCAGCGTGCAGACGCGTTTTCATTTGGAACAGCTGTTTTCACCCAGGTGATTTTGCCCTCCCCACTACTCCCAAGGACTACACATTTATTTGGCAATGGGCATTTTGGACTCTCACAACTGGCGGCCGGGGTTGCTACTGGCATCTCTAGTGCAGAGAGACCAAAGAAGCTGCTAAACATCCTACAATGCACAGCCCCTACAACAAACGATGGCCCAGCTAAATGTCACCAGTGCTGCTGTTGACAGGCCTTGCTTTAGAAAGATTTAGGGTGATCAGGACCCCAAAGCTCTCTATATTACAGGCAATGTTGAGAACTCACAGACCCTCTTCTTACGGTGAAGAGAAGAATTTTGCTACTTTCTCCAGGAAGACTGCCTGTCTGCCTTCATGGATTCAGGACATTTTTATTAAGCATCAATCATGTACCAGAGCTGTTCCAGGTACTCACAATACAAAAGAACCAAGTCCCCTAGCCTCGTGAATCTTGCATTCTCCTTCAAGACAGACAATAATAAACCCATCAATAATAAACTAAAAAATAAGAGTGCCAGCTAGTGATGTTAAGAAGAAAAATAAGTCATATCCATAGCTCATAGCCATCCTAGCACAGTAGGAACATATGCTGGGTTCTAGCTTTTTGCTAGGGAATGTCCTAAATGTTTTAGGTGAGCTGGCCCATTCTTAAAGGTAAGGCGGGAGTGTTCCTTTAGATGCGATGCTAGAAGAGTCCTCTCTGAGAAGGTGGCATTTGAGCAAAGACCTGAAAATGGGGAAAGAACAAACATTGACTCCCCATCCCCTCCATATCTTTTTCGCACTTTATCAATCTGTTAATATATTCTTTTGGTTCCATCGCTTCATTTCTGTGTTTCGGGGAGCAGAGGGGCACGAAGAAAACTCCACCCTAACTTCACTTAGAAGCTGCCCTTTTAAAAGCTAGACAGAGACCTGGCAAATCCACCTGCACCCCCTCCCGCCTGTGCCCCACGCGCGCGTTCAGTATTTCATATTCAGCCTTCAGAAGGGCCAAGGTCGGCTGTGCAGCACAGGGGCTGCCCAAGGCGTCTCTGGAGTGATGCCCAGGGCAGCTCCTTCCAGATCTCTGCACCTGGCAGCACTTGCCCGGGTCTCTGATCCCAGGCACCGGCCTCCCAGGGCGCCCGGCAAACTCCCTTCTGGGATTCTCAGCATTCCCCGCCCTCCATGCTCAATTGCTGATGAGGAAAACAGAGAAACACGTCCCTCGGAATTTCAAGGAACAGCCCCAAAGGGAGACACTCACCCTGCCTTGGTGGCTTTATCACAGTGTCCCTGGTGGTGGGGTACAAAGTCAGGAAGCACCTGCTGGGCTGACAGCCCTCCCTCCACGGAGCCCCTGTCACTGGCACAGGGACCGCAGGGGGACGCACTGGCATTCTTTGCTGGGAGCCCTGAACAAACACAGCCGTGGTCTGTGCAGGGGCACCAAGACCCGGGGACAGATTCCTTCTCTGCATTGCCCTCTTCCCAACTTGACATTATTCCTTACGTTTCTGGGGCTTTTCTTTCTGTTTTTTAAATCTCGGCAGTTTTTTTCTATCCACACTACCTCACTCAATCCTTGTAGCCCCACGAGGTGGGTACAGTGACAGCGTGATCCCTTCCAGGACAGATGTGACTAACACGAGCTGTTCTTGACCTCCCACCACAGCCCTGGCAGTCCCCTCAGAGGGCCGGTGAGTCACTCCCTCCCCTTCCTCCCACACCGCTGCAGGTGGGCCCCTGGGGCTCTCTGGACGGTTCAGGTGAGCTGTGTCACCCTGCAGCTCCCAAATGTCAAGGTGCTGAATACACGGGCTCCTTCCCAAGCTGTGAGAACACCCCGTTTCCTTCTCCAGGGCTCCCTCCCCCAAGCCCCTTTCCCTACCCACTCCTCCAAATCCAGCTCAGTACAGAAAATGGACCGTGGGCCACTGGAGACAGGCGGTGCCACCCCCCAGGGCCACGGAACTTGAGATCATTGTCCTCTTGTCAATCTTCTTTTTCATGGTTTGGGGCCAGTCTCTGGCTCAGAACAAACAGAGCAACTGCCACCCACTCTGGACAGGCCGTGCAATGAGGCAGGAGCTGGAGAAGAACAGCACTTTCTAGAAGGGAGAGAGAAGTGAAGAGAAAGGGAGAGAAGGATGACGAGATGAAATGAAATGAAGGCGGGGATGGGGGCAGGAGCCAGGAGAGCAGCCCTGCAACGCGCCCTCCGTTAGACTAAAAGGCTTCAGAAAACAGTGTGAACATCTCCTTCAAGACACAGAATCCAGGCATTGTTCAGCCTGGTTTGCTGTCCCAGGCAGGAGGAAGACAACTGCTGGTGGCTGATGTTTCCAGAACCCCAAAAGAAACAAGTCACAGGAGGAATAGGCTAGAGCTGCGGTCCCCAACCTCCCGCAGAGCTCCACACCCCACCCCCGTGGAAAAATTGTCTTCCACGAAACAGGAACGGGAGTGGGAGGCGCACACAGCAGGAGGTGAGCGATGGGTGAGCGAGTGAAGCTTCATCTGTATTTACGGCAGCTCCCCACGGCTGGCACCACTGCCCAAGCTCCGCCTCCCCCATCCGTGGACAAATTGTCTTGCATGAAACCGGTCCCTGGTGCCAAAAATGTTGGAGACCGCTGGGCTAGAGCACCACCCGAGGCACAGCTGTCTCCAGATGGAGTCTACAGGTGCAAACTAAGGCCCCTCCCCCCGCCGCAAAGCACAACTGGGGAAATGTCACTAGGTGCCAAAGCACTGCAGGCCCTGCAGCCCCCAAAGCTCACTGCAAGCAGCTTGGTGCGACGCATTTGCTTCAAGTCCCAACAGCAACCTTCAGTGTGTTTTCTGTGCAGTCACCTGCTCTCTGGTTCGTCCCCACCGGGGTGTGTCATTGCTACTGACAGCTGTGGGGGAAAGAACGGCAGACCAGCCTTAGATGCTGGCCAGCGTGCGGGTGCAAGCCCGCCCCTCGCCAAACCCACGCACACCTTCTGCCACATTAATGCAGGCCCGGGGAGCTCTGGCAACCTTTCCCGAGGTTTTATTCAACTAGGGCCGTGATGACTGAGCTTCCCCGGCCCCATGGAGTGCAGTCTCTTTAACTGAGGTTTGTCAACAGCTCAGAACTCCCTGGGGATGGGCCAAGAGAAAGGTCAGGGCATTAATGGGTGGCCCCTGCCAGCCACAGCCAAGGCGAAGCCAAGTGTTACACCCCAGTTGAGAAGAGAACAGGGATCCCAGGAGGAGCCCCCACTCTTTCCCCGAGACACGTGGATGCCCCCGAGGATGTGGTGGGCGCCTCCCTCGCCTGCCTGGAGCCCTGCGAGGGCTCTGCCTCCTCCCCCGCCCGGCCTCTGCCTCCCGCCATCCCCACTTAACCCAGACACACAAGGCGATGTTCAATAATTGATGCTGTTTTTATTACCGAGAAGTTGCCATAATCATGACACTCGTAACACAATCTTAAATTATTCCACATAATGGAAAAAAAATTAAATGTCGCCCCTGATCAACAGCCAGAATATGGATGATGCTTACATAATAGATGACCTTCTCTCGCGGGGAGCCCGGCAGCGGGCTGCTGCCCAGGGCCAGGCTGGCTCTGGGTGACAGGCGGCCAGCCTCAGAGCAAACGGGGACATGGAGTGGCACAGACACTGAGGCGGAGGGTGCAGTCCTGCCTCGGGCCCTGTCAGGCAGGTCACTGCCATCTTCCTCACCTCAGTTTACCTGTATGTTCAGGGATCATGGGTCACAGTCAGGGCCCCTAGAGACAAGGGGAAGGATGATTCAAAGTACGTGGTCCCTGCTGGTTTCTGAAGTACAGTCCTTGCCTTGTCCACGGCACTGGGACTGCCTCTCTAACTCAGCTTCTGTCCCTTCCCCTTCCAGCAACAACGCTGCATCCCATCAGTGGTCAGCAAGGCAGGTTTTAAAGCAGCAAGTTATTCCATACTTGAGGCTTTTAATAAAATCCTGGCTGAAGAAGCCTGGGCTCTCTCCTCCAGGAAGCCTTCCTGGATACACTCAGCCCAGACTGGATCAAACGTTCCCCCTCCGTCCTCCCTTGACATGCCGAACATTCTTCTCTCATAGATTTACCCAACTGCAGAATGACTCTTCAGTTCAATCTAAAAACCATGAAGCTTTTAAAGCAGGAGCTGTGTCTTGCAGCTCTACGGTCAGGGCCCAGGACATGGCCAGTGTTCAACAATTCAATTAATTTACCTGAACTACTACAGAGGCTCCACAACAAGAAGAAGATGATACATAACACAGAAAACACAGATGCAGGTAACCACAAAGTGGTCAAGGCCCGGAGAAAGGAGAGAAGGGCTAGTGCAGAGAAGGGATGAAAAGCTTAAAGACGTTCTAGCTAAGGCCAAAATGCATGACTTTGTACCCACCCTTGGCTTCTATCCTCTTGATTGCACAAGATCATCGGTACCAGCCTGAGACCGCGAGGATGGGGAGATACCTACCCTGTGACTCCGCCTCAACGTCCCATCTCCAGCCTTCTTTCTGGCAGAGATACTCAGAATGGGGCAGCCTAGCCCACTCCACCTTTAAGGCGAGATCTTTCCACCCTGAAAGCTCACGGTCCCTGTAAAGGCTACCCAGCTTCCTCCCATCCCCTTCCTGGCCTTAACCTAAGGGGTCACGACAGTGAAGCCATCCATGGACTTCTAGCTATATTTAAGTTCTGTAGGTACACCAGTGCTCAAGTATCTTTTGACGGATAAAACCCTCTCCTATTTCTGATGGCAAATTACTATTCGTAATCAAGCCTATTTAATCCCATAAGGCAGATTTTAAAGCCCCGCACTGCTCTGCAAAGATAAGGCTCTGAGAATCTGCAGACAGCCCTCCAGCAGCCGTTGCTCCAGGTACGTGGCTCTGTGCTTATATTCCAAAGAGGCAGGTCTCCCCGCAGCCAACAGGCTGGCAGAGACACGGGGCTTAGCAGAGTTTTCCAAACCATTTTGCATTTTTTTTTTAGTTCATCGCATTAATGATTTTCCTTAAAACACTAGAAATCTAAAGGAATGCAAGCACCTAAGTATAGGGAAGTTATTTGCTTGCTAATCCTCAATCTGCTCTTCATCTAATCCCAGCCCCAGTCCTAGACTTCATTAAAAATACACCCATGAAATCCACTCTGAGCCCTTTCTGGCTCTTCAACAGGCTGAGAACCGCCCGCGGGGCTTTCTCAGGCAACCTCTTCTGACCTGTGTTATCCCTTGGGAGGGCAACAGATCCCTTCAGAAATCCACCAAAAGCCAAGATTTCTGTTCCCACAAAAATGCACGTGTATCAAAGCACCCATTGCTACATAACAAAACACCCCAAAATTCAGTGGCTTGTGAACAGTTATTGTTCTACAGTCAACTGGGCACTGCTGTGGGTCTGCCGGGGCTCACTCGCCCATCTGCGGTCAGCTGGTGGCTCGCCCAGGGCCGGGACGGTCTGAGACGGCGCGTGCAGCTGGCAGCTGGCGGGCTGTCGCCCCGGAGCTGGCCGACTATTGATCGGGAAACACCTATTCTTCTCCTCGGGGTTTCTCGTCCTCCGGCTGGCCAGACTGAGCTCACTTACATGGTAAACTCAGTGTCCAGTGACAAGGACTTTTCAAGTCTCTGCTTGTGTCACATGTGCTCCTATCCCACTGAGCAACGCAAGTCAACAGCCATCCCTACGGAAGGAGTGGACACATCAACAGCGCTTCTTGTTTCTAGGATCTGCAGCGTTACGGCGTCGGATATGGATGCAGACAGGGGGAGACCGTGTGGCCATGTGCAATCTATCGTAGCACAGAGACACGGACAGGCGTGTTGTGTGCAACGTGAGACATTCCCACGAATTCCCGGCGGCTCCCCACAGAACCAGATTACAAACAACTGCTCTAGCTTAGCCCCATCAGCACAATCCCTCATTCCCCTAAAACAGGGCAGCTCCAGCGGGAGACACCAGGACACATTCTCAGAGGTCTCAAGGTTGCATACAAAATTTTTTAAATTTTATATTTTCGCCTATAGGATAATCTAAAGAGAAAATAAAAACCATCATCTCAATCACCAGGGTGACCCCTTTATAACCAAATCCTAGTGCTGGACTCCAGTGTCTCCATTTGCACTTGCGTCCACAATGGAGCTGGTCCCAACAGGGCTGCTAACGGGAGACGCAGGGGACCAGGCTCAACAGACACAGGACATGCGTGAGCCAAGCACGGGCCAGAATACATCAGGGAGCCTCATATAAATGACGGAGGGTTCCAAATAGTTCCAGAACAGCACCAGGAGAGCTGACCCCATTCAGCAGCTTCCATGGGGTAGAACTGTCAGAACCAAGGGCACTGGCACGCTGCAATTGGTGGTTATTTTTAGCAAAATAGCACCTGCCACGTTACGAAACATTGTTGGTTTCAATTTTATCAATTCTGATGCTTTGATTTGTACTGACAAGTTTTTTGGTTTTATGACTGTCGAAGAGCCAAAAGCATAAAACCTGATTTAGACCCGACTTTATCTTGTGCATGTTTATGCACATGAATGCATATATAACAGCATAGTAAAAAACAGGGAGAACCAACCTTGGGGAAGTGAGAGTTTTACTTCCTTTAAAATGAACACACATGGCCGGGTGCAGTGGCTCACGCCTGTAATCCTAGCACGCTGGGAGGCCGAGGCGGGCGGATTGCTCGAGGCCAGGAATTCGAGACCAGCCTGAGCAAGAGCGAGACCCCGCCTCTACTAAAAAAAAATAGAAATTAACTGGACAACTAAATATATATATAGAAAAAATAAGCCAGGCATGGTGGCGCATGCCTGTAGTCCCAGCTAATCGGGAGGCTGAGGCAGGAGGATCGCTTGAGCCCAGGAGTTTGTGGCTGATGCCACGGCACTCTAGCCCAGGCAACAGAGACTCAGTAAAAAAAAAAAAAAAAACAAAATAAAACAAAACACACACACACAAAAAAAAAAAAAACCACACACACACACATATAAGTCAAACAGGAAAAGCACCAGCCTCTAGCTTGAAACAATGGAATTCTCTTCCCCTCTGCTTCCTTCCCCACGAACTGCCGCTCGAAAGATAGAAACATCTGCCTTCGAGTTATGTACCGATACTGAGAACATAACAGTCCATAGTAACCTAATAATTGTTTTTCTACGCTCAAAGATGATGGAAACTGTTCTTAAGTAACAGGCTGCAACTCCACGTGTGCCTCTGCGCGTGGACAAAATCTCCTTAACGCCTCGTTGTGTCCTAAACCGCAGTTGCCCAGAGCTCCCTGATTCATGAGATGCTCCCAGGGAAAAGATTCCACGGACAAAAATGTTCAGTAAAGTCTATTCATAAGCAGATAAAGGCGCTGAGAAATTCCATAGCAAAGAACATGGTTTTGTTTAATCTTGCGTTTCCCATACGTATTCAGCTATATATAAAACCTATTAATATTCAGCAGATGAATTTTTAGGGAACAGTGTTCAAAGCAATCCTGTTCTGCATCCAATGCTCAGAATATTCAGTGAAGCATTTCTCCTTACAGTGGAACATGATCATATTTTATTCAGGGGGGAAAAAAAGCAGTAGCGCCCTTGGAGCCATTGGCTTCAAAGTATCTTTCACTTTCACAAATAAGTGTCTGTGTTTATCATCCTTAAAGATGATTCAGTAGAATTTATCACATATAGAGACATCATCCCCTGTCACACCAACTAGAGATCATGACAAACCGAGAAGGCAAAATTATTCCATAAAACCCAGCCCTTCCCTTCTCTTTACCGCAATTTATGAAAATAAAAAATAAACAAACCAGCGTTTCTATTACCAATGCTGGGAAGGAGGCCTTCAACAATCTTTACAACAGCTCTGACAATCATAAAATGATTTTTCTCGACTCTAGGAAAACGAGGCAGACAGAGGACACCCCGAAGAGCCAGCCCTAAGACAGTCACAAGCCACAAAGTGGATTGATTGCTCAAAAGGCCTGTTGCCATAAACTCCTGGTGAGGCAGCCCAGTCTGAGAACAGCACGGCAGAGCCAGGGTGAGAAAAAGCAGAGAAGACGGATCGGATTGCAAAGAGAATATGCTTGGTAATGACCCCAACGTTATAAAAAAACAACTCTCTCTGCACAGATTCTCTGGTCTCTAATGTGTTCAGTTTCTAACATGGCTTCTCTTAAATTATCGCATTTGATCATCAATATCTTCTATTGATGTAAACAGACAGGCAATATCACATGGGCCAAGCTGTGTCCCTCCCCACCGAAATTCCTATGTTGAAGGCCTAACTCCCAGAACCTCAAGAGCGTAGCCACTTTTGTACCTGGAGATAGGGTCTTTAAAGAGGCATTTAAACTAAAATGAAGTCATTAGGGGGTCCTAATGCAATATGACTGGTGTCCCTGTAAGAAGAGGAGATGCGCACAGAGGGAGGATGACGCGAAGGCACAGGGAGAAGACATCCTCTCCAAGCTGAGCAGAGCGGCCTGGAACAGGTCCTCCCCTCACAGCCCTCTGAAGGGACCAATCCTGCCGACACCTTCATTCCGGGTTTCCAGCCTCCAGAACTCTGAAAGAATAAAATCTCTGCTGTTTAAGTCACCCAATCTATGGTACTCTTGACAGCCATAACAAACCAATATAGCTCCCATTTTCCATGTGCTGAAACTAAGTCACAGAAGCTAATGAGTCACTTAATATCACACTATCAAGTCGGAGGCACAGTCAGAATGTGAACCCAGAACTTCTGGTTTCAAATCCCTCCACTCCTCTGGCTCCACGCTGTTCCTGGTGGTCAACCAGCAACGTACCGAGACAACTTCAGCTTCAAGAAGCAACGCCATCGGTACAGACCCAACGGTGGGTGCCTACGTGCACGCAGCAGGCACCCAGCCGTGAGCAGAGAGGGCCTGGAGCCCAGCCTGCGGGGCAATCATGCTCCTCTCGGTGTGGCCCGTCTCTCTGGTCCCAGCAGAACCCCAGAGGGTGGAACCACAGACCCCAGCCTCTTCTCAGCCCAGAGAGACCTCACTTCACTGGTGCAGAGAGGCGAAAACCAATGCAAGATTCTGCTGGGCAAGGGCCCAGCCTGAAAACCAGATCTCCGGGCTACAAGAGAAAAGCCGGCAATACAGCGACCGCTGCGGAAGATGGCCTAGCAGGAAAAATGTGACGCAGAGAGTCTGGTCCTCAGAAGGGACAGAGATGCCCCCTGGAGGCACTAAATCATCAGACCCCACCAAGAAAATCAGCATTGAGGGACTCAAAGAGGAGCATCAACCACAAGAGAGCAGGAGAAAAAGATCAGCCATTAAAAAAAGACAAAAAAGAAAATCAAGAGGGCTTCCATGTTTGTCTCCTAAACCATTTCAGCAAAGCACAACGTTGCCGGCCTGACGGGTGGGGAGCCGGGAGCAGGACGCTGGTGGAGCACCGGCGGGTGCGCAGGCCCCCCCAGACTCCCTCCCACGCTCACGGCCAACGTCACCCTCAACCCCTCAGCCTCCCGCCCCTCCTCCCAGCCGACAGCCTTCTCGGCAGCCCATTCCCCCAGGGACCCTGACCGCCAGGGCCTGAAACTTAAAACTGCAAACAATTTCTGAAAATAGCTTTTCTGCCTCCCGATAATTGCCACCTCCCAGGCTGAGACGGCTTCCTAAGCAGAGCTGCTTGCCAAGGTATTCAGCCCAAACCAAGCCTGCTAGAAAAGGTGGCATCAGTGGAACAGTCAGGGACTCCAAGGAGGGTGGACCAGGGAGGGGAGCGGGACGAGCTTCTGGTGGGAGTGGAAATCCCTGTGCATTTTTATGCTACAGAAACAGCATGCAAAGGGCACGTGGACCACTTCAATAGGAAGGCGGTGGCTTTGAACCAATTTGATTTTTTTTTACGGGGCTTCATCCACGGCATCACTCTGCTCAGAGCAGAATTAATTATTAAACTTCTCTGGGCTTGATGAGGACTTGGCAGCTGAGAAGGTTTGGAAGCAGCCTGCTTCTACAGGAATGTTTTTCTGCTTCCTGCCACGGGTACGTGGGGACTGACATCTCTCCCTTTTCTCTCTTCTCTGAAAGCCCAAATTCCAAAGCAAATAACCAAATTGAGACATGCGGCATTGCCTCCATAAGGTTTCTGCTGCCGCGTGACAAATTACCACAAATGCAGGGGCTTCAAACGAAACTCTTTCTCCTGTTTCCATGGATCCAGAGTCCAGGTTCAAGCTGGGCCTCCGCTCAGAGGCTCACAGGCCGAAATCAAGACTGTGCCTGGGGTCACCGTCTCCTCTGAGGCTCAGAGTCCTCTTCTAAGCACACAGGTTGTTGGACGAATTTAGCTTCTCGCAGCTGAAGGACGGAGATTCCCGTTTGCTTGCTGGCTTCTGGCTGGCGGCCACGCTCACCTCTCAGAGGCCGCCCTTAGGCTCTTGCCCTGTGGCCCCCTCGGCGGGGGATTCCATTTGCTTCCGGAAGGCAGCAGGAGATGCCTCTCTCACTCCAGGTCTCTCTGGCCCCACCGAGGCCCAGTCCCTCTTTGAAGGGCTGGCCTGACTATGTGAGGCCTACCCAGGATAATCTCCCTTCTGATGACTTCAATGTCAACCGATTGATAACCTGATCAATAACTTAATGGGAGTGAAATCCCATCACAGGGAGGGGTTTTAGGGCACACCAGGGGGTACAATTCTTAGGGGCCATCTCAAACCTCCACCTACCGCCATGCCTGTAATATAAAACTCTCTCCCCTCGGGCACCTCTATCACCCTGAGACTTCTAGGGCCTAAATGTGCCCATAGGAAACTTAGCTCTGGAGTCATGTTGGTGGGCAAGATGTAGCGCTCTACCAATTTCTAGTGGCACAAACGTACCATCAAAAGTTCCAACCTCACAGAATAAAGTCGGTCTCTTCTGACTCACCAACAAAGGATGAGGTGGTGCGTCCCAGAGGCTCGGCCAGGTAGAGGCTTCGACTCATCCATCTGGGGAAGAGACCTGCAGTGGCCTCAGGGCCAACTGACCCATCAGGCACAGGAGGTGCGGTGCCCAGTAATCTTTCAGGGACCCACAAAAATGTTTTAATTTATTTTCAAATCAAAAGAAGAAAAAGTAAGTAATAATGAATATATAATAATGAATCCAGCCCAGATCATAATCATCTACTAACACAGCTGTCAAATATAATTTTTAGTCTTTTTTTGTGGAGGAAGGCACCCAGGAAGGCAAAAGCTCCCGGGGTCCCCAAAAGTACAAAGGTGGCACAGGCAGTGGTGCGCCTCAAGGTACACGGGTTTTCTTCCTATGACGCCAGCTGCGTGGCAATCCCCGAGGGCAGCTGAGCCCGCCTCCGAGACAGAAGTCCAGCAAGGCTCCGCTGCTACAACGCTGACCTTCGGACTAACCGAACCGAGGGTACCAAGTGACAGATCAAGATAGTTCCCAGGCTACAGCAGGATGGTACTAACATGCCAAGCAGTTCGATGGGAGCAAATTAGCCTAAAGCCATAAACACAGGGCTAATAAAGCCAAGTGATCCCTGAATGAGCCACTCAGTTTTGTTGGGCTCCAAGGTGACGTTGGACTCCTCTTTCCCATCGGCCACCTGACAGCAGGGAGCCAATGGCCTCCAGGGGAGGCCAGGAGACAAATGAAGCCATCGATCCTTCTCGAATACCAGAAAACAGGCAGAAAAGTATTATCAACAATATCAACAGGATCATCATATCTTGCTAAAAAGAAAGAAAGAAGAAATTGAAGTAAAAGACTGTAAGTTGGGCCTGAGCGTGACCCTGGCATTCAGAGGTAAGTGTGAGTGTGTGATGTTCGGCTGCTCATATGCAAGCGGGGAGAGAAACACCAGCGAGAGCTGGGGGAGAGAGAGGGTAGAAAGATGCCGAGATGCATAAAATACAGATGGCCCCCAATTTACGGTGGTTCAACTTATGATTTTTTTTTTTTTTTTTTTTTTTTACTTTATGATTGTGCAAAGGTGATATACACACAATAGAAGCTGTACTTCGAGCACCCATATAACCATTCTGTTTCTCACTGTCGGTACGGTATTCCACCGTAAATTACATGAGGTATATAACACCTTATTATAAAATGGGCTTTGTGTTAGATTATTTTGCCCAACTGTAGGCTAACGTCCGTGTTCGGAGCATGTTTAAGGTAGGCTAAGCTATGATGTTTGGTAGGTTATGTGTATTAAGTGCATTTTCGATTTATGACATTTTCAACTTAGGATGGGTTTATGGAGATGTAACCCCACTGGAAGCCAAGGAGCATCTGTATAAGTAAGAGAGGGAGGCTTAGTGAGTGGGAAAACATACCAGGAGGGACGACCAGAGAAAGACGGGGTGCCACACCACCCAAGAGCTGGGAAACCTGAACAGAGAAGTAGTTCTGCTAAGAACCTACCTGACCTTGTCACTTCAACTCTTATTTGTAAAACTAGGCGATTCAGACTGAATAGTCCCTCTGGCCTGCTCTACACCCAACTGTCCATAAATCTAAAAATTTCCAGAAGAAAGATACCAACTCCCACTCCACAGAAGGGCGAATTCCTCCAAACACTCCTCCCCGTAACTCACTAAGCCACTTATATGAGACATGGTGCATCTGGGGAACAGAGCCCTTGGCCGTAAGGTGGGTTCTCCATGTAGCTGGACCAGGGTGACAAGCCCAGCAGAGAGCAACGCAGCTGCCCAAGACCCAGAAGGCCATCCCAGCGAGGGCGCGGGCTGGCACCTCTGCTGGCTTGGGGGTAGCACCATGTTTTTTCAGGCAGAGGTTCCTTGTGGGAACATCACACCCAGCAGGCTCAAGAGAGGAAGAACTCCCAGCTCCTTAGAGGATGGGTTCCCCAAACTTCACAGCGGGGGCTTGAACCGAGAAACCCGTGACACCTACATAAGCTAGCCCGACTCTTTTGGGCATGGGCATTCCTCCCTTGACAGTTATCTGTCGAGAGCGACTACCTACCTACCACAGAGGAAGGCTAGGAAATACACTCAGGTGGAAGACGGGGATATTTTGGAGGTGATGGTGTTTCCAGAATTCATGGATCTGCTGGAGTGAGATATGATAGCCATTACAAGAGAGAGCCCTGCTGAGATAAACACACACACACAAGCATGTGCAGAGTGTGTGTGTGTTTCTTTTATCTAGAAGACCCAGACAACTAATATATCCTGGGTAGACACCCTAAAACTGGCCTGTGCATCAGAGCGCCCTCCCAGGCAGCAGGTGAGAGAGGCGGGTGTGTCCAGTTACCTGGGAGGGTTGGGCTAACTTAGACTAGAAAAATCACAAGCGTCCCTTCCCAAGCAAGAAAAAGAATCCATCACAGAAAGCTCCAACCACCGGAGGAAAAAGCCGTTGGCAAAAAACACAAACCTATCAGAGGCAAAAGGAACTGATTGCATTTCTTCAAAATGTATCCTCAGCGCAGCAATCGTCGCAGCATCTGCACTGTGCACCCAGGAGGGGTCACACCTCGGCAGCGAATCAGCCTTGGATTAATGCAAGAGGCGCCAGAGAGCTCATCATTGCCAAGACACGTGGGCTCGCTCAGGAGGTTCATGACCGTGTCCCGGCCCCTCGACCGCAGACCCGACGAGAGCACTGTCCTCTCTGCAGCTGGTTCTTTCCCACCCTCGGTTGCTGCTGTTGCCCACACACAGGCAACTGGTATCATTCGCTGCCCCCACTCCCTGCTCCTCCCTCCCCTCCCCTCCCCGCAGCAGCAGCATCCCTCACCCAACCTGTAACGACATCCTACATCCTCGCCTGGAAGCAAAGAGAAAAGATTAATGTGTTCCCCTGGGGGCCTGGAGAGCAACGTTTGGTTGTGGTAGTCGGAGCACGTCCTGCAAATCAGTTGTTGCCCAAGAAACCCCATGAGCTGGGGAGGAAAGCAAGAAGGGAAAATGTCAGTTCTAGAATTTAGAGGGAATGCCCTGTGAAGGTAAAGCCGGAGAGCCCGTGAGTCAGTGCAGGGAGTAGCTGTCCAGGCTCCACCAGTGCCAGGACTACCTTCATTGCAAACTGGCTGCCTGATGATCTTTGTCTGTCTGTGTCTCTCTCTCTCTCGCACTCTTTTTTCCCAATTCTAAGACCAGGACAATTGTGTGGAGGGAACCAATTGGGAGTCTGAAGGGCTATGGGTCATGTGGAGGCAAGTGACTAATGGTCTGTCAGTTTCCTCAACCTAGTCAGCTTGCTGCCCATCTGCCTCAAGCCCAGGATGGGAACTGGCCTGTTGACCAGGTAGTACACTGAGCAGGCAGCCACGTGGCATTCACTGAGGCTTTGCGGTCCACGCACACCTGTGCACTTGATCACTGAGTCCTCCCCATCCACCCACAAGCAGCCACAGGTGACAAAACTCTGCACAAAGGATAAAGAAAGAAGGCATGGTGTTTTCCCCCACTGTGCAAGAAAAACGCATGCATCCCAGAGGTTCACACAGAGCAAGACATGACCAGTGTCAGCCATGGAATATTCTACACACATGCTGAGGATGCAATCCCTGGGCCTCCCAAAGAATTAACTGAAAGGAAAGGACTTTAATTTTTTTATTTTTTTCAATCTGGCTGACTGTGCAAGCCAGTGCCATTCCACTTTGCCCCACGCCATCCCCTGCCCAAATGGGAGATCAGAGTCCAGAGGCCTGTGACTCCCGCATCTATAATGCACACATTTGTGTGTCACCATAAGAAGCCAGTGCCACCAAAAGACAGGCCCCAGTGTCCCATGTTCTGGGGCCACAGGGCCCTGGGCAGCTTTTCCCACTCTGGGACACACTCCCCCTGACTTAGGGAGCCACGCTATCCTAGGGACAGGACCGCAGAAAATTGACAGCGTTAGACATTTGAACTGGAGCCCACACACGCGGCCCTGACCTGGGAGAAGGATGGGGAAACCAGCTTCCAGAGGAACAAAGCTAAACTGGCTTCAGTTGCCGGGACCAGAAACTGAGCCACCCCCCAAAGGACTCACCAGGCAGGACTGCAAAACCCAGAGGGAGGGCAAGGTCTTTAGGAAGACAGCCAGATCCAGGAGAGATGCGAGAAAGGGAGGCAGGCGTGGGACCAACAAAAGATATGACCCATTTCAATCATCCACAAAAACAAGTTGCTGGGGACAAAAATCAAGGCCTCTCCAGAGGACAGAGCCACCTCTTTGTCATGCCTTATGAGTACCGAACAGGACTCCTGAGGTGTAAACAACATGCCATTTGTGCTTCTCCTGTCCCTTCCTCTCTTCCCCCACCCCCTCTTACTCTCTCCCCTCCCCCATCATCTCACTCTTAACACACCTCTGTATTTCCTATACACGTGTGTATAAATTTCCAAGACACATATGTAACCACACAGAAAGCAACCCAGAAGGAGACACACCAAACGTAGCTCCCTGGTTACCAGGGAAACGGATTAAACGCTAAGAATAGATGGTCGTCAGAGGACGTTGGTCTTATCTTTAACAGTTTTAAAAATCATAGAGCCCAGAGGGCCTGCATGATACAAAGAGGCCACGTGAGGTGGGTTCATCCCCTAATACAATGGCCTCTGGAATATTCTGCCCCAGGCTGGCAGAGCAGCCTCTGGTATGGAGATTCCACTTCCTAAAGTGGGGTCCCCTCCTGCAATGGCGAGTTGGGGACCGGTCCCCAGGGAAAGGCCGCAGCGGCCCCTTGAGCAAGGGGCTTCCTGGTACCCACAGAGCACTTACCTTTTGCTCAAATCATTTTCAACAGTCCTCAAACTGTTTAGCCTTTAATCTTTCAACCATTAAAAGGTCGGCTTTTCCAAAATAAGTCAGGAAAAATAATAAGCACGCCAGGGTCATTGGCAGAGTCAGACAAAAGATACCAGCAGAGTTTATACTCTCTCTCCCTCACCCCCACACAAAAAGAAAATTAAATTTTATTGCTCTGAACCAGGAACCAGACTCGTATCTTACAACTTTCTGCTTCTCATGGTCACAGTTTTCACACCTTCACATCTGCAGCGCTACTTATTTGGGCCGCAAACGTGAGCTCATTACAGGTGACGTGCCCCGTAGCGGTGGCCCTGCTCAGCGGCACCTGCATCCCACCAGCACAGCATCGCCCTTTAGTCTGAAACAAAGAACCGCAAGCGAGTGTGTGTTGAATTGCCGGAGAGGCAGAGAAGAGCTTCTAATAAGAGAAAACACAAATTAAGCCCCATCCGCTTAAAGTTACATGAAAAATCAAGCTTTTGACATCTTGCTGGGGGCAAAGTCGCCGATGAGAATGAAGTCAGCTATAATACACCAGGATTTGCCTGGAAGACTCTTGTTTTATGCCCATTAAAAAGGGGACTGGAGGATTAACGATGAGAACAGCAATCCCCAGGGGGCCTGGGTCAACGGACCAGGGAGTCCTGGGGTCACCCGGGGCTTCTAACCTCCCCAGGGGTCAGAAGCAATGCCGAGAAACAGTGGAGACTTGTTTCTCCTTAAAGGGCTCCTTCGAGATCCCCTCGCGGGGCCGTGTCCTCAGAGCCCGGCCCACCAGGCTCCCTGCCCTGCTCTCTCCTGACTGCACCTCTGCTGGTGGTGGGGGACTAGGGTGTCCCTGCCGCCCCTCCAGTGCCCACAACACAGGCTGACCAGCAGCAGCACCTGCCTGGTGCCACCAGATGTCACATCCATGAGGCTGACTGTCCTGGCTCTGAATTACACAGGCCTCTTGTTTCTCACATTCCACGCTATTCGATCGATCTCTGCTGACCACAGGAGTGGCCCAGGAGGAAGAGGACAACACGCCGAGTAACCGCTCAGTCACCGTGACCGTCTCTGATGACAGACTTGGGAGTGGTTGAGAACTCAAGTTCAAATGAGACTTCCGGTAGCCGGTGACCTCTAGAATCTACTTAGAGAAATTAATCAAGGTTTGTATTCACCATCGCTCACCTAACACACACACACGTTCATTTTCTCTCTCTCTGAAACATCAGCTTATTTCTCAGGTGGGAAGAAAGCAGCTCTGGGCCGATCGCTCAGCTCCAACTCCCACAGGAAACGGTACAGTGCCCCCAATTTTAATGAAAATCTCAGCCCTTTATCTCCAAACCCCTCCGGACTGAGAATGCGTTTTCTCCCATTTCCCATCCAGATGGAGAACAAACATAAAAACCACGAGAATGAAACCGCCATCAGCACTTGTGATCAACAGCACTTCAAGGAAGTTTGGCTCCCACACGAGCACAGAATAGACGGGAAGGATGTGGTCTGGGCAGCTCCCAGCCATCCCGGCTGAGGCAGGGCCTACGGACCGCATGGTGGGGCAAACCCTCTCTTCCCCAGAAAGGGGACCCGCCCCCAGTAGGACCCCTGAGCTACGTCCCTGGTTACAAGTTCATGGACACCTGGACGCTGCCCCACCCTCTACCTGTACAACTGCGCACACAACACCAAAACTGGTTTGCAGAGGAGAAGCCTGGCAGATAGGGAGGCTGTAGGCCTCCAATTTAGCCATCTGGGGAGACGAGATTTTATCGACAAAGCACCTACAGTTTGCAGTCCCAAATTCTGCTTCCAACCTGTTGGGACCTGAGCTTCTCTCTAAAATGAGAATAAAGACAGTCTGTAAAATTTAGCAGGACACCTGGCACAGAATAAGCCCTCAATTAATGTGAGCTGTGATTATCATCATCAACATCATTAAGTGAAATATCACTATTCCTGAGATTATCCTAGCAGTGGAAGGAACAGGAAAGGAGAAGAAAAACGGGCTCGGTGTAGTTGTAACAAAATCGTGGCCGCTCAAATCTAAGTGGGCGTCTAAAAGCATATCCTACAGGAGAACAGAGAGAGCTCACAGTCACCAGTGCCACTGCTTTCTCCCTTCGCCATGGACGATGGTCCTCGTGGCCTGGCACAGCGGGAGGGCTGAGGGTGCAGATCCATGGGCAGGACGTGGCCCAGCTGTGTCTGGGCACCATGATATAGATCACTCCCCTCACCCTTCCATCTGACAAATGCACCCTGCGGTCTCCCCATCCAATCGTAAGCCTAATATTTACCCAGCGAACGCAGTATTTGTGTGCGTTGCCGTCTAAAATCCAATAAGCACGGAGACAGGAGAGAGGCTGTCTGCTCATGAGGCATGAGCGCAAACACAGCGAGCTCTTTAAAGAGCCATCGAGCTAATCGATACCTTCTCCCATTTCCATTCAGGGGCCCTGGGCCAACTGCGACTTAATCATTATTTTCCATCATTTACAACCCTCAGAAACGGCGACCTTTTCTTTTTAAGCTTCTCTAAGTTTGTTCTCCTTTATTTGCCAAACATAGATTATCTCCTGGGCTCCACGAGGCTCCCCTTCCCAGACTGCAGCAACCAAGGACAGCCCTCGCCAGGCCTCGTGGGGCTGGCTCTGGACACGGGATATTGCCCTGCCTGTGGAAAGCACTGGAGTCATCACATTCAGTTGTCTAGCCTCCTGCCCTGCCCCCCAACCTTCTCTGCCAGGGTCAAGTTTTGGCTAGACCTCCTGCTGAATATTCTCTTTAATTTGTCCAGAGCTCAAAAATAAATACCAACCTCTGTGGTAGGTCAGGCAGGAAGGACAAGGATGCTGTGGGTTGCTGGACCCCCTGATCAGCTCCTTCAGCCTAACTCCCTGACCAAGACCACACAGCCTTCCAGCTGAGCCCCTGGTGCTCACCATGGACACCGCGAAGCCCACCACGAACACCCCAGGAGAAGCCACCTTCTGCTTCTGCTTCTCCTTCTCCTCCTCTTAGGGAACTTGAACTAACAGTAACACAACTAAATCACACAAGCCCTCTTCTCCTGGCACAAAAGTCAATTCAAATAACTAGTTAAGATTAGGTTTGATGAAAAGAAACAGAAAGCCCTATCACTTTGTCTTTAACATAGGAAGGGCTTGTCTGGTACAGCCAGCAAGCCAGGGGTCAACAGCCCAGCTGGTACCGTCGCCCCAGCACTGCCAGGAGAACCAGCCTCCTCTGGCTTCCTGCTCCATCACCGCAGGTGCAGCCCTCCTGCTCCAAGAAGAGAGATGGGGTGAGGGGAAGATGAGTCCTCCCTGAAGACCACTGCCGACCCTCTTCATACGGAAGACTGCTAGATCTTGGATCTAGATCCATAGCTAAGTATGTTGCTAGGTCAAACAAAATCAGGGTTCTGTTAAGGAAAAAAGGGGGTAAGTGGATATTTGGTGGATGCCATGGTCTGAATGTCTGTGATCCCCCAAAGTTGATATGACAAAATCCTAACCCAAGGTGACACTACAGTCAGGCATGCACGGTGACCTTTTGCAGTCGAAGGACCACATGTACAATAGTGGCCCAAGTCCTCCCAGACTTCTGACCTACAGAACCTTGAGCACATAAATGGGTGCTGTTGAAAGCCACTATGTTTGTGGCAGTTTACATGCAGAAAGGGAAAACTAAAAAACTAAAATACCAGGGCAAAGTTCACGTGGAAGAAGCCAGTCTCGGACATCACTGAGGTGAGAGGAGAAGCCCCCGCTCCCCGGGGAGATATGCCAGGGGTGAGATTTAGACAAACCCCCTGCAAAAGCATCAGAGAAAGTGAAGAAGCAGAGGAGGACGACCCAGGAAGGTATGTGGAAAAGAACCGAGAGGTGCTAGAACCTTCCATAACATACACAAAACAAACAGCTGGAGCAGATACACCGCCACACAGCAACAGTGAGCTTGGGAAAGTGACAGTCACATTAGTGACAATATCCAAAGGGTAACAGCTCCCAAAGTGAACGGATGCTTCATCCCACAAAGCAACACGGCGCTGAGGCCGCCTGGAGACCACCAGCCACCAGCTGCCCTGGAGAGCGCAGGGGTCGGGAGACTCGCTTCATCAGCATCTGTTCCCAGGAGCGTCTCCCACCCACGAAGCCCTGGGAACAGCAATCCGCCGTGAGTCACTGGGTCACCAGAGAAAAACTAACAAAATGTCATCCCCAAGCTTCCCTATCATCACTGGCTTCCTAGCTGGCATAGCCATCGGGAGCTGGGCCACCCTCCACCCTGCAGACACTGGGAGAACTACAGGGACACTCTGGGCTGCCCCGAACTTCCTGGAGTCAGGCCCCATCTGTAAACCCCAGACAATAGTCCCGTCTTCCCTGCCTTCAGGGGTTCCCTTCCTCCCTCCCTCCAGATATTTACTGAGCGTTATCCACGTCAGTCACTGTGCTAGGTGCTGGCAATACAGCCCAGAATAAGCCTGGCAAGTCCCTGTCCTCAAAGAGCCTACATTCTGGTGGGGAAACAGATGATAAAGAAGTTAAAAACAAACAAACAAACCGGGTAATGAAAGATGATGACAAGCTGCAGGAGGGAAATAAACAGGGAGGCCGTGCATGTTGCAGGGGGTCTGGGTAGAGGAAGCCACACGGAGACGCAGGAGGAGTGTTTCAGAGAGAAGGACCAGCGGGTGCGAAGGCCAGGAGGTGGGACTGGGCTTGAGGAGCTCAAGAAGCAGAGGGCAGGTGGCTTAATTCTGAGCACAAAAGCAAGATGTCAAGGGTTTTAGACAGGGAAGTGGCGTGACGTGATTTCCATGTTGCTGTGCATAGAATGGCCTGGGGCGTGCGGAGGGGTGAGGCGGGGGAGGCGGTATGTTGGGAGGCTCCCGCAGAGGGAGCTCTGGGAACGATCGAGGATGCAGTAGGATGTCAGCAGCGGAGGTGGAGAGGAGTGGACGGATCCATGGGACCTTTTGGGAAGAGAGCCAACAGCACTTGTTTGTGACAAAGAAAACAGATCGTCTTTGTTATCATCAAGTGCTCATCACACGCCAACTCTGGGTAGTTCACCGTCTGCAGCCCTGGGATGTGAAGGGTGCGAGGCCTGGGTCTTGCCTTTAATAAGGTGAACTAGCCAGAAATATAATTTAAAAAGATAAAAAAGGAGGCACTTGCCCCAGGGCGAAATACGTAACGCAGATGATTCTCACTACAGGAACACTGAGATAGAGGAGCCTGGACGCCGAGAGCTCATCTGATCCAGGGAAACACCATCCATCCTCACCTGGCCTTGAGAAGCGGAGCAGAGACAGGGGAACCTTCTGGGAAAGGGAGCCGAGGAAGTACCAGAACATTCCAAAGTGTGAAGCACCACGGAAAACCGAGACTGTTCAGGCCCCCTCTTCCTCCTCCCTACCCAGCTGAGCTGCAAGAAGGCTGCTTCAGCAGGGCTCACCCTCTAACCCACCCTGTCCCACGCAGGACCCCAAAACAAATCCTGCCTGCAGCAGGTGGCATGCGGAGAAACTAAGACCTCGGACCAAGCAGCTGGTAGGTTCTCAAACCAACGCTACTGCCCAAGGTACGTGAAGGCAAAGTGACATGCCACCTCCTGTGACCTACTGCTGGATCCACTGATTCATACACCAGCTCTCCAGCGGGGACAGCAGCCCTCCCCACCCCCAGCTAGCCTGCTGTTTAGGACCACGGCATCCTACATGCATCTGTAACCCACTCCGACAAAAGCTAGACCAGGCTGCTTACTTATGAAGATACTATTGTATACACGCACATCTCAGAGGATCATCTAAGGAACAACCACTAATGATAAAAGCATTCAGTTTGGTGGCTCAAGACAAAATTAGTGTTTCCCATGCAATACTACAGCCAGATGGAACATAGTATGAAAGAAAAGATCCCATTTTCAAAAGTAATAAAAGGAAACACAATACATAGGAATACACTCACCAGAAATATGAAAAGTCCTTATGAAAAGAACTGAAAATGCTGCTGGGGATGTAATTAACGACGTGAATAGATGCGGTGGTAAAATTTGTTCTCAGATAAAAACTCTCATCATCATAAACCTGTCATTTCTGCCTAAATTAATCTATAAATTTGAAACAAAGCTTGTTAAAATACTTAGATGTTTCTGAAATTCAAAAGCCGATTCTAAAGTTCACATGGAAAAATACGCTTGTAAGAATAACCAAGAAATGTTAGCAAAGAAATAAGGGGACTAACGGATAATGAACAAAGTGCCAATAACTGAAACAGTGTACTACCTCAATAGAGCAGAAACCATTAGAGCAGCACAACGGAAACATACACAACAGAAATACAATGTGAGCCACAAATACAATTTTAAATATTCTAGTAGCCACGCTAAACAAAATCAAAGGAAATAGACGAAACTAGTTTTAATCATATATTTATCTTACCCAACATACCCAAAATATTATCACTAGTATGTAAGCAATATAAAAATCGGTAATCAGATATTTTATGTGTAAATTTTAATAAGTCTTCAAAAGCTGGTGTGTGTTTTATACTCGCGGCACATCTCCGTTGGGACCAGCCACATCTCAAGTGCTCAGTACACACATATGGCTAATGCAAGCACATCATTCACCTTAGGACTGAGAAAATCCAGAAACAAATATGCAAACACACCCTGTGATTCGGTAAGCTCGAGAGCTGGCATTTCACATCCGTGGAGAAAAGATGGGTCAACAAACGGCACGACTCCAGGAGCCATCTGGAAATACATACATCGTAATCCCTATCTCACTTCTTAGACCAAAATAGATCTTGGATGAATCAAATATTTAAATGCAAGAAAAGGAAACCTCATAGAAAAAAAAATAGATAATATTTTCAATCCTCTTAGAATGAGGAAGACTTTAATGAGTCAAAAAAGACTTAATAAGTTTAGTAGGTACAAACTGAGTAAAAATCCACATAGTTAGAAGCACCATAAACGAAGTCGTAAGTGACCAGCGGAGAAAACAGTTGTAGTGATGTGACAGATAATTTCCTCACCATACAGGGAACTCCCAAACGTAATCAGTAGGGAATCATGCAGCAGGAAAGAGAAAGACACAGCTCACAGCAAGGGAAACAGCAACAGCTTTGAAACACGCAGAAAGCAGCTCACGCCCACTTAAAATTCCAGGAAATACTTTTCAACCAACCCTTACTAATAAAATAAAAAAAAAATTAAAAAAAATAATAAAAAAACTTGCTACAACCCTATATAGTGATAAGATCTGGAGAAAGGCATTTGCGAACACTGCTGGGGAAAGTGTAAATTGGTACAAGCTCCGCAGAGGGCAACTTGCGAGTTTCTACAAAACAGAAAATTCACAAATCATTTCATAATATAATCCCATTTTTAGACACTACAGACGAGTTCACATGGACTCAAATGAACACAATAGCTATTTTCTCATCTGAACGGCCCAAATTAATTACTAGGTTAATTTAAAAAATAGAAAAAGGGAAGAGCCTCCCCGCAAATGTTGTTTTGATTTAAGCGAATAAAGATGCGTTAATTTGACTCTCTCTTATGACATAAAGCAGTTGCCTTTTTGGTGCATAAAAGTCAACAGATAAAGTTCTGCTTCATCTATTTTGTGAATAAAGCGTCACGAGCAAGACTTTTGCAATCTTCAGATTTGGTTTAAAGCGGTGGAAGGACTTATAAAACACCTGGGGAAGAAATTTGAAAACAGAGTCAGCCTCAGTTTTTCTGATTCGTTGCCAAGTCTTTTTTGACAACCGTTTCTGCTACACCTTCCCTCTACAGAAATTTAGTGGTTCAACGTTAGCAAATCGATTCACTGAACTTTCTCCAAAATTTGTGTCACCTTCGATTACATCAAATGATTGCAACGAGTACAACTGAAATAAAAAGTTCAGATGACAAACAATGGACTCTAGGTGATGTGACAATAGGGCAGCGAGTGCTCAGAGTGTCACAGGTAGGAGAAACACAGAGCCTGTACGCACCAAGCAGCTCCGTCAGGTCAAGGTCAGCCGAGAGAACGTCTACGTAACGGGCCAGGACGGTCACTGCACCACTGTAAGAGTAGAGCACGTGAAACAACTGCAATGTCCCTCAATAGGGAACTGGTCAAATCAGTCACGGTACCTCTATTTGCTGGAATCCTGTGCAGTTGTTTAAAAAAAAAAAAGAGGCAACAACATACAGATGTGCTGATATAAAATCCTTATCCAAGATGGGTTGAAATCAGGGTTCAGAGCACACTGACATATTTACCCTGACATGCTCAGGTAGACATGCAGCCCTCTGGAAGGATGGAGAAAAAGCCTGGTTAGAAGCAATAGCCTCTGAGGGAATGAAACACGTAACTGGGAGGTGAGAGAGAGACTTTTCACTGCAGACCTTTTAGTACCTTGTGAACGATGAGCTGTGGGTAAACAATCCTATTTTTTCAGATGAGAGCCAGGTTCTCCCACCCAGACTCGAGGGAGACTCCTAGCAGCCAGAGCAAAGCCAGAGGGAAGTAGAGAAGTCTGAGAACTGGAGTGGCTGAGGAAACAGGAGCCCTGGGACCCGCCTTCCCCACCCAGGCTGGGCCCCGAGGGTAGCAGGGAAACCGTGAAATCCCCAGATGGATTTGGCAATCAAAGACCAGAGGGCCCCCACACCCCTTCTCCTGAGTGGAGCTCAGGGTGGCAGCAAGCCGCAGAGAAGTGGCAGCAGAGGGCAATTGGGCAGAGAGAACCCTGGGCACCCGCAGGGTTTCTGACGGTGCAGGGTGGCACTAGGACAGTGATCCTGGGAGCCTCAAAGCCACATGAAGTGAGAAACTGGGGGTAAGCCTATCACATTTCTACCATCCAGCAGCAAAAAACCAGCCCTACCTCTTCCCCCGTGAGGGAGAAGGACCTTAAAGAGCTCCTTGTAGCACCCCCACTGCACACAGCACAGGCAGGAGAACAAAGCCAGCCAGCCCCGGGTGGGCACAGAAGTAGCCAGGAGACCTGAAGGGGTTTGGCCAAACCCCGCCCACAGCCTGTATTTGTAAATAAAGTTTCATTGGAAGCCAGACACGCCCATTCCTTTACATATTGTCTAGGGCTGCTAGGGTCCACAAGGCCAAAAATATTTACCCTCTGGCCCTTTATAGAAAAAACTTTGCCAACCCCTGATCTAGGGAACAAAGGACAGCTCAGCAGTGAGCTACGGAGGTCACAGAGGGCCCAAAGCAGAGGCCTGCGGCCCCCACCCCTGAAATTATGTGCCAGGCTGGGGAAAACTCCAAACTCACTAGGACTGAGTTTGTGCCATCCCAAGAGAATGGGATCTCAAAAAGGATGTTAGGCTTATGTGGGTTTGTAGATTGAGATACACACCCATGACCCTTACAGGGCTGTAGTTAACATGTAATCATGATCCCCCAAAAAAGTAGTCTCTTGTGGTATCGGGCCAGTATGAAGTAGAGCCTTGAAGAAGGAAGTGAGTATAGGCTAGAAAACGTCCAGGCCCATCACCATTAAATGAGCACAATGTGTATCGTGTGCAACATTACTTGCTAATTATGCAGTCATCTGGGATGGCACTTCCTGAAAACTCAATGAGCAAGATTCCTCTTCCCTGGGTGTCAGGAAGTACGCGTAAGGCCGAGGCATGCTGAATCCAAAGGCTTCCCAGGAGCCTGGGTTTTATTCAGGAAGGTGGCAGTTCTCAAAATGGGGTCCCCAGGCCACAGCATCAACTTGTCAGAAATGCAAATTCTCAGGCCCCATTTCAGACCTCCCGAGCCAGAGGCACTAGGGGTGGGCCGGCATTCTCTGCGTTGGCAAGCCTGCTGCGGGATGCTGACACACAGCCTCAAGTGTGAGAACCACCGCGGGAAAGCAACGTCTTTTGTGGGAGCTGAGAAAGGCAAAAATCACACGGCATCCAGCTGCCGTTCCTCTGTGCCACAAAGCATTTTACCAGCCCCTGAGTCAGCTGACGTTTCCCTCTGGAAACAGAACGCTAAACGAATAAGGAGGAAGGCCATTTGTTTATCTGAAACATAACAATATCTCAAGTCTATTTCATTTACTTCTAAAGCTAATGATTCTGGCTAACCAATAACTCTAGAAAATTGCTTGCAGCAGCAATAACCCTCTTATGGAATCGATTTTCTCTGGTTAGGAACAAAGCAGTCTACCCTCTAACAATCCAGCCGGCATCGATCAGTTAGTTCATCAGAGCCCTGCACTTGGGGGCCGAGGCCAGGGGCGGCACATCAACGTATCAGGGGCTGTACCTAGCCAGGGGTGTGCCCACTCAGTGTGGCTGTGGCCCGTCCACCAGGCACAAGGTGATGATATGCTTGTGCTGGAACGGTCTGGGAGGGAGACCCACATGGGGACAGGGCAGAAGAAACCAGCAGAGCAAGGGCCGTGCAGACGGTGCCTATGGAGGGACGAACATGCCACGTGGCTGTGCGCTCAATTTCTGCCAGGACTCCGCTGACAGGGCTGCTGTATTCCCCCCTGTCAGGTATACTCCTTTGCAACATTCACTTCCATCCAAACCCTTTTTCTTTGCTCCAATTTCATTTTCCCTCTATAAACACCAGTGTCTGACTTTTTAAGTACTGCCTTTTATTTGTTCGTCTTCCAGCAATCTCTGCCCTATCTCCCTGTTATGGGTTGAACTGTATCCCTGCAAAAGATGTTATAGTCCTAAGCTCTGGTACCTATAAATGAGACCGTATTTTGAAACAGGCTTACTGCAAATGATCAAGTTAAGGTAAGGTCATTAGGGTGGCCCTAGTCCAATATGACTGTGTCCTTATAAAAAGGGGAAATTTGGACACAGACACGCACACAGGAAGACTACCTGTGGAAGACTGGAGTTATGCTATTATAAGCCGAGGAACTACCAGAAGCTAGGAGAGAGGCCTGGAACGGACCCTTCCCTAGAACCTTTCCGATCTCGGACTTCTAGAACACCTCTCCAGAAGGTTCTAGTCTCCAGAACTGAGACAATAAATTTTTGTTCAAGCCACTCACATTGTGGTACATGGTTACAATGTTATGGCAGCCCTAGGAAACCAATCCACTCCCCAGGGGGACTCTAGTTCCCCCAAAGGCAGGACGGCCTGTGGAGCTACCTCTGAAAGCCAGAAGTCCCAGTCACTACACAACCACTGGGGGGTGTCAAAGAAGTGACTCAAACCACGGTTGGGGGCTGGACGAACTGGTGGTTCCCAAACCTGGCTATGCATCCGAAGCCCCTGCGAAGCTTTCCAGAAATACAGACACCTGAGGCCCACCCCAAGCCTCCTAAACGAGAATATCGGAAGGTCAGGTGTGACGTGTCACCGGCCAGGCACTAGCCCACAGAACCTTCAAGGGCCCTTCCAGCTAACGGGGAGGGTCTGTGACTGCCATACTGCTGTACCCTCCAGCCCTGGGCTCCTGCCAGCCGATGCAGAGGACCAGGACATCAGCCACACCTGAGAGCTTGTGAGACATACGGAGGCCCCACCCCAGACCTGCTGGATCAGAATCCGCATTTTAACAAGATCCCCAGGTGAATCGTGCACACGTTCAGGTGTGAGAAGCACTTGTAGATACTCAGCGACTATGAGACAGTGATTATGAGGAAAGAAGAAATAAATCAGAATTATTTGAGAGGCAGCATTGAGAACAGCTGTCGATAGCACGGGCACTGCAGTCAGACTCCTTCATGTCACCACTCTGGGCCTCAATTCTTCCATCTGTAAACTGGGGGTGATGCAGCACCTGCCTCATAGGCTTGTGAAGACAGAGTGTAGGGTGTAGAGTGTAGGGCAGTGCCTGGTGCACACGCCGAGCACTGAACAAATGCTGCCTAGCCCCAGAGAAATCTAGGGGATGAGCTGACTACTAACTACAATGACTACAGTTTTTGATATAAGGAAAATAATTAAAAGAATAGGTTATTACCCAACACCCACGAAGCTCTGCAAGGACCTGCAGTTTATCTCTTATGAGGTAACCACCAAAGGTACCACTGCAAAGTGGATCCAGTTTGATTGAATGGGGCACTTAGCACAAGACTCTTGGATTTGCAACAGAAATAAAATGGAATGAACAACTAATCCCACAATCCACTAAACAAATCAACAAACGTATCTAGCCCTCCCATGGCAAATTTAGCAATGTTAAAGAGGCTCCCCAGCCCCCGCAAAAGGAATAGAATGGACTGTTACAGGAATATGTGGGTTGCATTAGATTTCCTTAGAAATCTCTGGAAAACAAGAGTTTTTCTCTTTGCCTAAAGGCTAAGTCCTAAGTCAGAATGTCCTTTCCTCTCCACACCAAGTTCCTCCCCACCCCGAAAATTCATGACATTTACAGAGAAAGGTGAAGTTCTAAAGTCAAGCAGATTCTACCTCCTTCATGCACTCAACCCATCTAAAAAAGAAAAAAAACGACACCCCTAAAAACAAGCAGCAAGTGGGGACCGTTTCTTCCCATGCTCTTGTCCTGTGTAGGGAAGCAAAGCCTCCTACCCATTATTGCACTTGAATGGTGTAAAAAAAAGTGTCCATAAATGAGAAAAGAGCTCCACAAAAAAGATAGCAGCCAATTTTTTGGTTTAATTTCTTTGTTTGTTAGCCGAGATCTAAAACAAATGAGAAAATCCCCAGGCCCGTGTTTTGTTTTAAACAGTCAAGTGCGCGTTCTGCAAATACAGCTATCTTTCACTTTGTGAAATCAAAGCCTTTTTTAAAAAAAAGTATGTTTAACTACAAACAGGCAATTTTTAAAAAAAAAAAAAGATCCTACTTTGCCACTGACTTATTTTTTAAAATGGAGATATATGTTTGAAAAAAATTTTCTCCTCTAGTAAATTGAATTGAAAAACCTGGTTAAGAAAACAGTCAACAACAACAAAATCAAATAACTCTATTAAAAAATGGGCAAAGGATTTGAACAGACGTTTCTCCAGAGATGATACTCAGATGGCCAAAATGCACACGAAAAGATGCTCAACATCACTAATCAGAAAACGCAAATCAAAACCACAATGAGCAACCACCTCACACCAATTAGGAAGACTATCATAAAAACAAAAACAAAACAAAACAAAACAAAAACAGAAAATAACAAATGTTAGAGAGAATGTGGAGAAACTGGAACCCTTGCCCTCTGTTGGTGGGATTATAAAATGGTGTAACCACTATGGAAAACAGCATGAAGTTTCTTCAAAATATTAAAAATAGAATTACTGTATGCTCCGGCAATCTCACTTCTGAGTGTGTATCTGAAAGAATGAAAAGCAGGGTCTCAAAGAGGTATTTGCGAACCCACACTCACAGCAGTACTGTTCCCAGTAGCCAAGGGGGAAGCAACACAAATGTCCATTGATGGCTGAATGGATTAAAAAAATGTGATATAGACATACAGTAGAACATTCAGCCTTAAAAAGAAAGGAAATCCTGTGATATTCTACCATGTAGATCAACTTTAAAACATGCCAGTGAAGTAAGCCAGTCACAAAAAGTTCAATGTTGTATGATTTCACTTATATGAGGTATCTAAAGTAGTCAAATTCATAGAAACAGAAAGTAGAATGGTGGTGCCAGGGGCTGGGGACAGGAGAAAAAAAAAAAGTTTTTTTGTTTTGTTTTGTTTTTTTAAATGGGTATGGAGTTTCAGGTTTGCAAGATGAAAAAGTTCTGGAAGTCTGTTTCACAACCATATGACTATATTTAACACTACTGAACTGTACCCTTAAAAATGGTTAAGATGGTAACTTATGTTGTTCATGTTTTTTTTTTTACCACAACAAAAACAAAAACAGAAAACGACAAACGCCCATCCTCACTCGATGCTATGGAAGAGGTTGAAGGTACACAGCAGAGCCAGATCATGGCTGCATTTTACAGTGTTCTCCTGACTCTAGAATCTCCCTTCCTCTAATTGTTTAGTCCTTTCATTTGCAATGAAATGATTTTACCATCATAACAGTACGAGTTTCTCCTATATTGCTTAGGGCAACTACCATGCCTCATAACTTGATAATAGCAAGAGTATAAATATTCCGTTTATGTCAAATCATTTTGTTTATACCGTCCTAAGATTTGTCTTAAGGACGTAGATTACCTTTAAATAATCTAGTCTTGTTTCTTTGTTTTTGCCTTCTAACAGAATTTTTAAAGGGCAGCTGGTATTCTAAGAAATTACCGTTGTACTTAGGAAGCATGTTAATTTATGATGACAATTTTGTCATGTGTCCTCACCTCCTAGAGTTCACCAACTCGGCTTTGGGTAAAGACTTTTTTTCTCATTCTACTGTTTCAAAATGTAGAAATTTGCGTTTGTTAAGAAAAAGTGCTAAATTCCTACCTCAAAAATTAAACAGGCCACCACATAGTGTGTGCCACCGGGATCTGAGCCCCTGGGATACTGCTCTTCCAATGACGGCCTTCACATGTGGATATTACAAAACTTAATTATTTAGGGATAAACAGTCACCTAGAATACAATGAACCCTCTTGTAAAAGGCTCCTCAGTAATTTCTTCTGTCTTCAGTCAAGTAATTTACTCTTTCAATGAGAAGTCATCCTAAATTACGCAGCCTAAAAATGGATCAATCCGCACACATTATCAGACTATTTGCAGATGATGCTATAAATAGCTGATCTAGCTCATTACGTGAAAGGCATAACATCACCAATATTCTATCTCAAAAGCAAGCATTAGGCTGCAAACTTAACCAACAATTGGCGACATGCATTACCCTTACATCCTGCTAGGTCTTACAGTTAGTTAGAATGCTGAAATGCAAACCAATGCAATACCAAAGAAATTCCTCCAACCAGTCACAAACACAAAGACTGCCAAATTCGGACAACTTGATCCTTGGTAGTCATCCAACTTAGACATGTAACAATGACTAGGAAAAAAAACATGAGGGGTTCAAGTATAATGGTGTAAATATATTCAAGGTAGGCATTTCCTGTCCATATCAGGATTTTTTAATAATACACACCACCCCACCAACACACACATACTAACACACACAGACACACCAAAATCTTAGATTTTTTTTTTTTTTACAACCTAGATAAAAAATTTAGAGTAGTTAAGTTACATGACTGTCCAAGGCCAGGGACCATTACTACAACTTGTAAAAGGGCTATTTTGGTAACTGTTACATGAAAACATGAAGTCTACTCATCCGATGTCAAATACAACCGTTTTTTTTTTTTTTCCTTCACTTTGATGTCACTTAGTCTACAGTTTTTAAGACTCCTTCTTTATACTCTTCTACATCTCTGAAAAAGTATAACAACATGAAAGTCCACGTACCTACCACCTAGATTTTATAAAGGTTAACCTTTCCCCATATATGATTCAGATTATCTTTGAAAAGGATATAAAGAACCTAATCTTGAAGGCGATTCAATTGTGTCAACATTTATTGACTAATCAATCCTTTTCCCACTGATTTATAACGACAACTCTGCCAGACTCTGTCCATCAAGTTTCCCATCCGTCTGGCAAATTCCAACTTAATCCTTAAGTTTAAACTCATGCACCAACTCCAGGAAACCTTTCATGACACCCCCCCCCCAGGTAAACTGAGTCCCTGTTACCTGGTGTGCCCATCCTTCACTGACCACTATGGACAGCAATTACTGCTCTGTAATTGCTTGTTTATACGATTACAAGGCTTTTGATTCCTGGTACCAGCAACATGTGTGGCCCCACAAATTGGCACTAAACGAATCACAGAAAACAAAGACCTAAAGGGAACAGGGCGGTAAGAGGCGACGGGGAAAGGAGAAGACAACTTATGGCCTAGAATGGAAGACCCCAACCACCTGACAAAGTCTCTCAATGGCAGACTCATAGCACAATGTGGTTTTGACACACGCCACAGCTTTGGGGTGCTCCTCAAGTCTATGAAGCTCATCCAGTCACCGAACCACAGAACAAAACTCTCGGGTGAGTGGGGTCCCTGCTGAAACAACTCAGTAAAGGTGCAAAGAAAGCCAGACCACGTGGGATTCCTGATTCTGGAAGGTGGGAGGGAGCTGGTGGCATTTTCTGTAGCCACAGAGAGGGGATTAGGTACGCAAAGCAGCAACTCCAAAGCAGCTTTCTTTAAAGAACTTTCTGACTTTACTGGGGCGAGGGTGCAGCTCATATCAAAAGTAGTTGCAGAGTCTCACTGGGCAGGACAATGAATGCCAAGGACAAGGACCATGGTGGCTCTGGGAGGGGAACCGGTCTGACGTGACGTAAGCACAGCCCTACCTTCCAAAAGGAGGGTGGTGGCTAACTTGTCAAGCCCTAGCACCTCAGAGCACACCCTGTTAGAAGAGAGGATTCACAGGTTCTTCTAACAATACCAATATCTCTTTCCGGAGCTATCGATCATCCAAGTTGCATTGTTCACTTTTTGACGTCCCTCATTCTCTTCCTGCCACCCTCACTCACTCTCACTTCTCCCAGCCGTGTCTGTGTCGGGAATGCAATAACACTTGACCCTCCTACTCTGTGAGCCTGCTGGAAAATTAATTAAAAGCCACACTGCACTCAAAGGGCCCTTTCGGCCCAGGAATCTCACAGGGCTTAGCGCTCTGGGGGGCAAGAGCCCCTCAGCGCTGCTAATCACTAGTGAACCTGCTGAACACCTTGAAGCCCAAGCCATCAAAGGGTTCTCATTACCAAGGGCTTATCCAGCCCTTATATTTGGAGATAATTTTACAGACGTGTTTTGAGTGTGCACCAAGGAATAATCCTTTGCAGTTTGTAGCATGGTGGGGTCACAGACTCCTCTGAGACCAAGGCCGTGGGCCCATTTCCTGTTGTGGCGAACGCCGCCTGGTGCAGCAGACGGTTTTCTTTTTATGTTATCCTATATCCAAACCCTTTCTTTCTGTGCCTAGGGGATTGCCCACTTTATGAGACTTGGTAGAGGATCCTACATCTGGATCTGAAAATGCTAGACACTCTTTCCTGGCCTGGTTGCAGGCAGGGCACAGCCACATGACCGAGCTCTGCCTACAGACACCCAAGTCAGACTGACTCCAAAGGTGCTGAAATCAGCTGGAGAACTCTCTGTCCTCCCTCTCCTCCCTCTCTCTGTCCTTCTGGTATTGGCTGACACCAACGTGGCAGCAATTGCACCCAAGTCATGTGTCTGACAAGGATGTGGGCACAGGCTGCAGGCAGCCGGCGCTGCTCAACAGAACAGTTCAGTGACTTGGTTTGGGGTGTTATTCTTGGAAGCTGAGCCTTGAGCGTGGATCTCCCCAGCTCCCTCCTCCCTCACCAGCATTGTGCGAGCTACCTGGTGTCCTTTCATAAGCTCCGTTTCTGTTTAATCAGCCAACAGACAGGATCTGCTGCCTGTGACCCAGAACCCTGGCTGAGGAACACGTTCATTCTCATACACGACGTCACGCAGATCACAGGCCAAATGAAGTTGTTTAAAGTCCTACGCTAACTCTCAGCCCGAACATACCTTCCCTGTATCTCTTTCATACTAGGGCTGAGGCTTCGCAAACTACATTTCTGCTTTGCTAGTTGTTCTTTGTTAGGCTCTGTCAAATCAGGGATGTTAGAGGAAAACCACAGGGCAAGAAAAGGGACATGAGTCTTCCTATCTGCTGCTACTGCTGTGAGCCCTGCCCCAGAAATGCTTCTCCACTGTGGCGGCAGCGACGCCTTCCTATAGCATTGGCTGAATTCAATTTGGACTTTTTCCAATATTTGCAGAACTATCTTCATGGTGCCAGGGCCCAAGACACCATCACCAACTAGTCTGCCGGCACCTCCTCTTGGACGTTTGAGTTTCAGCTCTGAAGGGCCCCTCCTCTAATACTTCCAACTTCTTCCTCTATTTCCTCAACTCTAGGAGTGGTACAGGCGCTTTCAGCAGTTGCTACCTCTGTGATACCTTAGAGTTCTCCTTTTTACCCTAGATAAAAACTTTATTCCTAGTGAGCAATGCTTTGTGTTAAATTCTCTCTGCTCCAGTAACTGGTGTGGTCACTGCCTCGGACTAGACCCTAACCGACAGATGCCAGCCTTAATAAAAGCTAGTGTGAGTATCGCCTTGTACCAGAGAGAATAGAAACTGAGAAATAAGGAGGAGGAAAAATTTACAGCCAAGTCAGGATTTAAGGTCTCAGACTCAAAGTCCAAGGGAATGAGTTCAAGCTACACCCGTCTAAGCAAACAAAGTCATGTGTACACCCAGGTGGTTTGGGCAAAGTGGGGAGGCAAAAAGAAGACAGGACCAGACACGTCCTAGAGCACTATCAGGCATAAAAGAGCATGGTGAAATCACCCCTGCTTCTTTGTCACAACTGAAATAATGGCATCATCATTAACAGTTATTGCGCTCTTAGAATGTTCAGGCACTGAGTTAAGCAGGTCCACACCGATTACCACATTCATCAATTCCAAGATGCCTGCTATCGTAAGACATACCATTACTTGAGGTATCACTAAGAAAGAAAAATATGCTGCCAATTAAACAACGACCTGCTTTTGTCTGTCAGATGCCGCCCAATTTTAAAGATGGGAAAATGTGAAAAAAAAAAAAAAAATGCTTCCTAGAATCAGTAAAACCTGGCAGCTCACTCAATCCCTATCAAGAATCCATATGAAGTAGGTACAGCAGGGCTTAGAGGGGCAGAGGCCGAGTAACTAGTTCAAGGGCCCACAGGCAGCCAATGGCAGAGTGTGCCTCTGACCTCAGTCAGTGGGATGCCAGAGCCTGTGTTAATGGCAACTCTGCTCTGTGACCTCTTAAACCATTTGGAAGTCAGAGATCAAACTCTTACCGAGTGTGTGCAAATGTCACTGATCAGAAGACATTAGCCACGCACAGTGAGTAGGTCAGAGTCAGAGAAAGGATGCCCACTACCAAATGTCCTACGATGCCACAGAGCACGGAGCAATGCCAGCTCCCCTGGGTAGCAGGAGGGGACACCAAAGGCAGCACTAATGATGCAAGCTGTATGAGTTTCCTGCAGCTGCTGTAACAAGTTATCCAAAACATGATGGCTTCAAACAACAGAAATTCATTCTCTCATAGTTCTGGAGGCCAGAAATCCAAAACCAATATCACTGGGCTGAAATCAAGGTGCTGGCAGGGCCATGCACCCTCCGGAGGCTCTGGGGAAGAATCTTATTGCCCTTGGGCTCGGGGCTTTATCACTCTGGTCACACTGCCTCCTCCTCTTCTGCTCACATCCTCCTCTACCTGCTCTTATAAAACCCTTGAGATTGCATTTAGAGCTCACCCTGCAGATTATCCAGGATTATCTTCCCCATGTCAAGATCCTTAATCATATCTGTAAAGATTCTACTTCCATAGAAGGTAACACTCACAGGTTCCAGGGATTAGGACCTGGATACCTTGAAGGGCCGTTATTCAGGTGACCACACAAACCAAGCGTGGAGTACGTTGCTGGGGCCTCTCAAGCCCAGACACCTAAGCAAACATGTACAGGTTGTTGAAATTTGAAATGTTAGGGCATATTTCAATTTTTCCAAACTTGTGATGGAAGATGAACTTTACCCAAAATATCTGAAAATTTAAATATTGCCCCAGCTACATGGGCCTGGAATCATTAAAACAGAAGTTGGGGTTCAGTTTGCTGATGCTACAGAGGACAGGTTTGACAACGGTCTGGGGCAAGCCCGACTAGATGTGTGGCAATTGGATCGCAGTGTTGGTTGCAGAAAATTATGCACGTACTAAACATCAACGAAGCATTCAGTTTAAAATTGTTAATTTTATGTTATGTGAATTTCACCGCAATACACAAAAATTATTTTTTCAAGGAGCCCTCCTGACTCCAAGTTTTTAGTAGTTTTCTCCCAGATGCTACAGCTTTCCGCACTCCTGCTGCACCGCTATCCACCCTTCTGGACTGACTGTATTCTCTCACTTCAGTGAGCATCTAAATCCCCTAGAGACCTAGTTTAAAATGCAGATGCCTGGGCCTCACCTGCAGAGCTTTTAAGTCACCGAGTCGTGGGTGGGGCCCAAGCACCTGTGTGGTGTTAGGTGATTCTGGTGTGGTCCAAAAGTTTGCAGTCAATAGAACCAGACCCTTCTCCTCTTTTCATCTTGAGACTGTCCCTTCATCACCTGCAGGCAAATTCTTCTTTCCCTGTCTTCTGAATCTTTTATTGTGAAATAGGAATACTTTGCCTTTAAAAGGGAAGAGGAAGAGACTGGAATCATGGGACATCATCTAAACCCCAGCACCTGGACAAAAGCAAGTTGTAAGGAGCCTCCAATGAGAGGTCCCTAACCGTGGCTGAATGTCAGAGTCCTTATGGAGACTTTTTTTTTTTTTTTTTTTTTTTTGTGCCCAGGCCTCACCCTGGACAGAATGAATCAGAACTTCCAGAGGGAGGTTGAGCTGCTAATATTTTTCTAAAGCAACAGGCAACTGCCCTGCTCTCCACCTCGTGCTTCTACTCAAACATCACTCAAAAATCTTATTGTAAATGGCAGTACGAGTCTCTAGCTTCTTGGGCAAACATAATTATGAAAGCAAATAAAGCATGAAAAATCATATAACACATTCAAATTTCAAATTAAGCTTTTCTTTCTTTTCCTCCTGCATGTTTAATTACCTGCGTCTCGTGTCTGTAAGTGCCAAAAATGTGGTCATGTGCAAAGGGCATGGATCTGCTTCCAGAAAACAACTCACCTGTGGAAAGCACTTTCTGTTTATATGGTATAAGGAAGAATTTTCATAATGGTCATCTCCTTTCAGCTTCTCAACATCCCCATTCATTCATTTATTCACATGTCAATATCTCCTGAAGACCTACTGTGTGCCAGGCACTGTACTGGTGTGCAGGACACTGCAGAGATCAGGCTGGGCCTGTCCGTGCCCCTGTCCCCATCACCTTCAGGTCACAA
Organism: Eulemur rufifrons; assembly: GCF_041146395.1. Lineage (NCBI taxonomy): Eukaryota > Metazoa > Chordata > Mammalia > Primates > Lemuridae > Eulemur > Eulemur rufifrons. The sequence continues at coordinate 49,751,939 of NC_090991.1, forward strand.
GTGATCCAGTCCACAGGCACACAGGTGATGACAGCCCAGGGAAGGGAAGGGCCAGGGTGGGGAAAGAATGCGGTAGAACCAAGACATGGGGCAGGTCTGGGAAGCCTTGGGGGAAGGCAGGCACGTGCCCCATCCTGAAGGGTAGGGAGGAGCAGGGACAGTGCTCCTCGCAGAAGGAACTGGGGGAGGGAGGAAGGATACCCCAAGCTGTGGTGAGAGACGAGCAGGACCGAGGAGCGGAGAGGGACAGGCTGTGGAGGGCAGTGAGGGCCAGATCAGAAGGCCTTGGCAAAGCACGCCATGGAAACAGAACTGCAAATAGAGGCTACAGGGGCCCTTGAAGGGTTTAAACCAGAAGCCCGACCAGACTCACGAGCTGTGGGCGCTCTGGGCTGGTGGAAAGTGATCTATAGCAGGGAGATAATGGTTCCCCAAACGGAGAGAGGAGACAGGGCACGACGAGAAAGGATGAACTTGAGAACTGTTTAAAATCAGAGGTCGGCAAACTGCTTCTGTAAAGAGCCAGACGGTATTTTCCACTCCTCAGTCTCTATCACAAATATCACAACTACTCGATTCTGCTGCTGCGGTGCAAAAGCAGCTGTGGAAAACAGCTGGACGATTCGTAAATGAACCGGTGCAGCCGATTTGGCCCTCAGGCTGTCGTTTGCCAACCCTTGTAAAGGGTCACATCAACAGGGCCGGCAGCTGGTTAGAAGATAATGAAAGGCGACAGCAGGGCACGGGAAATGGGGAGAGCAGGTATTGTCATCGTGACTCATAACTCACGAACCTGAGATGCAGAGAGCGCCAGGGATCGGACCTAGGATGGCCACACCCACACCGCAAGGCATATCCTCTTAGCAGCGTCCTTGCTGTTCCTCGGAAGTCATAAGTCAGCCACACGTGCATGCACCCCAGGCCTGCACACGTTTCAGTTTGCTTGTTTTGGCCACACCAGCCTCGATCCCTTCTCTACAGAGCCCACCCCTCCACAGAACGCATCTAAATCACCCTCATGCCTCCAGGGGCCTCAGCCTGCAGACAGATTCTCAGGCTGCCCCCCTCCTGAACCCCCTTCAGGGTTTTTTTTTGTTTGTTTTTTGTTGTTGTTGTTGTTTTTTTTTTTTTTTTTTTTAAGAGACAGGGTCTTGCACTGTTCAGCCCAGGTGAGAGTGCAGTGGTGTGATCACAGCTCACTGCAGCCTCCAACTCCTGGGCTCCAGCGATCCTCCCACCTCAGCCTCCCCACTAGGTAGGACTACAGGCGCCACCACATCCAGCTAATTTTTCTTCTTTTCTGTAGAGATGGGGTCTTGCTATGTTGCCCAGGCTGGTCTTAAACTCATGGCCTCAAGAGATCCTCCCGCCTCGGCCTCCCAAAGTGCTGGGATTACAGGCATGAGCCACCTCGCCCAGCGTCCCTCCGGCCTATCGTGAGATGTCAAGTTAACCTTGACCTGGCCCGTCTGAGGAGAAATGTGCTTCTGGGAACATTCAGTCCTCTCTCTCTCTTTCCCAGCACAGGGAACCCACCAGATCTGTCCTGCCATAAATCAGCTGAGAAACTGTCAAAAACCAGACGCCCTGGCAGCCACATGGGTGGGCAGATACAAGCAGCCTCAGGGCCAGGCCCGGAGGCTCCAGCCAGCTTGAGAGGCCCTTGTTCTCTTCATTCCCTGCTTCGCCTGACCCTCTGGACTGGGCACCAGCCCTTGGCCAGCTGCACCCGTTTCCTGTCTCACATATCCGTGTGTCAACCCCCCTTCCTCTCAGGGCTCTCCCCAGTCTGTGGACACAACTCCAGCCCCCACCTGTCTCAAAGCCACTGGCTCACATTCCCAACCTCCGAGAGGCGTCTCAACGCAGATACCTTGTCGTGGACACAAACAACGCATGCGCCATCTATCAAGCAGCACTTGCTGAATTCCTGTTTCTCAAATTCACAGTATTCCCCTCCAAATCCATTTCCCCCCCACTTCCAAATGCTACATTTTCATCCCGTTCTGGCCTAGCCTCAAAGCTGATGAAGTTTGAAACCTTGGAATTGCCTGTACCATTGTTTTATCTCCTCCATATATCCAATCATCTGGTCCCCGGCGTGCCGCCTCCTCCTAAATGTCTCTCAAATGTGCCTTCTTTTCTAGTCTCATAATCTCAGGCCCTCACTGCCTCGGGGTGGAACACTGCATTTATCTCCTAATTAGTCCCCTGGGCCTTTTGTTTCTCACTCTTCCAAATTATTCTATTATCTGGTGCCCGATTAACCTACAAAAACACCACTGGATGATGTCACAATCTATGTGAAACTCCTTAACTTCTCTCTGATCCCAAGCTCAAGGAATAACATCTCACCTGGGCATACGTAGTTTATAAAATGTTTCAGTATACAGTAAATGCATGACATCCTATTCTCTCCCATAACCTGCCCTGAACAAAATGCCACATGGAGTAACACTTCCACATCAGGAAGGTTACAGAGAAATAAGAAGAGTGAGAAAAGGCAGCACTTTCCTATCTTAGAACATGACCTCATCAACTAAGGTCAGAGTCCAAAGAAAAGACTACAGCCACCTTGGACAACTGGGCTCTGTCCAAGCTCTATCACAAGACCCTGGGAGGGACATGCCTTCTCCGAGTCTCAGTTTTACTATCTGCATCATGGGTTAATAATCACTATTCTACCTATATGCTTTCCTGAAGGAAAAATGCAGCACTAGGTACAACAATGGCTCTAGCTGTTAATATAAAAGCTGTTGTGAAAAGCCACTGTATAGCGTTTCCCAAAGTGAGGTCTATGGATTACCTACATCGGAACTTCCTAGACACTTGATAAAAATAGGTTCCTGGGTTCCACTCCAGTTCTCCCAAATGAGACTCTTAGGGTAGTGGAGCTTCAGAAAGCTACATTTTAAAAAGAAAAATCATTCCAATGCACACAAAAGCTTCAGAATACATCTCTCAAGAAGCGCTTAATTGAATTGTTGCAAAGATGTGATTTTCTAAAATCTCCCTAAAGTAAGCAATCTCCCTGAAGTTGGGAAGAGTCAAGGCAGCTGTGGCAATGCTTCAGGACCAATGAACCGAAGCTACATCCAGTCCCCTTCCCAGGAGCGTCTGCCTTCAGCTGGTTCTCTGAACCATCCACCATCCCGGCTCTCTGTGTGTAGGGCTGTCATCCAATTATCCTGATTCCTAACATCTGAGGCAACACTCCATTAACTGTAAGGATCAAGAGACGCTAGCTCCCCACTTGAGTGCCCGCTAATTAAAAGAAATGTCTGTGGCCAGAAAACAGCAACAATTCCAAAAGCAGATATCAATATTGCAAGGGGAAAAACAAAAACTTTCACTCAAAAACACAGGTAGTTTCTTCTGAAAATGACCTTACCAGTTAAACAGTTATCATTTACAAGACAAAAGGGATTGCAGGAGAGAGAGAAAAGAGGGAAAAAAGATGAGGCCAAGATCACCTGCGAAGAATCTGCAGCAAATGTTTCTAATCAATTCCATGTGCCTTCCTGTTTTAGTCCTGATGGAATAATAAGTGAACTACTACAAAACTGGGTAAAATACGTAAAACAACTATTTTCAGGGATTGGACAATAGACTGTGTAGGACTATGTTCCTTGCAAGAAGGGAAACATACCAGGGTGCTCCACATTCACCCAAATATACTTCGTGGGGACACTTTCCAAACTGTAACATAAAGAAATGGAGCAATATACAGAAAAAGACTGGAACTTGCAGGGCAGGTTACCACAGAGAGAGAAGGAAGCTACACAAAGAAGAAATCTCAGAAATCGGCAAAAGTGTACCCCTGACTTGCTGGCTAAATACTAAACTATGCATTTGCAAAGTGAAATGCAATGAGGCCTAGAAGAGAATCATTTTTCAGGAGATTGTGACCTGAATGGAGATTCCAGAAGTGTCATACGGTACTGGAAAATGTTGGAGCTGCAACTATTCGGTGGAGAGATCTCACTGTATACCCTGGTCATTCAGTTAAGACCCTATAAATCGTCCTTAAGGGTAGAGCTATTCTAGTCCTAGAGTAAAAACTACTCTATGCCCATCCTACAAAGCCTAAAACCAAGCCTTTACAGGATCAAGTGGAGCCACCGATAAATTAACTATCAGAGTAAAATCCAGAACTCTTGAAGATAACACTCTCTCAATAACACAACACTGACAATGTCCAACATACAATCAAAAATAACTAAACATGGAAGGAAGCCCCAAAACAAGATCCATGATCAGGATTTAAAAAATAGAAAGCCTACAGGAATAAACAGAGTTCACAGAGGTCATGGAACTAGCAGACAAGGAATTTACAACAGCTATCATAAATATGTTCAAACATTTAAAGGAAAATATGAACACAATGAGTGGGCAGATAGCAAGATCTCAGCAGAAAAATGAAACTATTTTTAAAAATAAAAAGAAGCCAAATGGAAATTTTAGAACTGAAAAACTTATTATCTAAAAAGAAAAATCCTTAGATGGGCTTAACAACAGACTAGATACTACAAACAAACCTATCAGTGAACCTGAAGACCAATCAATAAATATATTCAAATAAAAGCATAGAGAGAAAAAGATAAAAAAATATAAGCAAAGTCTCAATGACCTAAGGAACATTATTAACCAGTCTAACATGCACACATAATTAGAGTTCCAAAAAGAGAGAAGAGGGAGAATGAGGTAGAAAAAAATTTTCCTATATTTGGGCTAATATTTTTTCTAAATTTTATTTAAAAATATCAATCTACAGATCCAAGAAGCATGATTATTCACAAGAACAGGGTTACTGGAGCCTTAGGGTAAAGGCTACCCATCCCAACAAAGCCAAGGACCAAACCTGGAGAGCCTCAAGGTGCACCACTAGCATACTACCTACCTGCCATAATAACGCTCAAACTCTTTAAGACAACAAAATTCATACTCTCAACAACACAGAAAACACCATGTCCAGAATACAATAAAAAATTAGTAGACACGAAAAAGAAACAGGCAAATGTGACCCATAAGTGGGAGAAAAAAAAAAAGTCAAGGAAGATAAACATAAAGAAAACCACACAAAGGCACATCATAGTAACAAAAAAAAAAAAAAAAAAAAAGTTGAAAATTAAAGTCTTAAGAGCAACCAGGGAAAAAGTCAACATTACATACAGCAGAACAATGCTAACTTCTCATCAGAAACAACATAAGCCAGAAGTCCTTGGAATATCATCTTTAAATGCCTTAAAGCAAAAACTGTTATTCCATATCCAGTGAAAATATCCTTTAAATAATGAAGACTAAATATATTCAGATAAATAAAAGAGAATGTGTCACCAGCAGACCTAAGCTATAATAAATCTTAAAAGAAGTTCTCCAGGTGGGAAAAAAAATGACATCAGATGAAAATTTGGGCCTACTGAGGACTGCCACTGAAAAGCACTAAAAATTGTAAATAACATAAGGGCTTTTCCTCATTTTAAAATTTCTTTTAAAGACAATTGACTGTTTAAAGCAAAAATAATAGCAATGTTTTAAAGATTTTATGATATACGATGAAATCAAATATATGACCAAAATGGTACAATGAACGAGGGGTAAATGGAAGTATACGCCTATTAATATATGGCTCTTATATTACACATGAAGTGGTACAATGTTAATTCAAAGTAGATTATAAGTTAAGGATATTGTAATCCCTATAGCAACCACTCAAAGCATAACACAGATATATTTTTAAATCCAGTAGAGAAAATAAAATGGAATACTAAAAACTATTTGGTTATCCCAAAAGGCTGCACACAAGGAGGTATAGAACAACAAAAACCCAAATGGGATAAATAGAAAATAAATCGTAAGATGCTAGACATGAACCCAATCACATAAATAATTACACTAAATGTAAACTGACTAAACATTCCAATTCATAGACTGAGATCATCAGTAAAACCCAATTCTGTGTTGTTTATTAAATATTAAGACTCAGATATGTTAAGAGTATGGAAATGAAAAAAATGTACCATGGCCAGCACTAATAAATAAAAGGAAGTTGGCTATATTAATATCAGAACAATGCAGACTTCAGGACAAAGAGTATCATCAGTTTAATTTTATTGAGAACCAAAGTGAGGAATCACACTTCTTTTCCTGCTATCTAGAGAGGTGTCCATTCAGAGTTGTGCTTGGGAAATTTTTCACCATATCCAGAGCCCTTTATGTCCTGAAGATGGTGGAAGAGAACGTCCTCAAATTATTTATAGCAGGTGTATGAATATTTGTGTTGCCCCCCTCCAAAGTCCTATGTTGAAGCACTATCCCTCAATGTGATGGGAACCTTTCACAGGTAATTAGGGTTAGATGAGGTCCTGAGGGTGGGGCCCTCATGATAGGATTAGTGTCCTTATAAGAAGAGACACCAGAGAGCTCACCCTCTCCCTCTGTCTTCACCTTGTGAGGATACAATGAGAAGGTGGCCATCTACAAGCCAGGAAGAGAACCCTCACCAGGAACCAAACTGGCTAACACTTTGATATTTTCTGTTGTCTAAAGCCACCCAGACCGTTGGTATTTTTGTTATGGCAGCCCAAGCCGACTAGCACAGCAGGAACCCACTTAGGTGGCATCTGCCTGGACTTTTACAGGGAGCAGTATCTCTAACAGAGAACAAGTGAAATATGGAAAGAACCTGGGAGAACTTCTGCTTCAGCTCATGCTGTTGCTGGCACTGAAAACCTAAGCCATTCTCTAGGAACACTGGCCATCAGGCTATTCTGAAGTGTGTCGCAATCCCTCGACCCAGAAGTATTGCTGCGTGTATTATGCCCAGAACCATTCACTGGCCAGATCCCAGCTGCCCTTGGGGATGTACTGATCCCAGGCTGAAAGCCAGCTTCTGACAGAGGCAGCTTCTGTAAACCTGCCCCCAGACTCCCATCTGCATCGTGTGGACACTGCCTAGTCACAAGTTTATGGCTAACATAACAAAAAGGTGTTCTAAGCATGAAGAAGGAAATCTAAGCCCTAGAAGGTTCCAACCATGCCTGTTTGCATTTAAGAATCCCTATCACTCTTACCACAGCAACAAGAACCATTCAGTGTTTGAGGAGTTCCCCTCAGCAAGGCAGCCTATGCTGCAGAGAGAGAGAGAGAGAGCGAGCGAGCACACGTGCACGAGAGCCAGCATGTGCGTTCATGCCAGACCCACTGAGGGCCCTCTGGAAATAAACATCACCCACACAGGTGGGTTTCTGTGCTCTGGTCAAAGCCAGAGAGCAGGCACTCTCAAAATGCTCTGGCCACTGACTGCAAAGCTACAGATATTTTTTCCTGCAGTCTCAATGAGCAAGGACTGTGTGCACAGCTAATGCAAGCAGGCACACACATGCACAGAGCAGTGTTCACCGGCTGCCCTAGAAAACACAAACAGCATATGGAAAGGAGAAGGAGTTCGTGGCATGCATTCGCACCGCCTAAATGTGCACTTGCAGGCATCCACAGAACCATCAAACCCACTGTTTTTCCTAAGAATCAACCAGCACACCACACCAGAGAATGGCCTCCACCCCCTCTTCAACCCCTCTGCATGCCAACAGGACCCAAAACAGCTGAGCATCTTCCTAAAAGTCACGGGAGGCTGTGGAATTCCTCCAAAGCCACACGGCTTCCACTGGCACCTGGGACTAGGTACTTGGTACCCAGGAAGGCACGAACGCCAGGTCTCTCCAAACATCACGCTGTGAAGGGCCTGTGGCTTCGCTGTGTCAAGAACCCCTCCCCTCCCCCATGCAATAAAATATCCTGTTTCACAAAATATTCAGAACCTTCTTGCCAACGAATCCTTCCCAACAATAAGCTTTCTCAATGCTCCCCAGCCAAGACTCATCAGCCATCGCTTCCATTGCTGCAAGCTCACGGGTTTCCTGCCTTAGAGACTGAAGTATTAATTAGCATTGTATATTCCTCTGCATGCCCTGCCCCGTCAGGGCACCCCAGTCAGCCCACTGCTCAGGTGTCAGGGGAATCGCCTCTTGTTCCGAACGCCCAGTGCCTAAGTGACAGCCACAGCATGAGCTCTCTCCACCCCAGCCATCTCTCAAGCTCAGTGTAACAAATATCAAAATAAACTAAGATGTTGTTGTCATGGACTGAATTGTGTCCCCCAAAATCCACAGGTTGAAGCTCTAACCCTCCCCTCGCCACCTCAGAATGTGACCTTACTTGGATATACGGCCTTGGAAGAGGTGATTAAACTAAAAGGGTACCGTTTGGGTGCCCTGGTCCAATCTGACTGGTGTCCTCATAAGAGGAAATATGGACACATGGAGATACCAGGGACGCGTGCCCAGAAGCAAGACGGTGTGAGGACACAGAGAGAAGGCAGCTGTTTGCAAGCCAAGAAGAGAGGCCCGCGAAGAAAAGACCACCTCAATCCTGGCCTTCCAGCCTCCAGAACTGTGAGGAAATACATTTCGGTTACTTAAACTGCCCAATCTGTGGGATTTTGTTACTGCAGCCCTAACAAGAGATACAGACACAGAGAGAGTGAAGTAAACATTGCAAAAGGTTGCAAAACCGTAACCTGCTTCAGCTCAGAGCTGCCCAGTCCACCCCTACACGCCGGCCTCTTCAGACGGCGCAATCGCGTCCCCACGTTGGAAGAACCTGCTGCTGCTCCCGCCCAGCCGACATTTCAACACCGGAACGGCCCCAGGAGCGCCTCACACCGGGAAGCAGAATTGCCTATCTCGAGCCTCAGCCAAGCACAAGGACGTGCACGTGCTAAAACTGAGGCTGGGGACCCATTTTCCCTGTCACTGTAAAACTAGTCGGGCGCATCTGACAATATCGGGCTTATCCAGGGGCTCTCAGGTGGGGGCTGCTGCAGTTTCTCCTTTGCGTTTTCTGTAAGATACTCTTGCCATTTCTGCACTTCTGTTCCCCAAGATATTCTTTCCTGACCTAGAATCAGAAAGTAAAAGATGGAGAGAATGTGAAGGAGAGAAACACGAACACCCCTCTCTGCAGGGGGTGGGGAATCACCTGTCACTTACAGACAGTTGTCACATGTGCTCTCTCATGGCAGCTCTGGCCAAATACTGACACCAGCGAAAGCTGGGTGCATATGAAAAGCACGTGCATATACTGTTCGTTTAAGTGTTCACCAGGGGCATCTTCTTTGCCGTCACAATGAGAACTAACAGAAACTGAACATGGTTGTGGACTCAGATAAATTAAGGCGGGCCGGGCACAGTGGCTCACATCTGTAATCCCAGCACTTTGGGAGACCAAGGTGGAAAGACTGCTTGAGAACAGGAGTTTGAGACCAGCCTGGGAAACATAGCAAGACCCCCGTCTCTACAAAAAATAGAAAAAATTAGCCAGGCATGGCGGTGCACGCCTGTAGTCCCAGCTACTCGGGGGGCTGAGGCAGGAGGGTTGATTGAGCCCAGGAGTTCAAGGCTATGGTGAGCTATGATCGTGCCACTGCACTCTGGCCTGGGCTAAGCAGGACAAGACCCTGTCTCTATTAAGAAAAAAAAAAATTAAAGAGGAGCTGAGAAGAAGGTGGTACCTACTTGCTAAGCCCCTCATCCCCCCAGGAGCCTGTCCAGGCAGGACTGCCGGCCACGTCCTCTCAGATACAAGAGCCTCAGAGTCACGGGCACCTGCTACCTACATGGGCAGCCTCCTCAGGACGTCAAATGCCAAGGGGAGAGGGAGGACGGACGGGGAACACAGATCTACCCGGGAAAAGACTGCCAAGATGCAAAACAAGCCGAGAAAAGCAAGTAGCGACAACACAGTCAATATGTTGCCATTTGTTTTTCAGAAAACAAAACAAAATTACATTTCCAGAGGCACATATAAGCATATGTTAAAGCACAGAGCAAGCTAACTGCTCATAGATGGGGAGATCTTTGAGCAAACTACGCTAAGACGGTAAGATGCTATATGGGTATTAAAATGATCATAAAATCATTTTAAATTTAAAAATAACACAAAAGAGAATGCAAACCAATTCCAACTGGGTAAAAATGTGCACACGCACATCCACAAGAGAAGGAAGACCCACATGGAGTCAGGGCTGGTATTGCCATACAGATAATGTAAAGTCCACTCAACACAAGCAAATGGGGGAAAGGGTTTATACTTCAATATTTAAAACACATGGCATAATTGGTTTTCTTAAAATAACAAGAGAAAAGACTAGAATGATACCCACTAAACTGATGACAATGCATCACTGGTCGGTCTGGGGAGAAGATGAAAACAGGGAAGGATTTTCACATAGAATTATTAGAAAAATTTTTCATAACAAGACGTTTGTATTAACATGGTACTATTCTGACCAATAAGACAGACAAGGGACCGTGGGGCACACACAGGACCCTCCTCGGCCACCCTACCCTGCCCCGGAGAAATCACTGCTTTAAACTGAAGGTAAAGGTGTCCCACCTACCACACCTGTTAACTTCATATAGAAGCACAACCACAAAGATCATAACAATGTCAGTATCTCCAAACAGCTGTTCAAGGGCCTTCCTGTTTCCCGCTAGGGCCATCCTAAGGGGGTGTTGGCTCGGGCTGGCCCTAAGAGCATTTCCCGTTATCCCACCCCTCCCCAGGTTCTTCCCAGGCCTAGCAGATCGAACCTTTCTTTCCTAACCCCCCGATCCTCTCCCCTTTCATTAAGATACCACCTGGCAAAGCCTCTGAATCCTGTCAGTTCCTTTGCCATTAACAGTTACTGCACAAGCCTTCTTTGGAGAGGAACTTGATGCATCTGAAGTTAACAAAGCCACAGTGGTTTCAACCTGACAGGCTGTTTTGAGTAAAGCCCTTTCCATGAGCAATATTTTTCTTTGACTCCAACAGGGAGACAAATAAATCTGAAAGGCTGAACGAACAGAAATGGAGTTAAAGAACATAGTCAGTTGTTAACCATTTCCTTCCCACTAACCCAGGAGTTTTGCTGTCCTTCGTGTCCTGAAGGAATAACCAGGGTCGGTGGCTCTGATGTTCCCGGGCACTGGGACCTGCGCCTGCACGGTCACGGGCATTGCTGCGGAATCCCTCAAACCACGTTTCTGCCCGTCCTGGACTTCCAGGTGAAATAACAGAGGCTGACGCACTTCCTTTTGCCCTACCGAACTCCCATCCCAGCAGAGAAGTCCCCAGGGGACAAAGAGGAGATGCTGGAGTTTCCTGCCGTACATCCTGGGGCCTGTTCCCAAGGGTCAGAGCCCCTCGGTCAGAACTGCGGCCAAAGCCTTTTTGCTCCACCTACTTCATCCTACTCCTGGGCCACCTGCTGAACAGTGGGGCTTTGTCGTAAGGTGGAATGACCTGGGAACTGAAAAGATCTGGAACCCAATTTATGCACAGCCTCAAAAGCCACTGGTTTGTAAATTCCAAGAGCAGCAAGCATCCTGAAAACAAATTCAAACCACCCCCCACTAGAAGACTATACTCCCTGTGGGTGCTCAATCCGAGCTGGATAACCGTGAGGACTCAGGATCAAAACCCGTTAACTCAGACTCCACAGAGCATCTTCCATAGGTCCGAGCTGCCACCCTTTTTGGGTTTGGGAAGCAAATGAATAGTGAAACCAAAGGAAACCTTTAGCCGGCCTTGGAGTGAAGGTCCACAGACCGTTTCCAAGCACAATTCTTTCAACATTTGTATGCAATGACTGTAGTGATTATAAATAATTCTCATCTATTTATAAGACCTTCTAAGACAAATTCCCCTTCTCACATCAATAGCAAGAATTAATTTCTTTTAAAATGCCCTAGAAACAGATGTTTACTGTCAGGCTGATCTTTCTGCCAGCTAATGAGGTTCTGGGCATTACTGGTGATTCTGCCCCTTTCGGACACCTTCCGTCCCCCTCCCCAGACATTCACCCACCACTCCCCACTCCCAAACCATTGCTGATTTTCTGTAGAGAATATCCAGAGCTTTCCTCTGGGACCTTTTCCATCCTCAAAGCACATTATTAGAACATGAGCTGCACAGTACAAACTGGCCAGTGACTATTTACACTGCCCAGAGAAAGCCCCTGCACTCAGACAGCTGATCAAATACACCCGACACCACCCTGCCCCAGCACCAGTAGTAATGACCCACATGACGGCACAGAGCCCTCCACAAGGGACTGTCTTAGAAGCCCAGCTGGGCACAGGTGGGAAGGGCAGAATGGGCCCCGGCAGGGCCTGGGCAGAGCCGCCCAGCCAGACCTCTGCCTAATGCTCAGGAGTTAAGGCCGCTGACTACCAAATCTTCCCATCAGGGTGAACAAAATACACTCTGACAGCAAGTTCACACATAACCAGGGGACCAGAGAACAGAATATGGCAGCCCCCACCGAGGGCCTCTGAAGCTGCTGTTGCACAGGTGTATTCAACAGCAAGGAAGCCAGATGCTCGGGGTCAGAAACAGATACTGCCATTCAATCTTTTGATGACAAAAAATGACACAGTCTTTCCTTTACAACGATATCACAGCTGTCCACCCAACATCACATCCAGTTATCTGGTCCAAGGATAGTCCTGCAGCACAGGCAATCAGTTTCTCACTAGCCCCAGGGCCCAGAGGCCAAGTTCCTAGGAATTCTTCCTTCCCTTTCTCCAGTTGGGAAATTTAAGGCGAGACAGAAGGCAGAAAGGCAGGGAGAACTTCAGCCTACCTCCCGGGGCACGTATGTGTTGACTGCAGCGAGCCTGACTTCATCCTAACTAGCCTGACTTCATCCTAACAGAAGAAATGGACTTTGACCCCCTCTCCCCATCTATTAATAGTTTTTCCTGCACACTTCCCTTTCTGGGCGAGCAGGGAATTCAAGCTCCACCTCAGGGGTGCTTCTGCCCACCTCTAGGACTTGCTGGGGCACGGTGTCTGGCAAGGCTGCTGTGTCTGCCCCACGCTGTTACTGGCACGGACCCCCTTCCTCTACTGAAGACAGTGCATGCGGATAACAGGTGTTAGCCAACGGCTTGTGGTTCCCATCGCGTGGCCTGGGATCACTGCCATACAGCAAGTCCCTGCTCATTCCCAAACCCAACTCCCCAGCCCTGTGTCAGCAAAACCCTGAAACCTCTGGCTGACCCCTAATTCTGGTGCCTTTTTAGATTTTTAAATTTTTACTTAACAGTCCCTCGGGGGAGTTATCCTCAAATTATCAGAAGGAAAACGAGCTCAGGTACACAACCAGTGAACAGCGGACGTGAACTCGAACCCGGACCCCTGCTGCCCAGACTCCGCCTCACCTGTCTTCCAGCCCGCGCTGACACCATGCCTAGCAAAAGCCTGATGCTACAGCTGGGTGGGCTGTCATCTCCCTGATGACGTCGAAAGCTCAGTAAGAGACAAGACCACTGTCATGGGTCACTCGCTTCTCCCAGTGTCTAGGTCCTCTCTTACATACAGTGCCACCACGGCGCGCTACCTGCACTCTGTATTTTTAATGAAATCTGACATTTGAAATCTGAACTTACCAAAATGTAAATAAGGGGGTGATGACTCATATCCCCAAGAGGTTATTTTCTTTAAGGAAGAAATCACCATTCAATTCCTCTAATGCCTTGTGACCTGTTTAGATACCATTGACTGCTTAGAGATATTAACGGGTCTATCAAGTTTGAATAGAAATGAGTTTATGGCACAGAGCTAGACATATCCCAACAAAACAGCCCAAAGCAGAGCGGTACTCACCAGGTGCGGCATCAGGAGGTCAGCCAGGTAGACGAAAGCAGCTCCAAGGGTGAAGCCAACAGCCACTGGGAAGAAGGCAAAGGCGCCAAAGCCCCCGGAGGACGTGGCCATCTCAACTGCTGGGGCCAGGAGAGACCAATAGGAAGCTGCTAACATGACCTAGAAAAACCACAACGAGCAAGAAACCATTAAACCAACCACAGAAGGCCTTCCAAGCTGGACCTCAGTTGCTCTCTATGGCTCAAACAGAACCCTACAATTTTATATGAGTTAGGCCTTTAATCTCCAGTGGTAAGTGTTATCCCAAACCAAAAAGTCACCCCCAGAATTCCTGGTACTGTTGTAAGAACTCAGTTTGGAGTAGGATAGAGCCGACTTTGGGAGAATGGTGTCATCTAGCCTATAATTCAGTGGTTCTCAACCAGGGATGATTTTGCCCCCACAGAACATCTGGCAACGTCTGGAGACATTTTTAATTGTCACACCGGGAGCAGGGTAGGGAGAGGTTGCTACTGGCATCTAGTGAGTAGAGGCCAAGGGTGTCAGTAAACATCCTACAATGCACAGCACAGCCCTGACAACAAAGAATTATCTGGCCTTAAATGTCAATACTAACATGGAAAAAATCCTGTTCTAATTGATTACTTCTAAGACAAATTGCTATTTCATGAGCTCCACTGCATTATAACAAAGCTCTAATTATTACAAAGTCCTTCCTTATGTTGAGCTGAAACCTGTCTCCCTTCCATTTGTACCTATTTCTTATATCTAAGATTTATCGATCATCTACCATTTTCCAGGGACTAAGCTTTACACTTGATATCTCATTTTATCATCACAATAACTCCAAGAGACAGAGGTTGTTTTTCTATTGTTATCTGTAGATAAAGAATTTGAATCTCAAGGTCACATAGGCAGTAAGTGGCAGATCCAGGGAACTGACCAAGCAAGGCCACAACTAACTCGATGAAGGGAGAAACATGAAGGAGAAGAGAAAAAATGAGGCCGGTCTCAAATCTCAGCAAGGCCAATTTGATAAAAGATTCTCCAGCACAGGCCAAATGAAACACTCATCCATGGCTTGTTTACTCTTATGGATGCCGTGACATCTTTTGGCTAGAGTACACCCACCACCATTGTAACTACGTGACAGTCATCACCAACGCGGGAAATGGTAAATGGGTTTCTAAAAATTACTTAATTATGCCTTGCCTTAAAAACATCATCTGCATCACCCATCTCCAAAATAACATTCAGAGTGACAGAACCAGGTATTACAACAGCAACAATAAAGACCAAATCCATGAATTGCCTTCCATCATCCACATACAGTCACTTGCTCTGGGCCAAATTCTCCCAGTGAAACCGCACCCGCTTCAGAAACTCCAGTAAGAATAAAAATGTCTTGACTAAATAGGATGGGAGCTGAAGTTGACCAGTTCAACTCCATGAGCCCAGCTGTCGAAAAAGATCAAAGCAAGTCTGAGGGCTCCTCTTCCCTGCCCCAGCCTCATCCATCCCTTTCCCAGACTTTGTCTCGTAGCTTTAGAATTCAACAGCCTACGTAGCTGCCATGCATGGAGCACTCCCCACTGGGGAGGGCCTGCACAGAGGCACGGAGATGGAGAAGTCCCTGTTCCTCTTTCTGTCCAGCAACCTCTCTCCTCGCATGTTTCAGGGTCTCCCACAAAGTCCCACTTTCAACGACTCTAAAACCACAGGATCCAGGTAAACCCACTCATCTCATCATCTAAGCACTCCCCACCCTCCATCCTGTGATGAGGAAACACACATCACTGTCAGCATGACTTGAGGTTCTTCCCCAGCCTCTGCTGTCATCTCCCTCCCAACACAAAGTCCAACCACTTCTGGAAAAATTCCCTTCCATCCCTCTGCTTCACTGAGGGATCCATTCTGTACACATGAGAAACACACTGTGTTCTCACGGACAAGTTATTCAAGGCAGGGCAGAAGAGATGCGTCTCTCAAGGGAGGGCACGCTGGAATCTGGGGTGTTTGCAAGGCAAAAGCATCTCAGATGATTTAGGTGGGCCCTTCCTTGAGAATCACTGTCCTTTAACCTCCCCCTCAAATCCAGGACCCTGTTGGATTTCTTTCATTTCCTCTCCTTGACAGCCTCCCAGCCTCCTAAACTAGAAAATGACCAAGAACGATCTCGAAACGGAATTGGATTGCCTGTCTAAAATGATGGTAGAGCCCAAAGGAGAGCTATTTACAGAGCACGTGTGGGAGGAAAGATGACCCTGTCCTAATGCTCACGACCTGTGAATAGTCCACCTTCCACAGCCAAAGGGACTCTGCAGATGTGATTAAATTAAGGACCTTGAGATGGGGGTGATCCTGGATCAGCTGAGTGGGGCCAAAGTAATCACAAGTGTCCTTATGAGCAAATGGGAAGGGTCAGAGTTGGACAGAAGGTGTGATGACAAAAACAGACATCGTAGTCAGAAGGACAGACTGGGAGGTTGCCATGCTGCTGGCTTGCAGATGGAGAAAATGCACAACCCAAGGAATGCAGGTGGCCCTAGATGCTGGAAAGACAAGGAAACAGATTCTCCTGCAAACCTTCAGAAAGATCACAGCCCTGCCTCCACCTTGATCTGATCTCAGTGAAAACCACTGTGGGCGTCTGACCCCCAGCACTGTAAGATAGCAAGTTCATGTCGTTTCAAGCCACTACATTTGTGGTGGTTTGTCATAGCAGCAAACAGAAACTAATGCAGCATGTAAAGGCACGTGTTACTTTTTTACAAAACTTCATTTTTTAAAGCACTTTGAGGCTCACAGCAAAACCGAGTAGAAAGCACATAGAATTGCCATATACCCCCAGTTCCCACATACATGCAACCTCCCCCACCGTCAACACCTCACACCAGTGGCACATTTAATACAACTGATGAACCTACACTGACACCGACACAGCATTGTAACCCAAGGCCCACAGCTTGCATCAGGACCTACTTTGGCACTGTACATTCTGTGGGTCTTGGCAAATACATAACGACAGCTATTCACTGTTACAGTATCGTGCAGAATAGTTTCACTGCCCTGAAAATCACGTGCTCCACCCACAAACCCCTCCCTTCCCCCAACTCCCCGGAAACCCCTTTTCACTGTCTCCAAAGTCTTGCCTTTTCCAGAATATATATATCAAACAGTTGAAATCACACAGTATGCAGCCCTTTCAGATTGGCTTCTTTCACTCAGCAATATGCACTTAAGTTCTTTCCATACCTTGTCATGACAGGATAGCACATTTTTCTTTTGAAAGCTGAAGAATATGCCATTGTCTGGATGTACCACAGTTTATTTCTCCGTTCACCTACTGAAGGGCAACTTGCCCACTTCCAGGTTTTGGAAATTATGAACAAAGTTGCTACAAACATCCGTGTGCAGGGTTTTGTGTGGACAGAAGTTTTTCATTTGGGTAAATAAAATACCAAGGAGTGTGACTGTTGGCCCCTATGGTACGTGTTACTTTGTTAACAATCCCCTAACACAGGTGGTTTGCCTGAAACTCTCAACACCAGCAAAGCTCCCATAAGTGTCAGGCATTTTAAACCTGGGTGTCGGGACACATTAACCAGCTGACAGAGAAGAGGAAGCAGAGTATCTGATGAATCCTCAACTACCACAAAGAAGCAGGGTCTGGGTGGAGAGAGAACGCTGGGACCTGGACTTTAGGGAATGGGCTCCCAGAGCAAGTCTTGCCAGCCAGTCCCTTTGTGACCCCAGACAGAGATAGCAAAGGTCCTCCTGCACCTGCAACCCTGCTTGTAAAGGCCAACACCTGGGCTTGCAGGGCTGTTCCCTGAAGACACCATGAGGAGCTGGAACCAGGAGGAGCTGACGGTCAGTACCTTCCTCTCCCTGCCCTTGTCTAGGAATGGAACGCATAACCAGGTTTCAACACACGTGGCAGGGGCAGCTCTGCACCCCCAAAGTCCTTTATGCCTCTTTATTCCCAAAATGAAAATGAAAGGCCCAATTAATCACATGAGTCCAGGGAAAGCCTATGTAGGGACCATCCTCCAAGCTAAATGTTGCTGAGACCTAAGCAGCCCCCTCTGTTTTTGTTAAATAACAGAAGAAGCTCGAGGGACTGAGTATTTCAGTAACAACAGAAAACTCCTGCAAAAGAGCTAAGGAAGAAAGGAACAACAACTACAGCAGAAAAATGGATTGAATGTCTAACTTCAGCCTTTGGCTAGTTTGGTAGACCTACCGCAGGGCTCAGAAACAGAATGTCGAACAGAGCGATTCTCAGGCAAGCCAATGTTTGAGAAGCGAGGTATCATTTCTTCACTTCTTCCCACACCCAGGGTTGAATCTTGCCTTAGCTCTCTTCTTCACATGCTTCCCTGAGTCTCAGCCACTACCATGATTTCAACTTCCATCTCTACACGGGCAAGTGAATGAATGAACAACTTCAGTTGATTAAAAAGTTGATCTTGATCTTGTTCACAATTGCCAAAAGATGGAAATAGCCCACATGTCCACCAACAGGTGGATGGAGAAACATTCCATGAAGAAACCATGAAAGGGAATGAGGTACCGATGCGTGTTACAACACGGATGAACCTTAAAACCATGACACTAAGTGAAAGAAGCCAGTCACGAAAGGTCGCATATCATCTGGTTCCATATACATGAAATATCTAGACCAGGTAAGTCCTAGAGACAGATTGCAGAAGGGTGGCTGGCAGGGCCGATGGCAGGGGTGGAAAGGAATGAAAAGCAATAGTGCTTAATGGGCATGGGTCTCCTTTGGGCGCGATGAAAGTATCTGAAAGGAGACAAGGTAATGGATGCACAACCTTCTGAACGCCACCGAGCTGTATACTTTAAAATGGTTTATTTTATGTTACCTGAATTTTATCTCAATTCAGGAAAAAAAAAAAAAAAAAAAAAAAAAGCTGAGGTTGGCTTAACCAACCACCAGGAATCCCGTCTGTATTGCAGTCCCTACTGTGTGCTGAACTCTCCAGCACCCTTGCGTTGGCCCAAGCACCTCCATCTGTGACAATGCCAAACGCCAAGGCCCACCTCATGCGCCCTTTCTCCTAAGCATCCTCAACCCCTTGCCCAAGTCCATGTTTATCATGGGAAATGTGAACCTTGGCTCTGGCACTTACCGGTTAGGGAGCCCCTAGACAAATAACCTGAGCTCTCCGCAGCTCAGTTTTGTCACCTGAAAATGACACTGTTCACAGAGTTGTCATAAGAATCCTATGAAGCAATGCATGTACCACGTCACCTAGTTCTGGCAGGAAATAGGTGGTGAGTCAGTGCTGTTTTGGATTCTTCCTCTCCCTGAGCCTGCCTTCCCTAAACACTCGCTCTCCCTTCTCCCACCTTGCTCTGTGCCCCACTTCTAGGGTGGCCCTTTTCCACCACCCTGGATTCATTATTTACGTCCATACTTTCCCCGGGGACTCGTACACACCCAGGACTGGGGCTGTGCCGTGAGCATCTTTGCATCCTGGGACAGAGTAGTCCTGGACAGAGCAGTTGTCATCCCCGCTAATGGAGGGGAGCAACAGGGGTGGAGAAACCAGAACTCGTGATCAGGAGGTGATTCAACACTCATTTTTTGGTCTATTACGTAAATTTTACAGTAATTTTTACCTTCCAAATTAAGTACTATATAGGCTCATACTCAAATGCCTTCAATCCTTTGACAAACACTGGCTGAGTAATTGCTTAAAATAATGGAGTTTTTCATGGGTGTGAAAAGAAGTCAACATAGAATTTTCAAAGCATCATGGATAATCTACTGAACAGTCTACTGATAGAATCACAGACTCATTCAGAGTTGAAAAGGACTGTACGAGACTACTGAGTCCAAAAATGTCATTTAACAGGAGGAAAAACTGAGACCCAGAGAGATACAGTGGCTTTCCCAAAGCCTGGGAGCAAGCTAATGCCACCCAGAGTCGATGGGACCACCCCCAGATCCAACTAGTACCATCACTTACCCCTATAACGACCCAGGGTCTTTGAAAAAATTCCAAGAGCTACATACTAAAGACCAGGCTTAAGTTACCACCTCCCCTAATATCAGGCAAAGAATCCTGAAATGAAAGTCTGGGATGAATCACCTTCAGCAATAACCGAATATAATCGATCCCGTGGCATTCCCCGATACTGTGATACAAACTACTCCAAGAAAATTGTGGGCAACTAATAAACAGTTTTAATGATCCTGTTAAACACCTGCCTCTGGAAGATAAATCAGACCTTATAAATTTAAACCCATCAATAGCCCCTGACTGCCTCAGAAGTAGGTAGAAAAACAAGCAATGTTGTAACTCTTAATATAATCTCTTCCTAGCAGCACAACCAAACCTGAAGATTTCAGAACAAAACATATAAATATTTTACTTTCGGTCTAGGTATCTGAATAAAAGGCATGCCTTCCTCTACTGCAAACTCCACTTTAAAATAAGAACCATCTAAATGCAGTATGTACCCTCATTCGGATCCTGGAACACAAGGAGGACATTAGTGGGGAAACCAGTGACATCCAAAGTCTGCAGTTTAGGGAATAGTAACACACCAGTGTCAACGTCTTAGTTCTGACAAACATACCATGGTTGTCTATGTAAGACGTCCACGTCAGGGAAGCTGGGTGAAGGGTATAGGGAAACTCCCTGTATTACTTTTGTAGCTTTTCTAAAAATCTAAAATACTCCCGAAATAAAGAGCTAATGAGAAGCTAATGATAATAACCAAGGCCTGAGAGAAGACCGAGGGAGTTCTCTCAAGCTAAGCAGCATCAACCGTGAGCAAAGACCTGAAGCCAAGAGCACCCACAGTTTGCCTTGGGGGTCAGCAGTGTGCTCGGCCCAGAGCTTCACTACGTGCCAGGTCAGAGGGGATGACGTGCTTTTCCTGGTTCAGGCCAACAGCCTCCTCTCTGTGGCTCAGAGAGGTCCAGTAACTCGCCCAAGTACCACCAGCTGGACGTGACGGGGCTGGGATTGGAAACCCAGGCCTGACTCCAGAGCCACGCTCTCAGCCCTCCGTCTCCCGGATGTATGAAATTCTTTAAAAATAAAAACACAGGGGAGATCAAAGATGGCGGAGTGGTGGTGACGGCCTGAATCTGCGCTCCCGGGAAGGAAGGCATCGATCCGGACCTGTCACAACGCTAGAAGACCGCTCCCACACAGGAACAGCGGTGTGAATCCACGGAGAATCAGCGTGGGACAAACAGAGCGAGTGAGGTCTGAGGTGAACGAAAATTGGGAACGCGGGACAGACACTAGCCAGCGGAGCGCGGGTCGGATACACCGGCCCCCAGCCGGGGCGGGTGCAGCCTCTCGGGAAAGCGGCTAGCCCTCCGCTCCCAATTGAACAGAGCCCTGACCCAGGCCAGCACAGAATCACTGAGGGATACGTGGCGCATTGGAGACAGGAGGCTTTTTTTTGAGAAATTACCTTAGAACCTGGGGGATCTCAGCTGAGACAGCGCTTGGCGAGGAGGGACGGATCTGCCCCAGGGCAGAAAAACACAAAAGACTCCCGGACAGCAAATAGCGTTGTACCCCGTGCTGCCTTTTTCGGCAGTTCTCCAGCCGGTCACCCCCGGTGCGTGTCCTTGCTGGCCAGCCCCTGGGCAGTGGCGGTCTCTGCCTGCCGGGGAGCCGGTCCCCTCCAGCCCCGGAGCTTGGCAGGCGCCATCTTGAAAGCGAGAGCGAAACGGCTCGGGAGCCAAAAAGTGCCCAGCGGCTCTTTCTGCCGGTGCTGCCTTTTTCGGCGGTTCTCCAGCTGGTCACCCCCGGTGCGTGTCCTTGCTGGCCAGCCCCTGGGCAGTGGCGGTCTCTGCCTGCCGGGGAGCCGGTCCCCTCCAGCCCCGGAGCACGGCAGGCGCCATCTTGAAAGCGAGAGCGAAACGGCTCGGGAGCCAAAAAGTGCCCAGCGGCTCTTTCTGCCCGTGCTGACTTTTTCGGCAGTTCTCCAGCCGGTCACCCCCGTGCGCGTTCTTGCTGGCCAGCCCCTGGGCAGTGGCGGTCTCTGCCTGCCGGGGAGCCGGTCCCCTCCAGCCCCGGAGCTCGGCAGGCGCCATCTTGAAAGCGAAGGCAAAACCGCTCGGGAGCCAAAAAGTGCACAGCGGCTCTTTCTGCCTGTGCTGCCTTTTTCGGTGGTTCTCCAGCCGGTGACCCCCTGGTGCGCGTCCTTGCTCGCCAGTCCCTGGGCAGTGGCGGTCTCCGCCTGCCGGGGAGCCGGCCCCCTCCGGCCCCGGAGCTCGGCAGGCGCCATCTTGAAAGCAAAGGCAAAACCGCTCGGGAGCCAAAAAGTGCCCAGCGGCTCTTTCTGCCCGTGCTGCCTTTTTCGGCGGTTCTCCAGCCGGTGACCCCCGGTGCGCGTCCTTGTTCGCCAGCCCCCGGGCAGTGGTGGTCTCCGCCTGCCGAGGAGCCGGTCTCCTCCAGCCCCGGAGCTCTGCAGGCGCCATCTTGAAAGCGAGGGCGAAACCGCTCGGGAGCCATAAAG
Organism: Eulemur rufifrons; assembly: GCF_041146395.1. NCBI lineage: Eukaryota > Metazoa > Chordata > Mammalia > Primates > Lemuridae > Eulemur > Eulemur rufifrons. The sequence goes on from NC_090991.1 coordinate 49,774,169, forward strand.
TGCCGAGCGGCTCTCTCTGCCCGGCGCCCGCCCTCCGCTGGTCTCTGAACCAACGCCAGGAGTGCGGGATATGCCGGGGCCGCGCTCGCGGTGAAGGGGCAGAGCTGCGCTAAGGCAAAAAAAAAAAAAAAAAAAAAACACGAACAAGAAGAATAGGCTCGCCGAACTGTATATTTTATTCTTGGTAAATTTCTTCTGGGTTTTGTTTGTTTGTGTTTGTGTTTGTTTTTGTTTTTTGGGGGTTTTTTCTTTTTTTTCTTTCCTTTTCTTTTCTTTTTCTTTTTTTTTCCGGCGGCGGACAGCCTCGGCGGGCACCTTTGCCCTCTGGGCCTCTGGCTACCGCGCCTTTTTGAGCGCGGAGGTTGGATCCCCACCACCCTCGGAGCTGTGCGGGCGCGCAGACGTCATCTTGAAATCCACTGCGAAACCGCCCGGGACCCAGCCGGGCGGCCGTGAAGGGGCGGAGCTGTGCTAAGGCGTAAAAACAAAAACATCTAATGGCCGCTCCGGACCCAGCTGAGCGGAAGTGAAGGGGCGGAGCTGTGCTAAGGCGTAAAACAAACAAACAAAAAAACATTGAGTCGCTGAATTATATACTTCAGATTTGTGTATCTTTCTGCCTTGCGGTGTGGTGAAGTGCTATGTAGTTTGTTTTTGTTCATTTTTGTTGGCGTTTTTGGTGTTTTTTGGTTTGGCTTTTTGCGTTTCTTTTCTTTTTTTTTTTTTTCTTTTTTTCTTTTTTTTTTTTCTTTTTCTTTCTTTCTTTTTCTTCTTTTTTTTCTTTTCTCTTTCGTTTTCTCCTCTTTCTTTTCTTTCTTTCCTTTTCTTTTTTCTTTTTTTTTCTTTCTTTTTTTTTTCTCTTCTCTTTCTCCTCTCTTTTCGCCTTCTAACTGGGGACCCACGGTGAGCTTCGGAACGGGCCAGGTCCCTGGCTCTGGTACATACCGGATCCTGAGTAGTCACCCCCAGGGCCGGAGATCTGCGGGCACGCAATGGCCACTCTAGGGCCCACAGCCAAGTCACTGCGGAGCAATAGGGTACCAAGAGGCTCCCTGGACGGCCCTCTCCCCTGGTCCACGGACCTTATATAGGATCCCTGCCCAAGTGTAAACACTGAATACTTCTCCAGAAGTGAGAGTGTGGAACCTGATCCCTGGGGACATTGGGCCAAGACAGACTTTTGCCCGTGGGAGCTACAGCAACTGGGGCGCTGAGCAAGCGAAGTCACCGTCCTCTCCCCATAGCTAGTATCTTGCCGGCAGATAGAGTCAGAAACCTCCCCTATAGAGGAAGAACCAAAGGGAAACAAACAAACAAACAAACAAAGAGAATTTCGGTCTACTATTAGTGTGGACCCTGCCTGCCTTCTGAAAGACCACAACACAGTGTCCTAACTCACCAAAGCGGTCCTGGATCACTCCAATCCTCTAGGATTGGACCCATCGGAAGCAGTCCCCCAACGGAAACAGAAAAATCTCTGAACAATACACAACAGTCTCCCCCTCTTGCCAAAAGAAGCAACATACCTAGACTGTTTCACAGCCTAAGAATAGAGCACAAAGAGTCCTGTTAACCAGACTAAACCTATAAGTAAAGATCCAACGACAAATCTAGATGGGAAGGGCCCAGCGAAAAAACACGGAGAGCAAAAAGAATCAAATGGAAAGCTCATCCCCAAAGAGAAATACCAGCTCCCAACCATTTGACACAAACCAGACTCAAAACACCAACATGTCACAGGAAGAATTCCAATTATGGATTATAAACAAGCTGAATAATATACAAGAATCAATGGATAAACAACACAAAGAAAACACAAAAAAAAATACAGGATTTGGAGGAAAAATTCACTAAAGAAATTGAAATATTGAAGAAAAACCAAACTGAACTCCTAGAAGTGAAGAATTCACTCAGAGAGCTACAAAACACTGTGGAAAGCCTCAAGAGCAGGGTAGATCAAACAGAGGAAAGAATCTCAGAAATTGAAGATAACTCCTTCCAACTAAATAAGTCAGTCACAGAGATAGATCGAAAAAGTAAGAGAAATGATCTGAGTCTTCAAGAAATGTGGGATTATGTGAAGAAACCTAACTTGAGAGTTATTGGCATTCCTGAGGGTGAAGAAGATAACAAGCAAGGGTTGGACAAGCTATTTGAAGACATAATCGAGGAAAATTTTCCAGGCCTTGCCAATACTCTAGACATACAGATTCAAGAAGCTCAAAGGACCCCCGGGAGATTCATAGCAAATAGGAAAACACCACGCCACGTAGTCATCAGGCTGACCAAAATATCCACTAAAGAGTCACTTCTCCGAGCTGTAAGGAGAAAGAAACAAGTAACTTACAAAGGAAAACCCATCAGAATTACGCCAGATTTCTCAGCTGACACCTTACAAGCAAGAAGAGGTTGGGGCCCCATTTTCACGCTTCTGAAACAGAATAATGCCCAGCCTAGAATCTTGTACCCAGCTAAGCTAAGTTTTCTATACGAAGGAGAAATCAAGACATTCTCAGATAAACAAAGGTTGAGGGAATTCACCAAGACAAGACCAGCCCTCCAAGAAGTATTCAAAAGAGAATTATACACGGATCAGCACAAGAAAGATCCACGAATGTAAAACTACTCAAGAGCTAAAGATCAAATTCCAGATACCACAATGGCCCAGGAGAGAAAACATCACAATGAAGTTCTACCCAACAAGCTGAACAAAAAACTGTCTCACCTATCAGTTCTCTCAATAAATGTGAATGGCTTGAACTCCCCGCTCAAGAGACATAGACTGGCCCAATGGATAAAAAAATACAATCCAAGTATCTGCTGTCTCCAAGAAACTCACCTAACCTGCAAAGATGCATTTAGACTGAAAATAAAAGGATGGAAATCGATATTTCAAGCAAATGGTAACCAAAAGAAAGCTGGTGTGGCAATCTTAATTTCCAATAACTTAGCTTTCAAACCAACAAAAATAATAAAAGACAAAGATGGCTACTACATACTGATTAAAGGCACAATTCATCAAGAAGCCATGACTATACTCAATATATATGCACCCAACCTAGGTGCACCTAGATTCATAAAGCAAACCCTACTAGATCTCAACCAAATGATAGATAACAATACTGTAATAGCTGGAGACTTTAACACCCCACTGACAGTACAGGACAGATCCTCTAAACAGAAAATAAACAAAGACATAATGGACCTCAATAGAATGCTAGAACAAATGGGCATGGCTGACATCTATAGGACATTCTACCCAAAGTCCACAGAATATACATTCTTCTCATCAGCTCACGGGACATTCTCTAAGACTGACCATGTCCTAGGACATAAATCATGTCTTCAAAAATTCAAAAAAATAGAAATTATACCATGCATCTTCTCAGATCACAGTGGAATAAAAGTAACAATGATCACAAACAGAAACCCTCACTCTTACTCAAAGTCATGGAAGCTAAATAACCTTCTCCTGAATAATTATTCTATAAAAGAAGAAATCAAGATGGAAATCAAAAATTTCTTTGAATTAAATGACAATGGAGATACAACTTATCAAAATCTATGGGATGCAGCTAAAGCAGTCCTGAGAGGAAAATTCATATCCATAAATGCCTATATCAAAAAGACAGAAAACATGCAAATAGACAACCTAACGAATAGACTCAAAGAACTGGAGAAAGAAGAACAGAACGATCCCAAACCCAGCAGAAGGCGAGAAATTACTAAGATCAAATCAGAACTAAATGAAAAGGACAACAAAGAAACTATAAGGGAAATTAATAAAACAAAAAGTTGGTTCTTTGAAAAGATAAACAAAATAGACACACCTCTGGCTAGACTAACCAAGAGCACAAAAGTAAAATCTCTAATAACCTCCATTAGGAACATGAAAGGAGAAATCACAACCGATGCTACAGAGATACAAGATATCATCTATGAATTCTACAAAAATCTTTATGCACACAAACTGGAGAACGTGGAGGAAATGGACAAATTTTTAGAAACACATAGTCTTCCCAGGCTCAACCAGGAAGAAATAGAGTACCTGAACAGACCAATATCAAGAACTGAAATCGAAACAGCAATAAAAAACCTTCCCAAAAAGAAAAGCCCTGGTCCAGATGGGTTCACACCTGAATTTTACCATACATACAAAGAAGAACTGGTGCCCATCCTACATAAACTATTCTCCAATATTGAGAAGGATGGAGTTCTCCCTAACACGTTCTACCAAGCCAATATAACATTAATACCAAAACCTGGAAAGGACACAACAAAAATAGAGAACTACAGACCAATTTCCCTCATGAATATAGATGCAAAAATTTTCAATAAAATACTAGCAAATCGAATCCAAGTACTTATCAAAAAAGTAATCCACCACGACCAAGTGGGCTTCATCCCCGAGATGCAGGGGTGGTTCAACATACGTAAATCTATCAATGTAATTCACCACATAAATAGAAGCAAAAACAAAAACCATATGATACTCTCATTAGATGCAGAAAAAGCATTTGACAAAATTCAACACCCTTTTATGATAAAAACGCTTAACAAAATAGGCATTGATGGAACCTACCTAAAAATGATACAAGCCATATATGACAAACCCACAGCCAACATCATACTGAATGGGGAAAAACTGAAAGCACTCCCACTTAGAACTGGAACCAGACAGGGCTGCCCATTGTCTCCATTACTTTTCAACATAGTTTTGGAAGTCCTTGCGAGAGCTATCAGGCAAGAGAGCAGAATCAAGGGAGTCCAAATAGGGAAGGAAGAGATCAAACTCTCACTTTTTGCTGATGATATGATGTTATATCTGGAAAACCCCCAGGATTCAACCAAGAGACTCCTGGAATTGATTAACGAATACAGCAAAGTCTCAGGCTACAAAATTAATATACACAAATCAGAGGCATTTATATATGCCAATAACAGTCAATCGGAAAACCAAATTAAAGACTCAATACCCTTCAAAATAGCAACAAAGAAAATAAAATATCTAGGTATATATCTAACTAAAGAGGTAAAGGACCTCTATAAGGAAAACTATGAAACACTGAGAAAAGAAATAGCAGAACTTGCAAATAGATGGAAAAATATACCATGCTCGTGGATCGGAAGAATCAACGTTGTTAAAATGTCTATACTACCCAAAGTGATCTACAGATTCAATGCAATCCCTATTAAATTACCAACATCATTCTTTACAGACATAGAGAAAATAATTATACACTTTGTATGGAATCAAAGAAGACCCCGTATAGCAAAAGCAATTTTAAGCAACAAAAACAAAATGGGAGGTATTAATTTGCCAGACCTCAAACTATACTACAAGGCCGTGGTTCTTAAAACAGCCTGGTATTGGCACAAGTGCAGGGACACAGACCAGTGGAACACAACAGAAAATCCAAATATAGAACCATCCTCATATAGTCACCTAATTTTCGACAAAGCGGGAAAGAATATACTCTGGGGACAAGAATCCCTATTCAACAAATGGTGCTGGGAGAATTGGTTAGCCACTTGTAGAAGACTGAAACAGGACCCACAGCTTTCACCTCTCACAAAAATCAAATCACGGTGGATAACAGACTTAAACCTTAGGCGTGATACAATCAGAATTCTAGAAGAAAATGTAGGAAAGACTCTTACAGACATTGGCCTAGGCAAACAATTTATGAAGAAGACCCCCAAGGCAATCACAGCAGCAACAAAAATAAATGAATGGGACATGATTAAATTAAAAAGCTTCTGCACAGCCAAAGAAACAGTCCAGAGAATAAACAGACCACCTACAGAATGGGAAAAAATTTTTGCATACTACACATCAGATAAAGGACTGATAACAAGAATCTATTTAGAACTCAGGAAAATCAGCAAGAAAAAATCAAACAACCCTATCAAAAAGTGGGCAAAGGACATGAATAGAAATTTTTCAAAAGAAGATATAAAAATGGCTAACAAACATATGAAAAAGTGTTCAACATCTCTAATCATCAGGGAAATGCAAATCAAAACCACAATGAGATATCACTTAACCCCAGTGAGAATGGCCTTTATCAAAAAAACCCAAAACAACACATGTTGGCGTGGGTGTGGAGAGACAGGAACACTAATACACTGCTGGTGGGACTGCAAACTAGTGCAACCTCTGTGGAAAGCATTATGGAGGTATCTTAAACAGATTCAAGTAGACCTGCCATTTGACCCAGCAATCCCATTACTGGGCATATACCCAAAGGAAAAAAGGTCATTCTGTAACAAAGGCACGTGTACCCAAATGTTTATAGCAGCACAATTCACAATAGCAAAGATGTGGAAACAACCCAAATGCCCATCAATACATGATTGGATTAGTAAACTGTGGTATATGTATACCATGGAATACTACTCAGCTATAAGGAATGATGAAGATACAACATCTCTATGGTTCTCCTGGAGAGAGTTGGAACCCATTATATTAAGTGAAGTATCCCAAGAATGGAAAAACAAGCATCACATGTACTCACCAGAAAATTGGTTTCCTTGATCATCACCTAAATACAAATCTGGAAACGACACCAATTGGACATCAGACTGAGGTGGGGGGTGGGGGAGGGGATGGGGGTATGCCTACACAATGAGTGCATTGCGCACCGTTTGGGGAGTGGTAACACTTGAAGGTGCTGACTTGGGAAAGGGGGGGTGGGGAAAAAATATGAAACTATTGTTTTTAACTTGCACTGTTCACTTAATAATTTATCATGAATATTTCCCATATTATTTCATATCATTGTACAAGAAATAATGTATACATTATGAGGACATACTGTATCTAACAAGATATACTGTTAGACTCTTTGATTCTGTAAAATTAAAAAAAAAAAAAAAAAAAAAAGTAGAGGTCTACCAAACCCATCCCAGCCTACTTTAATAAAATTATAATATGTCATTGAAGAAAAAAAATAAATAAATAAAATAAAAACACAGTATTCACACTGCCACCTACTCAGCGTCTAATCAGAGAATTTCCCCCTAAATATAATTTTCAAATGTTTTCTACGCTAACGTGAAATTCCTAGTCCACTTTGGAATGTCACAGAATGTAAACTGCAGGACTTCTAGTTAAACATGGCCAATCGAATGCAAGCTGCTGGCTCCCAAATTCCCAGGAGAGTAAACGTGCAGGGACAAGACAGACCCAAAGGCCAGAAACAAAAGGAAAGGAAAGGAAGGAGGTGTGGCAGCCGCAGTATTGTGGAAGCTAGAAGAGAGGTGCAGGAAACCACCGACAGACACCCCGGAAAAGCTGACACTTGGCCAGGGGGAAGTGACTGGAAGTGCCTCACCCCCCAGAGCCCCAGAGCCTTTGAAAAGCAGGTGCAGATGGGCCTACGAAGACTGGCGGGAGCCTGGGCAGGAAGCAAGCAGACCCCAGATTCCTCCCGCACCCCACGCGGCCAGGCAACTGTCCCACCAGACACTCCAGGACACCCGGCGCAGCTAAGGGTGAGGGTACCACGCTGAAAACGGGAGGAAAAAGTGACAGTCTACGTGCTGGAACAGGGGCACCCAGGGTCCTCCCCAATCTCCGCCCTGATTTCACACTGAAAATCCAATAGGGGTAAAGGATCCTATGTACAAAAACTCAATTTTCAGAAGCATCCCTACATGATAACGTAACATCCACCTGGACTGTGTGTTTCTGTTGAAGGCTCTTAAATCACAGCCTTGACACCAGAAGGCTGAAAGGGACTGCAGGGAACACTTAAAGCCAGCAGATACTGGCAAGCTCTTTCCACGTTCCATTTGGTAGTTCTCAAAACCGAGAAAAGCGCATATGACCCTTTTCCTCAAAGTATCATGCAAAATGCTACAGGGATCCACGCTTTATACTACTACTAATTTCTCTGTGGTATCAGAGGTACCACCACAGAATCAGCAGCACCAGCCAGCTGAACACCTAGCCCATAGCAGGCAAACCTTTTCACTCCTGTTGAAGGGCTCATTTTGGGACAATTTCAGCTCTGCAAATATAAATTAATTTGTAAAGAGCCCCTAAAGGGATACATCAGAATATTATGGCATCCTGGGTACAGTTGAGCATTTCCTTTATTACAGCAATGACAGTTTAAATCCTGAAAGATAACCCAAGCCATGAAACAAAATCTCCTTCTTAATAAAAAGGGAAAAGGAAATTATTGCACACAGCTCATTTACAATGCACTGAATTATCAGTATCAATTATTTGCCTCCCTAAAGAAGGGGCACAGAAGTCTGGGAAGGCAGGAACACAGAGTTCGAGAGAGCAGCACCCAGTGTCAGCGCCTGCTGCAGAGCAGGTCCTCTTTGAATGTCTGTGGAGCACAAAAACATGGACTCGAACCTCAGGAAGTTACTGTACAATTGAGGAATAGGCACAAACTTGCATCCACATAAGTCCAGGCAGTCATAACTCTGAAAGTATAGAAGCCAAGGACTGTCTCTATTCCGACTCCAAATCAGATATAAAATTAATCTTTAGAAGTCAATCAGCAAGAACCTAGTTGGTGACTATTAACATGGCCAACATTATGCTAGACCCTGGGGGCCCAAGGAAAGGAAGATCCAAAGCAGATCTGGGTCTTGCCTTCCAGGAGCTGGCCACGTACCATAATGAGAGAGACCACAGAAGACATCTGAAAGAATAAATGAAGACAGTCTGCAATCATGCCAAGAAAGGGGCTACCAACATTGTTTAAAAAAAAAAAAAAAGTAGAACATCAGAACAGGGAGGGGCTCTTAAAAGTTGGACATGGTTTGGAAAGGAAAATGAGGGTGGGACCTTTCTAGCTGAGAAGAGCAGAGTGGATGGGGTCTGGGGGCAAGCATGCCAAAGCTCATGTCATGGGGTCTGCAAGGTGACCTGCCTGGCTAAAGAAGAGGGTGGGGTGGGGGGGGCAGAATGGTTTAGACTTCAGACAATGGGTGGGTTGTTTCCGACTCTGGTTGCACCCTAGAATCAACTGGAGTTTTCATATACAGATGCCAGTGCCCCTCCACAGCCTACTGAGACAGGCTGGCCGGGCGGGGGCACAACACTGTGTTGTAAAGTCCCACCTGCGATGCTGAAGCCACTCAGCCAGCACAGAGCAGGTCAGGGCCAGGCAGCCACTGCGGGGTCTTCCGCCACCGCGCACAGGAGGCATTTCGGAAGGGGGAGCTGGCATCAGAAGGCAGAATGGATTTGAGGGGGCAGACTGGAAGCAACCAGGGATATAATCCGGACCAGAGAGGAGACCGAGGGACAGAGGAGGAGGAAGGAATCTGCGTGTGAGCCCCCAGAACACCGTCGCCCACGCCCGTTCAACACGGACTCGCTCGATCAGAAACCCACGATGGGTGGCCACATGAATTCTGCATTGAGTCACCTTTTAAATTTGGCAAGTCATTTATGAATCATGACTCAAACGTGAATCAAATTCGTACCGGGGCTCTATCTGTATCTAATTTGCTTTCATCAATAAGCCTTCACAACATACCAGCTTCACGTAATTTTACAGAACTAACCTCACAGCTGAAAATTATAATCAGTTACATTCAGCTTCAACTACAGTTATTAACTGATGTAGATCTGCTTGGATGACCTGACGCTTCTTAGCTACCTACCCAGCGACAGTGATGGGCAGAAGCTTAGCTTACACTCTCCAAACCCGGGAAGAGCATTTTTGCTTTAAAAAGAAAGAAAATCTACCATATGACCCAGTAATTCCTCTCCCAGATAGCTGCCCAAGAGAAATGAAAACACACGTCCACACACAGACTTACACGAGAATGTTCACAGCTGCTTGATTCGTGGTAGCCCCAAACTGGAAACAACCCAAACGCCCATCAACAGGACAACAAAAATACTGTAGCACATTTACAAAATGAATACTCCTGAGCAATAAAAAGCAGCAAACTACTACCACGGCAACATTGGATGGATCTCAAAATCCTTACACTGAGTAAAAGAAGGCAGACAACACTATATAAATACATATATATACACACACACACACACACACACACATACACACACACACAGTTTGATTCCATTTAAGCACAAGACTATGCAAAACTAGTCCCTGGCGACAGAAATCTTAAAGTGATTGCTTGGGAGGAGGAACAGAACTGACTTAGGGAACAGCAACTCTTTCTGGGATGACAAATGTTCTCTATCTGATTTTAAGTGGTGGTTATACAGGGGTATACAGTTGTCAAAACTCATTTAAGATCTGGACATATTGTATATGAATTATATCCAGTTTTTAAGTCTTAAAAAGGCTGATAAGTCACATTTGCTCTATGGATAGCATGTTGGGTATCCAGGTTCTAAGGTCCACCCTAAAATGGTCCCTCTGGGGACAAGCCTGGGTCATCTAATATAGTCACTAAGTACCTGAGAAGGCCCAGGCCCAGAGCTGAGAGACAGACCATCCTTCAACCCTAAGTACTGGCAGTGCTAGACAAGCATGGCAATCAGACCCAAAGGCATCTCCCAGTATCCATTCTGCATGGCCACAAGTCCTCACTGGTGAAGTCCTAGACTGTAGTAAGTTCCTTCAAGCAAGGACAACTACCCAAGACATATCTGGGCTTCAAATTTACTGACCATCAACCTAATTCTAACTCCTATGCCACGAAAACAGAGCTGAAGAAAGTTAGCCACCAAGCCCAGTCCTGCTCCAAATCTAAGCCCCCATTTCCAAGTCCAACTCAGCTCAACAAACATTTACTAAGCAACTACCACAAGTGAGCTGCCCAGCTGGACTGCAGCCCACACTGGGAGTGATCTTAGCTACACCTAAAGTAAGACTGCTGTGCTCCAAGGTCTAACAATACTTGGACTTGTTTGAGTTTGACGTTCCTCTTCTACAAACCCATTACTTTGAATAGAGGAGCAAGCATACTAATTACTTCCATCCTTTCAAGGCAGATCCAGGCTAGCTAGATGAATCCTTCAGCTTGCCAAAATTACTAACTCCATGCAGACTAAAAAAAAGCAGGGGGTGGGGGTGCATCTTTATTAAACCTTTTCACCAGCTGGTCACCAAGAGAGTGTGAACATGTCACCCCAAGCTGCCTCCCTGTGGCACCCAGCCACCAATCCATCAGCACCCTCTCAACTTGGGCCTGCTGACGGACAACTGCACCAGCTGGTCAAGCCCCCCCCACCCCAACACCACTCATCACGCCAATCCAATCTGTCCCAGATCTGGCTGCCGAGGAAGGGCCCCTGCCAACATTTGGAGGAGGAGAGAGGAGTCGGCTTTATTGAGTAAAAACCCAAGGACACAGCGATCAGGAGCTTCTCCCACTTCACTCACCTCCCTCAAGACAAGTGACTTGCCACCAAACTGCTGGCTGTGTGCCTCTCCCTGGCTCAGACTAGCCATGAGGCTCGGGGGCAAGAGCTTCAAGGTCAAGGACACGGGAAGATGCCACCCTTATTCCAAACAAAATCACATTTCATTGCACCACTCATGAAAACACAGGTTCTCAAGGTGTTCTCTGTCCCAACTCACCCGAGGGATGCAAGAAACTCCCACGGTGTGGTGGCAGTGAGTCCTGGGACAGGAAGGGCAAGAGGTAGGAGTGACGGTACAGATCCTCAAGACGGGACTGGATGTAGCGTGAAAAAGCCCCCCACCCCGAGGGTCGGCTGATGTAGCAAATAAAAGTAAGGACACCCAGTTGAATCTGAATTTCAGATAAACACTAAATATTTTATTATAACTATGGCCCCAAATATTGCATGAGACGTACTTATACTAAAAAATTATTTATCTGAAATTTAAATTTCACTGGGTGTCCTATGATTTACTTGGCAACCCTACCCCACCAGTAATTCTGGCCATGCCCATCAACTTCTTGCTCCCTCGCTATGAAAGGTAATGCAACATGGTGGACAGAGGCATAACTCTGGAGTCGAACCACCTGGGTTCGAATTCAAGCTCCACCATTTATCAGCTGGGGGACGTTGGGTAAGAGATTAACCTCTCTGGGGCTACTGTTTCTTCACATGTAAAATGGAAATAAGAATAGAAATAGTAGCATCCATAAATAAATGAAATTAATAACATTTACATAAAGAACTTTCTTAATCCCGCTAACATTAAGAGTTAGGTACTATTGTTATTCCTATTTCTCACATGAGGCACAGAGAGGTTACGTAATTGAACGAGGTCACACAGCTAACAAGTGACAGAGCCAAGATCCAAACCCAGCCAGTGTGGCTCCTGTGTCCCTACTATCGTGACCATAACACCATCCTACCTCCCAGCACAAAAACTGGCCCATAAGTACTAGATACTACACATACTTATTACGTCTGTTTTTATTATTACAGCCAACGACTTGAACAAGGGGGTTGAAGCAAAGCCGCATGATCTAAATGCTAAAGCTCCTACGGAATATAAGCCCAATTTACCCATGGCACATACATGTGACTGTAAATAGATAAGAACATATGTGCAGTGTGACCAGATGGGTCTGTATAGGGCAGTCATCCCCAGCACCTAAAGGGTCCTCTTGAGCTTCCCAACAGATTACTGACCCTCTAAATTTCAACCCAATTCCATAATACGGGTAAGTGGGCTACTATTCGTACACAGGAACTGTGCCTCCCAACTGTGGCAGACAGTCAGCAAGGAGCTGGGATCCCAGCCCGTCAGGAGCTCAGGGAGGGTCGGACCTGGCAGCAGACACACCACGAGGCCAGATGCCCCGCAGCACTCCGGGAGAGTCCAGACGGGGAACGGGGGCAGGGCTTCAACTAGCAGGATCGGACGAGACTTTGCACAGGGGCTGTACGGAAGGATGCATGAAAGGTTAAGAAGCAGGGTGTGGGTGGGAGGGGAGCAGATGGGAGGAGGGGCATCCGAGGAGCGGCAGGGCAGGTTCAAGGCAAAGCACAGGTACGTGTGCACCTGTAACAGACGAGGCCGGAAAGGAGACAGGAATATGCCAAGCAGAGCCAGGAACGCTGTGCCGAGATGTTTAGACTTGGAGAACTTCGGGACGGGGAGTGTTAAAGAGTCTCAGATGTGATTTAGGAAGGTAATTCTGTGGGCAGCGTTAATGAATTCGGGCAGTATTTATCAAGTGCCCACTTTCTGCCAGGTACTGGGACTGTCCTGACCGGCACATCCTCCACCCAGAAGGAGCTCACACCTGGTGAGAGCAGACAGGCGATACACAAGAAAGCAGATAGATAGGAAACTCAAAACGATGAATGACATGAAGGAAATAAAACGACATCCTGGGATGGAGAGTGACAGAGAGGAAGTCAGGGAAGACTTCTCTGAGGAGGTGACATTTGAGCTGAGAACAAATGATGAGAAGGAGCCACTGCACAATCCTCAGAATTTGGGGGAGTGTGGATTCTATCCAACCCAGGACAGACAGGAATCAGGACGACTTGCAGGATTGGGGCCTGCAGCATTTGGTAGAAGGTGGAACCCCTGATGGAGGAGAGAACCCGTGAGAAGGAGCAGGTCTGGAGGGCAGGTGGGGGAGGCAGCGGGTGGGGCCGTCGAGAGCTGTGTCGAACCTGTCCGGAGTGAGCTGTCCATCACACGGCCAGCTGGAGAGCCGGAGCAGAGGGGATGGCCAGAGATGCAGGCAGGGACACCACCGAGGGGGCTACGGTGGCACAGTGACTTGAGCTAGGGTGGAAGCTGCTTCCATGGACGAGGGCACAGCTACTCAAGACCACAGAGGACGGTCGCGTATCGGAACAGATTGGAGGTGGAATAAGGGAGAAGGAGAAGATCAGGACTTTAACAGACTTCAAAAGCCTCACCTGAAAATCATTTAAAGCCATAAACTGGGAAAGGGATGTCAACAGGCAACTCATCACAAAAGAAATGCCAGAGGGCACCAAGGAACTGAGGAAATGTTTAACCTCACCTGTAATCAAAGGAGGAATCAAGGAAAACTATCCCAACCGGCTTAGGTCACAGACTTTAGATCAGACAGTGAGTACACCTCCCGGCAGATCACTTCACCTCCGTGAGCTTCAGTTTCGTCACCTATAAAACTGGAATCACAGTCCCAGCTCCAGATTGGTCTGAGGACTAAATGAACCCATCTGTGCACCTGGCACTCAAAATGTCAGCTATTCATAACACAAGGCACCATTTTTTATGGTTTTAAATGCAAGCTCCCAATGTTGCCAAGGGAGACCACAACAACCAAACAGGAAAAAAGGCAACTCTCAGAGGGAACCCAAAGAATTCAGGGAGAAAACATTTACAAAAAGAAACATCTACTATTAATATCAGAAAGATAAGAATGCATGGAATAAATCCATGAAAAAGGACAGGATGTCAGACACGGGGGAAAAAAAACAGGGAGAACAAGAGAATTTCCAGGCCGGGCACAGTGGCTCACACCTGTAATCCCAGCACTCTGGGAGGCCGAGGTGGGAGGATCACTTGAGCCCAGGAGTCTGAGGTTGTTGTGAGCTAGGCTGAAGCCATGGCACTCCAGCTTGGGTGACAGGGCAAGACTCTGTCTCAAAAAAAAAAAAAAAAAAAAAAAAAAAATTTCCAAAAACTAAAACTATGAAATCAATCAAAAAAGAAACATTTGCTCTCTGTATACAGTCAATGAAATTTCCCACCATGCAGAACAAAACAAGCAAAGAGATGATAAAATAACAAGAGAAAAGAGAGGAAAAAGAGATGAAGTCCAGGAAGTCCAACAGCCAAGTAATGACTAATAATGAGAGCAGAGGCCCAGCAGAGGGAACTATTAAAGGTTATAAAATAACATTTACCAGGACTGGAGGACACTGGGTTCCAAGTCAAGAAATTACAGAATAAACTTATTTACAAATGTGGGAGAAAATTTCTCAAGAAATAGACAAAAGTGGTTACTTGCGGAAAGGAGAGCAAGACCACGGGAGGCAGGGGAGATCCGCTGTTTTCTCCTTTATAAGCCTTTTATTAACATTTGCCCTTTCTAGACGTGTGCATCCATTACCTCGATAAAAATAAACAATGATTCAAAAACTAGGAACCACTGTGAACATCCAACAAACCCTTAGTTAAAAATATCACTGTTACGTGTGCAGTTTAGTGTACTTCAATTACACCTCAATAAAGGTGAAAATAAGTATTATGGTGAATTCATATCATGTTATGGAGTCATGTGCAACCACCAAAATAACAAGAAAAAGTTCAGAATAAATTAAGTGAAGGAACATATTTTTAAACATTATGTATGGTATGATCCCATTTTTTTTAAATTATATATAAACATAAAAAGGATAGATGATCCATGCTACTGGAAAGAAAGGTTTGGCGGGATCTTTGTGAGAAGTGAATCAACTGGGGATGAATAAAAGGGTATTTAGTAACACTGAGGGTCACATAGTGGAGGTAAACCGATACCCAAGTTCACCAACCTCAATCCCAAGCTCCTCATGCATCTTCCAGCCCTCAGTACGAGATCACAGTAATCAACACGCGTGTGCGAGGGCTTTTGCTACATGCCAGCTACTGCGCTAGATGCTTCAGGTGTGTTTACTCATTTCATCTGCACAACACTCCCACAGCATCACCATTTTACAGATGAGGAAACTGAGGCTTACAAAGTCTAGGTCACTAGCCCAAGCTCACACAACTAATGATCAGAGAAACAAGGATCAAACCCAGGCAAGGAACTCCCGAGTTCATTCTAATGCCAGAGTATGTATCTGCTTAAAAAAATGTGCAGGGCTCCCACCCCACAGTGCCCGCTGCCCCTCGCCCTCAGCTCACCCCATGCAGCCCAGCCGAAGGTTGGAGACATTTCCTGGCATGACTACATCCTGAGATGTTCATCATAATTAAATCGTGGGGCAATTTTCAAAGAGCTTCAGAGAGGTAATGAGTTTACATTCAATTAGTTTCTTCCTTCATTGGGAGAATCAGAAAGACCGATTTCCTTATAGACTCAGCGGGAGGGTTTCTCGTTGCCTATTTTGAGGCTTCATTCTGATGTTCCAGTGATGGAACATCACACGGGGGGCGTGGAGACATCGAGCTGAGCCTAAAGGCAGCCAACCCAAAGAAAACCTCTAATGCACACGCCATGCTCGTTCAACACTTACTTTAAAAGTATTTTTGAGTGCCGACTATATACTAGTCCCCACACTAGGGACCAGGGCTCACCAGCGAAAAAGACAGCCTCCGCCCTCCAGGTACTTCTAGCTTGGGAAGAGAAGACGACATAAACAAGCAACCAGAATCTCAGGAACAGCACGGTGGCTGGCTGCATATCAATCCCACACTGGAGGGGGGGTGAGAGATTAAGAAGCTCTTTAAGAAACAAATCCTCAAGGACAAGGCTCTGGAAGGGACCAGAAGGGGGACAAAGCAAGAGAACCCCCAGGGTGTTGGGAGCCAGGCCCATAACGAGAAGGGCAAACTGGAGTAGAAAATAGGCAAACTGTCTTCACCAGCTGTCAATAATTTACCTCCCAACCCAACCTGCACAACGCAAGGGACATCCCCATCCCAAATCAGCTGGATGCCGCTCTCTCCAGCAGGGAAGGGCTCCCCCTCTTGGGGGAGTGCCATTTGGGGTGCTCCACGTTGATACAAGCATGACACTGGGGTGAGGGAGAGTTCATGTAAATATTCAGGCACACCAAGGCTCTCAAAGCAAGCGCAGGTCCACAGGGAGGCAGGGCCTGTTAAGTTTAAGCCTGAGGATGCCTCTGTACTTGAGTCCTTATGTAGCAAAAGGCAGCCTGGCTTGGTCCATAGATTAGCTGAAAGCCCAACTTAGGAGTATACTCTTGTAACAAGTGGCTGAGTCTTAGGCAATCACAGCAGCTGAGCTTCAACCAAATAAGGCAGAACACCAGGTGGTGACCAGTTAAGCTATGTGTATGTCACCTCTGTTTTCTGTCCATAAGTGTCTGACCACATTGTAGCCTCACAGTTCTTGGGGCCCATTATGGTTCTGAGGGCTGCCTCGTTCTTGAATTACACATAAAAGCCAATTAAGATCTTTAAATTTGCTGTAACTTTGTCTTTTGATGGTTTTGGCAAGCAACGTGGGGCCTGAGGGACATTGCTGGCAACTCCCAGACCCCTTGAGTGTGAACAAAAATAAAATTCCAAGCCCCCCGACTGAACAGACCCCATCTTGGCCAAGGGGACCCCAGAGAAACCTTAAAACCGAGTTCCCAGCCATGACAGGCTGGGAGATCAGACACACATCATTTCACCCCCTCCCTTGCTAACGGCTGTCAGGCTGTTGTCCCCAAGGGCCAGACCAGCATTTTTTCCTGAGAAGAGACCACCGACCACGAAGGTGTTTTAAACAGTCTATGGAGCATGCAGACAGGGTTTTTGTGTCCTTGTTCCAGCTTTGACATGGAGGGCAGCCGTTTCTGAACATGGACCCCATAAAAGGGCAAAAAGCCCCATTGCACAGGTGCATGTTTCTTTCATAAATATTCATGCCTCCTCCTCTGGTTTGTTAACTATGTATATCTGGCCACCCCGCTCAGCATAAATTCCTGTTCCCATTGTCCCTGCCTCAAAGCACACGTTCCTGGCTTGTGGCTGGGGCCCTGCTTTCCAGCCTGCCAGAATGGATTTTGTGAGAAACAAAGCTCTCCTTTCCGAATTATGAACCTCATTATTTCTTCAATTAACCTGAAGAACACACATAAGATACCACTGACCCTTTGTGACGTCCTCTGTCTTCCTCATGGAGCCCCAAGTGTTGTTAAGTTCTCCTTGGGTCAGACTCTGTTTTTGTACTGAGCCCCTGATCTTTTTAGGCTTTTGAATCCAGGGTTGGTCTGTGCTGGGAGACAGCATGCCACCTTTTAGGATCTGCGGTGGCTGATGAGTGCTTGGCAAGAGTGGAAGTCCTGGCTGAGCACAGTGGCACATGCCTGTCATCCTAGCACTTTGGCAGGTGGGAGGATCACTTGAGGCCAGAAGTTTGAGACCAGCCTGAGCAAGAGCAAGACCCCATCTCTATAAAAAATGGAAATATTAGCCAGGTGTAGTGATGCATACTTGTAGTCCCAGCTACTGGGGAGACTGAGGCAGAGGAGTAGCTAGTGTGCTCTGACTAAAACAAGAGTGCTGTGACCAGACAGCCTCAAAGAGGAAGGGCTTTTTTTTTTTTTGAGACAGAGACTCACCCTGTCACCCAGGCTGTAGTGCAGTGGTGTCAGCCCAGCTCACAGCAACCTCAAACTCTTGGGCTCAAGTGATCCTCCTGCTATGTCCCTCACCTTATAAAGGGGAGCTATTAAACTAAGCATATTTTATATATTAAACTGTATAGGAAGCATTATCAAATAATAATGCTTAACCTTGAGTTATATTAGCACGCGTTCCAGAAACTGTATAGAATTCTTAGAAATCTGATACTTTATCAGCCACAATTTTGGTTATCACGTTAAGTTGTTGTATGTCACAGAAACAGCCAAATATTCTCATCAATTGCGGTTCATTATTGTACTAAACATTCAGACCTTTAACTATGTCCCTTTTAAGTCTTGACAGTCACATATGGTTAACTGTGAACTCTAGTGCTTTCCCGAGTGACTATACCCAAGTTTTGTCTTCAAGGAGGCTCACGGAAAGGACTCCGACAAGTACAGGTTTCTAATAACTTTCAGATCATATCATTAGACTGGGTAAAAATCCTCAGAACGCTTATGAAGAAACTGACTCGTTCATAAAACTGCAAACCCAACATCAAACAGAACAAATACCAAGGAAATGCAATGGCAGATTTCCATGCTAAGTCAGTCAGTAGCGAAATTGTTGAGATATGTAAATTGAATGAACTCTGTAAGATTTAGCCAAGTCAGATCACTTATGATGACCTATTTAGTGGACGATGGTATGTACTTGAATTGGAGAAACAAGACCAGTACCTAAAGGGATGTCAACTCCATGGTAAGCGGGACTCACGGAGGGCCTGGACAACTGCCGGGTCTCTCCCGAGTTCGTAACACTTCCATTATTCTGCACCCCACAACTCATCATAGAGTAGACAAAATGACACAAATTATGAAAAAATAGTGTTGTGGTGACTGTCCTAGAATTGCTAGGATGGTTTGTAACCAGCGTTTCGTTTGTCAAACCCTAATCCAGGGAAGGTAATCAAAACTTCTGGTGGCACATTTCTGCTACATGACGGGCCATGTGAACATTTACCAGGGGATTTCATTCAATCGCCACCCTCAGTGGGGGATCAGTATGTTCCCGTGACAGTTTGCACGTTTGCTGGTTGGATGGAAGCTTGCCCGTATAGGGAAGCTGGTGCTGTGACAGTAGTTAAGAAGTTTTTATAAACTGTGTTTTCTTTATGGGGAGGGGCATCCTTCAGTCCCCGGGAGGGCAGGAATTTTTATGTGCTTTGTTCAGGGCTTTATTCCTAGTACCTAAAACTGCCTGGCACAAAACAGGGGATGAGTGCTGTCAACACACAGTTGTGCAATGAATGAATGATTCACAAGTTTGCTGGATGAGGACTACCAAGCCCGCAGTCACTTAAGATGCTCACATACTCAGGTCCAGAGAGGACTGCTGGAGGCTCCCGTCTTATCCCCACTGCCCTGAGCATCCCACGGACAGATGAGACAAAAGTCTAGCCTGGGATGCAACACTCACCATCTACTATCTGCAAATAATAAAACCTACGGCTACAAGATTATTGGGATGGTCAGATGAGATAATGAACGGGAAAGTACTTTGAAAAATATAAAGCAATAGACCAACATCACATAATAATATTTGGGACTCACAAGCCCATAAGATGCAAGTGTTCCCCGCCATCAGCCCATGGACACCCCCGTCCCATAGAACTCTTCACGCATAATTACAAAGTGTCTGACAAACTCAAATCTGTAATCTGGTTAACGTTTATGCACAGGTGATGACTGTGTGTCCCTTCCTCCATCCTCAATAAGATACTAATCCGTTTTCCCCTTGTTTATGTGTTTAACAGATATACATTTTTTCTACTCTCCTGGAAAACTAACTCACTTAGCTCCAGGGCTGTCGTGGTTGATTTCTTCACAAGAAGACCGGAGCTTCAGAAACAGAAAGGTTCCTGAAGAAATGCTACCACAGAAAAAAAGAAAAAGAAAAAAACGTATGCACAGGTAGGTGTGTAGCCCACCTTCATCTGCATGTCGGATGCACAATTCCCACCATTGGCCGATGGCTCCATTTGGCTCGCTGTTGGGTGGTCTGCGGAATCGAGCACTGTGGCTCACGGCCCCAAGACAAAGTCAGCTGTGGGATTAAAAGCCAGGGCACCCTGACAGCAAAGACCAGCTTCCACCAACGAGCTATTAAAATGTTTGTCTCTCTGGTATTTTGTCCTCTCTTTTCTCCAGAGGGCACAGAAGCATTAAACAGTCACAGCTGGATTTATCCTCCCCCCATTCGCACAGGACGGGAGGGGAAGGATTTTGGTCTCCCTGGAGCCTTGAGATGCCTGGAGGTTAAAGGACTGGGGGCCAATTACAGGGATTGTGAGCAGCTCAGCTAGAAAGAACCACCCAGGGCTCCAACTCCCGCTCTGAGCCAAACACTCACTTCATTACTGTGCAGGATCAGAGTTCTGCCTCCTGGCCGCAGCTGCCCGGAGAGGAGTTCCTCTCCCCTAAGGAGAGTGGCAGTATTACTGCCACGAAAGGTACTCACGAGGTCCCATTCCTTGGGGTGGGAGCCACAAGGGAGGGGGAGTGGAGCAAAGCCAAGAAAACCCCTTGCTCCATCCAGCATCCAACCCTGAAGCCAACAAGCCTCTCCGGGCCCGGGAAAGGCAGGGAGCAAGGACTCTCAGCCCGTAACTTCAGCTCCTCTGGTCTCCATGTTTGTCCTATGCTCATGGGCAGTAATGAGAGGGATAAAAACCACACTTTGGCACTGTCCCCCTGATCTGCCCACACCGCTGCCCGAGAAACAGCAGGACGGGCTTCCTCTCCATCCCTCCTGCCCTCAGCAAAGGTCTCCTTATATCCATAAGTGAGATTTATAAAACGAGGGAGACTCCCTGCAGCCAGGGAAGAAGATTGATTCCCGATTCTGAAAGGCAATTTTTTGATCCAAAAAAAAACAACGTAATACAGGATCAGGTTAACAAAATCAAGCCATGCAAAGGTTTAAAATGTAAAAAATGGTATCTCTCCCCTGCCTCTTCCAATTCCACGGCGTGCACACACTTGTTCTCAGGATCCTCCCCCGCAAGCAAGAGGATTCTGGGAAGACTGAATTACTGTTGGCCACAGAACCCACCTCACCCGGTAGCTCATTCTCGTTCACAGAACAACACAGCCCTTGGACTGAGGATTTAGCACAAACCTTTTCTTCTCAGTAGATCCAGAACACCTGTGACTGATCTGGGCCCATGATGTTTTGCTTCTCTGCTGCTTACAAACAGAAAACAAATTTAACTTGGCTGAAGCTTCAGACTTCTTCTTTGAATGATTAACTTAGTAAACTGAGTGGAGACAGATAGCCAGCATTTCCTCTCACTGGGTGGCAGCTGCTGCCCAGAGGCAGGCTGAGAGGCAAGATAAAACAAGACAGAGTGGAGGCCCAGTGAAGGGTCAAGTGGCTGCTGAGAATGGCCACAGGGAAGGCTCCTGGCACCAAAAAAGCAATACTGATCCTGGCAGGATTGACTGAACAGGCATCACCTCTATAAGGTGGCAGATGGCAAAGCATGGCCACGATATTTTGCAGGCTCCACCCACCAAGAACTAGAGCACCTATTTCCTCCCTGCCATTGAACTTGAGTGGGCTTTGCAACTTGCTTTGGCCAATAAAGTGTGAAAGAAATGGCTTTGTGTGAGTTGCAGAGTCCGGGTCTACAGAGGCCTTGCAGTTTCCACCTTCACCTTCTTGGAACTCTTCCACTGCCATGTGAGGAAGCCTGGGCTACCCTACTGAACCGTGAGCAACCACGTGGAGAGGCCCAGTCAAGTGGCTGCATCAAGGCCCCACACCTGTGAGTGCAGCCCTCTCACACCCTCCAGTCTGGTGGAGCTGCCAGATGACTGCAGCCTCATGAGGGACCCCAGGAAAGCCCAGCATAAGAACCACCCAGCTGAGCCCAGCCAGCCAACCCAGAACCACAAGAAGTAATAACTGTTGTTGACTTAAGCCACTAAGCTTTGAGGTGGTTCCTAACTATACTCTATGTTTGCTGTATGTTGGCTACTCAGAATCCATTACACCTACTTTGGCAAAAACACCTCAATTTGCTTTGGAAGAACCACCTTTCTCCCATTATTAATTAGTCTTTGTTTTTTATTCTAATGGAGGTAGGAGGGAGGACAGGACACCTGGCCCAGGCCTGGCCAATTAACAAACTACATACCCTGGCAACGGGGATTGGTGTTCGGAGATAAGCACATAGCCCACATTGGGCCAGTTACTCCCTGCCCATGAAGCTCAACTCCAAGACTGAGCTGTGCAGGAGAAAGACTTCTTCCTCTGGACTTGAGCCATGGGAATGTGGATTGACTTCCTAGAAATGGAGCCATCCAGGGAAAGGCAAGGCCGGGAGATGGAGGAAAAACAAGGCACTGGAGACGCTCTTTCATCCAGAGTCTAGCAGTGCCCTGATGCCAGTCCTACTCCTGGATGTTTTAACTGCATGGATCGATACATTTCCTTCCTTTCTTATGCCAGGTTGAGTTAGGTTTTCTATCATTCATGACCCCAAAAGCCCTAGCCGATACAGAGACTGAGGAAGTATCTTTGTTCTACAGCATACCCTTTGTACTAACTGAATGTCTTACCAAGTTCATATATTATTCCTTCTTTTCAAAAAAAAAAAAAAAAACTAGTTTAAAAAAAGAACACAATTCATTTAAAAAGCAACACATGAAATATACACTGAGAAAGTAAATCAATAATAGTACTAGGGCTCAAAGTTCTCTCTGCACTAGGCTGGCTGACCAAGAGTGCTAACTGCCTATTGCAGTTTCTCTTCTGTCCTCTCTTTCGGTAACAGAATCCAAACCTGTAGCTGGGAAAATTGCTACATAGCTAAAAGATCATGTATCCTAGCATTCCTTGCAGCTAGACATGGTCATATGAGTAAGTTCTAGCCCATGAAATTTAAGTGGACCTATTGTGCAGGACTTTCAGGGACTCTACCTCTCTCCTGCCATGTTGCTGCCTGGAAGGTAGATGTGATGACTTGAGCTCTAGCAGCTACCTTGGGACAGAAAGATCAAAGGATGCCCTCTTGGGCAAAGCAGTCAGCAAAAGAGGAGTCTAGATCCCTGCTGACTCCATAGACTTACTTGCCCAGTCATGGTCTCTGGATTTCTTCTATAGAAGAGGGATCTTTCTTGTTAAAGCCACTATTTTTCAGGTCTCAGTTACTGTCAGTCAAATCTAATGGACACAGATCACCAAAAGCAAAGCAACAGGAAACATCACTATCAGGACAACTAGCTATAGGTGTCTGGTTGCCATGGAGACCACCCCAGCACACGCAGATTCCAAAGTACAAAGTCACTCAAATGAGAAAGACCTGATGTAAGCCTACGAGACCCTCCCTCCCCACTTCTGCTACAGTCCCCCTCAGGCCATAAGGCAGGGCAGTGATGCCAAACTCTAACAGCCCAGGGAAAGGGGCCCCAGGTACCTCGTTCTCGTTGTAGGCTTGAAGCTCTTTAGCTACTTTCACCAAGAACTCCCAAGTCCTCTGGGGTCTCCAGCAGGACTGTCCTTTGCTCTCTCACTTCCTATCTCCTCTGCCCAAGGTCAAAGCCTCATTATTACCTTTCCCCTAAATGCAAGAGCCTCCACTCTACCTCTCAACTGCCAGCCTCCCCCTGCCTGTTCGCTATGGCGGAGCTATCTGCTATCAAGAGAATGGATTTCCTGAAAGCACAGCTCTGCCCCTGTCCCCTGCTCAAAACCCTCCAGGGACTCCCCATCAATCTAGAGAACAAAGCATAAATTCTTTCTACAGAACCCCAGGTTGATCACGTCCAGGCCCCAACTCACCCCTCCGGTATCACCGCCCAAGCACACCAATCGCCGTGCCTCCAACTGCCTCGTGGCTTCCACTCCCGTGCTTCCAATTTGCTGTTCCCTCCGCCTTTTAGCTTATTGCCTTCCCCTATGCCCTACCCATCCCCACCTGTTCAAAATTCAACTTATCCGTCCCACCTGAGCTCATCCAGAAACACATCCTAATTCCCCAACTACAAGTAACCTCCCTGTCTCTGCTTCCTGGCACCTTTTGCTCATTACCTTCTTAACACCCATGCTGACCTGGCTCATGATTACAGGTGAACGTGACTTCTCTCCCCAGCAGACTTTGAGCCCCTTGCAGAGATGCATTATATCTTGCATCTCTGCATCCTCTCCCACAAAGTCTTGCCTCAGTAAATGGTGGATGGATTGGCCTGAGGACAGTTCTCTCTCTCCCTGCTCCCAAGTTCTGAGCAGCTGTTCTCCAAGGAAGAAAACAAATGGTTACTCAGCAAACAGAACACGTTTGGGCCATCTCTAAAATTACACAGGCCCTTGACAAAGCTTTGATTACTGGCTCTTCTCCCCTCTTGTGAGCAAGCCACCGCTCAAAAGCAATATGCAATCCTACAGCAGCCCTCCTACAAAGCACTTGCATTAATAATGTGTATAGATTTGGTCTTGACATGCGAAGGCTAAAGGACAAAACTTAACCAATATTAACCTTGATCCCTTGCTCTCAATAATAGTATCTTTCAAAAGCACTAACACTCCATAAATGCTTTTTCAGATGATGGGTACTAAGATGCAGAAGAAAAATGATGTCAGCAGCTCTCTATTATTTAAATTGCAGCAGAAGACATTTAGATCAGATAAGTTTCTAACAAGCTAGCTAAACACTCAATTAGGTTACAAAAAAAAGCATAAAGTCTCGCTTCAAAAAAGTCCCTGAGAACAATCTATACTCCTACCATCTGTCTGGATTCAATGAAGCACTGTCCTGTCTGGTGGCAGAGGGCTGCTGGGGATGCCTCCCCCAAGTCCCTGCCAGACCTGAGATTTTTTTTCAGTCATAGTATGTGATCCAACAAGGACTGGGCATCAAGTGAAAATTCAAACTCAAACTCAAGCTTTCCAAGCAGTAAAGACCCTGCCCTTCATCTTTCTTTTGCAAGAGCCAAGGAGCCCCAAGGAAGAGCCTGAGTTACCAGGTGATGGCTGGGAACTAACTGGAAAATGACCCTGAGAGTATGACAACTTCCCCCACCCCAGGGTGGTATCAAGATCAACCAGTCTTGGGAGCCGAGAAGACTGTCAAGGACGTGGTGGTGGACTGGCACAGGAGCCTGCTGCACACGGGACTGCAGGCGGAGACCAAAGACAGCAGCCTCCTCCTGGGCTTCCCCGCCCATGTTCCTAGGCCCCATCCTCCCCAACCGGTGCTCCTCTGACCATCACGCAACCCTAAGTATTGGCTCAGATGGATTCTTAGCCTCACAGCTACATGCAGCCTGTGAAGGGAGTCTGCTTTTTCCAAACACAGCTCACCCTTCATTAAACCATGACCCCCCCCCCCTTAGAATGGGGGTAATCAGCTTCAGTTACACATTGCAATCACCTAGGGCAGGGGTCCCCAACCTATGGTGACTTGCATAATTGTTTCACTATATATTACAACATAATAATGATAGAAATAAAGTGCACAATAAATGTAATGTGCTTGAATCATCCTGAAACCATCCCCCCTGACCAGTCCATGGAAAAATTGTCTTCCATGAAAAATGGTCCCTGGTGGCAAAAAGGTTGGGGACCTCTGACCTAGGGCTCTCTAAAAACTACAGGTGCCTCATCCCGCTCCTCTAGCCACCTCTTCCAGAGATTCTGATGTAGTTAGCGCAGGTGTATCCAGGACACTGTATTTTTGTTTTTGTTTTTGTTTTTTTTTAGCTCTCCAGGTGATTCTAACATGCAGGCAGGGTGGAGAACCACAGCAACAGAATGAAGAAAACTTCTCCAAAGCCACAGAGAGCCTGGGACTGAACTGCCAAGGACGTTAGGCCGAGTTAGCTCACTCTGCGAGACCACAGATGCTAATGGCAGTTACAAATTTGAGTGTGGTTGGAGCTGGGAAACCGAGTTTTCTTTCACAATCTCAAGTTGCACACTTTTGCCCTTGGCCATCTGTCTTGAAACACTGTGTCTTATGTGACAAGGAAAATGGAGCAAAAGCATCCACATAATTCATCCTGCTTCGCTGCGAAGCCGTCTCCTGAAGATTCTTCAAAGGCCCAGTCCAGCAAAGCAGGAGCTGTATGTAGCATTGCTTCATGAGCAAAGGCCAGGCCCCTTTTTTGGGAGGGTCCTCCACAAAGCCAGGTGTCCCCCAAGAAATCACCCAGTTGGGAACACCAGACATTTCAGAGTGCATTCCTCCAGCACAGAGCTGTGGTCCCGATGGTTCTTGCTCAGGCTGTTCGATGCCACCAGGCCTCAGAAAACCTTGCCATAAACGCTGCATCAGGGGCTGGCAGAATTCTTCTATAAAGGGCCAGATAGTAAGTATTTTAGGCTTTGCAGGCCATGTAGTCCTACTGCAGCTACTCAGCTATGCCACTGTAGTGCGAAAGCAGCCGTGCACGGTATGTCAGCAAATGGGCACGGTTGTGTTGCAGTAAATCTTTATTTACAGAAACAGGCAACAGGCTGGATTTAGACCCAGTGTAGTTTGCCCACCTCTCCACTGGGTCCCAAGTTCCTTACGGACACAGACCATCTCCTATCACTTCTCCAAACCCTCAGCAGTTGGCACAGTGGTTGGAATAGAGCAGGTTCTCAATAAATGCTAAATGAATGAATGAAAAATGACCCCATTGCCCTAAAGGAATAAAAATCTACCTAAGCCAGACCTGGTGGCTCACACCTATGATCCCAGCACTTTGAGAGGCCGAGGCGGGAGGATCACTTAAAGCCAGGAGTTCAAGGCTACAGTGAGCTGTGCTTGTGCCACTGCACTCCAGCCTGGGCAACAGAGCGAGACGCTGTCTCTAAAAACAAATTTTTTTTTTATTAAAAAAAATCCACCTGTGCCTGCAGAGAAACGTGTAAGAGTCACTGTGACTTCAGAGCACTCACATCTGACTATTTAAACTGGATCTCTAGGCCCTTTTTAACCTGCTCACCACGCACCACACAGTCCCATCTTCTCCTTCACGAGAACAGGGAAGGATGCCCCAAACAAAGAGGCAGCTACCTCCAAGAAGAATGCTCTGGCCCTATCTACACGGTGGCCCGGGCCTGCAAGGAAAGGCAGAGGGTAGGAACGGGAGGCAGGGGTGCGGCCATGCACTCATGCAGCCTGAGTATGAACGTGGGGAGGGAGCAGGGAGAAGACGGGAAGAGGAAGGGAAGACAGGTGACTGTTCAGGGGCTCTGGGCAGGCCTCAGGGTCACACCACCCCGGATGCTCAACAGGGCAGCGGCCTGCATGTGGGTTCTTCCCCCAAGACAAACGCGGCGACTCCCCATCACTGTACCGAGAAGGTAGGTAACATGTGTCATTTCCTCCCCCACAGTTCATAACGACATTGGAGATCTGAAGCATGAAATTGAAAAGAAAGAATACAATAATAACAGTAATAATAATCGGTCTCCTTCCTGTTTTCTTCCCTTTCTCCTTTCTTTCTTCCTTACCTTGCCACCCCCTTCTTGCAGCAAGACCTTATCTCCTCCCAGCGTGGGATCAGGAGCCATGCAGCAGGGGCAAGGAAGGGCCCCACCTTGCTGGCACACGTTGCACAGGATGAGGGGACAGAGCTGTCATCGCAGCGCCCACGAGCCCAGAACTTGTGTTTGGGGGCCGGGAGCCTCCGGCCAAAAGTCAGGCTTGTCTCCCCAAAGTCTCCTGTCCAAGCCGGGCAAGGTTTGAGAACTTCCCCCTTAGCTGAAACACAGTGGTATTCCCACTGGAAACTGACCATTCGGGATCTTTAAAAATAAAATGCCAAACGCCTCATCACACAACTATGAGTTTGAAGTAAGTGTCAGTGTCTTACAGCGTCGCTACACAGGAAGCAACATGACAGAAGGGACAGGGGCCCCATTACAACTCTGCCACAGACCCTGGAACCAGGCTAGGAATAATGGTTAGTGAAGGACACCCCGCCCTCCCCCCACATCCTCTGCACACACTGTGCCACCCCCGGCCTATCACATGGGACCCCTGGGGTAGGCAGCCCAAAGCCCTACCAAGCCAACCCTGACACACCCCCTCACCTCTTTGCTGAGTGCCCTAAAGGGCAGCCTTAGCCCTAAGATAGACACAGGCCACCTCCCTGGTCATTGCATCCCAGTGCAGAACAAGAAAACCTGCAAAGAGTAGAATCCAGGAGGCCTTGGGGCTCCCCAGCTCCCCAAAGCCTTAAACAGCTCCACAATGGACAACTGTTCTGAAACTTCCAGGCAATCTGTCCAGTCTGAGTCATGCCAGGGATGCGATCTGCTCTGGTCTGAGCATTCTCTAGCTCTCTCCCTCCTCCCTGGGAGGTCATCCCAGGGCAGTTTCTCTCAGCCTCAGAAAGAGGAAAAGGGCAGCTCAGAGTGACAGACAACAGTGATCTTTGCAGGGGCCTCGGCAGAGCCCAGGAGCCCACTCCTTCCACCTGGCTGTGCGGTCCTCCGGCTGTGGCCCTGCCCATTTCGGTGCGGTCCAACAGACCTCACACTCCAATTGTATGAAAACTCTCCGTGGAGACATATCAAGCCTCCCTACCTCTCAGGCGGTAAGAGGAAAAAAGGTAGCAGCAATCATTATTTCTCAATCAAGGATCTGCCAAGCCGGTAGTGTAGAAGCTGGGATTTCTAAAGACCCAATTCAATGACTGCTCCCTGCCCTGTACTTTCCCTCTCTCATATTTACTCTGGAATAAACCTTTCCAGGGGCCCTGGCTGAAATCTCCTCCCTGGCTTCACGCTACAATTTAAGTCCATTTCTTTCCATCCAGTTCTCTACGGGGATGGAGAACAGCTGGTCACCAACATTCCTCCAGACTCAGAGGCCATCGCTGGAGAGCACTGTTAACTTCCAACAGGGAGCTAGTTATTTGGAAAAAAAAAAAAAACAGTATTCATCACTTGCTGCACAAAAGCAGCCTTGGCCAAAATCGCTTTAAAAAAAAAAAATCATATCTTTCGTAAGAAAACAACCCTCTGTGGGATAAAATAATAGATATTAAATTGCCTTTTCATGCCTAGGAGTAAGCTTCCCAGTTGGCAGGCTGTCTTTCTCTTCTGCTGTTTCACAGTCATATTTACGCCAATAGTGCTTCCTCCTCAGGAGAGAACGTGCACTGATGTAGAGGTTCCTAGGTGGTTCGAGCCTCACCAAAGGGACACATCAGATCCATGCAAAGAAAATGAAAATGGTGATCCTCAATGTTTCAGCCATTCCAAATTCATCCAGACATCTTTTGGGACCATGACTACTTTCTCACTCCATGAAAAGATACTCAATTACATATTTAATTTTGCCCTTGAACCACATCCCTGAGTAGGTGCGCCAAAATCTAACTGAGACACTTCACATCTGTCATACGACAAAAAGATACGCGCTAACTGTGCTGCAACTCAACCTTTCAAATACGCAGAGCCAAGAAGCTCTCAGGGAACTATCCACGCCTCATTTCTCAGCAGAACCAGCTGAGGTCCAGGAAGACCAAGGAGCTTGCCCAAGGTCACACAGCTAAATACTGGGAGCCCCTGACTTCTCGTCTGGGTTTGGTCCTAGCTCTGCCACTATCTAGCAATTTTCGATTCTCAATAAGTCATTTATTCTCCCTGGACTTGTTTCTTGTCTGTAAGCAACTGACCAGACATCAGCTAGGAGGCATTATGGCTTAAGAGTGGGAGCTCTACCATCAAACTGTGTTTTAAATCCCAGCTCTGCTCAGGATGTGATACCAAACAATTTATTTAAACTCACTGTGCCTGAAACCTGGAGGTAAATGTTAGTACCTGGTATATACCTCATAGAGTTGTTACTATGAAAATTAAATTAGACAATCTAGGTAAAGTGCTTGGTAGAGCACCTTGTATAATGTAGTAAGAACTCAATAAATATTAGGTATTATAATCACCCAAAATCTATTCTAGCTTTAAAGTCGTATTACTCTAGGATTCTAAATAAGAGTAATGACTATCCTTTGTATTTTTAATGGCAACAGTTCTCCCTATTAAGTTCATGCCTCAGGCAAAAAAATCAAGGCCAGACACAGGTATAGAGGAGAGAAAGACAATGATGACTGGAGAGTGATTTAAGGAGTCAGGAGAAAAACAGACAAATAAATTCCAAGAGGAGTCATTTAATAAATGATTAACCCTTCCAAGGCCCCGCTAATGAGAAAAAACAACCTGTGAAATATATTGCTAAGCATATTTAAAATACACAAGTCCTTGGTCCCAGGAATCTGTCTCACAGAAACACCCATTTTGGTGAGCAAGTATATATAGTATAAATATGTCAATGCAGCACTATAATAGAGATATACAACATGCACATAAATGTATGCACGACTGTAAAAAACATGTTACAAGTGCTGTGTAGACATCAGTGCAAGGTACCATGGGACCATGGTCAACTGTCTCACAGCCACTTTTGTCGTTTTTGAGATAATCATTCAAAGCATCTCGGAGCCGGGTTGAGAAGGCAAAGCCTTTAGGGATGGACTCCAAGCACTACGGCACATTTGACTGACCTGACACTCTGCATGTGCATAATAAAATTTCTCCAAGGATATGCACTCAAGGCTGACGGTAGTGACCTATGAGAGGCAAAGGGGAGAGGTCTCTCTCTATCTTTTTGGTAACTTTACATCTGAATTTTTTCACTTTCTACTAAGTAGAGATGACAGACCAAATGCTCTAGACCGGGCTTTCACAGTCTTGGCACTGCTGACGCTGTGGCTGGAGAAGTCCTCGTGGTTGTGATGCATTCTATCCTGTGCCTCAGAGATGTGTCACAGCACCCCGGCCTCTGCCCACTAGAGACCCCTTATGACAACCCAGCATGCCACATGTCTCCTGCGGGGCAAAACTGCTCTGGGTTCAGAACCACTGCCCCAGCCAATAAGGTGGCTACATTAAATATAATTTATTCCATGATAAGTACAAATAATTGTTACTGCTCAGGCCTTCTGGCCTATACTGCCTTTCCCTGGTTTGGGGACGTGTGTGCGAGAATCTACTTCTAGTCATCAGTGCCATTGAAATTCCCTGAGTTTGAGTCCCCACTGTGTCCCACATCATGCTCTTACTTTTCTCCCTGTATCTGGGGACCCACGGCAGTTCCTTTGTGCAACTAACTGATACTCAAGGGAAACCCTAGAAGACTAAATAATTCTTTTCTGATAAATACACATATATAACTTTTAGAATCTCTTTTTGTCTATGGACTACTTTAAAAATCAGAAGTAAAACTATTTTATTTTAGGTCTTCATACATAATGCACTGGTCTCATGATTTGTTTTCTTCAGGAAATTACATCTTAAATCTTCATGTTTTAATGTTCCAAAATTCACTGTTACATGTCCTGATGACTTACTACACTGTATCTCATTTTGTTTGTGTCCTTTCTTGCTTTATTTTTATTTTTGTCTTTTGCTGCATGAATCTTGCAACAGCTCTTGACTTGAAAAATGAAACTAGAGCAAGACAGCCAAATGCCTGGTCAAAGGTGTAAGAAAGTATAGAACAGAGTTCTTCAAACTTTGTATTGGTGTACTTCTGTAAGAATTTTGAAAAACTTACCCAAGAAAAAGAAAAAAAATTTTTTTTAATTAAAAAAAAAAGTATTTTGGAAAAACTAGGTACTCCCTCACTCATTTGTAAGTTGGCATTTCAAATGTTTTCATCTTCAGTCCAAATAGTTGCAGAATGTGTAGGATTCATGTTTAAATTATCATATCACACTGATACCAGTTTACTTAGACTATATCAATGTTTTAATTAATAGAGTTTAGTTATTTTTTAAAAATAAATAAATACTTGCAGAAGCTGTCATTTCTGGCTCATAAAGATGAGAGAGAGAGAGAGAGAGAGAGAGATTGATTTAAATAAAGCAGTTTCATCAGTCTTTTAAGCAAATCTACCAGGATCTAAAGAGCATAGAGATTTTATTCCCATGATTATCCACTTAAAAAATATAATATATAAACTAACCTGTGTATCTTTGTTTTATGCACTTTTCTGCTCTTGTGTTATATTCTATACACACAAAAATGCGCCATGAGCAAACTCTTCTTCAAAAGCTAAAAAACTACATCATTGCTTTTTTCTCTTTGATTTGTATTTCAATTCCATTTCCCCACAGAATTTCATCCTGAAGCAACTTATATTTTATGCTAGAAAATCTATTATTGATTTCTTTATCATACTCCCCTGCCATATAAATATCTATATGCATTTCAGTGTAATTTTTAAAAATTTCCTGTGAGCCTAGGGCTCTAAGTGCTTAAATAACAATTTCCTGGCTGGAGCAATGATAACTATTAGTAATAGGGAAGAGATTCATAACAAAATATAACACACTGTTTTATGATTATTAAACATTAAAAAGTAAAATATTCTTGGAAATGCATATGTTAGTAGATGGGGCTTTATTCTTGTTGTTTCAATTCATTCATGTATCTGTGGGTAATTATTGAGCAGTCATTGCTAGAATAAGACAGAGTTAAGCATCAATTTTATTTCTATTTTTCTTCGGTTTCTTTCTTCTTTTATGTAACATAAGCAAAGAGAAAATGTGTTCGTGTAAATGAGAAGATGCAGGGGAAGATGGGTTATAATACTGTCATTCTGTTCTGTGAACTCTTTTCAAGTTACAGGCCCAAAATCCCAGAGTGGTCCATCAAAGAAAATTACTTTTAAGGCCCTCTCTGCTGGCAATTCAATCAGATCCACCTTCAAAGAACAGGACAGTGGCTGAATTGCTAAAGGATTTCTGCCCAGTGATGAGCGATGGGAACCCTTCACTTCCTCCACATCAGCACCAACGTTCCAAGAGTCCCTCTGTGAACGCCTGCAGATTCTGCTACCCAGGGACAAGGTCACAAGGCAAGGGTGTGTCTCTCTTGAGTCAGGTGGGAGAGGAAAACTGGGCAAAGACAGGAGAGCTGGCTCCAGGGCATTCTCGGGCAGAGCAGTATTGGAGGGAGGATACAGAAGCTGAGCACCTGGAAACTGACTTTGTTAACACTCTCTGTGCACCTGCGTATAGGAAAGTCTCCCTGTGCTCTTTGAGGAACACGGGCCCCAGTGAGAGCTCCTGACTGACACGGCCTCTGGGAGGCTGTTTTTCCAGATCACAGCACTATAAAAGCAAGCGAAAGGAATGAAACTCCGATCAACTAAAAGGGAAAACGACATATTATATGCCTTTTGATATGGCTGATGCAATTGGAATACACAGCACTACGATGTAGTCATGCCTAAACAAATGGAATCTGAATTAATGAAGACGCTAGGTCTAACTCCCAGCTCACAGGAGATACAGGAAACTGAGGAACACGTTACACAACAACACAAGGAAGCAATCAGCCAAGTTCAGGATATAGAACAGTCTAGAGACAAATGACCCAGTTTCTCCAACAAATTACTAGTGTGGAAAAAAAATGTACTTGTTAAAGAGACTTAAAAGATATAAAAAACAAATTCAGTGTAAAAATCTTGTTTGGATCCTAATTCTATCAAAACAATCTTAGAAGATATCTTTGAAAAGATGGAGGGAATCTGAATATGGATTGGGTGTTAGATTATAATAAGGAATTATTGTTAATTTTGGTAGGTATGATAACGGCACGGTGATTATGTTTTTTTAAAAAAAAAGTCACTCAGTTAGAGATATGCATTGAATTCACAGGTGAAATTACATGATGTCTGGCATTTGCTTTTAC
Source organism: Eulemur rufifrons (assembly GCF_041146395.1). Classification (NCBI taxonomy): domain Eukaryota; kingdom Metazoa; phylum Chordata; class Mammalia; order Primates; family Lemuridae; genus Eulemur; species Eulemur rufifrons. The sequence goes on from NC_090991.1 coordinate 49,808,101, forward strand.
AAACTATTCTAACCTCCCAAGAAGGCTGGGGGAAGACAGATAAAATGAGATTAGCAAAATGTCAATGACTGAAGTTGAGTGACGGGTGCCTGGGATGCAGCTCAGAGGATTCACTCCACTTTTTCACATGTTTAAAAATGTCTATGATAAAAGGTCTTTTAACGGGGAATGGGAGGAGAAAGAGAGTACTTAGTTAGTGCCAACCACGTATTAAGCTAGGCCCATGCTAGACACTTACTGAATATTATCTTATTTTACAAGTCCTGAGGCAGCTGCCCCACACACCTCCTTCCCTGTCTAAGGAGGAACAGAGGCATTTGATAAGCGGGGAATTCAATATGGTAGGTGATAAGAGAGAGCCGTTTGCACCTGGGGGACACAGAGATGCGTCTAGGTCACACGGGGACAGACTGGAGATTGCCCATGGCAGAGAAATGTCAGAATAAACATGTCGCCATTTATATTTCTCCTTCTACACGCTACTTACCCCTGCAGCAAAGCCAAGACTTCCATCTAAGATCCGCCTCTGAAAATGAAAACAAGGAACAGTAAGATGGCATTTCCCAGGACAAGAAGAAACCATAACGCCCAAGAGAGCCACACAAATGTAGACTGGCCCACTCCTGAGCTCGTGAACTCCTGAATTTATACAATGGGCCAAGAACCGGGGGAAAAAAATTTAAAACTTTCCATCCACCCTACAGCCAATCAGAAGTGTTCTTTCGAGAAGTGCACGGCTTGCATTAGCCCATGTGCTATCTCATACTCAGCTCTCCCTGTGAATTATTACTACAACAATAAACCTTTGGTAAGTAGATGTCCTAAAAGATGGAAATTACCAGGCATAGGTGAGGAGCAGGTGGAAAAATCCAAACCGTCACAGGAGTGGGGTGCAAGCTGCCACCACCACTTTGGGAAACGATCTGGCAGCACCAGCGAGCTGTGATGCTGTGCGTGCCACTTCTGTGCGATTCCAGAACAGAAACGCATACTCGGAGTCACCAATCGTGTGCAAAAATGTTCAGCAGCACAATGTGTGAGCGCCGAAAGCTAGAAAGCACCCAAGTTCTCCCCACAGTAGAATGGATGTATCAGCTAAGATGTATTCACACAACAGAATACTGCATGGCAATGAGAACACACGCATGCACGCACACACAGAGTACATACATCTATCTCACGAACAGGCAGGGGCATTAAACATACTGGACAATTAATAGGGTGAAATCAGCCAGACGCAGAACAGTACATGCTATGTGATTACTCTGTCTAAATAAAGCACAAAAACAAGGCAAACTCTCAGGCAGTGAGAGACTGGGAGGGGACTACCACAGGGGTGGAGGGTCGGGGCGGGGGTAGTGACTAGGGACAGCCTGGGGGGCCGTGGGGGGCTGGCACCGTCCTGTGTCTTGATCTGGACACTAGTTTCATAGCCATTTATGAAAAATTATCAAGCTGTCCACTTACAAAATGCACACTTTTCTAAATACATACATCTTTTCAATACAAAGATTATTTGGTGTCCATTGATAGTGAGTGGATTTTAAAAAGTGGCATTTACACACAATGGCATAGTCTTCAGTCTTAAAAAGGAAGGAAATCCCGGCACATGCTACAACACAGATGGGCCCCCGAGGATGCCGTGTGACGTGAAAGAAGCCACGGTCCACAGAACCCTTTCCCTTTGCAAAACCCAAACCCACTGCACACGCACAACTCATTCCTCCCTCCCCCAGCCTCTGGCCACCCCCATTCTACGTTCTGTCTCTGTGTATCTGACTTCTCTAGGCTGTATAGCTAGATTCCAGGTAACCTGTAATTCCAGATTGTTCTGAGTTCCAGGTCTCTGATCCATGGCTCCAGCTTCCCCCGGGGTGGGGAGGGCCAGGGCAGCGCGGAGTGGGGATCCTATCGCAGAGACCAAGACTTGCCGTACTGGTCTCTAGCACCAGAGCGCCCGACTCACCAACTTCCTAGACACGTTTTCCTTTCCAGCTCTCCCGCAATTCCTACGGCTGCCAAGCCGCACAATGCAGAGACTGCTTTCATCAAGACAGCCATGGACAGCTCTGGGCCATGACTGAGGGGGTCTGGGTTGGAGGGAAGAAGTGTATTTCAGGCATAGGAGGTGGGTGTGGGCTGTGCAGGGGTGTGGGGAGAGGGAGTGTGCAGGTGTGGGAGTGTGTGTGCAGCATAGAGGAGGGGTGTAGGGATGGGGTTTGGCGTATGGTGGAGGGAGAGATGTGGGAGGTCTAGGGCATGGGGGGCATGAGAGTGAGTGAGGGCACTGGGGGTGTGAGCAGGACACGTGGAGGATGGGGGGGCATGGGCGTCTGCAGGGGGCCAGGAAGATGGGTCTGTCTGTACTCATCCCAAGGGGGGGATGAAACGTCCGGGAGATGAGGAAAGGAGAAAGGGCACGGAAAGTCTTCCTCCCCCCAGGGTCTCTTCAGTCCTCCCAGCTAACTCGAGGCCACGGGGGAGGACAGTCACACCTGAAACCTAATGTTCTTCAGTCATGGATATACCACCTGCTCCAGGGCTGAAAGAAATTAAACGGAAGGCAGAAATCAGGCAGCGGGCTAAAGGAGACTCCAGAGCTGGACTTCTCACTTCCCATCCCCCTCGAGTCAGGCTGTCAAGAGTCAGGAGGGGAAAAGAAGACGCATGAGCGTGTCTGCAGAGGGCAGACACCTGTTCTCCAGGCCCGGCAGGGAGAGGGGGAGAAAAGAAGAAGACAGCGAACAAACCCCACCACCCCCCACCTAGAGGAGTGGCCAGGGGAATCCAAGAGTCTCCAAACCTGCTCTACAGAGAGGGTTGGTTTCAGAGCTTGCCACAAGAGTCCCCACGAACTTCCAGAACCGAAGCAGGGCAACTCACCTGTCCACTAGAGAATACGAACACGAGGGCCGCCCCAGCTGCCGTCATCCCCCAGGTGAAGAAGGTTCCCAGCAAGGCCTGGGACACAGAGCTGTGGCCTTGGAGCATGCTGGATACGGCTGCGTGCAGAGGAACGAGAGGGTCAGCTGCATGTTCCAATGTGTCCTAACATCCCACGCCTGAGCTGGCTTCCCTCTGGGTTGGTGGCGTGCACCCTTCTGTCACACCGTCCCAGCACTCCTCAGCCACCCACACGTGGGTCAGGCGTCTCCATCCCAGCCCCCCAGGTATCAGAAATCGTCTGACTCTGAAAGGGGACCTCAAGAGGTGCAAGGGGAGCCCACAAAAGAGGTCACAACATTGAGAAGTGGTTTCAAAGGGAAGAACACAAAGAGTGTGGGTTATTTAGCCTGGAGGAAGGGGGCTCAGGAGGGTCTGATGCAGCCTTCCCCACAATCGGCCTCTTTATCCACTTCCGGTCCATCGTCTGTTCTCAGACACCTCCAAATACAGGTGGCAAGCTCAGAAGCTCTTAAAGCTCTTCCAGCTAACTCCCCGTCACACCTGCAACAGCCCCCCTGCCTGCTGAAGGGTAAATGCCACCAACTGACCTTCGATCCCTCACCGACTCTGCAAGCCCTGCATCAAGGAGCCCCACACTCCAGCTCAACCCAGTTATTTGTGGCACCTTTGACAAGCCCCGGATGGTCCTGTTCATACAGTTCCCTGCTGGAATACCCGCCTTCCACATCTCCAGCCAGGAGAACCCAGAGCATCCCCTGTAGCCCGCCTGATGCCGGCTTCAGGACAAAGGCTTTCCTGGTCCCCCCAGCCCTGCCCTAGTGCACATCTTTCTCTGCGTGGCTTTGCCTCCTCAATCTTTTATATCCTTAGCTGCTCGATGCTTTGTCACATTTGGCACCCCTGTAAAATAGGGCTTTCTGGCCCCTGAAAAATATTCACTGGGTTGAAAAGGGCCATCTTACCTGGACGGGCCAGTCAGCAAGGACAAGGACACAGACCTATGATGTCCCTGGCCAGCTCAGCACCCCGCTGCTGAAGCCGAAGTTACACCCCTGCCCACTAAGAAAAGAAAGAGAAGACCCATTCTCCCTGCTTCAGCCCAAAGAACCTGCCCTAGACCTTAACACGTTTCAAATCCTAGATCTGAAATGACAGAGTCAGACCTCTCCCTGTGGAAAGTTACAAGGCAGGGAAACCCATTTGTTGAAAAGCCCTGTGTTCGGGTACACAAACACCAGAGCCTCGTCTCAAAGGCCTCATTCAGCTCCCCACCGGCCTTCCAGCACCCACAGGGCTGGACACGACCCCGCTGGGCTCAGCCCTACCGGCCCGGCGCTCTGTGAGAAGCCGGCAGCCCTGGGCCTGCAGATCAAGAGCTGAACACGCCGCCTCTATTGTTCCTGGAAGGAAACCACAGCAGGGTGGACAGGGCCCATACGCCAAGGGGCTCAGCAACACAGCCAAGTTCAAACCTAGGAAAGGCTACGGGCCCAGACAAAGCCAGGTGAGCCCAGGCTCAGTGCCTGTGCTAGGATACCTCTGAGATAAACAGCATCTTTGGGTTCACACTGTGGTCCCCATAGTCTAAATAGAGCTGAGGATGGTGACTGCACCAATTAACGAAAAAAAAAAAAGCCATTTCTTAAAATCCACACTTTACATACGTTATCTTGTTAAGTAACCTAAAAAGAGTGGTTTTTGTTTGTTTTTTTAACCAAGCCATCTGGATCATTGCACCAATCATCTATTTCTAGCTGCTTGTGGATAAAATTTCAAACCGTATTTACAAAGAAAGACACATAGCTATCATCGTCTTAGTACGTATCATCCAAGACGGGTCATAACAAAAACATCTTTTTTTCCCTGTATTTGAATATGCATTTGACAGCTACAGAAGTAAGCAAACAATTTACATTTGCCAACAGGCCAAAATTAAAGTGGGTTTTGTGGGCTGGTGAACAGAAAAGAGCTCATGGGTGTTCCCGGTTGTTAGTGGGACATGAAAACTCTTCTAAGCCTGTCCCCATTTATACCTGAGCACCCTGAGAAAAAACAAAAAGGGACCCAGAGGGAAGACCCCCCAGGCCACCATCCTTTCCATCTCAACAGGAGCAGCACAATCATTGATCGTGGGCCGTGCAAACCCAGCACCCCTTAGGGAAGTTTCCTCCATTTGCTGCCTTAAATCCTCCTCACTGCTCAAAGGCTGGTCCAAGAACCAGCAGCCCTGCACCCCTCCCCCTACCCTGGGAGCTAGTTGGAAAGGCAGAATCTTCCGTCCCACCCCAGATCTGCTGAATCAGAATCTGCATTTTATGGAATTTCACAGGGTATTCTTATGCACATTAAAGTGTGGAAAGCACTGGTCTAAAACTAGCACAACTTCTGCAAGACCAAGAGCTTAGAAAGTGAGTTCTCCTGCCTGCGGGGAATTGGCAAAGCTGACAAAGGATTCCAAGAGGACAGAAAGTTTTCTCTAACCGGTAGACCAGAAAGACCTTAGGAACACGCATCTCCAAAGTAGCTTACACAGGGGGACTCAGACTTCCCCCTGAGCTGGGTGTTGATACCATCAAACCCTGATTAGTTAGCAGGAGAGAGGATCATTCTCTGATCACTCCAACTTTAAACCCTTCACTTGTACATACTCCACTAAGGCAGCACATGGGGTTCCCAGCTGACTGATAGAGAATTGTTTTATTTTCTTTTCTTCTCCCCCTTTAAACCTGTTGCACTGCTTCCAAGAGTCAGCTTCATGGTGTCAGTGAAGTTGCAGAAGTAGAAACAGCAGCACCAGGGCTGCCTGGGCCTTGGTGGAACTGCACACACACGCCCTGACTCCACGGGGAGGGGGGAATCCAGCAGAAGGATTCAGGTCTGGGCAGATGTGACAGTGGAAAAGTTCTCTCATCCCTCCGTACTCAAGTGTGGTCCCAGACCAGCTGACCTGGTAACTGATTAGAAATGCACGATCTTGGCCGCCCAGACCTGCTGCAGGTTACCCGGACTCCCACCAAGTTCAAGAGGTGCTTCCAACACCCACAGCGAGTGGGCGGGGCCTCTGATCGCTGGAATTGCAGCCACCTCTGCTCCCAGGAGCCCTGGGTCCCCCATACGCCCCCCACGAAGCAATGAATGAAGAGATCTTGGCAGGACTGCAAAAGGAAGGCATGGCATTGTCCTCCTGCCCACCCTGGAGAGGGGCAGAGCGGGGCTCCGGCACCTTCCTCGCCCCCTGCCACCTGCCAAAGCCTCCAACTTCTCCTCCAACCCCCTCGTCTCTCCAGGGGCACCCCCTTCCAAGCTGTCCTGGTGGCCCCCGACCCCGGGCCTCGGGCCCAACCAAAGGCGCTGAAGGAGAGAAAAGCCGACTCACTAGGGTGCCCTCTCCAGCCCCCACTGCACTTCCATCAGCCCCGCTGCCACTCGCGCGCCGGCTCCGCTCCCGCAGTCACTTCCTGCTTCCCTCCCGCACACGTGTCCCTCCGGCCTCCGGCCCCGCCCTCCCGGCCGCAACTGGCAAATCCCGCCCCCAGAATAAATTCCCTGGTTCACAGCCTCCTGCAGGCGCAGGAGCAGGTCGGGGCGGGCAGAACGGTCTGCAAGCAAAAGCCTCCGCAGTCCTGGGGAAGCCAGAGACACCCAACGAAAGAGCGCTTTGTAGTGTCACTGATGTTGCTTACGTTTCTACACCTTTAGCAGCCGAGTGCAATGACATGGGTGAACAGCAGAGCAGGATGTTTTGGAGTGCGGGGCGGTGACACCACCATTAGCTTCGTTGTCTAGGTCAATGGCCCTTGAGCCACAGTTCCCATCAGAATCACACGGAGGGATGTCAGACACAGAGCGCTGGGACCCCCAGGGGTTCTGGTTCTGGAATTTTCTGTTTTGACGTAGGAGTTGCTGATTGGCAGGTCCTGGGGCCACCCTTTGAGAAGCCCTAGGTCAAGGGCTGTGCCCCCCGGGGCTTCCGTGAAAAGACCAGAGAGTAGGATGGCTAGATTTAGCCGAAACCAAAACCAAACAAAAACCAGGATGCCTGGTTAAATTTGAATTTCAGATAAACAACAAGTCATTTTTTAGTATAAGTATATCCCAGACAATCTTTGGGGACATACTCAAGCTAAAAGCACATTCACTGTTGATGTGAAATTCAACTTTAGCTGGGTATCTTGCATTTTACCAGACCAGAGGGTAACCTGGGCAGAAAAACTGTCCGGGGTCACAGTAGCCATAGACCAAGGGGCCAATAAGAACAGGCCTCTGTCGTCCCACAGCAGTCTGTCCTCCGCACGGACGGTCACACCATGCACCTTGCACCGTGCTGGGAACAGGAGGAGGCCTTCCACAAAACAGCCTGCGACAGGCACATAGAGAAGCAACGCCCAAGTGGCAAGGCGTGTCAATTTGACCTCCAAAATGTCACAGCTCTCCCTGCCTGCTGTGATAGTGATGAAATGGTAATCTTGGATTTGCTTCAAAATACTAAGGAAAGGGCAAGTGGATGGAGTAGAGATTAAACAAAATTGGCCATGAATTAACCATTGTTGGAACCGGGGAATAGGCACATAGGGGTTCATAAATTTTTCTGCTTTTGCACATGTTTAAATTTTTCATAATGAAGAGTGAACAGAAATTTTTAAAACAATCAACAAAGTGCCTCTCCTGCCCAACCCTTTCTCTCCCTTCTCACTGCTGCTGTGAGGATTCGCCCTCCCGAACCCTCACCTAGGTCATGGCAAGCACCTCCTTCCACTCTAGCCTGTCCAGCCTGTTCTGTGCACCACTGCCAAGAACAACCTGCCTGAAGCAAAGCATGTTACTATCCTGCTCAGAAACCTTCAATGGCTCCCCAGTGTCTTTGGCATAAAGTTCAAACTCCTCAGCCTGGTATTCAAGGTTTCCCGTGATATGGCTCCAACAACACTTTCTCGGGTTTGTCTCCCAGTGTCCTCCTCCTTGTGCCAAAAGCGAAGGACCCATAGGGCAGCAGAATGGTGGGTGGCCCTTTCCAGAGGAATCACTGTTGCTTGATCTGGATGGCCCTGGAAGATTGGGGTGTCATGGGCAAGAAGACAGTGGCCAGCAGCTTCACGGAAAGGGTTGAGACCGGTACAAAGTGGTCCAGTCCAATGAGTCCCAAAGCTTTGCCCTTCTCCTTTCCCTTCCCTTCCCTTCCATTCCCTTCCTTTCCCTCCCCTCCCTTCCCTTCCCTTCCCTTCCTTCTCTCCCCGTTCTCTTTTTCTCTCTGAGATCTTGTTTCTCTTCAGAGGTAATATAGCAATTGAGGGCCAGCTTCAGAATCTGACCACACAGGAGAAATCCCAGATTGGCATGTGAGTTTCCTTGGACCAATTCCCCAACCCCTCTCAGCCTGTTTCCCCACCCTGATTCTGGGGATACCACAGTGCTCTCTCCAGGTTACTGTGACCTGGAGTGATGCCCCCAACACCCTGCCCGGCACCCATCCTGGCACCCTGAATGATCATTCCCCATCAACCCTCTCCGTCCTTCATTTACGCATTCATTTCATTGACCCGGCGTATTCCTTTCGTATCTATTCTGCGTCAGGCACTCTGCTGGACCCTGACATAGGGAGGTCAACTCAGCTGAAGTGGCTTTGCCTTGCCCACCCTTTCTTGCCTGCCGTGTCATCTCTTTTACTGAAGTCGGACCATGGACACAGCATGAGGAGTGAGATACACCTCTGAGCCTGAGTGTGGATAACAAACCCAGTGGGAACTGGCTCTCCGATTTGCTGATGGGATCGTACCAGTGAAAGTAATAGGCGGTTTATAGGCGTGCTATAGAAATGTAAGGGGTTTCTTGTTGCTCCTTGTTTAGGAGATTTTTAAAACTATCCCCACCCATCTATCCAGAATTCATCCACTTCCCCCCCACCCCGACCTCCACTGCTGCCACCTGTTCCAGTCAACCCTGCTCCATCATCCTGCCCTGACTGCCTCATGGAGCTTCTTAATTCCCCTTCCCAGGAGTCCCTGCTCTGCACAGCAGCCAAAGTAACCTTCTAAAGACAAAAACCCAATCATGTCAATTTACTACTGCAAACCCTCCAAGGGCTCCTCTCCGCCCTGGAGTAAAACCCAAGCCCTCTCCCTCAGCCTCAGGAGCCACCTGGAATCACTGCCCACCCCCTCCTCACTCTGCTGCACCCATGCTGGTCTGCACTCTGCTGGAACACCACCCTTACTCCTGCCTCAGGGCCTTTGCACTTGCTGCGCCCTCTGCCTGAAGCACCTGTCTCCCAGATTTTCACTCATCTGAATACTTCTTGTCATTTGGATCTCAGCTCAAATGTCACCTCTTCAAAGGGGCCTTCCCTAAATATCCAATCTCATGTAGACCTTCCATACCATTCTTTATTTTCTTCATGGCACTTCTTGATGTGTGGCATTCTTATTTTTTGGTCCCCACAAATGCAAGTTCCATGACAGCAGTGCTATGCACTGTGTCAGGAAGAGAAAACAGCCTGGCCTCTGCCTTTTGCATTGCTGTATCCCCAGTGCATGGTACATAGTTGATGTTCAATATTTATTGAATCAATAAGTCAATCAGATACAAATGTGTTATCTGTTGGCTACACTTTACATATTAAAGAGCTTCCTGAGAGTTATGAGAAAAATAATATTTGTATACTGATCAGATTGTCTTGGCTACTTTCATCATGTATGGATATTATCATATTCCACTTGACTGATACCATCCAGTGGTTCTCAAACAAGGGCAATTTTGCTCCCCAGGGGGCATTCAGCAAGTGGGAGGGTGCTCCTGGCATCTAGTGGGTAGAGACCAGGGATGCTGCTAAACATCCTGCGGTACCCAGGACAGCCCCCACAACAAAGAACTCTCTGGCCAAAAATGTCAGAGGGTGAGAAACAAAATGTGTGACGCTGAGAAACCCTGGTATAATCCCATAAAATAAATGTTTTATTATAGCATGAGCATCTGCCTCATGGCACTGGTTAGCATCTGATTCACCATAAAACCCAACAAGAGAACCATTGTCCACAGTCACTGCAAAAATATACCTACAATAAAACATCCCATGTGCCCTATTCCCTCTAACCCTTTGGGTCTTGATAAGTAAGGCTCTGATGATGTCATCAGGACACAATTACATTACAGAGCGTCCTAAATGGAAGTGCCCGGAAGGGGTCAGCAGTGCCTCCCCGACAGCGGGAATCGCTCTGGCTCTCCCTTTGCTCCCCACCAGGACTAGAAGACAGATGCAGAGTACGCCGCACCCCGGGGAGCCGACAGCCACGGGATGCCTGAGCCTAGCACAGGGAAACACTGCCCTCGAGGGCTAGGGGGGGAAACCGAGTCAAGATTCAGGTCCCTCCTCACCTTCCTCAAAAGTTTGATTCTGAACCTGCACTACATATGCTCAAGGGAGGGCATAACAGTGAAGGCTGAATTCATACAAATCTGTTGTTGGCAGAGAAGTTTGCGATCCTGTGAGAAGCATTTAAAATGCAAACCCAAGCTTGCTCGATTGCCAGCTTAATAAGATATCCAGTTATTAGACAAAAACCACCACCAACGGAATCCCAAATAACCCTGTCTCCAAGACAGTGATTGGCATAAATCAGTGTTCCCCATTTTCTACATTTGTTGCTTCAAACAACTCATCTGGCATCCCATAATAAGTCATTCCGTGGACGCCATTTTCACAGACTTACTACGAGGAATTCCTGAACAATTAAGTTCTACTCGGAGCCTATTCCTTCACAGGTGTGTGGATCACTTGAATGACCTGTTCATTCATTCGGTCACTCAGCAAACGTTTACTGGCCGACCTCCCAGGTGAGAGGTGCTGGGTACACACCAGTAAATGAGACAAATACAATCTGCAACCTCACAATGCTTCCAGCCTAGAAGCGTTGGGCATTGCACTGATTGTGCATTATAAACTAAGGTTTATTATTAAAGCTATTGCATTATTCAGCTGTCTCTTTTTGTTATTCCTCATAAAACATCCATGCCTTCCACTGCCGGAAGCTAGTGAGTCACTCGAGCTAGCAAGGACATACCCACAGGTGACAACCTCCTTCCTTTGGTGGGGAGAGAGCACTTGACCATGAGTGCCAACGTAGCCAAGCCCAGGGCCTCACCTGCAAGGGCGTTGCTGGAGTGGAGAGTGTTCTGGGTGGGGAGGGGGCCAGGTTACACTTCAGTGTAAACGCTGCTGATAAATTGTCAGAAAGACTTCAGAAGAAACGGACCTGGATCTGAGGTCTGGGAACTTGTGATTTCTTTCTCATTCTAAAGTAATATTCATTTTTATACCTAAATTTCTTTCTTTTTCTTAAAGAAAACCCTCAAAATCATATAAGCTTAGGAATCCACAAAACCTGGATGTGCTCTGGGTGAATATGTAGAGATTTAAGGAGGAAAACCAATAACTTCCCTTGCTAGACACAGTCATGCACCCTCCCTCCGCCACAAAGACATCCACGTCCTAATCCCTGAAACCTGTGAAAATGTCACCTTACATGGCAAAAAGGTCTTTGCTGGTGTGATTAAATTGAGGATCTCAAGATGGGGAGATTATGCTGGATTACCTGGGTGGGCCAAATAGAATCATAAGAGTCTTTATAAGGAAAAAGAGCAGGCAGCAGTCAGGCCAAGAGGAAGAGGTGCGACCACATCGAAAGCAGAGGTTGCAGTGATGCAGCCGCCAGCCAAGGAATGCAGGCGGCCTCTAGAAGCTGGAAAAGGCAAGGACATGGGCACTCCCTGGAGCCTCCAGAAGGAATACACCTTGCAGACACCTTGATTTTTAGGACTTCTTACCTCTAGAACTATAAGATAATAAATTTGTATTTTTTTTAAACCACAATGTTTGGGGTCAATTGTTACAGCAGCCGTAGAAAACTAACACACTTCCTTTTGCCTGCAAGTATCTAATCTCATGGCCACTCTTCTCCAGTGGCCTGGTGAGCCACCAGGATCCACGCAGGGTCCTCGTCTGCAGTTATCACTAGGCAGGACTCACTGCATAATTTGTGGGGCTTGGTGCAAATGGGAAGTCCCTTGTTCAAAAGGCAGGAAAAAAAAAATGCTGTTAAAGGGACTAGAATACAAAGCCTTTTCCTTTCTTCTGCCAACGTGCAGACTCCCTTGTCCTGCCAGACTCTGCTTATGAAACACAAGTTCAAAGATAAGGTTATTAGGAATCTCAAGGCGTGATAACAGAACATTAAACAAGCCCAGTTCCCTCAGGGCTGGGTCATGTCCCTAGGCTGAGGTGGCAGGACCAGACTAAAGAAGGTCACAATGTCAAAATGGGAAAATAAAGCCAGGGTTGGTTATTCAGCAAAAAAGCCCCCCAAAAGTTTTGGAAGTAGAAGACTCTGGATGCAGGGGACGCACATGCAAGACCACCAGCCAGAGCCAAAAGTCCTAATCTAAGGAGCCCAGGGAGGGCAGCAGCAGAAAATGCCAGGCACCTGGAAATGGGATTGGACACCCCGCCACGGGAACCCCGGGATTCAGGAAGGAGAAATTCCAATTCCTAGCGGCAATGAGGAAAAAGGCAAGACCATCTCTGCAATCGGGAACTAGTGGGCCAGTCTCTGGGGTCTCCAAGCTCTCCAGGAGTGTAGGGAATGGTTAAGAAAAGAGAACAAATAGATATTGGCTCAAAAGGGAAAAAAAAAAAACCCTGCAGAAATCTAAATTAATAAATGTTTAACTAAATGTCTATAAAACCTTGTTAATTGTTGACTTTGGTATTCATGGAAATTTAATTACATTCGAAAAACAATCAGAGGCTTAGCTTTTCTCACTTTAAGAGAATTCCTAAGTATGCACAATGGTGGCCAAAAAACCACTGCCAATCATATATTAAATATGCTTAGAGCCAAATAGTTTCAAAAGCAAAATTATAAAAATCTTCCTGATTATTTTATGGGGAACAAAAGTACTTAGTGTGGCATGTGGGAGCACTTTCATGTGTTTGGTGCAATATGGCAGAAGTCCTCAAAAAGCAGGAGTTCTTCAGGGGTCTGCAAAGACCCTAAGAGACTCCAGGGAACGAGGAAGGGGCCAGAATTCTGAGAAACTTTATTCCTCTCTCGGACTGGGAGCAGAAACAAAACTCATCCCGTGGGAATTAGCTGAGGCTGTTCGAGGGCTGATGGTAGTGGCGGTGACAGGGTACCCGAATTTCCCAGGGAGGAGAGGGGTCTCTTGGCGTCACCATCGCCCCTAGGGGATGAGACCAGCAAGCTGGGAGCCTGCGGAAGATGGGATGGTGGGGAGGGAGTGAGGATCACATCACAAGGTGGGAGCTGGCCCCCCAACTGTCCACGGTCGGGAGGGGAGCAGACCCCAGGGTCCTGCAGACGCTGTCAGACAGGCCTGGGCAGAAACAAGGCCACAGCTGGATGCGTGTGGCCATTGTGTGAGGCCGTTGTGTGAGGTCATCGGAGAGGCCCTGTGTAGTGTGTTGAATAGTGGCTGCAAAAAGAGATGCTCAAATCCCAACTCCCGGTGCCTGCGAATGTCACCTTGTATCAATAAAGGGCCTTTGCAGGTGTAATTAAATAAGATCTCGAGATGAGATCATCCTGGGTTAACCAGGTGAGTCTAAATCCAATGACATGTTTACTCATAAGAGACAGAAGAGGAGAAAACAGGGACACAGAGGAAAAGGGGAGAAGGCCATGGGAAGACAGAAGCAGAAATTGGTGTCATGTGGCCACAAGTCAAGGGACATTTGGGCCACCAGAATTAGAAAGAGGCCAGGAAGGATCCTTCCCTGAAGCCTTCAGAGATAGCATGGCCCTACGACACCTTGATTGAGTTCTGGCCACCAGAACTGTGAGAGAATAAATTTCTGTAGCATTAAGCCCCCTCGTTTGTGGCAGTTTGTAGTATTTTGTTACGGCAGGCCTAGGAAATGAACACACCCTAACGCCTTGATTTCTACCACAAGGAAGGTGGGGAAGTCCCCAAGCACCAGAAATTACCCTGAGCAAAATACTCAACAACACCTCCCCCACCCTCCTCCAACAGCAGAAAGGCCGCACAGGCAGACAGGTGTGCAAATCTCCTGGCGTCCGACTGGGCGCTCCGTTTTCCTGAATGGTCCAGTCCATCCACCTCCCTGAAAGAGTCACTGTCTGTTTCCCTGCCAGCCTTCCCGCCTGCCACCTTCACGCCCACCCCTCCATCTCCCACCTCCACCCACTGCCCTGGCAAATCACTATAGGGAAACCTCATCCAGAAACGCATCATTTTAAATTTCTCCCAAAAAAACTGCTGTGGAGGGTGAATTAAAAAAAATAGTAATAGAATACCTCCTAGCCAAAGAGCCCTCTCGGAATCCCCAGTTCTTGTTCAGAAGAACCTTCCTTTGGGTCTGTGGATTTGTGCATGACAGCACTTGTATGAGCATTAAGGGAGGTATTTGTCACTTAGGCCGAGGATGCCCTCCGACTTGAGGACCTGCCATCTTCTTCCCCAGGGTGGCAGCAGTGACAGAAAGCAATAAAGGAAGAAGAAGCACACGGACAGGGGACAAGGAACCAGGGCATGGCAGCATGAGCCCCCGGTTTTGCCATTAACTCCCTGGGCGACCTTTGCTCAGTCTCCTTTGCTCTGTGGACCTGCAGAATGTCAGAGTTGGGCCAGGTGAGCCCTGAGGTCCCTTTCTAGGCTGGATGCTCTGATTCTCTGATTTATTGCTGCAGCAAAACAGTGCCGGGTTACAGACTGAAAGAGTTGGGCTGGGAACCTGGAACAAAGGCTTCATCCTATTTAAGGACAAACACATACCACCTCTCTGGGCTAATGGGGGACTATCTCAACCTAGCAGGGGGGCAGCCAGGGCTCCTAATTCTGGTGACTGTGGCCCAGTTCACACTGAGCTTGTTCTGGGTTGAGCTGTGTCTCTCCCACAAAATTCATATAGTGAAATCCTAACCCCCAGGACTTCTGACCGTGACCTTACTTGGAGAGAGGGTCTTTACAGAGGTAATCAACTTAAGGTGAGGTCATTAGGGCCCAACCCAATATGACTCGTGTCCTCATAAAAAGAGGAAAGTTGGACACAGATGTGCATATAGGGAAGATACTGTGAAGAGACCTAGAAAGAAAACAGCCGTCTACAACCAGCCACGGAGAAAGGCCTGGACAGATCTTTCCCTTACGGCCCGCGGAAGGAACCCAGCCTGATCACACTTGGATTTGGACTTCGGGCCTTCAGAATTGTGAGACAATAAATTTCTGTTAAGTTACCCAGTCCGTGGAGCTTTGCTAAGGCAGCCCTAGCAAACTAACACTATGCTGAAGGTTCCCGTAGCTTCCACCGTAGGATTTAGTCCTGGGGGGAACCGCCGAAAGCGTCTGGTCCGAGCCCCTCACGTCACAGACGGAAGCACAACGAGCCCCGGCCGTGGAGCTGGTTATGACGTGCCAGGGCCCGGGCAGGTGCCACACCTGCCATCGGCCCCTTTTCTCCCACGTCCCATATGCCTGTGAGCTCCTAAGCACCCCTGGCTGTCGGATGAGAGTCACGGCTTTGCAGCTCAACCATGAAAATGATTATTGTAAGCAAGACTACAGGGAAATGGGTCAGAATACCAAAGCTAATAAAAATGTTCCAAGGACTCCCCAGGCGCACCCTCCAACAAATAGCTGACATTCCCGGCCCAGGTCTTAACACATCCTAAAAGTGAGAGGTGTGGATACTATATTATTTTCATGGTAAGACTTCTATAACTATTTTTATTTCATTTCTGTTGGCTCCTTGGTCTTGGAGTATTGTTTTGTTTTTTCTTTTCTTTGAGACAGAGTCTGTTGCCCACACTAGAGTACAGTGGCGTCATCATAACTCACTGCAACCTCAAATTCCTGGGCTCAAGAGATCCTCCTGCTTCAGTCTCCCACTCGAGTAGCTGGGACTACAGGTGCAAAATCACCACACACGGTTAATTTTTCTATTTTTTGTAGAGACAGGGTCTTGCTCTTGTTCTGACTGGTCTCAAACTCCTGGCCTCAAGCAATCCTCTCACCATGGCCTCCCCAAGTGCTAGGATTACAGGCATGAGCCACCATGCCCAGCATACAACTATCTTTAAATAATATGTCATTGAGACTTTACACAGATTCACATTGGCCTTTTACCTAAAATCAAGGCTTTACAGTCTTGCTACATATCCAGGAAACCTCAATGGTGGCTTGCAACAAACAATAACATAGACAGAAAGCCTTACGTATAAAAGGCACTGAAAAAATCATTTGTCTAATTAAATGGAATGACGGAGCCCTACAAATTGCCCTGTGCCCGCTGCTATTCCTAATGGAATTGACCCAACCATTTGTTTCCCAGGAACTTGCTTCATAAAACTGGTCAAAATATAAGGGGAAAAAGATATCGATCACCTTAATGCTCAACAAAAAGAAATTAGTTAAATACATTACAAAGCATAAATGCAATGGACTTTTTATGCAGTTAGGAAAATGATAAACACCATAGCACTATAGGAAATCTTTATGATGTAGGGTTTTGTGAAAAAAGCAATATACAAAAATAGATGCCATTTGTTATTGCAATGGTAAAAAAAATATTCAAGTAACAGAAAACTGGAAGGAAATTTGTACCCATTAAAGTAGTTGGGGCTTTCTTTGGATGATGAGGGTATATAGGTTTCTCGCCCTTGCTATAATACGTTCCTTTTATCATTTAAATATATTTTAATAAGGTATAATAAAAGGTTGAATGCAGAAAATAAGGCTCATTGAGCTTCAACAATAAGTCCTAAAGTCAGCAGCGAAACCCAATCAAGAAACTGAGACTCCTGATTCTCAGCACAAGACTCTTGATCCATAACATAGACTCTCCGGGCTCATATCCAAAGCCACCTGGATGCTTAAAACACCCAGCTCTCTGGAAAGCCGGTTTCCCTTGAAATTTTCCACAATTTGTTTTAATCAATCATTTCCCAAGAATTTTCTTCACCTCATTAGCCCTTTAGCAGGCCAGCTGCAGAATGAGGTTGTCACATGTGATAGAGACCAAAGGCCCGAGGAAGGTCTCTTCCTCCAGGCCTCCCTCCCGCCTATATGCACTGAGTCCTCCTTGGAGCCCCTGGGGCCTGCCTGTCACCATGGCAGGTTCATGTCTCTTTCCTACCAGTGTCACCGACAGATGGTTGGTGGGGCCTTGGTGCAGACAGAACATCTGAGCCCTCAGACACCTACAGACCCGGGAACCCTCACCGCCCACCAGAGGCCCTGTTCCTCTGGCCATCCCACATGCTGCCCAGATGCTGCCAGGGAACCACAAGTTCAGGACAAAGTGCCTAAGCCTAAGGCTCCTTTTTTCCTCCCTCCAGCCCCAGAAAAAGTATAAAATGAGGAGATTTACACAGGGCCCTGACACATATCGGAAGCAGCCGTGGGGGAGCCACCTAGAAGTTGGACTTTACGATGTTGTCTCCCAAGATGCCTGCTTTGAGCTTGAGAAGGCTATACTGAGTTCTTTCAGAACCTTCTACAGCCATAGTGGGGAAGCACCTGTAGTCCATGTTAATACCAAAATCCACTTTGTATTAATTGTAACAAGCATTGATTGTCTACCACGTAAGCAGCTCTGTGCTCACTATAAGCCATTTGTTATTATTTCTCTAACCCCACTGCTGTGCTTTAATGTCCCCTCTGAAACTCATGTTGACACTTGGTTCCCAGTGTGAGTATTGAGGGAGCGGGAGCCTTTAAGAGGTGCTTGGATCATGAGAGCTCTGCCCTCAGGAATGAATTGATCCACTCATAGATTTGTGAATTAATGGGTTAATAGATTAATGGGCTAATCCATTTTTATCACGGGAGGGGAACTGGTGACTTAACAAGAAAAGGAAGAGAGACCTCAGCTAGCACGTGAGCACACTCAGCCCCTCTCCACGTAACACCCTGCACCACCTCAGGACTCTGCAGTGTCCCCACCAGCAAGAAGGCTCTCACTAGATGTAGCCCCTTGACCTTGGACTTCTCAGCCTCCACGACTGCAAGAAATAAGTTCCTTTTCTTTCTAATTTTCCCAGTTTCAGGGATTCTGTTACAAGCAACAGAGATTGAATTAATACCACCCCAAACGGTTTGAAAGAGTTTTGTCAAGCAAACTGTGTTGGCTAAGAATTAATGCTTTTCCCCATTTTTTATTCATCAAAAACACAGCGATATAGCTACCAATCAGACTGTCAGATCAGCATGAAACACCAGGGCTACAGAACTGAGAGGCTGTCACTCCAGCCAAAAGCAAAGAAATTAGATTTTAATTTGCCTTTGCCTCATTTGGCTTTTGGAAATATTAATAATTGATAAACGTGACACCAGGCAGCCCCTTCAAGCTCAGGAACCCAAGATTGGAAATCGCTGCTGCAGGGGGTAAAGAATAAATGAAACACACAGTCCATGGCTTTGAGAAACAAAGAAAACAATAATGTAAATATATCCTCTCAAAACAGTAAACTATATAAGCATCCCTCAACCTTTGTCCACTGCTGTTCTAATATATACACCAGTTAGGGAATTACAATGAAAGTATGTTATCCCCCTGGTGAATAGAGAAGTCACGTAAGCATTTGTCAAGTAAGTGATTGGTGACCCACATTTTTAAGACAATTTTTTTCACATCAGACAGGTGACGTGCCAACATAGTAACGAGATTGAGGGAGGCACCTCTCACACATGCATGTGAAAACCCAATCATCACGCTGATGAACTACAAAAGGATCTAAGTCAATTAATTTTTACAGTGTACACTCATAAGCAAGATTTACAGCATGTGATCTCAACAACACCTATGCCCAAGATTAATCAAAGAAGCAAGTGCAGCTGCTATTCCAGGAGGCTGGGGAGACTTTAGGTGATTAGGCAGGCAGGAGACATGGGGGGAGCACCCCAAGGAGATCCCCTCCCCTTCATGCCCATTCATGCTCTTCTCCGGAAGGGGGTCCCCTTCTTCGACCCCTCGCTGGGCCAGACTGTGGTTACTACTCAGTTGGAAACCAGGGCCACGCCAATTACATGCCAGAAGTCCTAGAGTAGAGATCATTAAGGGCTAGAAGAGTGAAGTCGGGGGAGGGTGAGGACAGGATAATTATAGGACATGAAGGATGGAGGTAGGCAGAGAGCAAAGGACGGGGCATTCTTCATGGGGAGACCAGTTTAAACAAAGGCACAGAGGCAGAAATTAACCAGGAGTATTTGTCCAACTGCATGGAAACTGGCCGAGCCACTGCAGAGAGGAGTTTTAGACAGCAGGGCTACTGATTCTGCTCCAACTCATCTGCAAATCCACGTCCACACAGACCTCATAGTCCATCTAGCCTTGTAGCCCTTAATTATATAAAATCTTGGAACTTTTTGGTTTTGGTTTTTGTTATATTTAGAGACAGGCTGGAGAACAGTGGCATGATCATAGCTCACTGCAGCCTTGAACTCCTGGGCTCCAGCGATCCTCCTGCCTCAGCCTCCCAAGTAGCTGGGACTATAGGCGCACGCCACCACACCCGGCCTTGGACCATTTTTTAAAGGATGATTTACGTATATTTCTCACCCACTGAGAATATAAGCTATTTAAGAGTTGGAAACATCTCCCACCACAAAACTTACTCAAAACTTTTTCTACCCACCACAAAACTTACTCCCTTGAGGACAAAAGTCTTGGGAACCGTATCAGTCAGGAAATACCGGAAGGTTTGGAGCAGGGGCATGGCCTGCTCAAAGGAAGAGCTAGAGAAGAATCTGGAAGCCATGGGGAATGGGGATGTGGAAGAGAAAAGACAGGAGCCGAGGGACCTGTTGTTAGAGAACACAAATTACAGTTGGAACAAGAGAAATACAATCCTTTTGGGGACACAAAATGTGCCCCAATGTTAGGAAGTGGAGTGTGTATTTGGGTCATTAAATACAAAATGTCCAATTTTGAACCAAAAGTTTAGTCTATTATATATCAAACAAGAAGCAGTACAATTAATCAAAGTATGTGCCTAAACTGTTGACACAGTTTTGCCATCTCAATGGTAGCTTGTTTATGCCAGCAGCGAAGAAGCCTGGAGAGCGAATGGCGATGAAATCTTGAAAGGTGTTTTCCACAGTTTTTTGAGAATGGAATGTTTTTCCCTGCAAGAAAGAAGTGGTCCAAAGCCTGGAAGAAGTGGTGGTCAGTTGGTGCAAGGTCTGGTGAATACAGTGGATGACGGAGAGTTTCCAAGTCCAGCTTCTATAGTTTGAGCAGCATTGTTTGTACAACATGTGGTCTTACAAGAGGATTGACCTGTTTCTATTGACCAATCTCGGCTGCTTAATCACAAACTTCCTCATCATTTCATCCAATTGGTTGCAGTAGACATCCGCTGTAATCGACTGACCAGATTTCATGAAGCTATAGTGGATAATACCAGCGCTGGACCACCAAACAGATACCATTAGCCTTCTGGATGAATATTCAGTTTTAGACTGTGTTTCAGCACTTCATCTTTATCCAACCATTGTGCCAAATGCTTGCGATTGTCAAAAAGAATCCATTTTTCATCACACATGACAATACAGTATAGAAATGGTTCACCTTTATGTGGTAACAGCAAAGAAAGGCAAGCTTTGAGAAGATTTCTCTCCCGATGCTCGTTTAATTCATGCAGGACCCATCTATCCAGCTTCTTTACCTTGCCCATTTGTTTCAAATGGTCCAATATTGTTGGATGATGGAACTCATTCGAAAATAACATGAATTTTTCACTTATCCATGGTTTCACAAAAATTGCTCTTAAAAAATGTGAAAGATAATCATAACCCAAAATGTGTGTTTGAAAGACTGAGAATGTACCTTCACAATAAAAATAAAACAAGAAGTATCAAAGTAAAATGTCAGAGATATCAACTGTCAAACTTAGCACTTAAGGAAATCGGACATTTCATGCCTAATAACCTAACATCATCCCTTATTCTATTCCCAGAATAGAGAAGGCAAGAAACAAAATAACTAAGTAAATCAAGCACCTGTCTTGAGTCCCCACCACTCTGGAGCTCAGAGCCTTCCTCATGAAAGGAAGCTGGAAAGGTCCAACCTTACCTTGCCCCCGCGGACACTATCGGGCTTGATAAGGTGACCACCATCCTGGTTTATGCAGCACTGAGGGGTTTCCTGAGATGTGGGATTTTTGGTTTTAATTGGAGCAGTTCTGGGCACAGCAGGATGAACTGTTCACTCTACACCACATCCCACGTGCAAAGGAAAGCTGGCCACTAATGCGCAGAGCTTTGCAAAGGGTTTCTCCATCATCTACACTTAAAGGGACAGTGGGTGTCACAGCACAGTCCCTCCATGGGCTTAGGAAGGCCAAAGGTCAGGTTAGTGCCTTGCTGCTCACTGTGTGGTCTGTGGCACCACCCGGGAGCCTGTCGAAGACACAGAATCTCAGGGACCCCCACCCTGACCTGATGAATCGGAATCCAAATTCCAACCAGATTCGCGGGAAATCCGTGTGCACAGCCAAGTGTGGGGAGCACAGGGTTATTAGTCTGTTCCTCACGCAGTGGGTGAGTTTGTGCATGTGCTGTTTCTTTTATTGTTTCAGTTTCAGGGGAAACCATCCAAAAGCGGTGCCAAGTAAATTACAGCTTTTATGACCATTTGTAACATCACACTGCAAGAAAGCGGTGGTGAACGCTGCCTAAAGAGTCATTTCATTTCCTCTCTTCCTTCTCTTTTCCAGATTTCGAGAGAGAAAAGGCAACAGACCAGAACAGCATTTTGAATGTAGGAGTCGCTTTGCTTATGTGACCGGGATTTCTCAACCACAGCACTGCTGACATTCTTTGTGGGGGGCCGTCCTGTGCACAGTAGGATGTTTAGCAGCGTCCCTGGTCTCTACCCACCAGATACCAGCAGAAACCCTCCTCCCCGGGGCAAGAACCGAGAATGTCTCCAGACGCTGCCCAGTGTCTCCTGAGGGGCACAACAGCCCCCAGTCAGGAACCACTGGCTTGGACAAAGAAGAGACACTCAGGGAAACAGGAATGAAAAGGAGACACGAGGGAGCTGCTGCTTGCCAGGGAGTTTGTTAAAGTCTTGAAAACTAGGCCAAGTTGATCCCTGCAGGCTCCTGCGAGATCCTGCTGGGTGACCCAAGGGCCCAGCCCATGCCTCCTCTGTCACTGACACTAATGAAGACAAGCAGTCCCCAGCTGCCGGGAGCTCGTGCCATCTGCCCCTCCAGCTACAGCTGTTCTTTATTATTTAACCCACAGAGCGCAAGCAAGGCCTTTTGCCTTTTTATTAGTGCGCCATGCTTAATGACATTGGAGGCTTTCTAATAGCATTGTTTAAAAAAAAAAAAAAAAAAAGGCTGGGTAGTTATGTTAGACTCACCAGAGTAAACCATCTGGCTCAATCCTCAGCCATCGTAGCATAAGGCACAAGGCCACACCACACAGGGCACTTGCAGCTCTGCTCCCTGCTGCGAGCAGGTGCTGTTTACTATCTGAGGAGCCCCAGAGGCACACGGACCCCAAGAAGCCCCCACCTCTGCCTCCAGGCTGGCCTGGGCCTCACCCTCACGCCAGGGGTGTAGAGCAGGCTAACTACTGTATGCTGTCAATTTTAAGGTGCACTTTTTCCTCCCTCCCCCACCCCCAGTTTAGCATCTCGGAAATCTGGATTCATCTTGCAATAATATTGCGATGGCCATCAGCCAGGTGGCAGGGGGGAAGGAGCCATCGTGGCCTGCTCATGCTCCAATATCAAAAGCACCAGCAAAAATCTCTCAGTGCAGTCTTAAAGATTTGGAAGAAAATCCAGGAGAAGCAGAGGGGTAGGAGATTGGCCAGTAGGAGACTGAGGGGAAATAGGGAATTGGGTGTCTTCAGTAACATTCTTGACGCTCTGAGTGGACCAGCCCACATCAGGGCTATGCAAAGTGTGGTCTCTGGACCAGCAGCGTCAGCTCCCCGCCCCACCCCGCCCCGGAGCTTGCACGGAATGCAAATGCTCGAGCCCCACCTCAGACCCGTTGAACAGAATCTCTGGGAGTGGGGTTCAAAGACTGTGATTCAAGCCCTCCAGAATATTCTGATGCGTGCTCTAGCTCAGAAGTGCTTTTCCATATATTGGGTTTAAATCTACAAACATGGCTTAAGTTGAGATTAGCACCAACGGCTTTTAGTTCTTTGGGGAATCTTTTAAGAAATGATACATCACCAATATTCTAGACAAGAACTATATTGTATGAAAAAACATAGTACCTCGAGTACTCTGACTTCAGAAGTGATTGAGAAGCATCAGACTGAAATATAAAGAAGTGTTAGGAAGCGATTCCCTCTTCTAATTAATTTCATTATATGCCCTTTATGTGCATGTATATATATATTTATACTTATGCATATATATATAGTTTATTTATGTGTATGCATAGTATATAATAAAACTAAATCTAAAGGAATTCTTTTATTAAGTGAAAATTAAATTTTCTAAGTGTAAGCAAGTAATAGTTTTGCACTATTATGTTTTTCTTTTTCTTTCTTGGTGGTTCACAAAATAGTAGAGCACTCTTAGGTTGACAGAGTCTTAGGTTCAATAAAATGCAGAATTCTGCTATCTAACTTTGCTTGGCCTCACCTGAATCTCCTGTGATACAGTTTAAACCTTTTCTTCAGCAAGGCCAGACCACAGCTAGTCACGACCTTCTACGCAATAATGTGTTCCGTGCTCAAAGATCATTAATTGGCCTTTTCTCAGCTTTATTTTCTGATGCTCCCAGCACCACTGTGGCCTCCCCTGCCCCCAGAAGTCTCTCCTCCCCAGTTATGGCATGTCTAAAATAAAGTATGGGAGATGCAGCAGGGCTGAGAACATCTGGACCACAGCTGTGCACTGCTGGAAGAGGATGGCTTCCACCCCAGAAAGTGAACTGAGTTAGGCTATGTGTGAGGTCCTTCCCCCAGCATTTGAGGCCCTCCTACACGCTAACACACCAGCTGTATCCTCAGAGAGGCAGGTGGGACAGCAGGTGGGCATGTGAGCCCTGGTGTCCGACGGCCAGGATTCTAATGTGCTTCTGCCTCTCATTAACTGGTGTCACCATCTGTAAAATGGGCAAACTCGTAGAGCGGGTGTGATGTCGGGAGGGTACACCTAAAGCACCTCGCACAGAACCTCTGGCCCGCTCTGAATGTACGCCAGCCCTGGGATTCTGCATCCTCTGCGCAAGCCACCTGGTGCTCGCTCGCTCTCAACTCTCCCAACCAGTAATTTCACTTCTGGTTCCCCCACTGTTCTTCCCTTCCCTCTCCGATCTGCAGTGCCTTTTTATTTTCCTCTTTCATCCTTTGATCCTCCTGACCACACTCTTTTTCCTCACCATGGCAACCTGTCTTCGTGTGCAGATTCCCTTCCTTCCGCTGTGACCCAGCCTAACTGGGGTGTTGCACCTGTGAACAGCTCTCGAGCCCACCCAGCTTGCCCAAGCGTCACGGTGAACGCCTTGTTAAAATCCACCGTGACACATCCACAGCCCTAACCACATCTACCTGCTGACTAAGCCAAGGAAGAAAATCAACCAGGTAGCTCCAACGCAGCTTTCTCTCTGCAGCCCGGTCTTTCCTCTCAGCGCACACAGCCATCCACTGCGCACTCTATTCCAGGAACACGCCCCAGGTCTGGCAGTAAATTAGCAAGCCTTGTTTGTTTTCCTTCTTTACTATTTGGAAAACACAAGGGCAAACTTCCCTGATCTTTTGCGATAATTTCCCCTCCTTGTGTGTTCTTCCAAAATCCAGCTCAGCACATCCATGATTTCTTCCACTAGCCTCTGACTCACGTGGGACAGGAGAGCCTTGTCGGCAGTACCAGCCAGAACCTGTATGACTCCTCGGTGATTTCTGGAAATGACTTAATCCCCATCTCCTGGCCCCCACAGCTTAGCCTGCACCTCAATAATTAAAGATTTGCAATGAAGTTTGTACCTGCTGCCATCCACCTGCTAACCCCCATCCCCAAGTTCAGAGCTGAGAAGCAAAAGGCCACACAATTAGCCACATGCCACCAAAAGAACAGGCTCTGCTGGCCAGCAGAGGAGGTCAACGTTGGCATTGAGCAGGGCCGAAGCTACTTTATGATAATTTTTCAGTTGGGTACAGTGACCTTTCATTCCATGTTTATTTGGAAACAACCTTTAAGCAGCAATCAGCCAAAATGAAATGCTTCAAAGGAATAAATTAGATAATGCAGATGTTCCCCAGTGGTAAGTTATGCCTGAGGAACACAGCAGAAAATAAAAACAGCTCCGGCCTGGGCCGCCACGGGCGAGCCTGTCCATTAGACTAATAAGTGAATACAGAGTTCTCGCTACCTCTGTCAATCAGACAATTGAGGACTTAAAGCCAGGGTGACCCAGGCAGAAAACATGATTATTTCTAGAGTGGAATCCAAACTACCAGCTGGTATTTCATTTTGCGTCTGTTTGGACCGGCAGTAACTGCGTTACTTGGATGCCCAACAAGTGATTTACCATCTCAGCGAGGGAAGGTCCCCAAGGCCTGGGCTTGGTGAGCCCTGCATGCCCCATTCTAGCCTCATTCCAAGGGAGGACATCGTTCATCTACATTAATTGACCCATTACTGTGCATCTACCGCACACTGGGCTCTTTGCTAAGTGCCAGAGAGGCTTAAATGCTGGAGAAAATCCAACTCCTCAAGGTCAAAGATAGAGGGAGATAACTGAGCTGGGGGCCCTTGGGAGGCATGACCCCCTCCCCCAGGGCAATGTTTCTTTTCTTTCTGTGTCTTCTACTCTGTAGGCTCCATTCTTCTTTCCCTTGTATTGTCCCATTTTCCTCTTTCTCGCTTATATTGGTATTTAATTCTACCAACGATGGCACTCCTAGGTATCAAACGGTGATCCTTGGAGTTTAGCGAATCACTCACCCTGACGTAGAAAGCATCTGAAAACAGAACCTCAGAACCAAGGACTTTGGCTTCCTCCACCACCTGGTGAGTGAGTCCTGGAACCTCTCGGACCCCAGTCCCAGGGCAAGTACCTCTTCCCGGCCCCGGGGGACCTGCTGGGGGGATTCACTAGGGGAGACCCACTGTGGGACGGAGGGTGCTTTCCTCCCGCAAAAGGAGTTTCTGCCCTGGTCACTTCTCCTGGCCCGTAACATCTGTCACTGCTCCCAAAGCAAAGGCCGCCTCACAAAAGGCTTTGTGTGGGGCAGCTGTGATGTCAGAGCCCAGCCCCCCGCCCCAGGGACAGCCAGACTCTACCTCCAGCTCCCTTGGGAGCAGCACAGGAGAGGAGACCCTCAGGCGACAAGCACCAGAGGACCCGTGAAGGCCCCAGGAAGACAGGGGCTGCTGGACACAGCATGGCTGACGTGGCAGGTGGTTGTGCTCTTCGGGCGAAGGTAGTTTTGAGAGCCAGGGGCTGTGAGAGGAGGACAGGGAGTGTTCACGATTCAGAACGTGAGATAGTACCTGGCTCGGTTCTTGCTGAATCCAGGCCTGGCGGGGCTGGGAAGGGCGTGGAAGTGAATCCACTGCACACCTGGTGATGGGAACACTGCCTGGAAGTCCCAGCCCCGGTTCAGGTTTGAAGTGCCACCAACTCCCTGTGGCAAGTCTCTTACGATGGGATGGAACCTGAGCGATCTCTAAGCCGCAAAAGTCTATGATCATAGTACCCAAGAAAACAGAAAACAGAGGCTCAAACAAATCCTTATACATAAACGTTCATAGCAGCACTATTCACAACAGGCAAAGGGTAGAAGCAACCCAAATGTCCATCAACTGATAAACACAATGGGGTGTGTCTACACAATGGAATATTATTCACCCAAGAAAAGGAATGAAGTACTGATACGTGCTACATCGTGGAGGAAACTTAAGAACACTATGCTCAGTGAAAGAAGCCAGACGAAAAAGGCCACATATTGCATGGTTCCATTTATAAGAAACAGCCAGAGGCCGGGCGTGGTGGCTCACGCCTGTAATCCTAGCACTCTGGGAGGCCGAGGTGGGCAGATCGTTTGAGCTCAGGAGTTCGAGACCAGCCTGAGCAAGAGCGAGACCCCATCTCTACTAAAAATAGAAAGAAATTATATGGACAGCTAAAAATATATATAGAAAAAATTAGCCGGGCATGGTGGTGCATGCCTGTAGTCCCAGCTACTCGGGAGGCTGAGACAGGAGGATCACTTGAGCTCAGGAGTTTGAGGTTGCTGTGAGCTAGGCTGACGCCACGGCACTCACTCTAGCCTGGGCAACAGAGTGAGACTCTGTCTCAAAAAAAAAAAAAAAAAAAAAAAGAAACAGCCAGAGTAGGTAGCTCCATAGAAAGAGAAAACAGATGGGTGGTTGTGAGGGGCCATAAGAGGGGGAAATGGGTAGCAACGCTTACTGGGTATGGGGTTTTATTTTGGAGTAATGAAAACATTTTGGAACTAGACAGAGGTAGTGATTGCACAACCTTGTGAATGTACTAAATGTCACTGAATTGTTCACTTAAAATGGTTAATTTTATGTTATGTGATTTGCACCTCAATTTTTAAAAAAGTCCAGTGAGTAGCCTTATAAGAGTTAAGCTCCAAATGTGGGTTTCTGCCTGACCTGGGAAAGGCTCTCTGGGGTGCCACTCCCTCCATTCCCATCCTGGAATCCCTGACTCCACTTTCTCTCTGCCAACATAGCTAAGGTTAGCGCTTCTCTTATTTCTCTGGTGGAATTATGTGTCTATTTGTGTGTGGACTGTCTACCCCAAACCACTGCAACGCTAAGAAGGCAAAGATGAGTCTGGTACAATGTAGCACCCCACTGCCTGGCCATGGGTGGGCACTCAATAAACACTTTTCAATAAGTGAATAAAACTATTTAGATTATCCTGTTTATATGTTTCCTCTCTTAAAAAAAAAGCTATAAATGTGTTGGTAGAAATATAAAATGATACAGCTGCTATGGAAAATGGGATGGAGGTTTCACAAAAAATTAAAACGAGAACCACCATATGACTCAGCAATCCACTTCCGGTTATATTTTCCAAAATAACTGACAACAGGATCTTGAAGCAGTATTTGCACACCCTTGTTCATGCCGTATTATTCACCATAGCCGAGAGGTAGAAGCAACCTAAACGTCCATCCATGGATGAATGGAGAAAGACAATGTGGTGTATGCATACAGTGGAGTATTTGCCTTCAAAAGGAAGGAAATCTTGTCATATGCTACAAGATTGATAAACGTTGAGGACATTATATGAAATGAAATAAGCCAGTCACAGAAGAACGAACACTGTGTGATCCCACCCATGTGAGGTATCTACCGTAGTCAAATTCATAGAAACAGAAAATAGAATGGTGGTTGCTAGGGCCTGGGGGCGGGGTGGGAAGCTGTTCCATGGATGTAGAGTTTCAGTTTTGCAAGATGAAAAGTTCTTGAGATCTGCTGCACACAGTGTGCATATAGTTAACACTACTGTACCATACACTTAAAAATGGGTAAGATGGTAACTTGTATGTTATATGTTACCACAATTTTATGAAGCTATAGACACGTGTGTAGATGAATGTATAATTATACAGCTTTAATTTTTTTTCACTAACAGGCCTATGAGAGGCCTGTTTCACAAACAGCTGAACCCATGAGAGCTCTGCTGCCTGGCTTTGAGTGGGGACTGTCCCAGCAGGGTGCCTTTTGGACAGCAGTGCCCTTGAGGAGTGCTGGGCTCCATGTCCTGTCTCCAGGCACTTGTCAGTGCAGATTGGAAAAGCGTTATTTGCTAGATGGAGTTGCAGGGGACCATCCGAATAGGCTTATGAAACGAGTCATTAACAAGAAAAGTCAGCTAAAGTGCTCTTTGCCAAGAATGAGGCTGTACAAAACTCAGCCCGGAAAACGTCAAGGTCAATTTCAAAGTGGGTCTCTCCTGGAAGGCAATGCCTCTCCCCTGCTCTGCCCCTAAGGACTGAGCAGGAGCTACAGGGGCAAGGAGGTGGGGGCGGGTGGGTAATGCTCACCTGCCCTGTTTGGAACTTTCAAAGGAAGGGAGAAAGCAGGAGTGAACTGGGCCCTCGTAAACTTTAGTGCAGGGATTGGCCTACTATAGCTCACAGGCCAAGTCTGGTCACCACCTGTTTTTTATAAATAAAGTTTTATTAAAACACAGCCACGGTCATTCACTGATGCATTGTCTATGGCCACTTTTGCTGCAACGGAAGAGTTGAGTAGTTGCAACAGAGAGTATATGGCCCTCAATGCTGAAAATATTTACTCTCTGACCATTTACAGAAAAAGTTAGTCAACCCCTGCTCTAGGGAAAGAAAACAGGGTCCTATTCCAGGGGAGGGCATCACGCTTCACTCCTTATGCAATGGCCGATAAGTCCCCTGTTCCCTTTTGTTTTTCCTGCTCTTCTATATCCTAGTGCAGTCAACTCCCAATTGTGTACGAAATGGCACAGAAAATCCCCTGCTGTAGATAATGCCAAAGCATTTATAATTGGCTTTAGATGCTAATAGGAGTCGTCATCTCCCTCTACTTCTCCCAGCAGATTTACCTTCCTGATCACGCATGACTTGGGCTGATGCTGAGATGCATCCGCCATCCCAGAGCACCCCACCCCCACTAACTGCAAAGTGGGCGGCCGAGGTGAACGCAGAAGTGACCCAAAGGAGGCTGCTCGCCAAGAAAGGGGCTGCGTCACCCTGCAAGGAGGCTCAGGGCCCAGCCAGGGTTGAAATACAAATAAGAAACAGGAGCTTTGTCTAGAATGATCACTCTTCAACTTCTTCAGTTTAAAAAGGAGCTTGGAAAAGCTGACAAAAGTTACAGATGTTCTCTCCAGAAAAAATGCACATGTATATATACACCCCAATTTTGCATAGAAGTTCAGGAGGGTTCACGGTGCCTTCAAACACATCGAAGGTCACCGGGTTGTTAACTCTTCATCAAGAACAGAGGTTCCCATTTTTTTTTTTATACAGCCAAGTAACCCCTTCTTCAAAGACGATCTCACAGAGAGGCCCAATATTTAAAGGCTTTTAAAGCAGGACTGCCCTCTCATGCTTGCAGCCTGCCCCTGTCCACTGCGGCAGCTCCCGGGCTTGTTGCAGGCAGGGCTGTGCAGTCTGCTAATGGCACGGTGGTCCGTGGTCAGTGGTCAGACCAGGGCAGGACCCTACGGGCTCCCCGAGTGGTGCCAGAGAGGGCTGTTGGAGGGGGTCAAAGTTACTCTCCATCCAAAGACTCCAAAGATGGGTGGGATAGATCTACCTCTCCTCAGGAGACACCGCGGCTCCCTGCAGTGACGGAACCTGGAAGGACTACTTCCTGTGCACTGTGGGCCATGGCCTTGAAGTTTGCAGACACGGTGGGGAGACCACAGAACACCAAATAACATTATAAGAGCTAATCAAAAGAGAGAGAGAGAGAGAGGGTAAACAGAAGGTCTGTGCCAAAGCAGTCAACAAGAAATTGCCAACTAAGTAACTGCAAACCTTTTATGGAACAAAAGAAGGTATAAGTATTTATTTTTCTTAATCGCCAAAAGAGAGAAATCGCCACGTACTGTGAATTCAGAGGAGGGGAGATGGCTCTCAGTCAGTGGCTCCAGAAGGCTTTCTAGAGAAGTGGACTGGACCCCAGGGTGAGCTGGACACCTCCCGTGGCCACTCAGGATGGTCAGTGTCCATCCACCCTGTCACAGGGTCCAAGCGTGCCCTGTCAGCTGTTGCTCTGCGTGGATCCCTCAGCCTCTTCTCCACCAGAGCTTCCCAGGCCACAGGGTGGGAGAAGCTCTGATCGTCCACCAGGCCCTATGCTTTACGTGGGCTTTTTTGTTTAATCCTCAAATAACCCCACAGTGTACGTTTTATCCCTATTCCTAGAATAGTGCCTAGCGTATAACGAGCTCTCAGGAAATAAATATTTCTTTATTCGGTGCCTCCCTTTCATTAGGTTGAATAACTTCTCGTTTTAGAAAGGGGTAGAGTTGCTAGATTTAGCAAATAAAAATATAGGACACTTGGTTAAATTAAAATTTAAGATAAAATAATTTTTTAGTATAAGCATGTCCTGCATATCGGGACACTGGGTGGCCTATATTTTTTGTCCCAAGCCTAGGATGCAGGGGATGGGGTGAGGAACTTGCCTAAGGTCTCACAGCTAGGAAATGCCAGAAACAAACTCAAGGCTGGGTAGTCACACTCAGAGCAGGTTTCATGGGTCTCTACTCTACACCATGCTGCCTCTCTCTTCTTACCACTCCTGCAGCCCTTTGAATACATCACTATTAGACATTTCATACATTGCATGCGAGTTGACAGTGTACACGTAGATTTCCTCTCTTAGAAAATAAACTCATCCAATTCTATATAACTGCTCAAGGGAGAGGCAGCTAGTTGTCTTTCAGAATCCACTCTATTCTTTGTATCCTATTAAAGAAACTCTAGTTCTTAACTGAGCAGTTAGTTACCTGGAATAAAGCACTATATTTCCCAGTATCCCTTGCAGCTATGCAAGGTCATGTGTTAAGCTCTAACCAGGAAGTGTCCTAAAAGGAGAAAGCATGCCCTTCTCTGCTTCCTCTTTCCTGCCGGCTGGAAGACGATGCGATGGCTGTTGCTATAGCAGCCCTCTTGGACCACAAGGGACCTTGGGGGTGTGAAAGCAACCCCCAGCAGAGCAATAAAACAGTAGGAGCCTACATCATTGATACTATAGAACACAATATCACTGGACCACTCGTAGACTTTTTTCCTAAATAATTTAAGCCACTGTTATCTGGGGCTTTCTATGACTTGGAGTTGAACCTGACTGTACATTATGCATGGCCTCAGCACCGAGAGTAGGGGGGGTGCTGAGCTACCTCAGAGAGACTTAGGGAAAGTTTACTGAAAGGATTCTTACTGCATGCATGACCAAAATCCTGCATTCTATATTCTGGCCTGAGAAATCCCACCTCTCACTAACCTCATGCAAAACCTCCATAAAAATACGTGGTCAGAAACTCACAAAATTCTTGACCTAAAAATATCTATGTGGTTTGAGGTTTCTGTGGGGAAGGGGAAGATAGCTGGAAAATGAGTATTTCTTTCTCTTGGGTATTCATGAGTTATGAGCTTTTGATAGTGGCGCAAGGCTGACCGGAGAGTTATTAATGATAGCTGTTGGACTAAATGGGCTAGCATTGCAGCAACATGGAAAATCCAAATCTTTCCTCAGGAAACTCTTACTATTATGTAAATGACCTCCACTTGGGAAAATGACGAAGTATGAGATTCATTATAAGTAATGTTTTCATTCCAACCTTCGTGGCCTTTGGAGACTTCAAGATATGACCCAATTTATTAGCTAAAAGAAACAAGATCCCTCTACAATACTTTTCAATGACTTTTATAAAATTTTAAGCTCAAATCACTCATGCAAATATATTATGCAAATATCTTGTATTATTTTTAAAGCCCTGAACTTCTGAAAATCCTCTTAATCCTAAACACATTTCCTAATCCTACTATCATTTTATTATTTTATATAAAGATACTATTAGATTAAAGGCATACATAGTAAATATATGGAAATAAATGGTAGCATGAATGCATCCCTCAGAATTTTTACTTCTGTGTAATAGAAACCAACTCTGACTTATTGAAATGGAAATGAAGTTTATTAAGTGGTGACTGAGTAGCTTGCAGAATCCTCAGGAGGGAGAGAATGACCAGGCATCGCGGTAAATAACCAGGTGCAATCAGATAATTGCACCACAGAACTCACAGTGAGGCCAGCAGGGCTGCAACCCAAGGGTGTCAGTGCTGCGGGCTACATCACCAGCACCTGGACCTCTGACACTGTTTCCAGAACCATGAGCCATGTGTCTTCTGGCGTCTGGACACAATGACTGCTGCTGCTGCCACCCTCACAAGGATGGATTCTGCAAGGTCCCTGCTTCTTTCTCTCACCAGCTTCTCATCCAAGGCCACATGCAGGAGCATGTGATTAGCATTTCCCAGCGCATGGCAGCCACAGCCCAGTTGCAAAGGAAGCAGGGAAATCCGATATTTGGTGATTCCAGAGGTGAGCTCTAGCTCGTAAGCGGGGAACTTCCGCATAAGAAATTATCATGGTGGGCAACCAAAAAAGACAAACATCCACTACAATGCAATTGGTTGACTGTAATTTTGTCACGATGACAATGTAATCCAAACTACTGTCCAGGTCTTTTCCTCAAGTATTAATAATTCCCAAGCACCCTGAAGTGGCTTTACAACACTTTATTTTTTCTACAAGTCAATTTTTTTCTAATTTGTGGTTTTCACTTCTAATTTATTTCCAATAAATGATTTCCAGCTCTGTGTACAGAAGAGGGAAAAGTTAGAAACAACCTTAATGTCTACCAATTCATTAAAACAAATTAGGGTGGATTGCAAAATAATTTGTGTACCAAGCATAAGATATAGATACATACTTGGTTATTGTAACGAGTTTGCAAATTTTAAAAATTCATAAAGCACTGCCAAAACAATAAAGCAGGAATAATTGCATGAAAATGGGTTGGAAATTTTTTAAACTCTCCCTACCCCTGCCAAATTTAGATTCTTGTATTTTATTTTCTCCCCCTTTTTATATATTTTGTGGGGTTTTCTTCCTATTGCAAAAGCAATGTGTTACATGTTAAAAGTAAGAAAATGCAGACAGTAAGATGAACATAAAAATGCCCATAATCTCACCACCCAGCGACAAGCAGCCTTAGCTCCAGGATGGTGGCTTTGAGCACAGACTCTGGGGTTAAACTGCCTGAGCTAAAACCTTGGGCAACTCCCTTGATCTCCCTCCCCTCAGTTTTCCCATTTATAAAAAGGGGATGATAATATCCCTCCTGCGTAAGGTGCAGATTAAATGAAATCAGGCCTGTAAGCCTTCGGCCTACCCTTGGTGCACAGTGAGCTTCCAGAACACTGGCTGTTATTTCAGATCCTGTCCTTGCGTTGGTCTAGTTATCTTTACAAAAATGCTACATTTCATCAAATTTCTATTATTGGACATCAAGGTAGTCTCCAAATGTAATGATTACCAACAGTGCAGAGCAGAAATAATTTGCAAAAAAGAAAAAAAAATCATCAGAAATTTTAAGATAGGGAGGAATTTTTTTTTTTAAATCTCTAAAAGACAAAAATCCTTTTTGAAAAAGTTTGTAAAATATTGTGAATTTGCCTCCCCCCGCCCATGGCGCACCAAAATCTTCGATTCCAATGTGCACCACGTGTATCTCACAGGCGCACAGTGCTTGGAGAAAATGATTGTTGTCTTAACCAAAGTGCTTTTGGCCGTCTCTCCTGGGATCACTCCAACAGCAGAGTCCCGCTGTCTCTGATCTGGCATGGGAAATGCGCCCAAGGCCCGCCCGACAGAGTCAGGGCTTTGCAACAACCTTACCCAGGGAAGTGGGACCTGTGGGAAGCTCATCCAGTGTTGCCTAGCAATGCCGCTGTCAGGTGGGCAGTCCCTTTGGGTCCTGCAGTCACCTGCTGGCCAGATAACAGCCCAGGGCTAGCATTTGCGAACAAACAGCCCCTGCACAGATGGACCAATCACAAGGGATGACCCAACAGTGGGTTCGGGCCAGGGCGCAGCAAAGGAATGACCGACGGGAGATGCAGACCTCAGAGCCAGCAGGCCCATGTGTGGCCAGGTTGGAAGGCTCTCGCTTGCTGGCCATGCCCCATGAAGACCACTGTCACCTGGGACTGGAGGTAGGAGGAGAAGGACAAATAAAGAAGTTCTGGATGTGTGAATTTCTCTCCCCTCCTCTCTTTGGCTCCCTTTCCAGCCGAGGGCACATTTTCCCAGTGACAGCTGGTCAGGAGGGTGAAGTCACGTGGCGCCCGGACCATCTGGTTGCCGCCTCCCCACAAAGCACCGTTCTCCTCTTCCTGGGCCACGCTCTCCTCCTCGGGCCCTGAGGGGTCTCGCCCTGTTTCAGCTCTGCTTCCTGGAACCCAATTCTGTTTCCAGGGAGTGCTGGGGCCCTTCCACTAGCCTGGAGATAGTAATAGTCCCTCTCCTGGCATAACCGTGGCTCTCTCTCCCTGGGCTCCTTCAGTGACCAGGGCAAGCGAGCAAGAGGGAAAGAGCTTGGGTTTCAAAGAAAGTAGACTTAAGTGTTCTCACTACACGACACGCAGACACACACACATACACACACACACACGCACACAAGGTAATGTGAGGTGATGGCTGTGCTCATTAACTTGACTGTGGTGGTCATCTCACAATGTATAGGTTTATCAAATCAGCACACTACACACCTCCAATATATACAAGTTCTATTTGTTAATGATACCTCAACAAAACTGGGAAAAGAAAATAAAGAACTTGGGTTTCGGCATCAAAGTGACTCTAATTATGCATTAATTTGCTGCCAGAACTTAAGGAAGTTACTGACCTCTCCAGATTAGAGGTGGGGAGATCATTTCTCCCGGGAAGATAGCTCCCTGCCACATCTGGGGACTAAATGGGACTCTGCAGCTACGAGACCGTCATCAGGCTGGCCACAGAGGGGGCGCACAGCAAATCATCGGACCCCTCCTGCTTCACCCAATCTCTGAGCACTTCAGAGTTGAGAATCTGTTAAGAGCTCATTCTGCCAGCTCTGGTAGGACTATTAAAGGTATGACTTTAAATGTGACTTTAAAATATGCGCCTGTAATCCCAGCTCCTCCAGACTGTGGCAGGAGGATCACTTGAGCCCAGGAGTTCCAGGCTATAGTGAGCTATGATCACGCCTCAGCACTCCAGCCTGGGTGACAGAGTGAGAGCCTATCTCTAAAAAAAAAAAATACATATATATATATATATATATATATATATGGCTTTGCCTGAAATGTTGAGAAAGCAAAAAAGGGCTGTTATTTTGCCTTACATTTTATAATTTAAATCACCCTGCCCAGCTTCCTGCTGCCTTGTCACTTCCCAATTAAACAGAAGTAGCCACACATCCAAATCCTTTAGAGGCGAACCTTTTCAACAGCTGCTGTTGCTCTGATCACTCCTGGGATAACTTTGAAGAATGCTCTGTCAAAGGGAGCAATTTGCCGGGAAGAGCAGCCCCTGTACTTCCGTCCTGGCAGGTTTTTATTGCAAACCACATTTGCATGGAAACAGGATTTGTTCTTGCTTCCGAAGCAGCTCGTGTTTATTATCCTCAAATAAATCCATAACTCTCCCCAGTCATTACAATCGGGTGACATTGGCAGCACGGGGGAGGGGAGGGAGGAGTGTCAGGCTCTGAGTCTGAAGGAGAGATTGGATACTGCCTGGCTTTGGCTTTGGAGGACATCTCTGCTAGAGGAGGGGAGGGGAAAAGGGGACTAACCCCACACACAGCTGCTTAATTTTCAATTAGCAGTGGGAATCTAGGCCTTTGACCCTTTTCAGTTGCTGTGCCAATACTTTAAAATATTAATACAGAAGACGCCACGCCCTAATCCTAGGTAGGGAGGAGGACAGGAAAGAGAAAGATGGAGTATTAACTGATGTCAGCAAAGCACTTGGCACTGTCAGCTTGCAATGCGCCCCCCACAGAGGGTGATTCCTGTGGAAGGAGCAGGCCAGCTGGAGGACCACACAGATGGCTCTGCCATCCCTCGAAGCAAGTGGGGCACTGTGGGGAAAGTCGGGGAGGCTGGGGTGACCACATTGCTGGGTGCACGGGGAGGAAGAGGGTGTGTTTGCAGGAAGCTACAACCATGCATGAGAAAGACTGGAGGGCCATGTGTGGCATTTTTATAGAGGCTAAGTTTGGGTGAGAGGATCACCCAGTGTTTGTTTTAGTGTGTGTTTTTCACTCTGAGCTTTTTCTGTGTTTTTTCAGTGATCTTTGTTGAGCATGCAATTCTTTGGTAATGAGCAAAACATTTCATTTGTTCTGTTTTGTTTTTTAAAAAAAGAGATGTGTTCCTAAGTGCATGGTCACCAGGGAAGTGGGTAAGGGTGGGTGTGGAGCCTGGGAAGGAGAAGGACAAGCAAGATCTCTTTGGAAAATGTATATGAGCTGCAAGACCCAGCACTCTAGCCCACACCCCCAGCAAAAATGGCTCCAAACCTCAATCTCCTCCTCAGGCAATGCTATGGACTGAACTTGCTTCCCAAATTCATATGTTGGAGCTCTGATGCCCAGTGTTATGGTATTTCGAGGTGGGGACTTTGGGGGGTGATTAGGTCATGAGGGTGGGGCCATTATGATGGGATCTGTGCCCTTATAAGAAGAGACATGAGAGAGATGATCTGTCTTCCCACCAGGTGAGGACACAGCAAGAAGGCATCTGTCTGCAAACCGGAAGTGAGCTCTCACCAGATACCAGATCTAGGACTTCCCAGCCTCCAGAACTGTGAGAAATAAATGTTTGTTGTTTAAGGCAGCCAGTCTATGGTATTCTGTCACAGTAGCCTGAGCTAAGACAGGTGGCAAAAGTGCGGAAGAAAGGAATGGAGCAGGGTGACTGCACCTCACCTACCAATAGGAACTCACACAATTGCAGCTCATCTATCTCTGTGCTCATTGCCTACTGCATACCAGAAATTGGGCTGGCCTTGGGCAAACTGCCTGCGGGGGGGGGGGGGGGGGGGGTCTTGTTTAAATGCAGATTCCTGGGCCCTCCCCACTTATTGAACTGGAAAGTATGGGGTCTGGCCCAATTTTCCAGGCCATTCTTATGAACACTAATGTTTGAAGACCAGCAGAGAGGTAACAACAGACAAGGAAACCAGCGATGGTGCAGACCCATGAGCAAACTGAGCTCATTGTACAAAAGAGGGGGTAATTTTTGTCTTGAGGGGCAGGAAGACTTTGCTGAGAACTGAGTCGATGCCGAGCTCAAATGCTTTGGGGACAGACAGACCAGGCTCTGCCACTTACTAACCAGGTGGCTTTGTGCAAAGCAATAACCACCTATCTGAGCCCTAGTTTCCTGGACTGTAAGCTGGAGATTCTAAAACCCACCTGGAAGAATGCAAAGCCTCGTGAAATTTCATAAAACCTGTAATGGAGAGAAGATCCACAAAGTTTGTGGGGAAAGGAAGGACATTGGACACACCCACATCCACACCGGAAACTGGGATACAACCGGATACATGCCTTCAGAATTCTGAGGGCAGAGGATTTCCAACTGCAGATAGAATTCCACACACAGTCAAATTACCAGTCAAAAGGGGTAGGCTGGGCGCGGTGGCTCACACCTCTAATCCCAGCACTTTGGGAGGCCAAGGTGGGCGTGAGGATGGCTTGAGGCTGCAGTGAGCTACATGATCACGCCACTGCACACTGCACGCCAGCCTAGGCGACAGAGGGAGACCCTGTCAGAAAGAAAGAAAGAAAGAAAGAAAGAAAGAAAGAAAGAAAGAGAGAGAGAGAGAAAGAAGAAAAGGTGAGGATATAATAAAGCCATTTTTATATAAGCACAGTGTCAAAAAAGTTTATCTCTGTCATATCTAGTGCTGCAAATCAAGTCACCCCACGTTTTGGTGGCTTAAAAAAATGGACATTTATTATCTCATATTTTCCATGCATGAGGAATTTGGGAATAGCTTCTCTGGCAGTGGCTTAGCTGGGGGTTCTAGCCGGGGGTTTCTCAGGAGGGAGCAACAAAGGGGTCAGCCAAAGCTGCAGGCTTCACTGAGGCTGGAGGATCCCCCTCCAAGCTCGTTCATGGGGCAGATGGCTGGAGGCTCCAGCTTCTCACCACATAGGACGGCTCACCGCATGTCAACTGGCTTCCTGCCAAAGGAGAGACTGAAGAGAGGAGAGAAGACAGACAAGAGAAAGCAACCCAGAGAGAGCCTCTAAGATAAAAGGCACAAAGTCTTTTATCCCCTCACGGGAGCATGCCATCACTCCCATGCTATTCTACGGCTCACACAGACCAATCCTGGCAGTACGGGAGGGGCCGTGCACAGTGTGGACGCCAGGAGATACGCCTGGAGGCTGGGTACCGCATACCCTTGCCCAGAAGCTCCTAGAGGTGATGCTCTACCAAAACATCACATCTGTGTCCTGCTCTGAGCCAGATGCAGAGCGAGGGGGGGGCAGGGAAGAGACTAACATTGGAAAGCAGGAGAGAAAACCCTCAGGACGGTGATGAAGAGAAGTCCTGAGAGCAGCAGACCTCAAGGACAACTGGTCCCAGATTGAGTAGAGGGATAACCGGATCGAGGAAAGATGGCTCCAGGCCAAATGAAACCAATATGTCGAATAAATTTAGAGAAGATTTTCAACTCTGTCAGAATTTGGGGACAAATCATTTATAGGTACATAGAAAAGCAAGTCAAACAAAAAAGGGGATTTTTTTAAAAAGAGGTAATCATTAACTCTAGGGAAAACAAAAGGCTCTACAAGAAAAAAGAGGCCAGCAGAGAACAGTGCTTGGCTCAGCCTGAAATGCTATTTACACAGTTATAATAATGCAAACACTGACCGCGGATTTGACAAGAAGGATGGTAACTGGATGGGCAGGCAAGGGAGTAGGGAAGCTCGTCCTGTGAGTTGTGAGTTGGGAATCTTTCCTAGTAGGAAGTCAATGGAATCTAAAACAGAAAAGTCAAAAAGTAGAAGTGCGAGCGTGCCATTTTTTAAACATAGCAGTCAAATAAGTAACGGAAGAAACAGCAAAAAGAATTGCAAGCGTTTGTCCCTAGGGAGTGTGCCAGAAATGGAGAAGCATGGGGCAGGATTCTGCTGTTTTTCATCAGACCCCGAATCCTGCTATTTGACTTCTTAGCCATGTACATACATAACTTCATAAAAATAAAATTAGATTTAATATAAAAAGATTTTATTGGTCAAACGTATCCTTCTACCAGCTTGTACTGGTGATCAGCATGTATTTTACTAACTGGCCCTCAAATTATAGAGAACGATGTAATTCTAGAAGAAATTAACCAGGATGAGTAATTCAAGCCCACGAGGCAGAGTCTGTCTCCTCAGGGCCACAGAGCTGCCGTCCCTCCCGCCCCACTAAAGAAATGCATGAAATGTTCATTAAGTCATGCACCACTAATTGGTTTTTGATGAACTGCCAGTTTTGTGGCAAGATACCAAAAACAGGGATGAAAGCAGTCTGAGACATGACAACCCTCTTTACAGCCTCTCTCCTGAATGGGATATAAGAGACCACGAAAATACATTGGATTTCTGAAAGGTCTACATGGGCAGGGGCAAATCCAATAATACGGTTTTTTCCACATGCTTTTGGAACACTGAGGCGGAGGCGTCTGAGTTCCCTTGCCCTGAGAGGACCCGGTCAGAAGTTTGATTGCAGGGCTTAGACAACAATTTTTCTCCCTTTTTCTCCTATCCATTCTTTTTGTTTATTGGATGGACGGACGGACAAAGATGTACGTACCTGTGCAGGAGAATCATGTACAGATACACTCTTCAGAGTCATGATCATATCGTCAGCTGCCTGTTTTATGCTTTTGATTTGTTCATATCAATCACATCAGAACGGCACATCAAAGTGAGTACTGGTTATTTCTAAATAACCTAACAGCCTAACAGCTCTAAAAAGTGCTCATCTTGGAAAACTAAACACACGTTCAATATTGCCATTGCCAAATCATTTCTGGACCTCATCTTTGAACATTCACTTTGGAGCTGAAACCATAACATTTAGAATAGACTCAATGGTGCCAAATCTTCATTTTGGGGGAAATGGGGAGGGGAAAGATTTTTAGAACCAGCCATATTCTGGTAAGTTGTTTAAAATTTTTATATGCTGTGTATACATAGAACAGTTGTATAAAAAATTGTTTCAGTTCTGTTTAAATGGGCTTATTACTGAAGGAGCACTAAGTGAGTCCTTCTGCGGTGCCACGCTGTGAGGCCAAGCCTCATCTCCCCCGTCACCTGCTCTGTCGGGTCATGTTAGGATCCTACAATGTTCTTACCCACCTCTACTAAAAGCCAAGACATCTCCTTGAATCCAATTATTCAAAAGAGTTCGATGTTCTAGCAGACTAGAAACAATGCCTAGGAATTGTCATGCTTCATAACCTCAAATAAAAGGGTCTTGCCAGGGAGAAAGATTGAGTGTCTGAAATGGCACAGAGAAATTAGTTTTTGGCAGCAGCCACAAGGACAATCTGTCAGATCTGGCTGCTGGAGAGTGAGGTGGGAGAGAGACAGTGAGGAGGAGGAGGAGGAGGAGGAGGAGGAGAGGGAGGAGGAGGAGAGGGAGGAGGAGGAGCTGCCGTTTGGGGCCCGTGGGAGCAAGAGGAGACACATGAATGACTTTGGGGGTGGAGGAGCCTCCCACTCCCCTCCGCAGTCTGGCCATCTGCTCTGGGGCCTCAGGCGGCAGCCGGACCAGCAAACAAAGCCAACAGGCCGGCTCCCCAACAAGGGAGAAGGAAGAAGCCACCACTGAATGCTTGCTTTTGGAAAGTGGCCAGGTCCCATCACAAAGGCCTCACCTGGCTCAACAAAGCCCTCCTGGCCCTGAGACTGAAATCTGAGCCAATACCCACGGGTCTCCGTGGAGTCACCTCCTACGTCAAGGAAGGACACTCCATCATTTCTGCCTTGCAGAAACTTTTGTAGCACTCAGTAAAAGCCTCATTTGAGCTTTAGCATGTAGCCCAAGAACAAGCACTAAGCTCACTGGGACAGCTTTTCAAGACCCTTTTCCAAATTTACTTGGCTATAACAATGGGCTCTAACTCCCTTTGCAGAATTTGCATCTGCCCCCAATGCCTCCTCACCTAAGCCTGCAGCAATCTCATCCTGCCCACGGTTGCAAGAAGCTGCAGCTGCCCCACTGCCAAGAAGGCCACTCGATCTCAGATGGGGAGATTATCTTTGTCAGCGATGCCAGAGGAGGAAAAGCCACTATGGGAAGGGGAAATAGAAAAACATCAGAATCTGAGTTCCAAGGCACTGCCATCATTCTGATTCTATCAGGGCTGCGTGGCATCCCCAGGTTGGCGGGAGGATAGGGAGGGGAGGAAAGAAGAGAAAAGAAAGGCCGTGGGGTGGGCTTTTGGGCCCCACCTGCAAGGCCTGGTGCGGAGCTCTCCAAGCCACCTGGGTGGTGAGTTCTGTGTGCTCACCCCACCCTGGGGCCAGCAAAGGAACTGCAGCCTCTTTGGAAATAGGATTTAAATATATCAAGTGCAATTACTAGATTAAATCCTGGTGTCCACTTCTTGGGGGACAAAAGCCCTTCAGCAGCAGCAATTCCTGACTCTGAGAGAGAGAGCTACAGGCTCTGTGATCAGAGATGAGACGCTGCTCGGCGTGAAGACCGTCGCCCCACCCCTGCCAACTTCCGGCTGACATCTCTACTTGGAGATCCTCTCCTGTGGGTCTGTGCCTCCCCAAAGCCTTGTGAAAATGTAAATATTCTATGTCCCATTAGAGAGCAATCATTTTGGCCACCAGCACAGGGAGGAAAGGACAAGGGGACTGTCCAGAGCAAGGAGGAGCTATCTTCGGGGAGAGGACAGGGTGGGGCTTCACCCAGGAACACGGACTCCAGGAGGGAATATGCCAATACAGTTGTTCGATAACTTTGACCACGATTAAATCTGACTCCGACCTTCATTGCTCTAAAGACAGACAAAACCACGGAGACCCACCTACTGGGTCCTGGTCCATTTGCAAAGTTGCTGCCCCTCTCGCAATTCTGAAATACCCATTCTGTAAGAGACAGTGCACGTCGTGCACTCAGCAATTGCCCACCCTGAGATCCCACTAGGAGATGAGGGGAGTTTGCTACTCGGAGGGGCTTTTCCTTACGAGAGACGGAAAATGGTCCCACCTGCTAATGCAGCAGAGGCTCCCAACACCGCCCCCGCCCACACTGGCTGCACAAACTCTGCTCAATGCTCCCTCTGCCCAGGTGACAGGATTCCCAGATTCCCAGGCTGATGGAGCGCAGTGTGAGTCCATAGTAACCCTGGAGGAGAAAAGAACCTGAGCCACTTGTGGACTGACCCAGGACAGTCTTGTCACCTTCCTGAGCCAAAATTCCATGACCTCCAAAATGAGAAGGTTTATCTCTCAGTGGTTCTCAGCTCTA
Source organism: Eulemur rufifrons (assembly GCF_041146395.1). Classification (NCBI taxonomy): domain Eukaryota; kingdom Metazoa; phylum Chordata; class Mammalia; order Primates; family Lemuridae; genus Eulemur; species Eulemur rufifrons. Next base: position 49,851,097 of record NC_090991.1, read on the forward strand.
GCTCACATTAAAGTCAACCGGGGAGCTCAAAACGTTATCGGGGCCTCATCCCAGGTCTATTAAATCAGAATTGCCAAGGATGGAGCCAGGGCATCCCCAGTTTTTAAAATCCCCCAGGTGATTCTCCCGTGCAGCCTGGCTGCAAAGCCCTGAGGTAGGTGCTCTCGAAGGGCAGAGTCCGTTCTGCCGCTGTGGGTCTACGAATCCCTAGGGTAGCTCCCCTTCCCCAGGAGGAGGCCAGCCTGAAGAGCAGGGGCTCACACCGCAGAGGGGGGCATCGGGCACTTTTTGTCACCTAGGTCAGTCTGGAAGGGGGAGAAAAAGAGGTCTTAGCAGGACTAGATGGTTGTCAGGGCCTCAGAGAACTTGGAAATGATCAGAACTTATCAACACAGACATCCTAACGTTGAGAAAATAACTCCAGAGAAAGAGCTCAAAGCAACTGAGGCTCTTCACAGAGGGAAGGAATAGTCCCTCCCCCATTGCAGTCAGCTTCTAAGAGTGGTTTGAGGAAGGAAGGAAACTCGTCAGGCGTTCATACCTGGGAGGGCAGAGCAGTTAAGCTCTGTCACGGGGTAGCTGTGCAGGCTTGGGCAGGGTACTTACCCTCTCTGTGCCTTGGTTGCTTCATTCACAAACAGGAGGCTAATAACGGTGTCAGTGCTTCACAGGGTTACAGTGAGGATTAAATGAGTTAATACAAAGTATCTAGCACAGTGCCTGGCACACAGCAAACACACAGTAAGTGTTGAAAATGATTCCTGGGGAAGGTTCCCATGGCTAAATAAATTGGAAAACACTGGGTTAAAGATCAACAGGTGTCTCTCCTGCATGCCTTCTCCAATAACAATATTAATAATGACAATGGCCATGGACCACACAGGTTGAGAGGATTAAATGAGATAATAGCTGAGTGAAACACTCTGTGCCCCCTGCACATAATGGATGCCCAATAAACATTATCTCCAGGTGTTATCAGCAAGCATCGTGGCTCTGCAAGGTGGTGGGTGATGTGCAGCATTTCCCAGAGCTGTCTGTGCTCTTCCTAAAGAGCATCTTGCAGAAACATGCTCCAGGAAGCACACTCTGCAGAGAGCCACACAAGGCGATGGTCTTGTGTTTCCCAACTCTGTTGTGGAGGCAGTCGGGCCAGGTGAGATCAGCAGGGATTTGGCTCTATTAGGAAGAACACAGTGGTTCCAGAGACGAGCTGGGACAGATGGGGGAGCCGGGAGCTCCGCTCTTCCAGCTGTCACACTCCATGTGGGGGGCGGGGGGTCCCTGTGGAAGGGACACGAGCCTGCGATTCAGAAGAACTGATTTTACTCTTGACTTTGCCACTCCCTGACTGTGTGGCCACAGCCTCTCTGAGCCTAGTGGATCATGATGGGATGTGAGCTATAAACTCAAAAATTTCTAAGGTCCCTTCTTGTTTCAGGATTCTATGTCTATGTACATTTCTGCCAAAAAGGGGAAAGGAAGACAAAAAGGAATATTATCTAGAACATGGTATCTTCTAGATCCTAGACTTATTTGGGGGTGGTTTCCAAAGAGGTGCTAATGTCTGCTCACCCACTTAGGCAATGTACTCCCTGTGGACCAAGGATGCTAATAGAGAACAGTGTGATGTGCTAAGCCAGACTGGCAGCTATCAAAGGGTAGGAGAGAGGGAAGGGAAGAAAGATCCTCACTTTAATTCCTCGTGTATTTGAACCCACTATGCCAAATAGACAGATTTAAAAACAGAGATATGGTGGCTACATTCCATATTTTCCAAACTAAACATTAGGACCCACGATGTCAGAAAGGCTTTTTTTGTGCCATCAGGTACAAGACGCAGTCTTGGAGATGGAATGTGGAGGCTGATGTTTCGATACTGGGAAAATGCAGGTGGTTTGTGGGGGACAAGGGACGGAACAGCTGACAACAAGAGTGTCCCGGGAAGTCCTGGGGAACATGATCACCACGCTGAGTGCCTTCTCTCCCTCTGTACATCTGACATTCTCCGAGACAGGAGTGCTGCCTTCTTCCCATCAATAGAAATGGCAAACCTCATCCTTGGGATTCCCATGGAGACAGTAAAAACCACACTGGATGCTCAGATTGGCATCTAATACTCCCAACTAGGTCCAACCTTCCTCTCAGGGCTCTCTTGCTTTCCTTTAGGCTTAATTGCAATACTTACTTCCACTAAATTGATTGCAGAGTAACAATTTTCCCCATTTAATTTATTAAGCTGCTAAGAGACATAATAACCTACTTGGGAGTTCAATGTCTTCCCAGCAGAGCTCCTAGCCATGAACTTCTCACAGAGTGAATTGAGCAGCACCTCCCCATGTTAGGGGCTGAGCACTGGCCTGGCCCTTTGTCTTGCTCCTGTTCTTAATTTCCTGCCATCTATTGTCTGTCTGATAAGTGCTGAAAGAGGGAAGGGTATTATTTAATTGCTTTAAAGATATCAAACAAGCCAGTGGGGAGGTTATCTCCTCCCCAACCCCTCTATTTTTCTGGCTCAAGGTTTTGTTACTTAGTTACTAACCAAGCTTCAGAGGAAGGAGATCACAGCTCAGCCTTCATTCAGCTGATGGAGGGGAAAGTCAAAAGAATAGCCATAAAGGGTCAAAAACAGGGAATAGGAACTTGAGGGTGGCCACCACGTGCAGGGGGTAGCAAAGTCAGACAGCTCTTTGCAGGCTTTCAAAGATGCAGGAGGGGAGGCACACATTATCTGGGCAAAACCAACAATTGCTCTAGATTACACATTTCTGCTGTCAAGGTCAATGTTGTTCAGATCCCGTTCAGCCAGCTGCAGTAGAGACAGGTGTGCCTAACATGGATGGGGCCAGTGCTTTTTCCAGGCTGGGCCTGCCCAATCCGATGCGGAGGGAATGACTTCACAAGGAAATGCATCTGGGGGGAGTTCACTGTATTTGGTCATCTAAATTAAAGAAGATACAAAGAGGTACCAACTAATCACTGAAGTTGCCTGGAAGGGAGATGGTTATTCAGCTGGTCCTCTAGAAACAGTCTGTTTTCGCTAGTACTCAAGCTGAAACCAAAACCCAAACCAAAAACTCATGCATTGCTCCAGTGGGGTCACCTATGAGGAAGTGGAGGCATTGAGAGCCAGTGGCTCATTTTCTGTATGGGTTATTTTTCAAAATGATACACGAATTTGGCATCAACAGTTGGAGAAATTTTAAAGGATAACATGGTACCAGGGAAAGGAATTTGAGGGCAGAGTGGGTGCCTCCTGGCTCTTACCTTTCCCCCTCTTTTCCTGGAAACCGGTAGACTCATTGGTTTTAAACTAGAGGTGGCAACAGGTATTGTAGCAACTGGAGGTGGCCAGAGGACACAGAGTTCCCTTGAGCACAAATCCACGACAGACACCCTCCTGGTACTACTACTATCTCTCTGCATCTCCCTCTTCCCGACAATGGTGAGCAGGGACACCCCTCTCTTCTAGGGAGCTACCCATCCCTGCCCCCTACTCTGCGTGCATGAGTCTAAAGGGAAGCCAGCTCTCTGGTTGCTGGGACTTGACGCCATCAATCAGCAGCTCGATTTCCATCTCACCCCTGAGAGGCAGGATGTGGGATTCAGGCTCTATCATGGCCAAGATCGCCCAAACAGATGGAAACTCCCAACTTCCATCCTAACAGTGGGTACCACACGACACAGTTTGGCCCGGATAGAAGACAGCAACTCGCTGCTACTGCACCTGGCGGTTCCTTTCCCAAGTCACCCACCCATCTCTAGGGCCCACCCCACCTGCTAACTAGCTTCTGCACTTGGACTTTTCACTGGTGAATTGGAAACAGATAATAGGGTGGACAGACCAAGGCAGCTCAGCCCACAGGGAAAGCTAGTTGGGGGTTTGCTCTCTGCTTTCCCATCCTCTAGAACTGTAGGGTGGAGAGTGTGTGTCTGTGTGTGTGTGTGTGTGTGTGTGTGTGTATACTTGGAGGCAGGTAGGAAAGGGAGGCTGCAGGGTTGATTATGACTTATTAAACTCTTGGAACAGAGGCTGAATCATCACAGTCAAAAAATAAATAGCTGCAAATGGATGCAACGTAACTCCCACTTCTTCCCTGCTCCCTCACAGCACGGAGGAGGAGGGCTGTGCGGGTCAGCCCGGCAGGTGCTGACTGATGTGGTTACAGCAAGAGGACTGGCTGTATGGCTGCTGTGCCTTCAAGCTGTGGGACGCTGGGACAGTTGGGGACAACCGGGAACAGTCGATCCCCGCTGAGCCTCTGATGGCTCTTTGAACTGAATCTTGGAACCCAGGTGCCGGCTTACCCATCAGGCAGGCGCTGGCAACTGCATGGAGAAGTGCTGTCCCCACGAACCCTTTTTCTCCCTACCCTTTCTTTCCCTGTCCCTGAGCCTGGGGCTGGCCCAGGGTAAACACAGCTTTGCAAACTTCTCTGGCTGAGAAAATCGCGGAGGTCCCAGAGAAAGTCTGGGTCACCTCAGCCGCCCCTCCAGCTGCCTGGAATATGCTGGGTGAAACGAAATCGGTTCTGTGAAATCCGAGGGAAAGCAGCGCGTGTCCTCGCCATGCGAATTGGGGCCACCGAAATCGCTGAAACTTTCACGCCCCCGCATGCGGGTCCCCGCTGTCCTCCCATGGGGGCCTGCGAGCTCCGCCGGTAGCCACCCGCAGGATTCTCCACCCGTCTCACCCCGGTCCTCCTACAGGACCCGGAGGGCGGAGCGAAGCTGAGGTGACGTAACGGGAGCGGGGCGTGGGGAAATGTGCCGAGGGGCCCGGGCCGGCTGGGCCAGTCCAAGCGGCGCAGCCACCTGCGCGCGCACGCGTTTGCAAGGCCACCCGCGCCCAGAGCCCCGTTTGGCGCTCGGCGCCGGCGCCGGGGCTCTGCGGGAGAGGGGCTGGCAGGAGCCGGCAAAAGGGGGCTGAGAAGCCGGGAGCCCCGAGCGCCGGGCGACGGCCAAGCTGCTGCGCGCCCGAGCGCCCAGCTGGGTCAGGGACAGCCGTTGGGTGCCGGGGAGCCGAGCTCGCAGATTGCAGTGGAAAAGCTAAGGTGAGGGGTGTGTGTGTGTGTGTGTGTGTGTGAACGAGAGTGACAGAGACAGAGAGATGGAGGGAGCGAGAAGCGCACTTGGGCACCTGTGTGCATCTGCGCTGATGGTGGTGCGCCCATCGGTGTGCCCGGGTGTCGTTCCCAGCGCACTCTTCTCAGCTCTTGTGCCTTTTAGGGGGTGACGGTAGTAGGAATGGATGACAGCTGATGTCCCAGAATGAGTGGGGGGCTGTGGATAGCGTGTGCTGGAACGGACGTGTCCGCACTGCCTCATGCCGTGTGCGTGGCGTGTGCCTTTCAACCGAGTGTCCAGGTGGTAGCTGCGACGGGGACAACTTCTCTCCCAGCTGCCTGCAAAAGAGACCCGGCGCGAGGACAGCGAGGCCGGCGGGGGCCGGCGGGGGGGATGTGGTAGGTGCCTCGGGGCGCCTGCGGGAGCGCTCCCGGAGATACGAGCCTGCCAGGGGCAGGCGGCTGGCAAGGAGCGGAGGAAAGAGGGGCTTCTCTCCCGTTCTTCCTCGCCCGGCCGGCCGGGCAGACGGACCTGGAACGCTGCAGGGCCCTCCTCCCTAACCCGCCGCCCAGGGCAGAGAGGACAGTTTGTCTAGGTTTGGAGAGACCCAACCGCTGAATAGCCCGTGCCCAGGAGCCGCCAGCCAAGTCCCTAAGTGACTGTCGTCCGCTCCTGGCTGTCCCTGGCGCCTCAGCCCCGCTCTGCGTTTAGAGACTGGGCGTGCTGGCGCTGCGTCTTCACTCTCCCCTCTTCTTGGACGTGGCATGGAATCCTTTGGGAAACCCTCGCTCTAAGGACCGGCGAGTTGGATGGCCAGGCGGAGGACTTTCTGCGCCAGCGCGGAGCATCGACTCCGCAGTCCTGAGACTCGTCCCCGCTTTCCCCCCATCCCCTTCGGCCAGCGCCACCGGGGCTTCTCCCAGACGCTCCGGCGGCGCTGCGGTGGCCCATAGGAGCCCTTTGTCACCCTGCCAGAGGGGGCTCACGCTCCAGCTGCCCGGAGACTAAGCAGGGTTCCGCAGGCCTCGACGAGGGAGGCAGGGGTGGGAACTGAATGGGGGAAAGATGCTGGGGAGACGGGAGAAACCGGAGCCGAGCGGGATGTAGGACCAACCCTGATGCCTCGTCCCCATCCCAACGCTCGTCTCTCCGGCTGGTAACCACAGCCCCTCTGGGAAGGGCAGAGGGTGCTGAGACCCTTCTCGCCCTCCTCTCCAACAGAGCCTGCACTCCTCCGGGAGGAAATCAACCACCAGCCATTCCAGTCTCTAACAATTCTTGGGCTGGAAAGATAAAGAATGCAGAAAATCAGAACCTCCTTGTACATTTAATTTAACCACAATTGAACAAGTATTGACTGCCTGGCATTGGAATCCGCTATCTCTGGGACAAAAATGAAGCAGAAGTCACTTAGAGACCTTAGGCAGCTGACTTCTTTGTTAAATACAACTCCCCACGATTTAAGGTCATTTCTTCCTTGGAGGAGCCTTCCCCCTCCGGACTGGCTCCCAGCTCTCCACCTCCTCCCCCTCCCCGCCCCAACCAAGGCTCTGACTCTGTCTCCTGCCGACTCCCAAGCAGTTCCATCCTGGCCAGTGAGAGTCCAGCTGAATCGGCAGAGTTAGGGCTGGGGAGAACAGTCACCCTCCCCGCCCCCTGCACCATTCCCATCTCTGGAGCTCTAGACAGGGCTTCTGCAGCCCAGGGGTCCTCAGTCTTCCCCAGATACGGCAGTGTGACTATTCGTGTTACATGAATGGTGCCCTAGAAATCCCATCTATGTATGGGATTTCCCTATCAATCAATCCCCAGAAATGATTACTGGCCACTCCAATTCAGGCAGCTTGAATAGGATCCTGGATGTGTAGGATTAAAGTAACTGGCAAGATGGTTAGAGATGATAGTGGAAACAATCCAAGTTAATCCAGGGATAGATTAAAAACGGTTTCTTCACAGCTTCTGTTTTTAATAGCTGCCAGTTTACACGTTTTTATCCTTTGGGGACATGAAATTCCCAGCCCCCAAAATACTTCAAGAAATGGTCAGCCACACAGCCCGGACCTCACTTTACAGGCAGTTGTGTGGTGGGGAAATTAGCGCAGAAAGGAAAAGCCAAGTGCCCGGCAGGGCAGAGTGCATGAGTGGCAAACGTGGGCAAGGCACGTGGGCACGGATCCTCCAGTGCTTGCTGCTGGCTAAGTCTCCTGCAACTTACCTGCAGTCTCTCCAAGCACTAAGGAGTAACCTTTCATCCCAGGAACGAGGAAAAGGGCCCTGCTCAGGGGAAATGTGTCAGCCAAGTGGATTATTCCCACTCTGCTGAACACACCACCCCTCGGCCATCCCCCCTCTTTCTAGACTGACCTCTTTTCCTGTCCTTCTGCCTCATTCTTCATATGGGTGTTCTTCTTGGGTAAGACTCAGCTTAAAAATTCTTCCTTTGAAGTCTCCCCTGAATCTCCCAGGAAAGGCGGCCATTCTTATGTCCTTTGTTCATGTCTCTGCGCAGTTTGCACCAACTCTGAGTTGGCTTCCTTGCCTGTCTCCCTCCTAAATTCTTACCTCCTACAGGGCCCAGCCCTGTCTCAGTCCATTCCTGGATCCCTGCTGCCCAGCACAAAGAAACCTCCCTGCCCCGTGATGTTTCTTTGAATGGCTCTAGAGAAATCACTTAATTATGTGGTGAGCTATCGTTTCACATCTTAAGCCAAGCCAATACTGTTAAAATTATTTTCTCAGCATGGAGGTAACACAGGAGTTGGTTGCTTCAAACCAAAGCCCAGTTATCAGCTGCTGGGTTTCCGGGCCACCGAGCCGAGCCGCAGAAGACTTAGGGCCAGACGGCCTGCGTTCACATCCCCACCCCACCAATTGTGCGCAAGGGAAGGGGAGTGAGTTCCTTGAACTCTCTAAGCCTCAGTTTCTACATCTTTAAAATGGGGATGATCATCCCCACCTCATAGGATGGTTGAGAAGACCAGAGGGAAGAGTGGATGTGAATGAAATCTATCAGCACTAGGAACCCTCTGTTCACTTCTATGAATGAACTTGCTTCTCACACCTGGTTCCTGGTTTTGTCCTTAATTAGGGAATGGCAGGCATATTCTCTGAGGTGTTAGAAGCACAAGGGAGCAGCATCCCATTCAGCGACTTTGGGAAAGGGGTCTCCTTGGCGTGACAAGGTCGAGCATTGGATATTGGAAAACAAAAATGGAAGAAACAAAAAAACACCCTAAAGCATACATTTTGAAAATGAAAGCAAGCCAGACTTTTATTTTTAATATTGAAGACTATACATTGGTTCACTATGTAGGTAGATTTCAATAAATTGGAGATAATGAGATGATAGAGAAAGAAATGGGGGCAAAATAATACTTTTGAGGTTCCACTTATGAGCCCAACACAATGCTAGGTGTTTCCACATACCTTCTATCATTAGACCATAGTGACACCCCCATTTTAACAAATGACGGTCAGAGCCATTAAGGACCGGCACATGGTCACATGGGCTCAGCAGTGGAGGCTGCGTTTGTTCTACCTCTGAAGTCTGGCGGTTTTCCACTGTGGGGTTTCCAGAATGGAAAGATTCCAAGGCGGTCGGCAAGTCAGCACGGATTTCCTCACAGGGAAGAGACCAGGAATACCAGTGTCAGACCCCTCTCAGGTCAGGGGCAGAACTTCCCCAAGCTCTGCCTTTTTTACAGTTGGGATCAGTCACTTCTTAGAGGTCAAAGTATGTCTTTTTTTTTTTTTTCCTTTGAAGCCACAGTCATCCCCTATATGTGCATCACCAAAGATGATGTATTAACCCCAAACCCTTCCCCACTATTGGAAAAATAACTCAAAAAGTCTGCAAACTGGTAAGGAACTTTAGAGCTTAATGTCGATGTGGAAAACATAACCCATTTTTCAATTTAAGAGTATGTCTGAGAGGGTTAACCAGAAATGTGGAAAGCTGTTGAGAGCCTCTGTAGCCTGCGACTGATGGGCCAATCTTCCTTTTTTCCTTCCAGATGTCACAGTGGATCCTTGGCCTCCAGGACCCATTAAAATGAGAATAAGATCTCTGGGCTGGCTGAAACTAGCCTAAGACTGAAAAGCAGCCATGGATATGGCCGATGAACTACTCAATGGGAGCCACGCATGGCTGTCCCCTCCAATGGACTTCAATGGCTCGGTGGTGGCAGCCAACAGTTCAAACCAGACAGAGCCATACTATGACCTGACAAGCAATGCGGTCCTCACCTTCATATATTTTGTGGTCTGCATCATTGGGTTGTGTGGCAACACGCTTGTCATTTACGTCATCCTCCGCTATGCCAAGATGAAGACCATCACCAACATTTACATCCTCAACCTGGCCATTGCAGATGAGCTCTTTATGCTGGGTCTGCCCTTCTTGGCTATGCAGGTGGCTCTGGTCCACTGGCCCTTTGGCAAGGCCATCTGCCGGGTGGTCATGACTGTGGACGGCATCAATCAGTTCACCAGCATCTTCTGCTTGACGGTCATGAGCATCGACCGGTACCTGGCAGTGGTTCACCCCATCAAGTCGGCCAAGTGGAGGAGACCCCGGACAGCCAAGATGGTCAACGTGGCTGTGTGGGGGGTCTCTCTGCTAGTCATCTTGCCTATCATGATATATGCCGGGCTTCGGAGCAACCAGTGGGGGAGAAGCAGCTGCACCATCAACTGGCCAGGTGAATCTGGGGCATGGTACACAGGGTTCATTATCTACGCTTTTATCTTGGGGTTCCTGGTACCCCTCACCATCATCTGTCTTTGCTACCTGTTCATCATCATCAAGGTGAAGTCCTCTGGAATCCGAGTGGGTTCCTCCAAGAGGAAAAAGTCTGAGAAGAAGGTCACCCGAATGGTGTCCATCGTGGTGGCCGTCTTCATTTTCTGCTGGCTCCCCTTCTACATATTCAACGTGTCCTCCGTCTCTGTGGCCATCAGTCCTACCCCAGCCCTCAAAGGCATGTTTGACTTTGTGGTGGTCCTCACCTATGCTAACAGCTGTGCCAACCCTATCCTATATGCCTTCTTGTCTGACAACTTCAAGAAGAGCTTCCAGAACGTCCTCTGCTTGGTCAAGGTGAGCGGCACAGAGGATGGGGAACGGAGTGACAGTAAGCAGGACAAATCCCGGCTGAATGAGACCACGGAGACCCAGAGGACCCTCCTCAATGGAGACCTCCAAACCAGTATCTGAACTGCCTGGGAAGAAACAAAAAACTAGCCAAGTCCTGCCCACTGGCCGTGGCTCCCGTGGCTCCCCCTTCAGACCCCACGGTATCCCCTGCCTTCCTCCTGCCTGTCACACCTGGCTTCTAGAATAGGGATTGCTCAGCATGAGTCCAATGCAGAGAACTGTGTTTGAGGCGGCTTGCCTGATTGAGTGACAATGTGTTAAACTGTTTATCACCCCCTTAAAGTGAACATTTAAATGCAGGCAGACAATTCAAAGTCTGGAGAAGAGGAGACCATGCCTGGGTGTGATCTTTAGAAAGGCTGATGCTCAACAGAAATAGGAAAAATATTTCTGTGTGTTTGTGTGTTTAAAACCCAATGTGTAATCTTGTGTTCTTATATTTATACCTGTATGTTCCTATTTAGTCTCTGTATAGCCATTACCTATGTTCCTGTGTTCACGTACACAAATAGCAAATTCAAGTGTGCATAGTATAGGTGGACGCTTACCATAATATAGGACCTGCAGAAACGGACTGGCCACGAAGTCAATGAAGTTTAAGCTCCAGGGATCTCTCTTGCATGAGCCTTTCCAAGGCCCAGGAGGAACCTGGGCAGTATGTTCACGTGGTCATATGTTTTTGTAAAAAATTGTAAAAGTAAGACATTTTTGTATTCTTTTTCTTAAAGATGGCCCCCCAAATTGTAGAAGCTTCTAGCCTCACAAAACTTGCCTCTGCCCCTGGGTATTTGCATCATTAATTTCAGGCAATTTAGGTCAAAGTAAGAAGGGAAAGGGAGAAGCTATTTGAAAAACCAGAACATAAATTCATGTGTTTCCACTTCTCAGATAGAATCAAAGAATTATTCAATTTTCCCAAAAGGACTTAAGTGGTTTTGGTCATTGATCACTGTATTTATCAGGAGAAAGCCAGCTTTGTTATAAAATTGCATTGTTTCCTTCTCAGATTGCTTTAGTTTTTCTTAGGGGTTCACAGGGGAGAAATCACTAACATGAAAGGCCAAAAATGGACTATGATTCTTGTGGGGAAACAAGGTTATTCTCCCCACCATGAAAATAAATGAATAAGCGTGAAGCAAAATTACACCTTTATGAGAAACCATGAAATTGTTACTGTCTTTTTTTTTTTTAATGCCAGACATAGCTTCCTAATGAAAGAAAGAGGAAATGTAATTCAACAATTCCTCAAAGGGGCTTTTTGAGGATTTTATACAAAGCTGGGCATTAAGAAGATCAGCATGCGTACTGAAGACCCGAGCACGGTGTTCATCAACATAAGCCTGTGCACCAGTGAATGTGTGGCATGTGGGGAGTGTAGTGTGAGTGCTGGAGGGAGCTCCATCCCTCACAGGTAGGTATTGCTGTGTCACCATCCTCGCCAACTGTATACAGACTGTCGTATGTTTAATGCCACAGACTCGGGGCTATTCCTCAAGGACTGTTGTGGATAGGCACCTTACATCATAAAGTAGCATTTTTTTGTCCTCAAAACTGTCAGGTACAAGTAATAAGAAAAGAGACAATGTTCATTTCATTGACTGATCACAGTTTCCAGAATTATGAAGAAATATATACTCGGGTGTTTGCAAGGATGCCATCATCTCTGGGTTTTATATGAAAGCATCACTGTTAGTGTCTCACATATAGATTTTACCATATTTAAAAATAAGCTTCCTCTTCTGGCTCCCTAAGCAGGGGCTGTGTGACAGTTGGAATGACTAAGTGCTCCACCTGTGGCTACCATTGTAAATGTGGTGTCTTTATTCTACAGAATTCACACCATGTCATTCTCAGAAGTATTTACTGTGGCTTAGAAAAATATGTTCAATAAGATGTAAGATACTCCCCTGTCTTTCTTCAGGATGCCAGGCCGTCTCCCTGCTCTCTCCCAGCCCTTCTTTTTCTCTCCCTCTCTCTCTCTCACACACACACACATTCTCTCTGTCCTTTTAAAGGGTAAAATAAACTTTTTTAACTTTTATATCTTTAAAAAAAGATTTAGGATAGGATAGAGAAACAGGTCCATGCAAAAATAAAAAGAGGTACAAATTATAAAACAAGACTATAGGAAAAGTTGTTGTAAAAAAAAAAAATGCATGTACTAAAACCCCACAGCATTACTAAAGGCAAAGTCAGCTACGAGGTCAGCTCGGGGCTTCCCAGCAGCCACATCTAATGGAGTATGACCTCTTTTTAAAAAAATAAAATAAAATAAAAACAGGCAAAGGTTCAGAAGGAAATACTTTAGACACTACGATTACTATGATATGAGATGTTCCAGAGTCTTTGAGTAAATGCTGATACTTACTTAGGGAAATGATTCTAAGGGACTAAGAATTGGTAGGAATAATTTCAAGGCAGGTAAGACTAATTCTATAGTACCCATGCCCCTACGACCAGAGAAACTGCCTCCAAAGAGGCTGGGTTCCAAAGCAGCCATCTATAACCACAGAAGGAAATACATGCCCAGGGGGTGGGTACTCATTGGCTGGAAAATCATTCTAAGCCTAAAAGACCAGGCCTTTAAAACTGATGTTATAATTCCATCCAAATAAGCAGCTAGCTTTCTACCATATGGAAAGGTATTCTCCACTTTTTGAAATATCTATTTCAAGGATGGTGCGCTATGGTTATTTTCTTTGATCTAAAAAAGGGGAATGAACATTTGAATTTAAAGGTTAATGCAATTTTAATTCAAAAATTTAATCTTAGCCTCTACTCAACATTTCATGATGAAGATAAATCTGCTGGAAGGGAATAAACAGTAAGGCACCCATTGATTTGAGGACATCTGATCATTTGGGTTATGCAAGCTACTGCCGACCTTCGTTAGCAGGGGCAGTTCAGTACTAATTAAGCCTAAGTGCACTTCGTGAGAATGGTCTTGGGAAAAATGATATGACGTTGAGGCCGGTGTTGAATGATGTTGGCTGGTGTTTCAGTAATACAGAGAGTCGGGTAACACTGGACGTGGAGATGAAACTTCGGTGGTGTTCACGTCATATCTTGGAGCAGTGTGGAAGACAGAAGGACACTGGACGGTGACAGGGCATGCGGAAAGGAAAACGTGAGCTGCTGGACAGGGCTTCCAGAGCTGGCAGTGAACTGGAGTCTATTTGCTTACACAAATGTAACCTTCTCTCCATGACAGGATACAAGTGTTGCCTGCTGAAGCTCGCAGGCCCAGCTGCCCGAGATTAGGAGCATCGTGCTGGAAAAGTGTATAGTCCGATCACGAGGATAGGAGGAAATAAAGGGCTGTCGAGATACATGTTCCTAATCAGCTCCAAATGTGACTATTCAATGAAGACAGTGAGTCCAGGCGAAGGCAGGCATGAACTTTGGCCTGGCTAAAGAAAAGTGGCAAGAGAATCATGGAAAGTTTCCCTAGGTGGTCGGGAAGGTCTGCTTAGTGTTTCCGAAATGCGTCCCATCCCAAGAATCACAAGAGCTGCCAAGCCAAGCAGGTGCGCTTGTAAGTAATGACTTACAATCAATCACTTGTCTCATCTACATTTTTTTGCCAGATTCAAAAACACCAAATTTCCCCATCAAATGCTCTATCAGAGCAAATCTTTACCTAAGTGCTTGTTTTGCTTCTAATATCTGAATTTCTGGGAACATCCCCACAGGCAGAGTCTCTAATTTTTTTCCAGCAGCTCATCTAGAAAAGCAGGCTCCAGGGACTGTATTCTGCTTACAGCTCCAAAGCTTTTGTAGCCATTGTTACCCTATTCGGGGGACGTTAGGGTTGACAATGACATCTCAAGGGCAAGATTTCACACCTCTCACACCCCCCAACACACTTACAAGGACGACCCACCCCTTCCCTCAACTCAGCAGTGACTGAACACGGGTGGAAGATCTAGTTTTCTCCTTTAGCTGTCCAGGTTGTGTGTATTTGGACTATGCTTAAAAACAGAGCTAAAGATTAACCAAGACTTAACCAAGCAGACTATAAAGCCGTATTGATTCTCCTAAGATTAAAAGTGAGCATGATATCATTAAAATGAAATGCTGTGGTTTGATCACCCAGCTCAGGGAGCAGCTGCCTCCTGTTGGACAAAGCTTTCCGGCACGACAGAGCTGAAGACACAGACTCCGCTTCAGGTGGGTGGGGAGGGAGTTTCACTTTTCATCTCTCCCTCTCCTGGCATTATCAAAGGGACAGGCCAGCGGGAGAAAAGGACACCTCTTGGCGTGGATATCGGTCTCCGGTGGGGAGAGGTGGCTCATTTCCGTTTCTGAGCCTGGTAGGGTGGGAAGCAGGAAAGGAATGTGCCAGTTGGAGATAAAATTGCCCTGTCCTTTAGAGAATGTTGCTAAGGATTGTGATGCAAGGCCCACCTACAAAGGAATCGGAACCGGCTCCCACGGCCTCGTCCACTCCAATTACTCAGCCACAGGGGCCTCCAATTGCTTAAGGCACAGAGAAGGCCCCCTCACAGTGGGAGTCGCTGAAGAGAGAAAGGGGGCCCAGGGGCAAACCCAGTCCTAGGGGCTGCTGGAGTCCACCAGATAAGACTGGTGGACTCCAGCAGTCTTATCTGGGCGCAGAGGGAGACACAGTTGGCCTGCGTCCTTACAAAGAATAGATTACAAAGTCCAGTACAGGGCCCTTGAAGGAAAATTACCAGTCTCAAGAGAGGAAGGTCCACAGTCAGCCCTCTGGGACTACCTGTCAACCCCGCAGGTACAGCAAAGGGGCCGCACTTCCTCTGCCCCCCCAGGTGGGTGGGCTATCAGTTCTGGGAGGGTTCCTGTCCCCAGGTGAAGGAATGTGTTCACAGCTAATGTTTTTCTCACGGGGATGACTTTTTTAACAAGGAACCCAAATGGCTAAGTTGTTTTCTTCACACTAACCAGCATCGCACTTCTCAGGAGACACGGACCATGTTCTGAGGCTCTCAGGCTGTCCTCAACTTGTACTTGCACTTCAGTTTGTGCTCCCAAACACATGCACACACACACTACCTGTGACGCACATGCATATGGGTGCTGCAGTGGAGCACATGTGTCATGCATGTGAAGGACACACTCACGTGTGTGTGGTGTGTATGTGCACAGGTGAGGCACACACATTAATGCACACACACATGTGAGAGGCATGTGTGTGACACATATGTGTACACAATACACATTCTATATAATTTAGGCAAGACTTCCAATGTAGAGATTCTCCAACAGCTTTAAATGGAGGGAGAGAACTATAATTTGACAAACTCATTTCAAGTCCATGGCTATTCGGTCACTTTTTTCTTGGTCGATGTCACAATAGGGAGGGGGACATTGTGCATGAGCTAATTTTTTACCCAGAGGATTCTGTGTGTGATCACAGACTACATGCCTGGCCCCAGCCAGCTGTCCCTGCTGTAACAGGCTGCCTCAATTTAAAAAAAAAATACAGTTGGCAAAAGCATGTGAATGGTTTCCTACAAATCATCCCCACAGCCAACCAACTGAAAGCACATGTCCTGCTAACAGCAATATTTCTGCATAAGAAACACAATTTCTTTGAAGAAAAAAAAAATCACTGAAAATAATTTTTAAATTGATTCTCATCAAGGACAGCATCTTAACAGACATTTCTTCTTCTCCTCACCCCCACGCTTCTTGTTTGTTTTGTTTTGTTTTGTTTTTTGAGACAGAGTCTTACTATGTTGCCCAGGCTGGAATCCAACTCCTGGGCTTCAAGCGATCATCCTGCCTTGGCCTCCGGAGTAGTCGGGACCACAGGTGTGCACCACCGCACCTGCCGGCTCCATGCTTCTTAATACAAATCCAAGGCTGAACACTTTGGGGAAGCTGTCACACTCAGACACTGAGAAAATGAACTGCAGCTCTCGTCCTCACCTGTGAGGACACCTCCACAAAAGAGTCTCTTAAACAGAAAGACATCTCCCCTTGTCCACCGTCCCGCAGTGATCCATTTCCATGGCGCGGGGTATCCGTATCAGCTCATCTTGTTTGCTTTCTAAGTCCCTGCCAGTGTGCGATGGGGAGAGAGCATTGTCATATCCTTCTTTGATGAACAGAAGTCTGATCTCCGGGGTTCATTCTGGAGATTAATTAAAGCTAGCCTCGTTTCAGCCGCACTGACAGCCTGGCGTGCTAGACGCTCGTGGAGCAAAGGCTTGGACTGAACGAAGACTTACTTTATTTGGCTTCAGCTTAAATGCTTTTTGGCAGATGAAATTAGTCTCCTAACGCTCTGTCTCCCAAAATCCCAGGTGTTCGGGCTCCGGAGGCAATAGACCAGAGCTGTTCCACTTTTCTCCTCTGCACCTTAATGCGGCCACATCCAAGGGCTCGTCAGCTCAAAGGTGGCAGAACACGCATTCTCAGCCACACCATGTGGCCTCTGCGAGGGGCCATCTTTGCAGCCAGGGAAACTCATCCCTCCTTGGCTTTAAACGGAACATTTCTAGTCCAGCTGAGCAGACACAAAATCTGGTTTGCTACCAGCAGTATGGTTCTGGGCTATCGCACAGACATGAAAATGGGCATTTAGAGGGTTTGGGATTTTTGAGGGCTTCCTTACTGCCTCCAGGAGAAATAAAGTAAATCCTAATTGCTGGAGAAGGACCAAAGCAGGGCACTGATGTGGCAAGTCTGTTTTCAGAGGTCAGCTTCCTCTTTTGAGTGTCAAGGTCAGCGGAGGCCCAGGTACTCCAGGGGAAGTCCAAACAGGAGACCGGCTGAGCAGGGAGTCTCCTGTGTTTAAAATTGAGCACATCAGAGTCCGTTTCCTTTATACCCTCTGCCTGTCTTTCAAAAACAGTGTTCTCTAATATTTTACATTTAAATTTTTAAATGCCTTCTCTTGTTGAGAATTCCACAGTGCCCTTTTCAAATAACCAGAAAGGGACACTTCCTTTTCAGAAAATGTAGTTGGGAACCCATTTCTAGGGAAAGAGTCGGCAGAGGCATTTAATCCCGGGGGTCAACGGCCCAGAGCCAGGTCTCATTCTTTTTCTCCGTCTCTCTCTCTCCTTTTGGTCACTGCCTGCCCTCCGACGGACGCAGTTTAACATGGAGCTGAGCAGGAGAAAAAGGTGCCTAGTTAGAATGACAACTAGGGACGACTGGTTTCCCATCTGTTCCAACTTGGAGGGGCACAGAGCCAGCCATGAGGTCCCAGGAGCGGCTGCCAAGCTCACGCTATGTGATTCCAACGAAAGTAACAGCAGACAATTCAACTGCCCGGGATACTCTTGAAATCCTTTTCCCCAGGACAAGTCTCCATTCGAGCTTCCAACATCCCGAGAGCTGCCTCATCAGTAAAGACCAGTGTGTGGAGCACATGGGGATGACTTTCAGAACCCATCACAAGCTAAAGCAACATGTACAGCACATTTTTCCTGAAGTCTCCCCACTCCTTCTTTCCTAGTTAATGTATCCATCACTCTTTGGCTGTCACCCCCCAATGAGCAACAGCAGATTTTTATAAACAGTAGATCAATCATGATCCAAGGAAACTGAACACTCCTTCTACACGGCTCCCACACGGTGCCTCCCCCCTCTGTCGTTTTGAGTGACGCTGACATTGTTGCCCTCATTTTATGAAGGAGGTGGAGACAAAGAAACCAAGCCTTTGGGCTCCTTCCCACCCCTGTCTTTGAAGGCCAAATGGAATTTTCTTCCTCCTTCCATGTTCTATGGACACGAGGAAGACTAAGACATGCAGGAAAAGCTGTCAGCAGCCCTGACTGCAATCACAGTTTCAATTACGGGTAGTAATTGATGTCTTTAATATGCTAAGACCAAGTGTGCAGCCAGGGCATAGCTAGAATTTTTATTATTCTTACGGTATTTTGAAGACGATTATTCTTGCTAATGTGTCTTCTCTGCATGTCCAGTATTTCGATGAAATGGCTAAAACTGCATTTGCTTTTTAACGAACCTTTGTGATTGCGTGTGTTCCTCTGTCAGATAAATTTACCTCCAGATTTGCTGAGAAAAGTGATTATATAATCCTAATACTAGAAAACAAGAGGCAAACATTTCTTTTTAGTGACTTGCTTTTTAAGAAATGTACAAGTGTACCGTTTTAGGAACTACCTTCCCATGAAATCATTCTCAATCAAAAGGGACTCAGACCAGAATTTGTTCATCAGACCAGCTACGTGAACTCACCTGTGTCCCCACTTACCTCTGAAAAAGGCCCAAATTCTCAGAAAAATGGGCCAGAGTCCTAAGTGACACAGCCACACTTTTCAGGTTCCCTAAAATCCTGTACTAGAAATGGACTTAAAATTTTTACAGTTTGATTTAAAACTTTAAGCCCAACAAAAAGCCTATAAAAGTTGTCTAGATATTACCAAGGTCTTGGCAATCATTTATCTGGGAGCAAAAGAGGAAAAAAGAAAAAGGAAAAAGCTTGACAATAGGCTACTACCGGTGAGTCCCATTTTATCCACAGACTGATTTTTAACGGCCTATACTATTTCTTCCAGATTTTACAGCCAAGTTGAAATAGAATGGCAATTGAAGTCATCGTGAAGCAGATGATGAAAGGACTACTCTAAAAATGCCAAGAAAACACACCAGGTCTCGGTGATAGCAAAACTGCCTACGGAGAAATGCCAAGAGTTTAGAAATTAGATCAAAGAAAACAACTTATCATCTTCTTATTTTCCTTTCACTTAAATCCAAAACATAACAAATTTCCAGTTGCTTAAAACACAGTGAGTTAGACTGCTAAAATCAGAAAAGAAATGAGCTGTTCACCACTAGGTACCAAGCCCTGTTTTAAGCACTGTATGTATCATCTCATTCAATTTCCAAAAGAGCCCCCTGAAGTAGGTACCATAACTACACCCATTCTTCAGATGAGCAAACTGAGGCATGGCATGCTTGTGTCACTTGCCCAGAACCCATGCTCTTAACCACTTCTCCAACTAGCACAGCCACCCATGGAAGGTGTGACCTTGAGCAAGTGCCCGATCTTCCAGAGACCACATTTCCTCATTTGCAAAACAGGAATAACACCAAGCACCTCACTGCATTTTGTAAAGATTGGAAGAAAGAAAATATTTCAAAGGATGTGTCACATTATCAGACATATAGAGATGCCCAGTAAATATTAGGTTTCCCTTACCTTTAATCAGAGCAAAAGAAGACCATAAATTTTTTGGTTGTTAAATAGCTGACCATCTTCCACAATTGCTAATATTAAACCACAGTTTCTGATTCTGCCATTAGTGGGAAGCTCGGCAGGCACTAACAAAGCAGGTCATGTGATGCAGATGAAAGCAAGTCGGGGTGTAGGAAAGAGAATGCAAGTATGCGGCAACTGCCGGATATGGTGGCACACGCTTTCTGTCTGCACAAGGAGTGCTCCTTTCTGGCTAAAGGACTTTACTCCTCTCCTGGGCCTGACTGTACTTTGGTCTCCATCAGTGTGGACCAGGGATAACCTCTGACCTCCCTGAACAGAGCCTCATCTTGCCAAAGCATTCTGCAAATTAGCGGTTCATGGTATGCTACAAATCATTTGAGTTCTTTTCCTTCTTCCTCCAGGCTGGGACCATGGTTGGCCCAGGGCCTGGTGCTCACCAGAGAGAGGAGTGTGCCCTTCATCCGGGGCCTGTCACCATCTGCATCGATCACGGGTCCAGCTGGAAGCAGAGGGCACACTCAAAAGGGTATGCCCTCAACTGAAATGAATGCAATGAAGGAGCTACGGACAGAGGTGTGGGCAGGTACAAGAGAACCAGGGACTAAGTAAAGGAACAAGAGAGTAGGAGGGCTATGGACAGGAGGCTTTTCTAATCCATAAGGAACATTTGAAAGCTGGGGGTGAGGGGAGGGCCGATGTTATATAGGAATATGAATGAATTCAACATTTCTGAAATTAGCATAAATGAATCTGGTCATTTTCTTTTTCTCATTTAGAAATTACTATGTAAGGTGTAGTTTGAATAGTTAGAGATTTGTTAGCATACCAATACATTACTTTATTACAAAGCTAAACTATTATTCCTTGACAAATGTTGAGTGTCTGCTGCATGCCAGAGATTCTTCTAGAAGCTGGAAAGTCAATGAGACAAAAGAGAGAGCAGGTCTCTGCTCCTTGTTGTGGGAGAGACCCCCAATAAACAAATACACAAATAGACAAAGATGTGATTTCAGTACATTGACAAGTGCTGTGATCAAAATACGTAAAGAGTAGTGGCTAAAGGCATGGGCCTGAGAGTCAGACAGCTGGTGTGTATCTCAGCTCTGCTACTTCCTTAATGATTTGGAAATTACATAACCTCCCTGGGCTCCAATTTCCTCCTTGGTAAAGTGGAGATAAGAACAGGATCTAGCTAGGAGGGGTTTTTTTTGTGAGAATTGAATAAGGTAGTTCATATTCAAGGCTTATAACAGTGGCTGACATGTAGCAAGCTGTTGATAAATATTGGCTTTTGCTTCTTTAGACTGGGGTGGTCCAGGCAGGCTCCTCAGAGGAGGTGACCACCACGCGAAGACTCAGGAAGGAGAGAGCAGAGCCTTGATTATGGAGCAGAAAGACCAGGGGACGGGAGGAGAGCGAGGGAGGAGCAGGGTTGAGTGACACAGGTCAGGTCATGCAGGGACTTGAGGTCTTTGATAGGTGTTTGTGTTTGGCCCAGAGGGATGGGCAGCCATTGGAGGCTTTAAGCACAGGATACACAAGACCTGGTTTCCACTTTGAAAAGATTCAGCCGGCTTTTGCGGTGATGAATGTGAACTAGAGGCAGTGGAGTAGAAACGGGGGAATTAGAAGGTAACTCGAGTGGCTCAGAGGAGAAACTGGTGGCTTGGACACTAAAGATGGAAAAAGAGCAGTGATCAGCAAACTGTGGCCCCCAAGCTGACACTGGCCCTTTGCCTGTTTTTGCAAATATAGTTGCCCCTCGAACACCATGGGTTTGAACTGCAAGGGTCCACTTATACAAAGATTTTTTTCAACCAAATGTATATTGACAATACAATATTCTTGGGATGTGAAACTCACCTATACAGAGGGCCCACTTTTCATATGCACGGTTCTGCAGGGCAGACTGGGGGACTTGAGTATTTTCAGATTTGGGTATGTGTGGGGGTCCAGGAACCAATCCCCCATGGGTACCGAGGGACGACTGTAAAGCCTCACGGTACACGGCCACACCCCTCTGCTCACGTATTATCTATTGCTGCTCTTGTGCTAGAATGGCCTTGCTGCACAGCTGTGACAAAGACCACAGGGGTAGTCCCTTTACTATCTGGCTCTTGACAGCAAAAGTTCATCGACCTCTGTTTTGGAAGAAGAGCCTCCAGGACTCGTAAAAGGATTGGGCATGAGGGGTGAGAGAAAGAGAGAGACGGAGGATTATTCCTGAGTGTTAGCCATCAATAACTGGGTGGCACCATTTCCTGGGGTAGGGATGACTTGGAATAGGGGGAGCCTGGAAGGGGGTACCGAGAAGAGAGTTGCCATTTTGAGATATTTCTTAGACATCCAAGCGGACATTCTCCGGAGGCGGCTTGATGTACACAGCAGGAGCTCAGGGCTGGAGGAACCAATGTAGGAGTCATCTGCAAACAGCAGTTCCTTCTCTTCATTTCTGCTGCCATCACAATTTCTACCTGAGCCCCTGTAGTGACTCTCTAACTCTTATGGCCACAGGGAGGATGAGCTCACCTAGACAGGGGATGCGGACCGAGAAGGGACCAGTGCTAGGGCTGGAGCCTGGGCTGTCCAACACCAGTGGTCACATGAGGGAAGAAGAGCCACCAAGAATGGGTGACAAAACTGCCTAGGGAGGTGGAGGAAAGCCACTGAAGCACATCACAGATGTCCACAGGAAAAAGAGCGTTGGCCATGTGCCTGTAATCCTAGCGCTCTGGGAGGCCGAGGTGGGAGGATTGCTTGAGCTCAGGAGTTCGAGACCAGCCTGAGCAAGAGCGAGACCTCGTCTCTGCTAAATATAGAAAAATTAGCCGGCCGTGGTGGCGCATGCCTGTAGTCCCAGTTACTCGGGAGGCTGAAAGGAGGATTGCTTGAGCCCAGGAGTTTGAGGTTGCTGTGAGCTAGGCTGACGCCATGGCACTCTAGCCCGGGCAACAGAGTAAGACTCTGTCTCAAAAAAAAAAAAAAAACAACAACAACATAACAACAACAAAAGGGAGAGTGAGACAGAGAGAGAGAGAGAGAGAGAGAGAGTCAACAGGGGCAGAACAGCTATGCCCAACTTTGCAGAAAGGCCCAGAACTGAGATCAGCAAGGTTGAGAGGAGGCCTTTCAGCAGATGGAGGGTGATGCCAGGGGGCCTACTAGTGGCAGGTAGGGAAGAGAACAAGAGGTGACTTGTGGAGACAGCGATTACCAAAGGCCAAGATGCTTCAGTGCTGTGAGCAGAGTAGATAGGAGACGACGGAGTGTTTTTATAAGCTGAGACACACTAGAGAATATTTTTAAGATAATGACAAAGATCCAGCAGGGAAGGAAGCCAGGTCCTTGAGAGGTGGGAAGGGCAGGAACCAAAGATCAAATGGCGAGCTGGAGGGAGGAGCACCCCTTGTCCCATGCAGCAGGAGAGAGGGTAGGAGGTGCGAGCGCATCGTCAGGCAGGTTGGTAGATTTCATGGAGAGAATATGAGGACACTCCTGCCTGATATTTCTGTTTTCTCAACACATGAGAAAAACTCATCTGCTGGGGCGGAACGGTGGGGAAGTTTGAAAAGAAGTATGAGCTTGTTGCAGAACACTGACCTTCAGTCAGATACCTTTCGTATTCCCCATAGCACCTCGCACGGAACGGGAGGTACGAAAGACACACCAGTGAAGGACATAAAGTTTGGAGTGTGAACTTGGCTATCGCCCTTGAGTCAGGGTGTGGGGGGCGTGGGAGCCCAGACGGGCAGGCTCCCGCTCTCAGGTGTGAGGCCTGCCTGGCTGTTTGTTGAAGGCAGAGTCTCAGGTATCTGCAAACAGTTAAGTCAAATAACCACCCCTTCTGCCACAAATGTCACCTCCAGTGGACACAAGCTGATAAACACTGCCATAAAGATAAGGTGTCAAGACAACTGCATCAGGCCTCTCTTGACCCCGCTGGCATCCCAGCCAAGAGTAAACACCAAATGTCTGGATCCCACCAGGCGATAGTGTGGAATTCAACCTCCTGCCCGGCCCTGACATTACTTTAATGGACACAGCCTGTCCTTTACTATATCAAATTTCCCTTTCTTTTCTCCTCTGTTAATTTGTGATCAGATTCCTCTCCTTTCCTTTTTTCTTCCTTCTTGCTTTCTCTCCTAGCTTAGCCAGAGACAAATTTCTTATTTTCATTTTCCTACGTAATTTTGTCTTGGAACCACTTATTGCCTCTTCTCCGGTTGTGCCCAGCCCCCAATCCATCCTAACTCTATCAGAGAATGTCCCACCTCCCCACATCATCAGGGTACAGGTACAAGATTCACCAGGTTCACTCTTCCTTTTCTATATGGATGTGCTAAAAATGCAGCCAACGTACATCAAAGAGGAGGTACTGGAACAAGGGTGGGAGTGGGTGTGATGTGGGTGAGAACTGTCTTACCGCTTTTATTATTTCACCTATTAGGCTATTGATGGTAAAAGACCCTTATGCCTTTTCCAATGCATCTTTTCTGAAGATACTTTGTGATTATGTAACATACATGCATGACATATTTTGCATTTGCTCATCAACTCATTTGGTCTGGGAGCCATGGTCTAATGGATCCGGGCTCTCAGATGCTAGACCACATACTGCATACAGGAAGAACATGTGGTATCTGTAAAAAATATGCAAAAATCTGTTAAAACCCTTCTATTTTAGGCATTTTTCTGGCTTTCTTTCTACATTTCTATTAAAAAGTAAGGAGAAATCTGCCCCCTTGATGTTCTCAATGAGATAAGAGAGTACTGATGCGCCTAGAGAAAGTAAAAGTATCAGAATACGTCCCCGGTTTTGAAAGATGGCCCTCCAGCATGCAAACACTTGGCTATTAGGCATGGCCACCCCATATGTCACTCCAGCTTCGGTCCCCAAACTGATTGTGTAATTGCAGAGACCCACACTTAGGCAGAGGGCAGGGAGCAGTGTGGGTACTGTCTGAATGGTTCTCAGAGTCATTTGGACTATCTGTCTCTTCATGTTCTGAAACGTTCTTTGAAGCTAATAATGCGACAAAGTGGAAGGATCAAGGACTGCTAGAATCGGACTGGCAGGGATCTGAAGACAGGCTCTGCCATTGACTCGCTGTGTGATCTCAGACAGGTTGCTTGGTCTTGCTGAACCTTGGTTTTGTCTATAAAATGGGTGCCATACAATCTATGCCATAGAATTACTGTGAAAACTAGAGGTAAAACATTCAGAGTGCCCATACAGTGCTATGACTATGGACAGAATGCCTAGGTTTGCTTTCAGGGCCCCAGGATGATCTGAACATAATCTCTTGAGCTTAAACATTTGACGTTTAAAATTCTACAACTCAGGATTTAAGGTGAAAGGAAGAAAGCTTGACATTGAGTCATCACACAATACACACACATAATCATCCCTAAACCAAAACTAAACTATGGCAATAAAGCAAATAGGTGTCTCTTTCACTCATGTACCTCCTAATACCTTGAGAAAAAAGACTCTAGGTTCTCATCTCCGTCCCCTCTGTCCCCAGCATGGTGCCTGGTCTGCCTGGTCCAGCTGCTGAAGCTTTCCCCTGGTTTTGATACGCAGAAGGAGAAGGGGACACAGCTGCTCCCAGGATGCAGCGGGCGAGGATAGGAAATGTGGAGAGTAAAGTGTCAAAGCCACATTTCTTGTGGGCCCTGGGAACTTTTCCAGTTTCTAGGCTAAGAAAGTTTAGTAACAGCCTCTGTCAGTGCTGTTCTGCAGGCAGAGGAGCAACAGTGGCATCTTCAGGCGAGTAAGATGAACTTGGCGGGAGAAATACAGAGGAAAGGCAGGGTATGCCCTTATTTCAAACCTCGACTTTGCAGTGGAGACAGCTGGCCGGCTTGCCTTTTCTGCACCTGAGCTCACAGGTATTGTGCACAAGTGCAAATCATCTTATACAAAGCTCCAGGTCCCTGAACCCTACCCAATGTGCTGACATTTCTCCCCTTCCTGTTAGAAAGACTTCACCCAAATTCTCATGGAGCTGCAAGCTCAGTGGAGTGTGTGTCCGTTAGGGTTAGGGCAAGCAACAGAACTGATATTGATTTTTCAAGAAAGAAAATTTATCAATAAGACATTAGACAGCTCATAGACTCTCTGGGAAACCTGGGGAGCCAGGCTCACGGGACAGGAAGAAATGAAGGGAAGGTAACATTCAGAACCCAGTCAAAGCATACCAAAGGGTGATTCTGGTGAGGACATCACTGTGGATGCCCACAGCTGCCACCAGCACCGCTGCCAGCAAGGAGCTGCAGCACCAAAAAGAAATCTCACTGTCACCTGCTTCTTCACTAGCTCTACACTCAAAGTTTCAGGCCGCAGGCTTGCACCGTAGCTGCAAAGAGTCCCGGGGAAAAGATCCTGCCAGGCTGACATGAATTCCCCAAATATAGAAAACACAGTCTGTAGAGGCTGAGCAGTCGAACACCAATAATTGTCCCCTGCAGAATGGGGTTGCAGAGACGGCAAATTGCAGGCCTGCCATCAGGGGGCGCTCTGAATTTGTGGAAAATTACGTGAAAAATTAGAAAAGGGCTAGAGCCGGGAATTCAAAAATCTAGGCCCAAGTGCTGACGGGGTTACTTTTTAGCTATGTGATTTGGGCACGTAAATAAACTTCTCTGGGTTTTTGTCATCCATAGACTAGGAATTGCAGGCCTGATGTTTATATCAAATGAGATAATTTTGAGGACACACTTGGACAATTGTACTGAATAAAACCATTTGTCTCTCCGGGTCCCAACTTACCCATCTGTAAAGTGGGAATGATACTCCCTACACTGTGGGCTATGGAGAGGTAAACTAGAATATTATAAATTAATCGTTTATTTACAGATTGAATTTCTTTATGTCTGGGATATGGCTCAAAAAACTGGAGGTGGCAGGGTGGGCACATCATGCCATTTTTTTATATTAGTGTTGGGTGTAAAAGCTTCCATCATAAACTTTTTTTTCCTTAAATGAAGGGTCTTCGACTTACTTAGAACAAACAGTTCACAATCTCCAAATTGCATTATTACTGGGTCAACCCCAGGAGTCCCCCACCCCCCGGGCACGGTGCCCTTGCCTCTCTGCCCCACGCTCCCCGCGGGCCACGAGGTAAGGCCACGGCAGGGAAAACGTCCGTAGTAGCCAAATGTAGGTCTGAAGCAAAACGGAAAACCCCAAGACTGAATCAACAACTGAAGAGAAACAAGCAAAACAAGCACTCACGTACCCCTTAAGGGGCAGCGAAGTAACCCTTTACAATGAACGAATACGGACTCAAACTCTCTTTTTCTAAAACTGCATTGGGTCGATCACCACAGACAGAAAGCCGCGAACGCGCCCCCGCCGCTGCAGCCAGGGCGGGAAGGGGCGGCGGTTCGGGTCACACCTGCGGCCCGCAGGGCTTAATGCCCACCGCGAACTCCACGGCGGAGCTCGCCCAACAGGAAAGGCTCCGCTGGCGCTGGGGGGTTTCAAGTCACGCAGGGATTCGGCCAGCTCAGCAGAGGCACGGTCAGCCTAGCGATCTCACCTAAAGGCCCAGGTTCCCTCACCGCGCAGGGCCCGCACCGCCCACCACCTGCCCGGCCCCTCGGCGGCGCACAAGAAGCCGGCAACAAACATGGCCCCGGCGGGGCGGAAGCGCTTCCGCCCCCAAACAAGATGGCGGAGAGGCGGGGCTGACAAGGCGGAAGTAGCCACCGGACGGCTAACGGGTGCACCATGGCGGCCGTGGCGGCCTCCTCCGCGCTGAAGCGACTGGACCTGCGCGACCCCGCGGCGCTTTTCGAAACCCATGGAGCAGAGGAGATCCGCGGGCTGGAGCGCCAGGTTCGGGCCGAGATCGAGCACAAGAAGGAGGAGCTGCGGCAGATGGTGGGCGAACGGTACCGCGACCTGATCGAGGCCGCCGACACCATCGGCCAGATGCGCCGCTGCGCCGAGGGGCTGGTGGACGCCGTCAAGGCCACCGACCAGTACTGCGCCCGCCTGCGCCACGCCGGCTCGGCCGCGCCCCAGCCCGCGCAGGACCCGCAGGTCAGTCCCCGTAGGTCGGTCCTCGCGCCCCATCCCTGCGACCGCGCCGGTCAGTGCGCGCCCCGCCCCCGCGCGACCTCCAGGTCAGTCCCGGTTCCCCCAGGTCCTCCCCAGGTCCCCGCCTGCCAACTTTACCACCCCCACGGGCCCGTCCCAGGGCGCTCGGTCTCCGACCCGCTAATCCTCACCTTCCCGGGAGGAGCCGGTGCCTCTCCCTTCCGACTCCCCTCCTCAGGGGGCAGTGCCGGCGGTCCTTTCGCGGGCTGCTGATCCGTTCTGGAGAAGTCTTTCAGCTGTTTCTTCAGGAGATTTCCCCGACTTCCGCGCCCGGTCCCCTCACCTCACTCTGGGTTGCCTGGGCTCCTTTCAATTATAGCAGAAAACGCCAGGGGTCTCTGTCTAGACAGTTCGACTCTTCCCTATATAACATTTCCTGACATTGTTTTTCTTAGAACAGATTTCTCCTTTACGTTAACACCTTCCTCCAAGTCATTTATTCCTCATCCCAGCCTTCCCCCTCATCCCGCCCCAAGAATAACTTCCACAATCCCAAATAGCTGCTCCACCCTTTGGGAGTCGTTGGAGGGCAGTACCGGCCGTCAAGCCCTTACCTTTTAGTAGTTGAGCTACGGCTCTTCTAATTAAGGTTCTCCTGCGTTCTTCCCCCGAATGCTATTGATTAGACCCGAGGTGAAAGGATGGGGCAGTAAACGCATCCTAATATTGGAGCAGCATCTTGTGTTCCCAAAGAATGTTGACCCAGGGAGGAACAAAATAAAGTGGCATGAGGGTGAAAAGGTAAACAGGGAAGTTGTTCTTTACAACCTGGGAGAAGAATTTACTGGGACATGGAAGAAGAAATTGCACAAGTACAGTCTAGCTCCAGTTTGGAACTTTTTCATGCTACCTGGGTTTTAGAAAAATCTAGGTCAGTAGACTGGGCTGACACAATAGAACTATAGAAAGTTGGAAATATGTCACAAATGTTTGAAATGAGTGACCCCATCCCTTCCAAAGCTGAGCATTTAGTATATGCCCCTCCTTAGGTGGCCAGCCTTAACTGTAACTGAGTCATGCTTCCAGGTTTATTAAAAAGGCAACTTGTATTATGTCTGATTTTAGAAATTATTCATTTTCATAATAGTTATATCTGATTTATTCTCAGTCAAACCCACAAAAACTTGAGTGCCTTCTGTGTTCAAGTCCCAAAGAAATACAAGTAGGAAAAACCGTGGGCTCCTACAGCACTCCAGCAACTATACTGCATGGAACTTTGATGCCTTCATGAGTGGCATTGAGTCCAGCTTACTGAAAGCTTCGTATCCTAAAGTACCCCCCAATTTTTCCCCCAAGCCTGCAGAAAACTGCCCTGACTTAGTTCTATGCCCTTCCCTGCAGCCACAGCAGCCATCCCAGCAGAATTTCTACAGCATGGCTGCCCAGATCAAGCTACTATTAGAAATTCCCGAGAAGATCTGGAGCTCTATGGAAGCCTCTCAGTATCTCCATGCCACACAGCTCTACCTGCTCTGCTGCCACCTTCACAGCCTGCTCCAGCTGGATTCTTCTAGTTCCCGATATAGCCCTGTCCTCTCCCGGTTTCCTATACTCATCCGGCAGGTGGCAGCAGCCAGCCACTTCCGGTAAGTGGATCCGGCAAAAAGCTCTCTGGTGATGGTCAGGCTTCACCACTGCAGTTTTATGGAGTCTGTCTTCTTTCCTGATGTACCAAGGCTCTTCACCCCAGATGTTAAAAATTCCCTGTTGCCCTCTGTTATCATTGTTCTAGGTCGGCTATTCTACATGAGAGCAAGATGTTGCTCAAATGCCAGGCCGTGTCTGACCAAGCTGTTGCCGAGGCCCTGTGCTCTATAATACTCTTAGAAGAGAGTTCTCCTCGCCAAGCCCTCACAGACTTCCTGCTGGCCAGAAAGGCAACTATTCAGAAACTTCTCAACCAGCCACACCATGGTGGGTGTGGCTTCTCTCCAACATTTGGTCCTTAAGCATGGGATAGAGAAGGGTGAGCTGAGGGAGACTGCAGCCTTCAGAGCATCCTCTGTTTTGAACTGCACGAAAGGAAATTGTAAAGGAGAAACAGAGGATGGTTTCTTCTCATAGGTGCTGGTATCAAGGATCAGATTTGCTCATTGGTGGAGTTGCTGGCTGCCACGCTGAACCAAGCTCATGCCCTTTTCTACACTTTACCAGAAGGTGTGCTGCCTGATCCGTCTCTGCCGTGTGGTTTGCTCTTCTCTACTCTGGAGACCGTCACAGGCCAGCATCCTACTGGTGAGCTTTTAGACAACCTATTTTTTTTTACATGGCAATGGGTCCCTGTGGGGCTAGAATGGATGCTGAGAGCTCACTTAGGAGGCTGCCACCATGATCCAGGTGTCAGATGTTGGGGACTTGGGTTAGATGGGAGCAGTCGACATGGAGGTCAGTGGACAGCTTGGACATCTATGTAGGAGGAGAGGACTGGTGATGTATTGGCTGTAGAAGGTGAGCAAAGGGAGGTGTCCAGATTAACTAGAAAAGGAGCTGGTTTGAAGGTGCTGATGATGGGCTCACTTTGAACTTGTTGCATGGGAGATGCCATGGGAGAAGTGGGGCTGTAGCCTGTGACCCACAACAGAGCAGCAGGATGTCTGGTTGGGGACATAACCTGTGGCTCATCTGCATGGGGCTGTTATTTGAACATGGGAATGGATGACATCATCAGTAAGAAAAGAAAATGCCAGAGACTATGCCATATGGAATTCCAGAAATCCAGGGTCAAATGGGGGTGTCAGCAAAATCGACTAAGGAGATGCAACCGAAGATGGAAAGGAAACAAGTCAAGTATGGTGATAGCCAAGTGCTCATTTCCAGAGAGACGTGCTTTACATGGCTGCCGCTTGGCTTACTTTATCTTCTAACTAAGGCACCTTGGTTTCTCTCTAGGTGCTTACATTTAACACTTTACCCTCTCATGAAGGCTGGGCATTGGGTGGTTTGTCATGGCATTGTAAAACTGCAGCAGTACCTGGGAGGGGCCCTGTGTTTCACACTCCAGAGGGTGCCTTGTGGTGCAGTGATGGTGCCTTCCAGGGCTACAGAGCACAGGCCTGTGCCCTTCTTGACAGGTCACATCTGAAGAGCTACAAATGACTCACTAATCAGGATGAGTGGTCATTGATTCTTTCCTTAGATCTTCAAGGGAGGTAGGAGGATGGTGAGGGAAGGGAAACCATTAACTTGTACTTTTTTTGACAACCTAAGTTCTACTTTCAAAGTCCCAGGGACTACACAGCACTCATTTCTTCTTTCTACGCTCTGACCCCCATTTTTTCCTTTTGACCTTTGTTCGCCATTCTTCTCAACCAGTAGGATGACCACAGTCGTGGGGAAGCTGCCCCGCTCCCTGATTAGGGGGGCCCTGGACATATTCTGTACTTCCATGTCCCCCCTATTCTAGGAGTCCAATTTGACCTTTCTAAAGAAAAACTAGATGATTTTTGGAAATTCCTTCTAGGTTCATGTTTTAATGTGCTGTTGAAAGGGTGGCCTCGATTGCTTCTCACTGTCCTTCTCTTTAGGAAAGGGCATTGGGGTCCTGCAGGGGGAGATGAAACTCTGCAGCTGGTTCAAACACCTGCCGGCATCCGTCGTCGGGTTCCAGCCAGTGCTGCGCACCCTCGCACACCCCATCAGCCAGGAGTACCTGCGAGACACACTGCAGAAGTGGATCCACATGTAAGTAGCCAGAAAGTGCTTCCCTAAGGCTGGCGGTAACCACCGTACGAGGGTCGGTGAAACATGAATGGGAAGGCTGATCTCCCAGATGACGTGCTGCGTGTCCACCACTCTCTTTGAGGCTCATTGTCACCTTCGTGGCCATTCAGCACCCACTGTGGGAGAGCCAAGAAGGGATTTGTTTTTCAAAAGATTATGTGGAAGGTTTTTAGTTCTCTTTATGTAAGTTCTGCAACTCCTAAGGTTTTATTTACTGCATTGGCTTTTGAAGCCATTCCCTAGGGCTCTAGATTTCCTCATATCCTCAGGGAAGCAAGGGTGGGCCTGGTAAGAGGGCAACAGACTGCAGACCCCAGCCCAGCCAGAAACTCTCTGTGTTGATAGAGCTCTGTAAACGCTCTGAGACACACACACTCACTCACTCACTTTTGGGACTCAGGTCAAAGGTTTTCAAATGGAATCCTGCTGTTTTTCTTAATAAAGATATGAAAGCCATGCATCTAATGGAGCCCAAGGGAAATGATTTTGTTGCAGGTGTAATGAAGACATTAAAAATGGGATCACCAACCTGCTGATGTATGTGAAGAGCATGAAAGGTCTCGCAGGGATCCGGGATGCCATGTGGGAGTTACTTACCAACGAGTCCACCAATCACAGCTGGGATGTGATATGTCGGCTCCTTCTGGAGAAGCCACTTCTGTTCTGGGAGGATATGATGCAGCAACTCTTCCTTGACCGGTTACAGGTGAGGTGGAAAGTCACAAGATCCACCTATTTCACAGCCAATCCTAGTGTAGTATTTTGACTGTCTTGGGAGACTCCTGTCACTTCTTCCCCTGCTTACTAACAGACATCCACAATCTAGAGCTGAAAGACGCCAGGCTCTATCAGTTGGTCGGGAACATGCCCGTGTCCATTAGTAATGGCTTCTTTGTGCTTTGCCAACACTATGTCATCTTTCTGAGGGTGGTGGAGAACATTCTGAATGCGCGGATAAATTGCCATTTGGTAATTTTTAGATTTCCTTAAAGGAACTGTTATTAGAACTCTCTCTCATTCTCTTTTAGACCCTGACAAAAGAAGGCTTTGAGTCTATCTCCCATAGCTCCAAAGAGCTCCTGGTTTCAGCTTTGCAGGAACTTGAAAGCAGCACCAGCAGCTCCACCTCAAATAAGCACATCCACTTTGAGCATAACTTGTCTCTCTTCCTCTGGTCCGAGAGTCCTAATGACCTGCCTTCTGATGCTGCCTGGGTCAGCGTGGCAAACCGGCATCAGCTGGCCTGCAGTGGCCTCTCCATGAAAGCTCAAGCTGTCAGCCCTTGTGTCCAGAACTTCTGTTCTGCCCTGGATTCAAAACTGAAGGTTCACCTGGATGACCTCCTAGCTTACCTTCCCTCTGATGACTTGTCACCATCCAAGGACATTTCCCCCATGCAGTCCAAGAGTTCTGCCTTTGACAGATATGCAGATGCGGGGACCGTGCAGGAAATGCTTCGGACTCACTCGGTGGCATGCATCCAGCACATCACAGACTGCATCCGGGCGGAGCTGCGGAGCATTGAAGAAGTTGTGCAAGGGCAACAGGACGTCCTCGACAGTGTCAAGCTGCACGCAGTCCTTTTCATGGCCAGACTCTGCCAGTCCCTGGGAGAGCTGTGCCCCCACCTGAAGCAGTGTATCTTGGGAAAATCAGGCAGCTCTGAGAAACCAGCAAGGGAGTCTAGGGCTCTGAGGAAACAGGGAAAGGGGAAAACTCAGGAAATCATTCCGACGCAGGCCAAGTGGCAAGAAGTTAAAGAAGTACTCCTCCAGCAGAGTGTCGTGGGCTACCGGGTCTGGAGCTCAGCGGTTGTGAAAGTAAGTGACATAACTTCTTCTTGCGCCCATTTTTTTCTCATTTTTAGCACATTCCGGTCTTACCAACCTCAGTGAGGCCCTTCAATAATAAGGGAATAATAGTTCTTATTTCATACACTTTTACTTTGTTTCTGCCAGAGAGTTCAAATGTAAAAACTTTAACATTCATTTTTAGCCTAGATTTTGGAAACAGAAAACCTGCATTTTTTCCTTCCATCAGATGGGAATGAAAGATTTTCTGCTGTGACAAGGGTCTACATTTCCCATTCTGCAGCCTAAATGCTGTGAGATGGCACTTGGCATTTGAAGAGTAGTTAGCAACAAAATCCCCATTGCTGGCATCAGTCATTAGCCACAAGAAAAGTGATGTTTGCCCCTCAAACCACTGCACACGTGACCTGAGCAGCTCGAAATGTTCTCAGTATTGTGCTGATGGTTTTAAACATACTCTACAAAGGACCTGAATGGCTTACATGGAAAATATTTGCCTTTTCTTACCAGGTTTTGATTCATGGATTCACCCAGTCATTGCTTTTAGATGATGCTGGCTCAGTCCTGGCCACAGCCACCAGCTGGGATGAACTAGAAATTCAGGAGGAAACAGAGTCTGGCAGCAGTGTCACATCTAAGATCCGACTCCCTATACAGGTGAGTAAGTCCCACTGTTGCAGGGACCATGGGCTGAAAAAGGGAAAAAACTATTCTATGGAAAAGAAAAAGATTTTAGAAAATCATTCAACATACAACTTCTGAGTAATAGCTGAAAGTCATACTTACAACTTCCTACTATGGGAGCGCAGTGGATGTAGGACCAAGGACCAAGTAAATAGCAGACTATTTGAGAAAAAGTCAGTCAGTGGTTCTTTCCTTTTGTAGCATGGGCTCTGTTAATTAGAACCACGTATTCTAAAGTGAAAACAGCAGCATAAAACACAGTGCCACCTGCCAGGTCAACGTCAGACCACAGAGGGGTTGATAGCAAATTGCACTTAACAAGGGGCTTTGTATCTGTTAAATGGTCTGCCAGGAAGAAGGCTTAATTGGAGAGGTTAAAGTCCTGGCCTATAGGCCTTGCCCTTGTGACGGTAAATGGATCCACTTTTACTGCATGGCATTTAATTGGTCCGAGTTGGCAACAAAACTTTCACTTGTTCTTTTAGCCGTCCTGGTATGTGCAGTCCTTCCTGTTTAGCTTATGCCAGGAAATTAATCGGGTTGGAGGTCATGCCTTGCCAAAGGTGACGCTGCAGGAGATGCTGAAAAGCTGTATGGTTCAAGTAGTAGCTGCCTATGAGAAACTTTCAGAAGAAAAACAGATTAAGGTAGGTGCTTGAATGTTTTCCCATTAAAAACAGACAAATAAAAACCTTGGCTTTTTCTTGTGTTTGGGCAGTTCATATCAAGGATTCAAACTGTTAAGGATCGCCCAGCCCAGGCATCAGGTCCTATAAAAATGCTCTTATTAGGAGTGGCTCCCAGCTCTACACATTTAATAACACCCGTTCTCAGGGGTCAAGCAGGTCTTCACTAAGAAGGCCGTTCAGTACAAATGTAAAGGATAAGAGCTTCAAAGTAACAAAAGGCCATTGCTGCCACTTGCGCACCGTGGGCTCTGGGCAAGTCATTAACCTGTCAGTTTCCTCAGGATCAAATGTGATCACATGAACTGCTCAGCCAGTTTCCTTACTTGTAAAATAGAGCCCCCACCCCCAGCTCAGGGCTGGTTGTGAGGGGTCAGAACAGTGGCAAAGCACAGCCTGTGGTGCACAGAGGTGCTCATTTCAGGGGAGTTCTTGTCTCCCAGCCCTCCACTTCCTCTCTCCTTCTGCGAAGCATCTGCCCTTGGTGTATATTCCCATTTCATTAATAACACTTTTAAGAAGGGACCAATCCTGACTTTAGAAAGAATTCAGTTAAGTCTTCTCTCATGAGCTTCCTCCAAATACCTATCCGTCATGCAGGTAGCTTTTTTTTTTTCCTTTAAAATGACCATTTATATTTATAGCAACTGAGGCCTTTTTTTTAAAGGGCTGGGTCTCTTCCCTGCTGTTAGGTTTGGTTTTGTTTAAAACTAAGTGTCAGGCTGGGTGCAGTGGCTCACACCTGTGATCCCAGCACTTTGGGAGGCCAGGAAGGGAGGATCACTTAAGGCCAGGACTTTGAAACCAGCCTGGGCAACATAGTGAGACCCTGTCTCTACAAAAAAAAATTTGCTGGGTGTGGTGGCATGCACCTCTAGTCCCAGCTACTCAGGAGCCCACGAGTTTGAGGTTGCAGTGAACTATGATCACACAACTGCATGCCAGCCTGGGTGATAGAGCGAGACCCTATCTAAAAAAAAAACAAAAAAATAAAGACCAAGTATCTAACATAACCTGTTTCTTGTGGTTGAGAGCTTTAAGCTGGCCATGTGAGTATAAAAAGCATCTGCTTCTGAAATAGCAAGCTGTAACTCAACCAAAACATGAAGCCGTTTTATTTTGCTCATGTAACAAATCATCTCTCTTCATGGTGGGGACCGGGATTCACCTGCAGAAGGAAGGTGCGTTTCCAGTAACCCAGAACCGGGCACTGCAGCTGCTTTATGATCTGCGTTATCTCAGCATCGTTCTGACAACCAAGGCTGAAGAGGGGAAGAGCAGCCGAAGCAAAGCGGACTCCAGGTGTAGTATCCTCTCCACTGTGCTGTCACAAGACAGTCTCTTCCAAACACAAAGTGCCCCTTTGCTGGGAAGCCACCAGAGAGAAGCATCAGCTTCTTATGGCACGTTCCTTGTCTTGGTTTTAAATAGTAAGTGCTCCTGTTACCAGCAAGTTAAATAATGGCCACCTGCTGGATAAACTCCATGGTCAAGTGCAATAGGTGGACCCTCATTCCTCTCTTCTGAGTCAGCCTAGCAGCTGTTGACAATCATTTGAGCCCTTAGTGCTCTCCCTAAAAACAGAACATGGGGAAGAAGTGGGCTTCACTTAGATACCACGTCAGGTTGAAACTCTTTGAGGATTACTTAAGCACGATCATTAGTGACAAATGTCCTAAGCCAGCAGCTAAGTAGAATAAAATCCAATTCCAGGATTTCTGTGGCATTATAATACTGTAAGGTTGTTTGTGATCCTTTAAAAATGTGGAGAATAATGATCCTAATCCTTTTCTCAGAATTGAGAAAGTGACTGACCACCTGGAAGCACTCATTGATCCGTTTGACCTGGATGTTTTCACGCCACACCTCAACAGCAACCTCAATCGCCTGGTGCAGCGAACTTCTGTGAGTCGAGTCTAAAACATGCTCAGTGTGACTCAAGTGCCACAGGCTCAAATTACAAAATTAACCTGCTCTGGCACTTAACACTCCAGGATGCAGCCTGGGGAGGGGGGTAAGCCACAAATAGCTATGTGTGGTTATAAGGGCTGAAAGAGGATTAGATAAAATCTCACATGCTGAGGCAAACACGATCTGACCCCTTAAGTTGTAGATAAGGATTATTAAGGTTTTATCCAGGCCTCGAAAGAAAAATAAAAGAACTGTGTGACTATGAGATTCTGACCTGCGGGGCAATGATAAAAAGTAATTTTGAAGCAGTAATACGCTCAAAAGAACATTCCCCAAAATGATGGTTAGAAACAGTGATTGGTTACTAACAGAGAAGTGTCTTTTCCTGACCTGGACAATGAAACCCCAGCATTTTATTGTGCTCCATTTCTTGTCTGTCAGGTTCTATTTGGATTGGTTACCGGTACGGAGAATCAGTTCAGCCCCCGGAGCAGTACATTCAACTCCCAGGAACCCCATAACATACTGCCACTGGCATCGAGTCAGATCAGGTAAATCAGCGGTCCCCAACCTTTATGGCACCTGGGACTGGTTTCATGGAAGGCAGTTTTTCCATGGATCGGGGTGGGGGTTGGGGGCAGAGTGAGCAATGGGGAGCGAGGCTGCAGCTGGCTGCTTACCTCCTGCTGTGCGGCCACCTGCTACTGTGCAGCCAGGTTCCTAAGCTTCATGGAAGATGGTTTTCCCACAGAGGGGCAGGAGGGGACATGCATGGCCCAGTTCCTAACAGGCCATGGACTGGGGGTTGGGGACCACAGAGGTAAATGATTGTAAGAGGCCTTCACTGGGCCCTGAAGCTGCCTATTTGTGCTACTGAAATTCTTTCCCCTTGTCTTGAGGTTTGGACTTCTCCCACTGAGCATGACAAGCACTCGAAGGGTGAAATCAACCAGCAGAAGTGTCGAAACAAAAGCGCAGGTTAGTGCCAACAGTAAGAGGTCCACCCCCTTGATCCTGTCCCCATCTCCCACCCAGCCACCCGATCAGCTCCCTTTTAAATGACTGGTAAAGAACTGAGTGACAAAAAGCACTAATGCTGCTTTTAATGGCGGCGCAATGGAGAAGTACAAGGTCTTACTAGCTCAAGCTAATAGAAGTGTTAAAAGTGGTCCATTGACACTACCAAATAGCTTCGTAATAGAAACATTTCTCAGGCTGCCCAGGCTGTAGAAAATATACAGGACAGGGTGGAGATTCTCTCTGGTATTTAGTAGGGTAAAAGTTAACTGCCAACCCGGCACTATGATTGTACTTATTTGGAAAAAATTTGTTTTGTTCTGGTGATAGTTTCACCTTCCATGTCTTTTAGTTGGGTGGGTGGTAGATAAAAGAAAATTTGCTTCCCCAAGTTTAATGTTTTCTTGTTAATACATGTTTCGTTTCAATAGGATGCCATCCAGTAAGCCTGCAGGAGTCCTTCTGGGTATTTCTGAATTGTGCTGTGTACACGTGTTTGAGAGCTCAAACAGCTTGTCTTCTTACAGCATTTAGTTGTTTGCTTATTGTTAGACAAAACATGAGCAGTGTATCCTTTCCATATCCCTGATACCAAACTCATGAAGATCCACAGTCCTCATTAAGTATCTTCTTTTAAAATTTGGGAGATGGTAGTAAAACAAAGAAAAAGCTCTTGCAAAAACCACTCACTCCTTAAGCATGGGCCTGTGCTGTAACTTCCCCCAGAACATTGTGTTTCCACTTCAAGTGACTGGCCTTCCAGTCCTACCCAGATCAGAGGGACAGACCATGGAAAGGAGGTACATACGTTTACCCTTTTCCTAGGACAGTCATTTTCAAATTCTAGTTCTGGCACATAAAATCTCATGCTGTTCCCCATGTCCTCTTCAAATCTTGAGAAACAACAAAGTCATCTGACTAGAGCTATCCATCCTTCTCAGACCTGCTTGTGTGCCGTGTAGACTCCGAGTGGCGTGGTGTGGCATGGCGTGGAGGGTGAGCAGGCAGAAGGGCTCCGGGAGACGCTAAGGCACTTTCCTCTACATCCAATGGCAGGTTGTCCCCCCGGCACTCTCCAGAGCAGGTGACCCGATGCTTCCTGGCTCCTTGTTCAGACAGCTCGTCAGTGAGGAAGATGACACGTCTGCACCTTCGTTATTCAAACTTGGCTGGCTCTCTAGTATGACTAAGTAACATGGCAACATATCCCTCTAAATAAATACTACTGCATTATTTCTTCTAAAGGTGCCTCTGCTCATTTGTTTCAAAGCCACACCCATCTACCCAGTTCCAATGATGGAATGTGGCCCCCTAGTTACTGTTGGAGGTTACTTTAAGCATGAAGTTAATCCTTGTCCAATAGTTTCACAATACTTGTTGCTTTAGACATCAGTTCAGGTAGCTTACACTTTATCAGCATTCATCAATGCCTTAATTATTGACACTACAAGGTGGAGTTATCAGACATCAGGTAAGCTGCTGATTTAACAAGTTTGTGAGCAAGACAAAAAGTCATTCCGTATTTCTTCACTTTCAGAGCTGTGCAGTGTTTCCCACTAAAGTCTTAGGTCCAGACTCTGGAGGAATATCAATACAGAAGTCATCTGAGTACGTTAAGAGTCTAAAAGACATTCTCCCTGGAAATACAAATATATAACAAAGAGTGGAGACGGTTACTAGGGAGGGTGCTTCTCTCACACAGTCTAAACTGGATCTGATTGTTCAACAGAACATCTACGTACTAAGAGGTAGCATGGCAGTTCATTTCAGTGCAAGACTAAATCAAGATTTCTGTATTTTGGAAAAAAAAAAAAAAACTTTTGTTTTCTCATGGAAACTAGATACTCTTTACTGGTTTATTGAATTAAAAAAATTGAAGATCCCGCATTTTTAAAAGGCCCTTTTACATAAAGTAGAATTTCTAATTGACAGATTTGGAAATCAGTCTGAATTGGACATACTATGGATTCAACACACAGATGAGATTTCCTCATACCACTACCTTGACATGGATTTGACACCCTCCCTCAGAAGAATCCTATAAAAAATTGCTTCAAAGCCCCTTGGAAATTGCAATAGTGCAGCAAAACCACAAGTAAACAATTGCCTGTTAACCGGTTATTTCAAATATAAACCAAAAAGCCAACAGGCATTTTTGTATGTGTGTGCAATTTTTTTTAAAACAAACCGCAAGTTGAAATATCCAATCTGCACAACACTGTCCCTTCACAGAAGGCAAGAAACTGCCGGCACATCATGTCGGAGGCCGTCCTCGGTGCTGTAGGCTGTGGAAGTGGGCCTCCTTCAGGGTCTGGTTGATGTGGAAGTAAGGGCCTTGGCACAGTGCAGACTGCTCGGGCATGGGCTGAGGGGTGTTAGGACTGGATCCGGCAATGGTCTGGCTTAAGCTGCCTTCTGGCCCACTGGCCCTGTCTGGGCTGTTGATGCTGCTGCTGCTGCTGCTGCTGCTGCTGCTGCCACCACTGTCACTGCCTGAAGACTGGAAGGAAAAAGAAAAAAACAAGGTCATGATCAGGCTGTTTTGTTTCTTAAGAGCTTCACTGTGGTTTAATGTACAATATCCTTAAGTGTATTTTTCCAATTCAGCTTGAAGATGAAGACATTTACTGGGCTTTATAGTTTACAAAGTATATTCACCTAAGACACTTCATTCTATCCTCACAGCTACCCTTTCAGGTTGGGTGGGATTTACTATCCCCACTATATATCCCTAGGTGGACAGGCCCAGATTCAAGCACAGAGCTTCAATCCTTTCAACTACATCCTAATTCCTTCACACATCTTCTGTACCTACTTTTACCATTCATGTCAATAATTCCTAATCAAAGGAGGAAGTTTTCAGCCTCCAAGGGAAAGTATCAGTCATTGGTACAGGGCATAATAAAGGTGTCCCCATAACAAGTAAGATGGCTCTAGGGAAGACAAAAACTAAAAACCTATCCCTATTTTGTGATCATCTCATCATGGACACAAAAAGGTATTCTATACCTGCAGGACAGGACATGTACCCTAAAAGGACTTTAATATACCTCTTACAAGTTATCTTATGTTGGCATTTTTGCATTTCAATGTGCATATGTGTATCACTGAGCATGCCCAATTTTTTCTTTAATGTAACTACCATGACTTGGAGTTTAGGTCACCTTGTAGAAGCTACTCAGAGATCCCTGATAAGAGTCACTTTCAGAAATTCCTGCCTTCCAACACTAGGATTCTCAAAAGGGAAGATCATGTTAAGGATTCATTTCAGAATTATGGTATTTCGCAATATTAGTACTGCATTTCTAATAAATGACAACCCTGATTACCCAATAATAACTTCCTCTATTTACAACTCAACACAGTACTGTACTGGAAGAAATCAATACATGAGAAAGTTAAAATCCTAGTAATAAATGATCTGGCGTGTAATTTTTTTTAACTTAGTCCTTTGATACATCCAAATTTATGTTCCCTTAGACAAAAAAAAACATTGGTTTTGAAATGTCTGCTTACAACTATGTAAAGTCTGCACATAAGAAAAAAAGACTGGAAAGAGACCACAGTAGTTGTATTAGAATGGAAGGATTATAGTTGCTTATTTTTTCTGCCCTTTACTATAATTTTTTTTTTTTTTTTTAAAGGTGGGGTCTCGCTGTGTTGCCAAGGCTGGTCTCACACTCCTGGGCTCAAGTGATTCCTCCCACCTCAGCCTCCCCAATAGCTGGGATTACAGGCACATGCCACATCACCTGGCTTTACTATAACTTTTTAGCAAAGTGGCTATTATGTATTTTCACTGTAAAAATAGTTGTATAAATAAAATGTTGTTTCCAGATATATACTTTTAAAGAGATTTTTAAAATCCTAGTTCTGTCCTTTTTTTGACCAAAAGTTACATCTAACAATATACATGATAGATAACTTGTCTGAAACAGTGAAAAAAAGCAATGTTCATGAAGCAGCCATCATTAATAAGACTGAAACCAAAACTTGTCATGGTCCAGAGATCATTTGGAGCTATGGTCACATACCCCATTGCCCATATGTAGTAAGAGACAACATATCTTTCTACAGCTTAAAAAAAAAAAAAAACCAAACTCACGAATGGATAATGGGCTGAATGAAGTCAGATGGCAACTTTTGCTACAGCAGCAATTAAATTTACTCAAAGGCTTAAGAAGTCAAAGCCAATTCAAAGACAAAAGTTTTCTTCTACAAAGGCCTCTGCTAACCTAGAATAGCCGCGTACATCTCTTGAGGTCATGAATATTTAACAAGTAGGTCACTACACTAGATAAGAAACCCACCACGCAGAACGCTTTGTTTCCTCTTAGTCTGTTTTCTTTATTGTTTTTCATTACAGGTACTGTCTGAAAATTAAGGCAAGAACTAGAATCAGTTTCTAGTAAGTCAAGTTTTCATCTCAAATGATATCTATTTTACACTATAATAGCAAGCGTGACTGTTCTGATAAAAAGTGTAAGTTCTTTAAAATAAACAAGTTAGGAAAGATTTCTGTACAGTAACTTTTTAAAAAAGGATAAATATACTTATAATTACTAGTTCATTTTTAAAATGTTATAATAAACCTTATAGAGACACGTATAAAAACATTTAGTGTAACCTTGTTTATAATAGCTAAAATTGGAAACAACCTAAACATGTAACAATAGGGAATTGATTAAATTTTAATATATCTGTTGTATACATACATATGATAAAATTCTATTCAGCTATTAACAATGATAGAGAAGTACATATACTAAGAAGTCTTTAAAATCTTTTTTACATCGTTTTCAAGTTCATACTGAACAGTATGCATAGTATATCATCTAATTTTTAAAATGTTTTTCTTTAATGTATATGCATACATACACCCAATATAGTCCAGAATGATATATATGGCAAAACATTTAGAATTTAGATCTTCTATTTTATTTTTAATAACTGTATTTTCTAAAGCTTCTACAAAAAATATTTTTGAGGGGAAAAAAAAGGATCATGAATAAATAAACTAAAGAATGCTACTATAAAACAAAGTCTTCACTTCTAACTTCAAGACAGAAATTGAAAACAAAGTATTGATGTTGCCAGTAAGATTTTTGGAAGATTTTAGTTTCATCTCCCTTAACTACATAAGAACTTCTAAAGCTGCTTCAGTTATATTCACTTGCATTAAGCAGGCCAATGATACTTTTAAACTAACAAAAGACGGGCCATATAGAATCCAGATGAATGCACCTTATGTGTTATTTTAATACAATGTTCCGTAACTATTATTGTCATCAAAGGTAAGATCAATACATCTGTTTCAAAGATGCTCTGGTTCCTATATTTTCTGCCAGTTCAGACCAGTCTTCTATCAGGGTGGCTTAGGGAGTATATCATAATCTGTGACATGGACCAGGATTTTTCAAATTGATGGTGACACCCATTGGTGGGTAGCAATGGGCATAAGAAAACGGTGCAACATGGTTATGGAGAATTGTTCTGTGAAGCTTCTTGTCAATTATTCACAAATATATCTGGTATATACTAGGTCACAAAGACAAAACATTTCTATGGGAAAGGGTCAAAAAAGTTTGAAAGCTACTAAAATTGATCTTAACATTTTTGGCCATCAAAGTGATCTGTTTTACGGGATAAAGGAAAGACCAGTATTCACTTTTAACCATAAAGGCAGAAAACTGAAGTGTAAGTCTCTATCAGTGCCTT
The DNA here is from genome assembly GCF_041146395.1 of Eulemur rufifrons. Classification (NCBI taxonomy): domain Eukaryota; kingdom Metazoa; phylum Chordata; class Mammalia; order Primates; family Lemuridae; genus Eulemur; species Eulemur rufifrons. Next base: position 49,894,151 of record NC_090991.1, read on the forward strand.
AAGATATATACAGAAAAAAAATAATTTTTGTTTCCTAAAATAAAAAAGTGAAATAGAAAAAAAAAAAAATCTTAATTTCCCCCACTTAGTGAAGCTTTTTAATGTCTGATAGCTTGGGGTGGAGGGGACCACTACTTCATGGTGTGTGGGTTTGAAACTGCTATCTTAGTATAGACATGTTTACCTTGTTATACTTGTTCTTGAAAAGACAGCGGATTCTTTTACCAAAAGAGAAACGAGTCAAAAGACTTTGGGACTGAGAAGGACCACCAAATAAGAATGCTATTCCCATAATCCTGATTCCTTACAAAGACTCCTCATCAAACAATTTATCTAAATCAACAGTTACAAAGCTTATTTTCTTTTCTCTGAATTTCCCATTTAGGCTTAGTGTTGACATCTGATGAGGCTATTTTCATGACAAAGTTGTGTTACCAACCAAAAGAGAATGAGGCCATGATCTGTGAAATAAAAACCCCTTGCAAATCCACAAACACGAGATAAAATTAAATTTATGAAGACTCTGGCCAAGAATCTCTCTCAACAATATACAAAGGCAACTCATAAGAGTCCTGTTTTAAAGATCTATATGAAAAGAGAAGATTCTAGGTTAGACCACTGTAAAATTTACCATTATATCCTTGTAGTGGACATGTGGAACTGTCATGATATGTCTATTTTGGAATTACCCATGGACTTTTTTAAAAAGTGTACATGCCAGAGCCCCATCTCAGGACCACCCTTAGCAAATAGTAGGGCACAGGCTGTTCTCAAATCCAACTACTGTGCAAACCGATGTTTGTGTGCTTACTATGTACAAGGAGGCAGTTCTATAGAGCTGCTTAATCACTCAATAATTTTTTTTTGTTTGTTTTTTGTTTTGGAGACAGGGTCTCACTCTGTTGCCTGGGCTAGAGTGTAGTGGCCTCATCATAGCTCACTGCAACCTCAAACTCTTGGGTTCAAACAATCCTCCTGCCTCAGCCTCCGGAGTAGCTGGGACGACAGGCGCATACCACCATGCCCAGCTAATTTTTCTATTTTTGTAGAGATGGGGTCTCACTGTTTCTCAAGCTGCTTTCAAGCTCCTGGACTCATGCAATCCTTCCACCTCAGCCTCCTAATGTGCTAGGATTACAGGCGTGAGCCACCACGCCCAGCCAACAATTTAAAATCTCTTAGAATTTAAACAAACTTCTTACAAATGAGAGTAGAAGAAAAAGAATTCTAAGATTATTTAGGTGTTTCAGGAAAGATACGTTAGTTTCAAGGAAACTGACCTCACTGGCCCTATCTCAGAATTAAAAGATAACATTTCCATTAATAATGTTATTAATATTTTATTGTATAAATCGCTAGTAACATAACTCATTAATAATGAATCATTTTATTTTCCCTTTCACATACAATTGTCAAAAAGCAGACAAATGCCCCTAAACTTGATATTTTGTGCTACAAACATAATGATCTATTTCAGTAGTGAAAATTTAACTATTCAGAATTGAACTTTCCATTTTAAGAGGCTTCCCCCTGCCTTTTGCTTCTCCAGCTCTCCCCTCTCGCGGGCATCCTCGTTACTTGTTAACACCACCACTGGGGAAACAGCACAGCACAAGAAGAGACTCTGCAAATGCTCGCTAAGCAAGGCTGAAACTAGTGGTTAAGACACCCCATGAAGTGATATACCAGTCAGTTCACAAAAAAATTCCCTGTAATGACCTTAAATTATAACAAAGACAATCTAGTCCATCCTTCACACTAATGATTACAGAGTGGTTCAACAACTGAACTTCTTTAGACAAGTAGGAACAAGATACATGACCCAGAGGCTAACAAGACATTGTTTTCCTCCCTGATACCGATGCGTAGATTTTAGAAAAAGAGTGAAGGTCATTTTCTACAAACAACTACTAAAACAAAACACAAAACTAAAAGAATATTAATATTTAAAATGAGAGATCAGAAATGTCTAATTTTTAAATAAAGATGACAATTTCTATTTCTGTTCTCATGCATCAAAACTGTAGAAATAGCAAAAAAAAGGTTAATACAAAGAGGTAGACCTACTATACCTTTGAAATAATGTGAACATTCTACAGCAATATGGATGTTGGTATCATGAAAGTAATCTCTGCACACTCTTTCAATGAATAGTCTTATAATTCAAAAGAATAATGGAAACCCAATTACTGTTACACAGTTTTATGATTAGATGTTCACGATAGCCTCTAATATTAGATATTTTTTTCATCCTTGAGATTCTCCAATTATCACATTAAACAAAAGCTCAACTACTTTTCTGTTAATCATTAGAAAAAGAAAAGTAAAGAAGCAAATAGGAAGATTTTTAAAGGGAGAAAAAAATGTTACAGAAACTAAAGTCTGCACACAGAAGGATTCATATCTGTACTTGTTCTTTAATTGTTCCTGAATTCCTGTTACTTACGTGAGAGTTCCTGACTTTTCCTGGGGTGGGGTGGTACTTTGGATTGCTGGTAAAGAAAGGCTGGATATAGGTCAAATCCTATTACCAGGAACTAATTGAAGTACAAATTATTTTTGGTATGTAAGAATTCTTCTGTGACTTACACACTAGGGGGTTTAGGAACCTTTGTCATCGAGGTGTTTCTGTTAGTGTGGCAACTGTTAAGGGTCAACATCTTTAGGTGGGTAATTTAATAGCAGCATTGCTTTAATGCTGGCTCCGTTTCCCACCATAGAGCAGCCTTCCAATTGCACAGAAAGCTTCTCCTCAGTGTGCACACTGAAGCACTCTTTCAGGGAACCAAAAATTATAAAAAACTTCGAGAGTGCTCCCTCTCCTCAACTCCCCTCCCCCTACCCACTGAAGGAACTCTTTTTAGAACATAATGAAAAGTGAAAACACTTAAAAATGGGATTTGCAGGCCAGGCGTGGTGGCTCACGCCTATAATCCTAGCACTCTGGGATGCCAAGGCGGGAGGATCCTTTGAGTTCAGGAGTTCGAGACCAGCCTGAGCAAGAGTAAGACTCCCATCTCTGCTAAAAAATAGAAAAAAAATTAGAAGGGCAACTAAAAGTAGAAAAATTTAGCTGGTTGTGGTGGCACACACCTGTAGTCCCAGCCACCTGGTAGGCTGAGGCAGTTGGATCGCTTGAGCTCATGAGTTTGAGGTTGCTGTGAGCTAGGCTGACACCATGGCACTCTAGCCCGGGTGACACAGAGAGACTCTGTCTCTTAAAAAAAAATAAATAAAAGCGGGGGGCGGGGGGGGGATGGATTTGCATACACGTGCATTATATATTCTGCATTTTTAAAGTTTCTCTTAAAAGACATTTAAATTGAAAAACCAAAACATGTTTACCATAAGGACAATTCATAGTTTATACACTATCAGAAAGGAAGTTGGTTTCTGAAATATAAAACCAGGAGTTCAAAGATGGGCTTGGTCCATGAAATTTCTAACACATATAAATTGTATATATGTGTATATAAATATGTACAGACAGGTACTGTTTTGCTGGGGGGAGGGTACACAGTGTCCTCAAAGGGGCAATGACTCAAAAAAACAAAAGTTGAAACCACTCCAATCAAGTAAGAACACTTTCATTTACTCCTTGAATAAATTTCTTTTAATTACATGGCAAAAACTGGGTTATTTAGCTCAAGCAGTGAAAACAACAGAGACTATGTGACCACACTTCCTACCTCTGTGTCCCAGGAATCCTGAAAGACAGGGTTTCTGCTACTCCTTTTGGTCTGCGGGGGAAGATGGTTGTCATCTTCATTGCCATTCCTTCTCCTTTTCCTGAAATTAAATCACAAGGAGGAAAAAGAAAATCCAACAAGTGATCTTTTGGACACTTAAACCGCAAACCGTGACAACATATAAACTTACCCTTTTTCCTGAGAAAACATAATTTACCATATAATATCCCAATAGATTAAAAATTGGAAGTACAGCATCACTGGGCACTAAGAGCAAAAATACAAGAGAGCAGCAGTAAGGTCAAGCTTAAATTAGTAAAACTCATTTCCGTAAAGAAGTTTGACAATTTTAAAAATCTGTTGGGAATAAAATAAGAACAGGAATAGGTTAATGACTGAGCTTTCAAACTCTACCTAATTAAGGTTTTCTTCTTTCTACATTCCCTGAAATTACAATTCCAAGCTACCTAATTTTACTCTCTGCCATATGACATTTAAGATAAGAATGGCTGCCTTTCACTATTTGCCCTGAAAATCCTCATGAAAGTGTCTCCTGGTCATGTTAACCTGATTATTCTGGCTATACTAGCCAGCATTATGATATAACAGTTACTTCACTAGGTTGTTACTGTGAGATTATAGCACAAGTTGCTTAAAACTTCAGGTTTAAAGAAAAATTGCATATCTTTCTTAGGCAAGTGTTCTCAGATATGGAAGACAGACAAAACGCACATACACTCTATATAAGAATTATGTGCTGTCAAAGGGATTTCTAAACCACAGTTAGAATACAGAAATAAATTAAAGGAGGTATAATTTTAAGTCAAATTGCCTGGAACTGTACTGTCCAATATGGAAACCACTCACCACATGTGGTTACTTTAAAATTAACTAAAATTCACAATCCAGTTCCTAGGTCATACTAGCCCTATTTCCAGAGCTCAGTGGCCACCTGTAGCTAGTGGCTGCTGCACTGACCAACACAGATATGGGACATTCCCATCACTGCAGAAAACTCTCCTAGACAGCACTGGCTAGCGGTCCATGTGTATAGGCAGCAGCATCTATTTTAACGAATATTCTTGAAGGTTCAAATTTCTGTAGTTAAGAAACAAAAGGCTAGTGAGAAGAACAAACAGCTTTTCGGAAGTATTTCACTCTGCAAAATATAGTAGCTTCTTTACAATTACATACTTTTCTTTGTGAGTAGGGTGGCTTATTGTAGCAGGTTTTTAATCCTAAAGGCTTCTTGAGTTGAAGTCTGGATATTGAAGGAACTTTAAATTATCACCCCAAGCTCAATTCCCTGTATTCTGCAACATTCTGAATACATCAAACTTTATTAATGAATATGGAATCCATCTGGGTTTGGAAAATACTCATAAATAGTGAGTATGTGGTTCTGATAAAGCTTTAACCAACCTGCAGTGGGCTATACCATTTACTTCATTCTAAGACTAAGTTGTTTTTAATGTAAGGTCATCATTTCTGCTCCCTAACTTTCTTCCAGGAGATCAGATCTTACCTGAAGAACTTAGAGGTTAAAAACTAGATGGATGTTAGGTTTTAATAACCATTAAATGGATGGGCTATTATCATAAATTTGAACCAAGACTGCACAACTCTTAGCGGTGGATAAAAGTAAAAAATAAATGTGAGAACCAAGAAATTGCTACTTTCACCAAATATGATCAGACAATTTGTATAGGAGTGTGCTGCCGTGGCAAAGTGGGCAGCCAGTTGACACCCAGAGAGAAACTCTGAACAGCAGTGTGTTGGTCCCCAAACTCTCCTTTTATCAGTGTGCCAACAGCTGACCGTGCTCTGGGCTGCTGACTCACTCTAACCAAACTTAGGAGCCTGACCAAAATTTGCCGTTTCCTCATTTGTAACGAGGGATATATCTTTCCAGTGACATGAATACGAATGTCAAGGGGGCTGCAAGGCAGAAAGAGTGTAAGAACAACAAGGATGAGAAAGTCACGTGAAATATCCCTGCTTCATAATTAGTTGATTTTTCAAGGTACCACAATTATCTCTTCTTTGGCTTTTTGGCGCTCTCGCCTTTGGATGATATGGATTCTTCATTCTCCTTTTCCTAAGCTCTTAGCAGATTCCATCCTTGAAACATTCTTCTTTGAACAATATTGGCAATAATTGGCAAGATTACTGCTTCAAGCTCATCTCTATCAGTACAATCAGTCAGATTATAGCTTTTGGAGTTAATGCCATAGAGCAGTTTATAATTTTAGCAGGTACCCTATAATTAACAATACTCTCCCCTAGTCACCTAGGTACAGATGATAGTTTAGCATGTGTTACTTCTAAGGACGATTGATTCCATCACCCTTCATCATTTCATTTCTCTCCAAACTTCCTGTCATCTCCTAGAGGCTGAGCACAGAAATAATCTTAAGAGTATGGAGAGTAGTGGTTTTCAAACTTTTTGAAAAAGGTAACAGAACTCTTCTTACCAGAGGAAAAAACCCTCAATATGTAAAAGATAAATAATCTGTTAAAGTAGGGACTCGCTCGCCACACACCCACCTCTGTAGGTCATCCGGTCTACTGTGGAACAGTTTGAAAAACCACCATCTTAGACCAACCCTGCACCTTAAAATTGAGAAAACAGATCCAGAGACGTGAACTGACTTGGAGACAGTAAGATAGCTGGAGCTGGCTGAGATGGTTCAATATACTCCAGGAACCAGGTTGAGGAGAAAAGTAGGCAAGAAAAGCCTATCTAAATCAAATGACTTCCTTTAAAGAAGTTACCAGTATAAACATATTGAGCTTATCTGTATACTAGATAAAAGGTATCTAATACTGGTATAAAAACATTCAGATTACTTGTGTACAGTATTGGATAAAAGAAACTTTTTCTGTAGGAAATATTTAGATCTTTCCAGATATATGAGACAACCCAAGGGGATATCAGAAGTATAAACTGCGTTTGGGAAGGAAAAAATGGCAGGAAAGGCTTGTTCCTAATTCCGATGGCATGTCTGTAATTGGGCCCCTAAGTTCAAATTGAGCCCACTCTTCTTTTCTACACACGTAGAGGCTTTATGCCCCACTTGCTACATGACCCAAATCAATCCAGTGCAGCAGTTTGGGGAGTCCTAGGTTTTCACCATGGGACCAAATAACCACAGAATGCTTTTGAGAACCTCAATCCCGTGAAATAACTTTTTCATAGAAGGGTAAAGACTGTCAGTTACATTCAGAGCCAGTGAAAACTTGGAAAGATCCAGCATAATCTACCAAGGTAATCCTATGATACATCTTATTCACTTAAGCCTGAGACCACTATGGAATAAAGGAAAGAGCAGTGAGCCCGATTAAGACCCAGGTAAATCAAATGATCTCTGTAAATCTGTTTCCTCATCAGAAAAATGAAAGCCTGATGATCCACAGATTTTTCACTTCAAGCTCCATGATGAGGTATTTTCTAATTTGAAATAAAGTTCATCCTCTTCTTTCTGGTGCAACCCATCCTGACTATCCCTTCTCCACCTCCTTGCGGGGAGGGGGGCGGGAAGAAATCCCAGCTTGGTCCGGACTCAACTCAATACATGTCAACCATAAAATCCCTAAATTAGGACCCAGGTCCTGAGGCCAAGCTCAACTGGGAAGATAGCAAGTGCATCGAGATATAATCCTACCTCTCACCTTCCGAGTAAAACGGTTTCGCATCTAAACAGTTTAGAATCCTACCTGTTCTTAATGCTACAGCCCACAGAGGATCCACAACCCACCTTGCTCATCTGCCTTCTGTATTCACAACCGTCCAGGGCACAAGTTCCTCGGTATAAGCTAATCCTTCCCTGCTGCGGGGTTAAGCTCAACCCTTCTTTCTGACCTTGCGGAGGCGGCAACTCCCCGCCCTGAGCCCTCAAAGAAGCCTTAGGGGGCTCCCTCCCCAAGAACAGACATTGCTCCCATCCCCTCACCCTCCTAAATTTAGGACAGTGAAGCTTTAGGGCCACCGTCTCTCTTCCGGAACAAACCACACTTCATTCCAAACAGAAAAAGATGAAGGGAAAAAAGAAAAAAAAAAAACATGGAGGGCCGGGGGGCGGGAGACCTGGACCCTGGAGTCACCCCTCCAGCCACCTACAGGGACCAGGTACCGATCACTCGCGCATCCCTCACCCTCCTCCCCCGGACCGCAGAGCACCCCAAATGGAGCCCCGCAGGGTCTACACTCGCTCCGACCCCCACTTCGCGCGCCCCCTCGGCTCCGTGCCCTAGACGCTGAGGCGAAGAGCTAGAAACGAAGGGGTCCCTTCTCTCTCACCTGGGGCGGAGGCGCTCGCTCATGGCAGCGGGCGGAAGGGAGCGACGCGGCGCCGCTCCGCGAGTAGAGGGAATAGAGGCTGCGTTCCGGCGGCCGCCACGCCCACCCCCTCGGGCCTTGGCTCTAGCCGCCGCTCGGGTGGACGCTGCCGGCGGTGAGTACCCCTCGGTCGGACCCGTACCACCGCTACTTCCGGCGTCCCCTCCGCGCCCCCCCATGTCGCAGCCGCCGTGGTACCGCCCTCTCGCGGCTGCGCAGTGGCGCGAGCCCGGCCGCGCCGACCGGTAGCCCCGCCCACGGGAAGAGGCGAGCTGGGGGGGGGGAGGAGCGCCTGGGAGCTTCTGGGAGAGAGGACCTCCTTCAGGGTGGCCCGAGATTTCGCCTGTTCACAGCCAAAGGGGCGGGCACGGTATAAAAATCAAGCCGGATTTAAAATAGATTAAATTAAGTCATAATAATATGATGCAAGTATTTGGGTTTAAGCCCTATGAGCTAATAATTAAAAAAAATAGGGGCGAGCCGTCAGGCAGTGGCGCAGACGGCCTGCCGCGGGTCTCGAGCCCGGGGGTTGGGTGGGCGCTCGTGGGCCGACCTGGTGGGCTTGTCACTAGGGCTTCCCGGCCGTTCGGGTCTTCAGAGGTGCAGTGGTTTCCCTGCGGCGAGTCTCGGGGGGCGAGGGTGTTTCCCACGGCTCCCGTTCTGGGCCCGGGGGAGACTGTCGTGAGGCTGGAGGGGAGCGGACCGGGTGCTGGGACCAGGCGGAGGGGCTTCCCGGAGCCTCAGGGGCAACCCCGTGTCCCTCCGTGAGGCTGCGGGGAAGCTGGCCTCGCACCCGGCAGCTGCCCAGCGGTCCCCGCCCACTTGGCTAGGAGCAGCTAGACAAGCTAGAGTTCGGCAAAAAGGAGGGGTGTAGGGGAGAGGGCAGGCCAGGTAACGCACTGGGAGGAGCAAGAGTCGGCTGGAGCGAGCGCCGGAGGTGAGGGCGATGGTGAACATAAACCGTGAGATCCGCCTGTGCCGGGAAGGCTAGTGAAGTCTTAACTCGCTGCTTTCCGGAGCATCCTAGTGGAGCTGCCAAGCAGATAGTCCAGTTAGTGTATTGTATTTGGTTCACTAGTATGCCACATTTACTCACTGAGTGTGCCGTCGAGTTACCTCTCCGCTCGTGTCTTACACAGGCTGACGCTGAAGTTTATTCTGCCGAACTCGGGAACCGTGATCAGGAAGCATGGAGATCTAGGAGAAACAACTGCAAAATTAATATCCTCCTGGAGGAGCTCGGGTAAGAAAACAGGCACCCACACTGAGACATTACCATGTAAATGTACAGAGATCTTTCCAGTAGGATTAAGTGTGAGGTCGAGTACTATAGAAAGAAAATGAAATGCAAAAAAGGAAACAACTTCCAACAGAGCTTTGGAATTAAACATTTTCTTTTCCCTCGTCTAGAGAATAACAAAGAGATACAAATGATACATGGTATAAATGTTTTCAATTTTTCCTATATGGTATATATTTAACAAAGATGTCAAACAAATTTGCCAATAATCCATTGTACTACAAACTGTACATGAAAAGTGGGTGCCATGTCCCCTCCTTTTATTTATTTGTGCATTACACATACATTTTATATGTGTATATTTTATATATATGCGTATTACTAACTTGTTGAATGTTAGTAGAGCTTCATTTCTCGTGCTTAGATTGTGGGAGTTTAAAATTTTCTTCTTGCACCCCAGTGGATCTTTTCATATATCATTTTGGAAACCTCTGTTCTAATGAGTAACTTTTGGATCCTGGCCTGAGTTTTTTCTTCTTTGCTATGCTCTCCTTGAATGATGTGTTTAAGGGTTTTTGAATAATTTCTTTATACTCATGTGATATCTAGTTCACTTGCTATAACTTTAAATGGCAAACATTTTATTCTAACTGGTATTTTGGGCATCTTTTCCTCTGGCTAACCGTTTATTAGACATGAGTCTTTTGGCCTTGCTCACCTGCTTGTTAGGGATGTTGCAAAATCTCTTTGTCTTCTGTATTGATGGATTCCTAGAAAACTTTCAAAAATGTTAACTACCGAGCATAAATAGAGCCAGAAATATTTATCTTAAAACCAAACTATATCTCTTATTTTCTACTCCTGCAGGAAAAAGAATGTATGAAAACAAATTTTTTAAAGTTTCCTTTAACCTAACTTGTTCTAAGTTAATTTAAAAGAGATGACCAATAAAATATTGGTCTTTACTGTGCAAACTATATGCTCCTCATAATCTCACATTTACCTTTTCAGGAAGAAGATGAGTGATATTCCACCTGGAATGGAATTGTGTCCTTATTGTAAGAAGCCATTTAAACGATTAAAATCCCACTTGCCGTACTGTAAGATGATAGGACCAACCATACCTGCTGATAGAAAGGTTTATCAGTCCAAGCCAGGTACACTCCCACGTGCTAAAAAAATGAAAGAACCAATCAAAGATTTAATGAAAGCTAAAGGGAGAGAGTTAGAGACAGAGACTGAGGAAAGAAATACTAAGTTGACAATGGACAAACCAGAAAGGACAATTAAGTCCTTTCCACTACCACCCGTTGGTTTGGAAAGAGCTAGCACTACAGAGGCAGATAAAAACATCAAGAATCAAATTCAGCTCTCCTGCAAAACGTTAAAAAATTCTGGACCAAAGACAGCTTTCCAAGGAGAAACCAAGGCTCAGTTTTATGCATCAGAGAACACCTCTCCTAAAAGAGAACTTGCCAAAGATTTGCCTAAATCAGTGGAAAGTAGATGTAATCCTTCAAAAACTGAAGTATCTTTACCAGTTGGCTCAATGGAAGCTTCTTTATCAAATCAAGACAGAAAATACTCCTCAGCCACACCTAATGATGTACACACCACTCCTGCTAATCTGAAATTGAATAAAATTAATCCCCAGAGACAGGAGCTTCTAGTAAAATTACCAGACGTGCCTACTGGTGACTGTTATAGTTCTCCAAAGAACCTCAGTGATGGAGTTAATAGAGTAAGAACATCATTGTCGAGCGATGAGAGAAATTCCAAAGGCATGGATCACCTTTCAGGAGCCTGTACTGATGTTAGAGACAGTGACACTCAGGAAAAAGACACAGAATCATTACTCTTAAGCCGTAAAATTAGCTCATCAGGTAAAATCCAAGTCATGGAGAACCAAGAAAAAGGACTTAGTCTTGGCGTAGCGGTATGTGGGAGCAAAGGAAATACAGAGAAAAGTGTGTCTGCAACAGAAATGCAGGAATGGACTGCCATCAGCAATGGCTCTGAGAACTTCAAAACTGATGATTCAGCCACAGAGAAGAAATCTCAAGATGAAGGACATTTAAATTTGTGCATTCCCAGGGAGATAGCCAACCGTGAATTTTTTTCTGTATCACACTCAAGTAGTCAAAGTCTTGCCTCTCTAGCTACAAAATTTCTCCAAGAAGAAAAAGCAGAAGCCTGCAGTCATAATGGAGGCCTTGATGTAAAGGCCTTATTGGAAAGTAATGGACAAGTTTCTCTGGAGCCCAAATCTGGCTGTCAGTTTCAAGCATTGCACACCGGATGCCAGCAACCTCTACATTCAGCCCTGCATCACACTTCTAAGAGTGCCTTCATCAGTCATGTTGCAGCTGCTGACAGAAAGACCCTTCCCAGCTCCATTGGGCTGGAGTGGTTTCCAGAGCTCTATCCTGGTTATCTTGGACTAGGAGTGTTGCCAGGGAAGCCTCAGTATTGGCATGAAGTGGCCCAGAAACCACAGCTCATCAGTCCCCAGGGGGGAAGACTTTCACAAGGTAAACAAGCTCATTTTCAAGGGCCACCTAACCCATCCAGAATGCTCTGTACCATTTGAATTTTTAAAAGTTCGAATAAGAATATTTTCACTCATTTAGCTTATTTTTACCTAGGCATTCCAGTGCACTGAACTTATAATTGTTCTGAAAACATTACTTGGCGCCAGGCATCAATAGTGGTGGTTTATCACTCTCCCTTTCCCTCCACCAGGAAGGCGCTAGGGCAGGCTGGTAGTATTGATAGCAGTTGAGTTTTTACATTGAGAAGAAGCATGGCAGTAGAAATTAGATGGGTATTCAAGCTGACATAAAGACTTCAGACTTCACCTAAATAGAACAAATACTGTGTTCAAAATTCAGTCATTACCAGGTTGTATAGGAAATGGGTTCCAGGTTTATAGTCAAATGCAACATCTAGGAATTTAAAGTAGCAAAGAAGATATAAGCAGAAGCTATTTTTGGAGTTGGTGGTAGGATGCAGTTAAAATTGGCCACGTAAGGGCAGGCAAGGCAGATAGATGGAAGTGGAGGCTCAGGAGGTGAACCAGTGAAGATCAAGGACCAGGAATAGAGGATGTGGCAAAAAAGGTTTAGAAGTCCAGGCACTGGAAAAAGTAAGTCATGGAGATTAGGACCCAAGAATAGAACTAGAGATTTAACCCTAGACATGGGAGATTAGGTAAGAAGGACCTGAGGGAAAGGAGTAGACATTGAAACTGATACTGATTATGAATCAGTCTCTTCCAAAGCTTCCTAGATGTTCCTTGCTGATGGCTAGAATAGGTTAATGAGGGTAGATCGGGACCCAAATAAGAATCGGGAAGTTTCTGACAGTCATTTCAGGTGTCCTTGCTTTTATTTGCTGAATCTCATCTTTAGTTTTTGGACTAGTCTCTAGTTAAAATACATAATTTTCTGCACAAGGTTTGGATTTGTTTTTTGGTTTGTTTTTTTTTAAGATATTCTAGGGGCATAGTTAGTGTGATGTTGCATACATCTCTCCTGTGGAATGGTCATTCCAGGTTTATTTTGACAGCAGACCTCTAACAACAGAATGAGTTTTCACCTGAAAAACTGGCATCATCTCTTCCTAAAGAGGGAGGGAGAGTTTTTCCCTCTGGTATATTTTGCAAGTGGTCACATATTCACTAAACCACTATTTGTGTGGTCCCAAAAGCATTTCCTTTTGTATTGTAATTATCCTTTTCTTACGGGTTTCAAAATGGACATGTATAAAGAGCAACGCTAGCCAAAGCCACATTTTTTTTTTCTTCAGCTACCTCAGCAGGTGCAAATTTTTCTATAAACAGTCCTATCATTTAGACCTTTTTGTACAAAATCAAGTCTCAAGGTCAAGCCCTTTTCTCCATACTAAATACAGACTTAATTATGTTAACATTTTTGTTGCTTTGTGGTTTTCAAAGTGCTTTCATCTGGATTTTCTTATTTTGGCCACACAACTCTTTAGAGGTGGGCAGAGTGATTTTATCTCTTATTTTGCAGATGATGAAACAAACAGGCATAGAGAAGATAAGTGATTTGTCCAAGGTCATGTTGCCAATAAATGGTGGAGTTGCAAGTAGAACCTAGTCTCCTGAGGCCTAGTTTAATCCCTTCCACTAATGGTGTCATGCAGTTAAGTTTAGCTGAATCTATAGCTGGAGGTCAGTAGGTTCAACTGACTGGAGAAGGCCGACAAGGTCAGGGAGCCACACAGTTCCTGACACCGCGGAGAACGTGGCTGTACCGTCACAGTTTTCGGTTGTTTCTTCCCATTTTTTCCTTAATTTTTTTTCCAAGATGAGCAGGTTTTATGTCATGCTTTGTTTTTTAAGAGACTCACCTTGCAAGAAAATAATCTATGTAATTTCTTGGAAGCTAACCTACTTCCTTTCACTGTTACTTAATATAATGATCATTTACATCCACAGCAACTTTTACCACACCTGCTAACCCTGTCATCAATTTTTGTTTAATTTATCCTTTATCCTGACAGACCAGACCAAGACCACAAAACTATCAATAGTCGAGATTGCCTGCTTGTCATTAAATACGGAGAAAAACAGGTGCAAGGAAAATGTGAATAAGGAGCATAAACCCTCTTTTCTGTTTCTACTTATTTGTATACTGAACATAAATAGGAGGTGTTTGCTGGCCAATAATAGGACCAGGTGATAGAACACGCACATTGGCTGTAGATAGTAGTGACAAGTTGCAGTGGTTTATTTATAATAGTAGAAAGTTGTACTTTTTTCTAAAATGTTTAGCAGATGATAGAAGATGTAAATGATTCATTTTGTGAAGTATGTGCATACGAATCATCTGGGCACTGTATTCATCAGACCGAAAATAAGTATAGGTCCTGATTGCCGGGGCCCCTCAAGCATTTTGAAAAAACTTTTTTTGACCTGGACTAGGTTTGACTTTTAACACTTAGCTGCAATCCAATTCAGAGATCACTAATGCACCTATATAGAATATGCTTTTCCTGAGACCTAGCCCTGGGAACTTTGGCTCTGAATGTTGGGGAAGGGGACGAGTTTAGATGAACTGTCACAGTGATTTCTGTTTGGAACCGTAGTTCCTTTGTTGGAAAGAAGTTCGACTGATATAAGGAGTTTGGAACGCCCGACCAGGTTTACAACCTCCAACTTCTCTCTAATGAGGCTTTTGGAAGCTGTACAAAAAGGTGAGGCTGGAGATGCTGACTGTTGGGTTCTGCTGCTGGTTCCAGGCATTTGGAGAAGTTTCTCTTTCTTTAGGCTATGATAACAAAGCTGAGGAAAAGAGGAAAAAAAAAAGTTTGTTGTCTTCCTAGTCTTCTATTTGTCTATTTTCATTTTGGATTTTGATGTAATTGAAAGCACCAAAGCTAATGTAATAATAGCTTTCACTTACTGAATAGCTTTTTCCCCCTTAAAGAGACAGTGTCTCACTCTCTTGCCCAGCTGGAGAGCAGTGACACAGTCGTAGCTCACTACAGCCATGAACTCCTGGGCTCACGCGATCCTCAGCCTCCTGAGCAGCTAGGACTGCAGGCACATACCACTGTGTCCAGCTAATTATTAAAATTTTTATAGAAACAGGGTCTCGCTGTGTTGCCCAGGCTGGTCTCAAACCCCTGGCTTCAAGTTATCCTCCCACCTCGGCCTCACACAGTGCTGGGATTACAAGCCTGAGCCACCGTGCCCGGCCCAGTGGCCTGCCTTTCCCTTGCCCACACTGATCGTGCCTCCTGTAGCCAGGAGGATGCTATACCTCAAGTTAACCAATTGTATTGGTCTCCTCCCATTAACGACTTTAACCAAACTCCCCAAAAGAAGAGTAACTACTTTGAATTTAACCTTTTTATCTGTTTAAAATATATGTATATGTGTAAATTCTCTGAGTTATAATCCCATGGCCCAGGTTAACTGGGAAAACTTGAATAACTCCCAGATACCAGCCCTAATTCCAGTGCACTGTAACGTTTGGCCCTGTTTCCTTTTGCACAGGCTGGCTTAGGTGCAACATCACCATAAAGAAGAGTGGAGTCGGCGGCATCACCCTGCTCTTCACAGGGTACTTCATCCTGTGTTGTAGCTGGACTTTCAGGCATCTGAGTAAGCCTTTCTGTATTTTTAGCCACATTACAAGTCACATCCCATTATAGGGACCTCCAAGGGATTCTTCGAATTGTTTTTCCTATTACAGTTTTGCAGTATCTTACATACCCTAGTGAATGAGCTACTGCCTGGTAGCTCTCAGGGTTTTTTATTAGAGGTTTTGATTATAATGGCCTTTATAAGATTTGACTATAATTTGCATAATTGCCCTTGTCCTTCATTTAATGTTGTCACTGATCTGGTGGGCTTGTTTTTTTCTCCCTTAAGCTGTTTTCCTGCTAGAAGGGAAGGTGCTCTCCTTGGTGCCTAAGAACTCCTTTTTAGCATTGAAACCAAACAGCCTTATACCGCAAAGGAGAGGAGGGGGACTAGAACACAGCTGTCACTCATCAGTGTGTCTAAGACTTACAGCTGTCTTAGTTAATCTACTCGGAGCATTTGAAAACACACACCCTTCTAGTTAGGAGTTCTGGCTTGTACTGAGTCTTAACCAGAAGGAAAATGCCTGAATTTCATTTCTCTTTTAATTTAAGATAGCTTTATTCATTTCTTTAAGTATTGTATTGTAAATACATATCCTTATAGTTAAAAAGAAAAACATTATAGGAGAATATTCAAAACGTCCAGTATTTTTCCACAATTTAAAAAAACAAGCCCACTTTCAGTGTAAAAGTACAAGAAAACTGAACACTAAAGGCCAATAGACCGGGAGTGGGGGTGGCTCACGCCTGTAATGCTAGCACTCTGGGAGGCCAAGGTGGGAGGATCACTTGAGGTCAGGAGTCCGAGACCAGCCTGAGCAAGAGCGAGACCCTGTCTCTACTGAAAATAGAAAAAATTAGCCGGGCGTCATGGCGCATACCTATAGTCCCTGCGTAGCTGGGGACTGAGGCTGAGGCAGGAGAATCACTTGAGCCCGGGAGTTTGAGGTTGCTGTGAGGTAGGCTGACACCACGGCACTCTGGCCCAGGTGACAGAGCGAGACTCCATCTCTAAATAAATAAATGCCAGTATAACTCACACACTGGGTAATAAGACTTCTTTAAAAAACAATGAAGATTTGACACTAGTTGGATTTGTTTGAATACTCAGTGTGTGGTGAGTAGGAGGGCAGGTGAAGAGCAGGGCGGGGCTGCAGCACACTCGTGCATCCTGGCTGGGATGGCCTCGCGGCCGAGCTGAGGAAAGGGAATGCCTCGCCGAGCACACTGCATAAATGGAGAGGCCCCAAACCAAGAGTCATTTCTCTCACAAAAAAAGAAGGGCTTTGTTTAAAGCCTTAATCCCCTAAAAGGATTATTTAGTTGATACCTGATACTAGTAGGTACTTATTAGATGTGATATTTTTCACATCTCTAAATTGAGACTGAAAAAAGTGAAGCAGAAACTGCTTGTGCCTAAGACTATTTCTAAATTGATCAAACAAAAATAAAACGGAATGATCTGTGGAGGCAAGAGGTAGAAACAGTGAATAGAAATGGCGTCTTAGATCCTTACACTTATCTCTGTTTGTCCAAAGAGCTGCAACGCTGGCGCAAGTAGTGTTGGCCTGGACGTCACTTAAGAAACTGCAAGAGACATACGGTGGAGACGACTGCAATACATATTTAACAACTGAAAATTGTAATAGGGAGAGAGGGTGAAAAGAATAAAATTATTGGAATCTAAAACAATTATATAGGAAGTAAATTTTTTATTAACATGGACAGATCTGGTTCTGTCGGGATGCTTTTGGCTTGCTGTCAAAAGTGAGAGTTATTGAAAAAAACAGATTTGTTTAATCATAAGTTGTTATTCAAGGAGACATGAAGTTATTCAAGGACATGTGAAGATGAAAGGGTTCGTTAAAGTTAAGAAGCTATTTCTCATTTCTCAGTAAAAACCAGTATCTCAATTTTAGATCTTTCTCCCTAAAATTGCTCTCTAAACATTGGTGTTTTACCAGTCGTCTGTAAGAGATACTAGACTGCATATATAGCGCTTCAGGATAGTAGCTGAATTGGCAGAAAGTGAGCCTGCATCCAGCCCTTCCCCTTGGGAAAGCTCAGGCTCTCGGGCCCTTGAGCAGATCGTATAGGTGTGAGAAACACAAGAGCAAAGGGTGGGCACCCGATTTGCAGGTGAGTCTACGAAAAACCCCTGCAGATACTCCTTACAAGTATTTGTTAAGCTGATTAAATAGCACACTAAATAGAATATGAAATCACCTTTTATGCATCTTAAGTGAGTGTAATGGTGAACAGATGGTTTCTGTTTATCAACTCTTCCTGGAAACTTCAGAATCCCACCTCTGTCCCTTCTCAGGAATTTCTGTGAATTACCGAAACAGGATTGTTTTAGGCTGGTGGGTTTTCTGTGTCTCTTCACCCCATCAAAACATTCAGTGTCTTTGTGATTCTTTTTGGCCCCTAGAGAGTAACATGGATACTTCCAGTTAGAACAAGCTTTGAGGAAATGTAACCGAGGCAGTGTAGATGGGTACGCGTTCTCCAACTCCCTTTCCAACACAGGGGATTGGTTATATCACACACGCTTCTTTCTCAGCTTTGCTTGTGATCTCCTCATGCCAGGATACATGAGGTCATTCCCTCTTATGTCCCAGCTCCTTCAAAACTACAGAAAAGCTGGTGTGCTAGTCGGAGGCCAGTGTGTATTTACATACACGGTGTTTCCTTCTCTCCCCTCAAAACTTGAATGCTGGATCTGCTGCTTTATCTCCCTTTCCTATTCCCAATCCCTTGCCCCTCTCTAATTATCCCTGGTGGGAGTGATTTAATTCTGCAACAAATTCTCATGGTTAAGGAAAGGTATTTGGCAATATATCCATGTCTACTAGAATTCTCCATAAGGAAAAAAATCATGGTTGAGGGGAAAAGTTCTATATTTAGTTATTTTAGCTTAATATTACTAAGAACTTCATTGAGACCCAAAAATAGTCTCTTTCTTTTTGAAAGAGCTTTGTGCCCATTCCCCGTAATGCCTTTTAAGAGAGACACTTAGGGATTCTCTCTGCACCTCCTCATTTGTTCTTACTCAAGATCAGGAACGTCAGGGTGAGAAGGTAGACAAGAGCGACCTCTCAACAGTGTCCTCTTTCCCATTCCCCTTGAGCAGCTGTCAGCAGACGCCCACGGCCCACAGGCCACATCCAGCCCCCTGCCTGTTTTGTAAATACGGTCTTATTGGAACACAGCCCTGCCCACAGCCGGTGGCTATTTCGTGATGTGGCAAAGTTGAATGGTTGCAGCAGAAACCATACGCACCCCAAAAGCTGAAAATATTTACTATCTGGCCCTTTACAGAAACATTGTACTGACCCCTGCCCTAGGTGAGTGCAGCACCTGTGTGTGGGCGTGGTGCGGACAGCTGGGGCCCGCTGCTCTAAAGTACTTTTGGATTAGGAGGCACATTTAAGTGGAAGAAGCCTTTCCTGACATGTCTCTAGTACCTCAGTGCCCTGTGTTGCCCCCCAACTGCCCATAAGCACAGTGGGAGCACAAAGGAGTAGCTTGTCACCCCCAAGATATTTTTATCAAGAACATTTATATCACTACTATAAATAAGCTGGTATCATTTGTCACAATCGGAATAAACTAGTATTGTTTGTCACAATCAGAATGCTAAAGAACAGAAAGACATTTAACTTAATCACAACATTTTACATCCCTGGAAATAAGTTCCTTACTGAGAAAAAATATGATCCATTAGTTCTAAAGGGATATCTGACTCATAGTGCCAAGTTTAGGACAGAGGTGAAATCCTATAGTAATAGGAAAAGGGCTTTTTGTTTGACAATTGGTTGGCACCAAGAATTCTAACTCACATATAGTAGGAAAGAATCAAAAAATCTTAACTGACTCTTTTGAATTAGATACTGACAGTTGATTCTTAAAGTAATGTGGGTGACTTCCAAGAAGCAACTGGAAATATTTCCACATTCTGGAGTCATTTGTATGTGTCCGCAAAGTAACGAAGGGCCAGCCTCCCTTATCCACTCATTGCTGCCATCTGCGTTGGGAAAATAATTGAAGACCTTTTATCAAGTCCTTTAGTGATCCCATCAAAATAGTTCAAGAGCGTTGTTGATATAAGCTGATAGCTGATGATTCTTTCCCGAGACTGAGACCTACACAAACTCGGCGTGATCACGGAGTATATCCTCCTAGCAGTGCTGATGTAAACTTGCCTTGTGAGGATACATTTCTTGTTCACGTGTGCAAATGTCCCTATAAGGTCATTTGCACAGCAGCCCCAGTCACGTATATGATCAGCAGATTAAAAGTTTTATCCAGAGAGACTAGAAATTCTTTTCAAACCTGGAATATTGGACAAGTAAGACTTCATTACCTGGAGAAGCCATTATGCTTCAGGTGTGAGGCGGGGGTAGCTACTCATCTTTTCACAAAGCAGAGAGAGACAGAATGCCTTTAACATGATTACATGATTTACCATGTTCAACAGCCTTCTTCATTTTGTGTCTTAAAATCATGCTGTCCCCCTTCTGTGGCACTGGTGAGGGCCGCCCTAGGTAGGCAGCAATACTTAGATTTTGCTTCCAGGGCAGCGGCTTGCATTCCTACACAAGTCATCCTGCAATGTGCATAGAAATTGAGCATGAGAATCCACACACGCAATCGACAGCCTCCTCCCCGCCTGTCCTGCAGAAGAGCAACGGTGACGCGCAGGCTGCCCCCATCCCTGAAAGACTCCCTGTGGGAGGGCCTGGTGTTGAAGGCTGGAAGTGCAGGCTTGCCTGAACACCCCGCTGTAACGCGCACGTGGTTTCTGTCAGGTAGATCAGCCCTGGTACTGGCTACTTAGTTCAGTCCTGAACAATAATATCTGAAATAATGAGTTTACTGGGAAAAGTATATTTTTTTCTAATACACATTAAAATATTTAGCTATTAAAAATAAAATCATGTTGTATTATCAGCAGGCTGTTGTACACTTAATGGAGAACTCACATATTACTACCACCGCTCTTAATAATAAAGGTATTTGTAAAAAAAATAACAAATATTCCTCTGAGCTGATGATTTGCCTCTTCTGGAATCTTTCCTGTGAAACGGGTGAGTGTGTTCCTGGGCAAGTTACCCAATTTACTGCAGCTTCCTTTGGACTGGGGGTAGATTGGGGATAATTATACCTACTTTGCAGAAATTTGGTGAGGTTAGGCTTACGTCTGTTCATCCCAGCAAGGTCTGACCTAGTAGGAACCCATTGGTAGCTGCTGTTCTAAAACCTCTTGTGGCATCGTACCAAACGTGAACCAAGGAAGAGGCCCCACTGCAGTCCACACCAGCATTTGGGTGTTTGCTTTGTGCCAAGTGCTGGGCAAGGTTCTTGACGTGCATTTCCTCATTTCATCCTAAAGGCCCTGTGATGTGATGCTATCTGGCCCATTTTCCAGAATGAGGAAACGCTTGAGGAGGTCAATTTTTCTACATAGCTCTGTGCTGTTTGTCACTTAGCAGCCCAGAGTGGTTTTAACTGGTATTAAAATCCCCAAATCTCACTCCTGGGCTGCATTCTTTTAGATTGTCTTAACCTCTGACCCTCCGGCTCTAGGCAGGCCAGATACCTGTCTCTTCGTGTACCAAAGGTGGAAGGCTGATCCCCCCCTCCTGGCTCGTAATGCTCTTCTCTGTTTCTCCAAAAGGCTCAGCTCAGCCACCACTCTCCTTTCCCAGTGGGTTGGGTTGCACTGGGGCCCTATTGCATCATGGAATGGATAGTACCTGATTAACGTTCCACGTCCCTACCTCACCTCCCCAGGGTAAGCCTCTGTTGTACCATCTACTGTCCCATAATACTCCACATAAGTCACAGAATATATTCTTAAATTTAAATAAGCCATACAGGGAAGCAGCTGTCATGCTAAAGAAAACCGTGTGATTTAATTGCCAGTTTATAGCCGCAGCTGAGGCCATATGCACAAGAACTGCCACGTGCACCCAGAACCGTCTGGAGGAGCACAGGAGCTGGGCAGAGTATGATCATGGATTTCCCGTGTGCTCGAGCTGTTGGTTTTCCTTACACTTTGCTCCTCCGTTTTATGGTAATTCATTCCTGCGACAGTCATCTGCCTGTAATCCTGTTGTATTTGTAGTTGCTGGTTCACTTACAGGATAAAAGGAAAGAAACCTACACACAGCAGGCTCCTTCTGCAGGCTCGCTCTGGAACGTTGGGAAGAGAGTCCCATAGTGGGGCCACTGAACGTCCTCACCAAGAGATCTTCCGGTTTCCAGACCGTGGGTTAGTTTTTGGTAACTCCTACCAGTTGAGTCTTACTGCACTTACTGGCATAATGGCCTGGTTGTCGACACTAAAAGAGAAAAAGTTAATGGCATGACTTTTGTAAATTCCAGTCTCAAGAGAAAAATTCCGAGTGGTCGAGGGAACCACAGGAGATAGCTGGCTTTCTGAGGAATTGAATGGATCCTGCTCACAAATGAAGCTTATTTCAGGCCTAAAAGAGACCTTGGTACTCATGCCCAGCACCATGATCAGAGAGCAAGGCTCTAGGCTTTCAAAGCCTCATAAAATCAAATGTGCAAGAAAGTCAGTTTCTGCCTCTTAACCTGTCACCTTGATATCTGCAGAATGGAGAAATCAAGGCTCTGAACAACTTGGAAGCTATCTTGAGAGTGAAAGTACGATAAACCCATCTTGGCTTTTTTCTTCCTGATAAACCAAGCTAGCAGAAAAAGAAATCCAAGGTGCTACATTTCTTCGCTTAACCAAGAACTCTGTCCCCTGCTGCAGTCTCAAGGACGTTATGGATACATAACTCAGTGGGCAACAGAATAGGAAATAAAACGGTTTCTTGTAAAGAAACAGTCTTATCTGAGTGAAGATGCAAACAGGATTAGGTTGTTGAGACTTTCCACACTAACATTTAGTTCACCAGAATCAGCCCCTTCTCTCTTAAAACCCCAGTGCAGTTTGCTTGTGTGCTACAGAAAAGGAATCGGGTTCTCTAGCTCTCTGCTCAGCCCCCTCCCCTCCCGGCCCACAGTGGACACTGGCCCAGCCCTGTCAGCTCCTTTGCTCACCCTGTAGCACAAGACCTGCTCTTGCGCCCTGGGCCCCCGGCAGGAGAACAGGTGCCCCTGAGCCCTTTCCCGAGGGTGGAGCAGGCTCTCTGTCGAGGAAGGGGGCTCCCAAGCTTCCGCAGCAGAAGCAGGAGGTGCTGAATCCCAGGGCTGGTTGACAAGCTGCAGATAAAGCGAAGTCGTAGGGAAACACCTGCAGACAGCGACTTTACACTGGGGGTCTGGGCCCCGGCCGTGCGTCCAGGATGAAACTAACATTCCAAATGCCTTTAATTACAGTTTTAATTGCCAAAGCATACCTCTCGATGAAAGTTAGAAAGGGGGTTGTAAATTCCCCACAGTTGGGCAGAGGAGATCGCTTGCCACCCCTAGCAGGGGCCCCTCGGAGCCCGAGGAGGCCACCTCCCCCCTACCCCCGCCACTGCCCTCCCAGCTCCAGCGCAGGGTGGCCCCAAGCTCAGTAGCTGCCCCTGCGCCCATGCTCCTGCTTGGCCTCTGTCACACTTAAGTGGGGGCCCAACATCCAGTCACCTAGACCAGGGGTCAGCAAGCTTTTCCTATAGGTGACCAAAAAGTAAATATATATATATATTCTAAATAGTAACTATTTTAAACTCTGTGAGGGGAGCCATCAGGTCTCTGTTGCGACCACTCAATTGTGCCATTGTAATGTCCAGAGTAGCCATGGCGACATGTAAATAAAAATAAAACTGAGCACTGGAATTACCATTTTCACATGTCACATAATGTTCTTGTGATTTATTTTCTCCCCAACATACTAAAAATCATTCTTCCCAGCTGTACAAAGACAGGCAGTGGCCACACTTGGGCCGCAGGCTGTGGCCTGCTGACTCCTGGTGTAGCCTGCGATCAGCGCCTGCTGTCCACGGGGACAGTACGTCTCCGTAGGGACGGAGCACATCTGTGTCCACAGGGAGCGGCGGGCACATTTCTCAAGCGGGGCTGGCCCGGACTCAGAAAACCAGCTTTGGACCGCAAGTCCTGGGCTGGGCCCCGTTTTGTTTAAACACAAACACCACGCATGTCTCTGTGCCCAGGAGAAGGACGGCCTCAAGGGCCGGTCAGCTGAGAAGTCCTACCCGAAGCAGGGATTGTAGAGGCGGGAGGGAGTTTGGGAGGAACCACTACATCCCCGTGGCCCGTGTGCCCCACGACGGGTGCCTTCCCAGGAGAGTGAGGGTCCCCAGGAGCAGTGCGGGGAGTAAGCTCTCCTAGGAGCAGAGAGGAGTAAAGGGCAAGGCCCCTCGCCACCTGCCGACCCACACTCACCTTGGTGTAACTCGAGTTGAACGAAAGATTCATCTTGGGGCTGAGTGCAGAGAGAGAGACAATTACATCCCACTCGGCCTCCCATCCCCTCGTTAACATGCTCCAGCCCGCTGGCTGCAGACTTCATATTTCAGACCCCGCAGGGCAAGAGCCCTCCCCAGCCAGGGAGGGAGGGAGAGCCGCAGAGGACTGGGGGGGAAATGGGTGTTAAATGTTCCTACTCTTGGCCAGGCGCCGTGACTCACGCCTGTAATCCTGGCGCTCTGGGAGGCCGAGGCGGGTGGATCGCCCGAGGTCAGGAGTTCGAGACCAGCCTGAGCAAGAGCGAGACCCCATCTCTACTAAAATAGAAAGAAATTATCTGGCCAACTAAAAATATATATAGAAAAAAATTAGCCGGGCATGGTGGCGCATGCCTGTAGTCCCTGCTACTCGGGAGGCTGAGGTTACTAGTAGGATCGCTTAAGCCCAGGAGTTTGAGGTTGCTGTGAGCTAGGCTGATGCCACGGCACTCACTCTAGCCCTGGCAACAGAGCGAGACTCTGCCTCCAAAAAAAAAAAAAAAAGTTCCTACTCTTATTTCTAGAACAGTTTGTGAAAAGAGCTACACCCACCCCAGCACGAACGCACACTAGGAGGATGGGTTGGAGGTCGCCAGGGACAGGCAGCAGTGCGAGGGGACACGGTGGGCAGGGGCCTGCCAGACAGTTCTCCACCACGGGCCAGGGAGGGCGTGGGAAAACCCAGATCCAGAAGGCCAGGCCCGGCACTCAGGTGGCAGTTGGGGATTGAAGGACCATACTCACTGAGCAAATTGGCACTTGGGTCCCTCAGGGCAGAAGCCAACTAAATAGTTGAGACACATTATTCTGGGGACGTGGCGGTATTTACACAGGGGACCTGCTGGGCAAAGAGAAAATGACCAGAAGGCTCTGCTGTAGCAAGAGGGGAACACCTGAGAAAGCTTCCCGGCAGGGTGTGGGTACACACAGGTGCGCCACTAAATGGGGTGTGTAACTCTCCCAGTCCTTTCCATGGCGCCCCGAGCCCCCGCTTCTCGCCATGAGACTGAGATGGGGGAAAGGGAACCTTGGAATGTGTTGGGGCAGGTGTCAGCTGGCAAGTCCTGAAATTGCGAGGGTTGGAAGTGTCACTGACATGCTGTGTCTTGGAGGACTTATGTCGATGTGGCCTTGACTTTGCTGCCTTTTGTTTATTTAGCTATAGAAGGTACAGCTGAGGCAAGCTAACCCCACGATCCTGCTGATCCTCCTTCAGCCACGCTCCCCCAGGCCCTCAAAACCAGCAGTGCGAAGAACTCACAGCAACACAACTGAAGGACAAACAGGGGTGCTTAGGACACAGGGACCCTGACGGGGGACCCTGCCTCCTAGGTTTGGCTGGCAGCAAACCAGCTAAAGGTGGGACAAAAAGGTAGGACATGCTTAAGTGACACTCAGGACCCCAAAGGTGGGTAAAAGGAACAGAAAAGCGAGCGCATGTGAACTGAGCAAGTCCTGTGGGCCAAACTCTGTGCCAAGGGCTTCCCGGGGTTAAGTCACTTGTTC
Source organism: Eulemur rufifrons (assembly GCF_041146395.1). Taxonomy (NCBI): domain Eukaryota; kingdom Metazoa; phylum Chordata; class Mammalia; order Primates; family Lemuridae; genus Eulemur; species Eulemur rufifrons. The sequence continues at coordinate 49,919,471 of NC_090991.1, forward strand.
AAGGTCAGGTAGTCATACATACTGCAGACAGGGTTTGGACCCACACAAGCCTGCCCCGGGAAGCCTGTAGTGTCACAGCAGCCTGGGGAGAACTGCAGAGAGGCCTTCTGCTGGGACTTCATGTGGCACAGCCTCATCAGGAAAACGGCCCCTCCCCTGCCGAGCCCCTTCCTGGTCACCTACACCCCCCAGGCTCCCTGTCTGTCAAGGCCTCACCATCCTTGCAGAAACCTTGGTCATACCAAGGACAGTCCCGGGACTTGAAAGCTGGCTTCACATGGAGGAAGGGACACTCCTTGTTGTTGCAGTCACCTGAAAATTCAAGCATGCTTGTACGTAAGCGGGCTCCCGGTTATGGTCACTTCCACCTCCCCAAACTGGTTTGACCTTGCCCCTGGTGCACGTATAAGCTACTGGCCTTTCTTCTGGTCGCCAGCAGCTTTTGAAGACAACAAGGTCTGTCTAATCCTTCCTGCAATCTAAGACGGGTGGATCCCAGTAACGTTTGCTAATCGGGGCGTGGGTGTGGACGTACACATCCGGAAGAGTTGGGCAGGACCACGGATCCAGGAGAAAGCACCAGAACTGCAGGCGAGTGGAGGCTCCCAGGGAGGGAGGACTGAGGGCACTTATGACATTAAATGGAGAAGCTGCGTGTGCTGTGACTAAGCCCTCTGTTCCTCTCTGCTGCAAATCCTACACTGCTTCCAGAGCTCAGGGGAGCAGTTCCTTTTGGTGGAAATGCCAAGAAAAGCAGAGTCCCGCTTCAAGTTGGCACAGGGACAAAAATAAACACTCCAGAGAGGGATACCTGCGGTGCACTAAAGCCATCATTGTAATCTATGGATTAGACCAAGTCTCGGGTTTAGCTCGTCTCCTGGAAGGAGCCAGTCCTGCGGGCACAGGCTACCCAAGAGTCGTTCTAAGAGCCTCTTAGGTTTCTCTTAGGATGGAAAGGCTGAAGGAGGCGTGGGGAAGATCCAGCCCACTTTCACCTCGTTCAAGTTGAGAATCTGTGGGTGTCTCCAGCTTCGTCCTCCTTCAAAGTCCGCAGCTCGGTATCTTTCAAGCTCAAAGGCCTTCACAGCGTCTACTTCACTGGTTTTCAAACTGCTCCAAAGAGATCTATGTATATGTTGGGCTTCTGCAGAGCGAGGTTTCACCTGAAGGACAGTACCCCTCGTCCCCAAGGGAGTAAAACCGCCACTCTTCCCCAGCCCTCTCCTTTCACACACGTGGACGCCCGTGTTCAGAGAGGGGAAAGGTCACATCACGGTGGTTTTCATCAGTGTGCAGCGCTGGGCAGAGTTCTGACTCTGGGCTTGAGCCTTCTAAGGATTCAAAGTGACATCACCCCCTGGGGCTGGTCAGCGTTCGATCCATTTGATCGGTGCAGATCATGGGAAGTCTACACTGCTGTTGCCTTTCTGCCCCAGCCCCGCGCACATCGCTGCATTCCTGACCTGGCCAGCAGGTGGCAGCAGCGCCCCGACCTTCAGCCTGCCCTTCCGAGCTGCCCGGCGCCTGCTGAAGACCCTGGACATCTGAGCCCCTTCCCCCTTTCCCACTCCCACACCTCTCCAAAAATACCTTTAAAAAATGAAACAATCTGCATCCAATAAGAATGATAATTACCTGGATAATTATATTACAAAGAGATATTCATTCATTTACTGTAAGAACAGAACCACAGGTTACATATTGTAATAATGGGTTTACCTGTCTGCCCCCACCAATCGGGGGTATCTGAGGGCAGGAGGGGACCTGTCTCTGTTCCTGTATCCGTTCCCTGCAGCATCTGATCCCCAAAGGAAAACCAACCAAGGGTTACCGAGGGAATAACTAAGTAAGTGACATTTTAAGTGAAAGAGTTTTATCTGGGCAATGACCAAGGGGAGTGGGGCTCCTGATACCTTTTGTCCCCTCTTTCAAGACATGGGGGCAGCCCTCAGGAACTGCCACGCTGTCACCTCCCGAGAGCAGGCAGGAATGTTGGCCTGGGAGGGGCTTTTGCTGGCCTAGGGGATACTCTACTTCCTTCCCACGTGCCCAGGACCCCCCGCCGCCCCCCTACACTGGCACTGTGAGGACAGCTGCCTGGGGGGCTGGGGGCTGAAGCTGGCCCAAGCCTCATCTGGAAGCTGAGCCTCCTAAGCCAGGGGCGTCCCTGGGGATCCTGCCAGCTCTCTCTTTGCAGGTCACTCTTTTTGGAACACAGTTTGAAAACCACTGGACTAGATCATCCTTAAGGCTCCTTCCAGCTCCGGAAAGCGCCGAGCTGTAGAATTTAATTGCGAAGGATGAGACCTGGAGCACATTCACAGATTCCAATCTTAAACGAGGGGAGAGCGGCTGCCGCTTCTCCCTAAGTAGCCCCCTGGTTAAAAGGACAGGAGGAGGACTTGAGGCCAGAGGGAGGTAAGACGATGCTGGTCCAGACGTGACCACACAAGATAATTTCAGGGGCTGGACTTCTGCACCTCATGGTTTTATGTTTACAGTTACCTTTTCTTTCTAACAAGTGATGCTAGTTTTCCATTTATGGAAACAATGCAAAGTTTTCTTCTAAAATAAGCGTTAAGATAGCAAGACCAGTGAAAGAGCAGACGGTGGCACTGGGGCTTTGTGGGCACAGCAGGCATCGTGAAAGCAGCTCTCCAAACCTGATGTTTGGGAAGCCCTAACGTGGCACACCTGAGCCCGAGAGTTGGCTCATTCGAGATTTATCTCCCAACAGTCAGTTTGGGTGTGTGATTAGCCAGGACTGGGGAGGGCAACAACCCCCCCTTCCCTTTTGGAGGTAACAGGTGTGCACCTTGATCCTGGGAGGCGGGAAAGGGCGGGGATGCTGGAGTGCAGGTCCACTTCCTTATGGTTTGGGGAAGCAGGCACTGAGGTTCAGACAGGCCTAGTCGGCCTCCCGGGACGTGCCTGGCCTCCTCTGGGTGCCCCCTCTCCTGAAGCCTCCCTCCCACCTCAGGCCCCACTGCCACCTCCGTGGCGAGGGGCAGAGCCAGGAAGGGACCTTACCAAACCTGGAGTAGAAGTAGCACTGGGGCATCCTGGTGACGTCGTACTGGTGCAGGAACTTGCAGTGGTCGCCCTTCTTGCACAGCCCCCGGAGCCAGTGCTTGCACACCACCGTCTTCCCCGCCTGCTCGTGCCGGAACGGGCAGCGCTTCCCTGGCGACACCAGGGCACCCCGCTGGGAGGCCCCCTCGCCACAGCTGGGCCCAGCGCAGCCCTCCAGGGAACTCCCCAGAAGGGTGCTGGGGCTCAGTCCTCAGTGGCCCTCCCTTTGTCCCTTCACCTGGACCCCAGTGGGGGCCAGAACTGGGATCCAGGACACCGTGAAGTGCAAGCTGTTGTCTTAACACACAGCTGTTCCCACGGACACACCTTTGCCCACCTGTCCCCTCTGCCTGCCGTGCCCTTCTCCGGAGGGCAAACTCCAGGAAGCCCCGGACTTGGGATAGCTGCCTTCTTGTGCTCCCACAGCGCCAAAGCCCCCTGTCCTCCTACCAGCGAGCAGGGCCGGGCTCTCCAGCCCTGAAAGCACACCCAACCCAGCCCCTGGCACGTAGTAAGCAAGGCCTGTTGGATTCATGTCTTTAAAAAAAAAAAAAAAAAATGTTATGCTTCCTGATTCTAGAGACCTAACACAGTGATGTAAGAGCCAACTTTGTAACGCTTTACAAGGGATCTTCCATGGAAACGTTATATTCAACTATTTTATCTGCGTTGTCATCAGCAGGAAGGACACCCAGTTCCTAACTTTCCAAGCAGGACCAGCCTCATATATGGCCAAGTCTCTGATAGAATTTGAAGGGTGGTCCCATTAAAAAGTGGGCAAAAGACATGAACAGAAGCTTTTTGAAAGAAGATAGACAAATGGCCACTAAACATCTGAAAAATGCTCAATGTCACTAATCATCAGGAAAATGCAAATTAAAACCACAATGAGATATCACCTTATTCCAGTCAGAATGGCCTTTATTGAAAAGTCCAAAAACAATAGATGGTGGCCTGGATGCAGAGAGAAAAGAACTTACACACTGCTGGTGGGACTGTAACTTAGTACAACCTCGTGGAAAATTGAATTGAGATTCCTCAAAGAACTAAACATAGACCTACCATTGGATCTAGCAATCCCACCTCTGGGTATTTACCCCAAAGGAAAAGAAGACATTTTATCAAAAAGATACCTGCACACGAGTGTTTATTGCAGCACAATTCACAGTTGCAAAGATGTGGAATCAACCTAAGTGCCCATCAATTCATGAGTTGATTAACAAAATGTGGTCTATGTATACTATGGAGTACTACTCAGCCATAAAAAAGGATGAATTAATGCCTTTTGCAGCAATTTGGATGGAACTGGAGACCATTATCCTAAGTGAAGTATCTAAAAGAATGGAAAAACAAACACCACATGTACTCACCACTAAATTGGAACTAGCTGGTGAGCACACATGAGCACAGAGGGAAACAAAACTCAACAGAAAGCAACCTGGGGGAGGGGAAGGAGGGGATGGGTGAAAACCTACCTAACCGGTCCAATGGATGTCTAGGTGACGATATCTAGGTGACGGGTACTCTTACAACCATGACTCAAGCATATGAAAGCAATTCATGTAACCAAACTATTTGTACCCGTAATACTTATAAGTTAAAAAAAAAAGAATTTGAGGGGTGGAGAAAGTGTTCTTAAATACCCCTACCTCCACCCCTGGCCCTTGACTTGATCGGTTATGACTTCCCACAATAACAGTTTTATTTCTTGCACAGGGGTGTCACTGTGAACCAGTACTCTAGGGCCCGGATGGGCCGAGCTGAGGAGACGTCACTCAGTTCAGTCAACCCTGGAGGGTCCTGGCTGCACAGGGCCTTGGGTGGCCAATGAGCTCACTGCCTTTCTCACCCTGTTATCCGGGATTGGCCCCGAAACAAACCGGGAAGGCGAGCAGACATGGCTCCAGCCTCCCGGCTTGCAGGGACAGAATCATGTGGACCCCAAGAACACATCCTAACCTCATTCACACTAGCAGGATTTCTTAACCTAGATCTCTAGGCAGGCTGCAGGGGGACTGGGCACCCCTAAAATTGGAGGCAACTATGTATTTCTATGGATGAGACTTTAAGAGGCCCATGAACCAAAAGAAAAGCTGAGCAATCCTGTATTTGAGTTGGGACTCACCAGAATGGCCGTGTCCGGGGAGAGGGGCTTAGGAAGAGAGTCTTGCTTGCCAGAGTTGGGGTAGGAGACAAGTGAAAGATGCTTTCTGGTAGCATTTCAAAGACTGTGGTCAGAGCTACCTTAGGCCTCAAAGAATGGATGGGACAATTGCCCAGTTTCCATACGGTTCAGAGGAGAAGACTGGGGGGCAGAGAGGCCTCTCTCCTAGCTGGGAGGAAGGCAAGGGAAGAAAGGGGTCTGGGGCCTCCTGGGAACACACAGGCCAACCCGTAGACACCCCGTCCCCAGCAGGGTGGCTGGAAGGGAACGTCCCCTGCCACACAGTGCTGGTTACCCGCAGTACAAAAGCTGCTGAGACAGGGAGGCGAGCTGCTTGGTGGGCCCCCACACGCGTCCTTTGTCTACCTGTAAATCTAAAATTCTGCCCTGTCCCCAGGTGCAGATTCAACAGCCTATCCAGGCCAGGCAGAACCCCCGCTCCCACGCAGCCCACGCCCCGCCCGCTAACTCACCTTTCTCACAGAGCCCTTTAGCGAAGAAGTTGCACACAGCTGAGCCCGACTCTGGAGGGGGGGAGAGGGGGGAGAAGGCAGCTTCCCCACAGCCTGTGCACCTCCCCACCGCAAGTCCTACCTAAACCTCCCCCAGGCTCGGGCCTGTGGGCCCTTTGGAGGCCTCCAGACCTCAACACTGAAAGCTCAGCTCTGAAACACAGGAGAGAGAGGGGTTCAAGGCCAGCTCAAGAGCTCAAGAGCTCGGGAGGCCTTTGGAAAAGGCTGGAGGCGGGGTGGGGTGGGGGACAGCTGGCGACCCTGCCCCACTTACTGTCCATGCCCTGGAAAGGCAGGAATCCAGTGCCCCTTTGCATTTCGACATCCTTCTCGAAGGCGAAGGTGAACCGTTCCAGCCCAGCAATGACCTCTTGCATCTTCCATCTCCTGCTGGGGCTGCTGGAAGCTGCTAGAGCCCCTGCAGGTGGACCCTATATAGCTCTCTGGAGGCCCTTAAGGGGCCAGGGTCTGATTCGTCCCCGTTCACCCTGGATGCCAGTGGCTAGGTAACTGGCGGTGACTCTCCAGCCAGGGCTGCACAGGAGTGGGCCTGGCTGCCTCACCCCTCCTCCCCATGCAGGTGCAGACGCCCCAGGGCCCCTCACCCCCTCACCCCTGCACTGTGTACATAAGTCCCACTCGGGTGGGGAAGGATTAGCAAAGGCCCACACACTGCTTATCTCTGCATGTTGCCAAATGGGAGCACAGCCTGTGCGCAGACGTTACCAAACCTGGGCTCGTACTTGGTACGTGAAGACAGCCACAGGTTTAGCAAATGAACACTTGCACAAGCCAACCCCAGCAAGGCTGTTCTGATTCTGCAAGAGCTTGGGGACCAGCGGGGATGGGGGCGGGGAGGGGTCCAGAGGGAGGGAGACCCCCCCAGCCTCCCCACTTCTTCCCATAAGGTCCCAGCCAACCCCTTTCTCTGGGACCCCTGACACCCCTTTTCTGGCCTGAGTGACAGGCCCCAAGTGAGCTCTTCATGGGAGAAGGGGAAAAGGAATGAAGTCCAGAGAAATCGGAAATAGCTGGATGAATAGCCCTTTGTTTACTTCCCACAGTCACAAGCTTGGCTGGAGGGTGGAACCAACCCAAGGCCGGGTTGGCCTCCCCGCCAGGATTCCACTGGGCCACCCCAGCTCCTCCCCACCCCTGAGAAAGTGCTTTGTGAACGAAATCTCTATGCAAATGTTGTTTTATTATGATTACACCACCCCTGCCTGCAGGGCTGTGGACATCTGAAAGTGCTTTCAAAGGAGCATTTTTTTTAGGGCTCTAATTGGACTGGGCTCCCCCCTCTCCCTCTCCCCACTGCCCCTGCTCTGGCCCCAAACTGGCCTTGCGTCTAACTGGAGCTGCTGTTCTCAGAGTTGCGTTGGCCTTTGATGTCCATGGAACTAGAACCCAAACGTCCTCCTTCCTGGGCGCCCGACACAGCAGGGAGAGGTGGGCAGCCCGGCAGGCCCGCGGCTGGGCCGGCGTGAACGAGCCTGCTGGCTTTTGCTCTCTGCGGCTGTGGCTCCTGGGTTTGTTGTTCTTTTGAACTCCAGATCAGAAAAGAAAATAGCTGGAGAGAGAGACACCTGGAGCCGAGGCAGGGCTGGGAGGGGCAGGGGAGAGATCCAAGAGTTTCCAGAAGGGCCTCTGACTACACCGCGGGGGAGGCAGAACCCCAGGACCGCAAGAGGGTGGGGACGAGGGTCCCTGGGGCAGGAGCCTCGCTCCCCTTGGCCTTGTTCATGTGTGTTGATTAGTAGTCCTGAGAATAAGTCCGTCTGTCAACACAGGCTCGTTTGAGGCTGCACCAGCCTGGCAGGGCAGACTCGATGAGGAAATCAAGGCCCAGTGAGGCCGAGGGCGTGAAGCTGGAGGGCGATAACGAGGGAAGCCAAAGCCAGGCCTCTGACAGTGTCCTTCCCTGCGCCTCTCTGTACTGGGGACCGTGTCCTTGCCTTGGGGAAGGACCAGCCAAATGGGGGACGCAATTAACCACATAATGATACAACAGAGTAATAAGAGGGGGTGTCTGGGCTGATGTGGGAGAGTGTCCCAGGGGAGGCGCCCACAGTGCGAAGGCACAGGGCAGGGGGCAACGTGGAGGTTGGGAGACCGTCGGAGTTTGGTTTGGCAGAAGCAGGGCTCGAGGAGGGGAGTGAGGGTGGCCAGGCTGGAGCTGAGAGGGGACCCCTGGAGAGCCCCCGAAGGGCTGGGAGGAGGAGGAGGAGGATGAGGAGGAGGAGGAGAGCAGGACACAGCCCCTGGGAGAAGATTGAGGGGAAGGTGGGGCAGGATGCTGCCTTGGTTAAAAAAAAATGAGAGCCCTGGGGATGGAGCCTGAGGTGCTTTCTGGGACTCTGGTGGCCTCCAAGAGCTCATGGTAAGCAGGAAGGAGACCCCCAGCTGCTCCCCTGGTCAAGGTCCCACCCTCCCCCTGGGCTCCCCATCCCACCTCTAGGTGCATGCACAGCGGAAGGTGAAGTCCCTGCTCCCGGTGGTTCGTCATCAGTTTGGCACGAGAACGAGGGCACCTGTGTTCATGGTTTTTGCTTATTCAACATGACTTCCGTAGTGCATTGAACTGGCTGCCCCAGAAAGTCCAAGTCCTAACCACTCCCGCCTGTGAACATGACTGTTGGAAATAGGCTCTTTGCAGGTATGATTCGGTCAAAGAGCTCAACATGCGCTCATCCTGGGACTAGGCTGCGTCCTGAACCCGATAACTGGTGTCCTTATAAGAGAAAGGAAAGAGGTATTGGAGACACACAGACACAGAAGGGACACAGAGAGGCCACGTGAAGACAGAGATGGCGACGAGTCACACGGGTACCGTGGACCCCCAAGGACTGCCGGCCACCACCAGAAACCAGGAGAGAGACATGGGACAGACCCCCTCACAGCCTCCCGAAGAAACCAACCCTGATGACACCTTGACCTCGGGCTTCTAGCCTCCAGGATGTGACAGAGTAAGTTTCTGCTGTTTTCAGCCACCATGTTTGTGGTCATGTGTCTCAGCAGCCCGAGGACACTAGGTGACCGTGGACACTAGGACACCTTCTCACTTGGAAATTTAGTTTCAGAAGACCTCAGCCATTCTGCAGATGAGCAGACAGAAGGACAGAGGAGTGATGATTGCAGAGTCTCTGTGAGGCCGGGGGAGGTGCCCGTCTCTCCAGCCTCGTGGCTCTCAAGGTGACCAGCCCCCAACTGCCAATGCCCAAAGCCAGAGGCAGAAGGTGGCACCCCGGTCCTGGGATGTCCCCTCTGGAACCTCAGTCTGCTCTTCTGTGCCCTGGAGCTTATTATCCCAAGCACTGGTGTTTTCATTTTTTAATTAATTCATGGGTGCCAAGTGGACACCGAAATCACTGTACGAACAGTGGCGTTAATTTTTAATCACCATCATTATGAGGCTCTCATTTAGCTCTGGCTGCAAATTTCCTGAATCATCACCATCCGGCTCCTTCCCTGTATAAATGCACTGCTCTGAAAAGCAGGGGTGGGGGTGGGGGGAGCGCTGGAATTCTCTGGCCGCAGGGCCCGGCCAGGTCATCGCACCCGTCCCCTGGCCTTGGATCAATGGCAGCCGGTGCTTTGCCGGGCAGAGTACGGCCATGCCCGCCTCCATTTTATCTTGAGCATCCGCCTTACCCCCACCCGGACACCCTACGTTTGTGGAAAGGGTGAGGACTGTGGTGTCAGGCAGCCCAGGGTTCAAATCCCGGCTTTGTCAGTCGCCAGCCTATAATCACCTCTCTGAGCCCCAGATTCTGCATCAGCAGGACCAGCGCACACCTCGTCCCTGGGGGACAGAGGGTAGGTGAGAAGTACACGTGGGTGCCTGACTTCCATGCGATAAGGGATGTGTCTGCTGGTACACACATACACACACACACACACACACACACGCACGCACACACACACGCACATGCAAGCACACCTGCTCCAGGTAAAACACTGGGAATGTGTGTGGCTGGACAGTCAAGGACCCAGGTGTCCTGCCCCTAGGTCCACGGTGACACCCCTTCGTCCAGTCCATTATTCCTAAGAGCTCCTGATAAAAGGTGCCGTGTGGGGCAGGGTCTCTAGGTTTGTTCAGGTGCTGAGTTGCTCAAAGGTGTGGGTGAGCTTTCCAAAGACCACAGCTCAGGTCTGCGTGACCCCAAAGCCAGGCTGCTTCCAGCCTCCCAAGCTGTAGCGTTGGGAGGGAGTGGAGGTCAGGAGGGGCCCCCATCACACACAGCTGCCTGGGGCTTAGCCTCGGAGACAATGAGCCAGTATGTCCTACCCTCTCCACCACTCTCTGTGCCCCAAAGATGCTACTTGGAGGGGACAGCTGCTAGCCTCACGCTAGCCACTTGAAGTGCAGGGGAGGGCAGTGCAGCAGCCCGGATGGTCCTGCTCTGTGATTGCCCGGGAGCTTGGTCTCTGGGAGTCAGACAGGTCTGCAACCTACACCCAGGGAAAGGTGTCTGTCTCCCCTTGGGGCTTGGGAACAGTGACGGGACTAATAAACCATCCCACACTTCTCATCCAAGGCCTCCTTCAATCCTCATGGCAACCTTCCTAGTTGCTCTACCCATTCTGCAGATTAGAAAACCAAGGCCCAGACATGAACCACCTGTCTAAGCTCACGCAGCAGTATATGTCAGCATGGGGCCTAGAAACCCAACCTCCACTACCAGTTATTAGGTCTTAATTGGTTTAGGTTCACTGTTTACACTGTATTCTCTCTAATTCCCACAAAATTCTGCAGAGAGAGCTATTACTATTTCCCTTCCATAATCGAAAAAAAACCGAGGCTCAAAGGCTTAGATGAGCTTCTCAAAGACCACAGCTCAGGTCTGGACTCCAAAGCCAGGCTCCTTCAGCCTCCCAAGCTGCAGCGTGGGACAGGGCCCCGGACCCCCCTGGGCTGGGAAGATAACCAAGACCTCCGAAGCCAAGACAGCCATTGGGACTTTGTTTGTTCCTATAAGTGGGCATGTGGATTGTACTTTTGGTCCAAAAGTCAAGGACACAGACATTTTGGGCTCAGGGAATTAGCACGGGCATTAAAGGGTATTGCTTAGCTTCCCCTGCCCTGCTGGCACCATGGTCTTCACCTGGTCTCCAGCCTCCACCCTCCTCTGGTTCTGTGCCCAGAGCCTCCTTGGGCTCAGGGGAGAATCTGCACAGGCTGCGGGTCCACCCCCTGCCCCGGTGCCCCGTGGAGAAGGAGCCCCGTCACCTGAAGCTCAGGGGGGCCAGAGGCCCGGCCTGTCGGCAGAGCGGAGTTGGCAGAAGTAGCCAGCTGCTTACCCACTGTCCTCATCTGCCTTCTGCGTCCCCACCCCGGCCTCCGGGCAGCTACGCGTTCATTCATTCACCCCCTCACTCAAAAATACTTCTTAACTTCTACTCACTCTGGAAGACACAGAGTGAACAAGACACTTGCCCAGGAGAGTGTGGTGGGCAGAATAATGCAGCCCCTACCCAAGGTGCCTAATTTCCTAACTTCCAGAACGTGTGAATATGCCTCTCCCCTAGCAAAAGGGACTTTGCAGCCGCGATTGCATTGCGGACCTTGGGCTGGGGAGATTGTCCTGGATTATCCCCTGGGCCCAGGGTGATCACAGGCCCCTCGTGAGAGAGGGGCGAGAGGGTCAGAGGAAGGAGAGAGGAACGGAGGGAGATTTGAAGGTGCTCCACGCTGGCTTTGAAGATGGAGGAAGGGGCCATGAGCCAAGGCATGCGGGAGGCCTCGAGCAGCCGGGAAAGGCAGGAAGCAGGTTCTCCCCTGGCACTTGCAGAAGGAACACGGCCCTGCGGACACTCCGAGTTCAGCTCGGTGAAAGCCACTCAGGCTTTCTGCCAAGAGCTGTGAGAAAATGCTCTGTTGTTTCAGCTACCACGTTCATGGTCATTTGCTATTGCAACAATAAGGAAACTGATACAGGCAGGAACGTAACCCGTAAGCGGGCAGCTAAGTCCTGAGATTGGGAGACAGAAGGCGCTGGCAGAGCTGTTGTCATACCAGACTGCTGAGCTCTCGCTGGGGTATCGAGGCCTCTTCCAGGAAGTGAAACAGCTGTGGACAGGCAGAGTCCTGTCGAGGCGGTGGGGGGACGATGGTTCCAGCGGCGGCGGCGGCGGCCGCAGCTCAGAGCATTCAGGAAACCACTCCGGGTTCTGCAGGGGCCAGGCCTGGCCGGCTGCTCGCTGAGAGTGGCTCGGGGGGTTGGGAGGTCCAGGCTTGGGAAGGACCTCGAACCTCAGGCCTTGGGGAGTCACGGAAGGAGCCCCCCTTACCACGTCAGCTCAGAGTGGCACTTCAGAAGGAGCCCTCCGGCTGCAGCGTCCCGGGCCACTCTTCAGAGAAGGCATCCAGCAAAAAAAAAAGCAGCCGCAGGAAGGGAGACAATCTTCCCCCAGCCTAATGTAGTCTGTACTTTCTAAAATAGAAAATTGTAGAAGGTTAAGATAAACCATAATCATTAAAAGTGCTGACATTTATTCCCACACCCCCTGGAGGGTCTCATGTTCCCGGAGGACACATTCGTGGCCCACCACTCCCACGCGCGGGGGAGGGAGGTTTCTATAGAACTGGGAACTGCTCGCTGACCTTGGACACAGGGACGGATTCATTCTCCGAGCTGTGGCCTGGGGCCCTGACTTTGATGGATCGTGGGTCCAAGGTCACAAGTTTGATCCGTCTTTGGGTCAATCGGGTCTGGAAGAAAAACTCCATTTTCATCACCACAGACTGCCCTCGGGCCTCTTATCTCCAAATAATTGTTGGGTCACAAGGCGGACAGACAGAGTGCAGATGGAAACAGCCCCCAGGCCCCGCTATCGACCAGGAGTCAACTGTGCCCACGTGGTGTACAGAGCCCAGCGGGCGGGCGCAGGGGGGCAGGAGGCAGGGGGCAGCCCCGCCCTCCGGCCTGGGTAAACCACCCAACCCCAGACGAGGGGGGGGGGCTACAGGGAGACTCAGTCCCCCATCCTGACCTGCCCTCCCGTCGGGGTCGGGTGTTCATCAAGGTCAGAGCTGTCCATGCTCCCACCTCTTGGCCAGGCTTTGAATTCCGTCTCTGCTGACGACGCCCACGTCTACGTGTGTTTTCTCCAGACAGCAGGCAGTTGCCCGCTAGCTTAGCTCGGGCTGCTATAGCAAAATACTATAGACAGGGGTTTAAGCAACAGACATTTCTTTCTGTTCTGGGAAGTCCAAGATCAAGGTGCTGGCAGATTTAGGTGCTGGTGGGGTTTTCTTCCTGGTTCCAGATAGCGGAGTCCTCGCTGTGTCCTCACAAGGCAGGGGAGAGAGAGAGAGACAGTGCTCCAGTCTCTTCCTTTCCTTACAAGGACACTAATCCCATGATGGGGTCTCCACCCTCAGGACCTCATCTAAACCTGGTTACCTCCCAAAGGCCCCACCTCCTCCGACTCCCACGACTCCCACGACTCCTGGCACCATCGCATGGGGGTCAGGACTGCGCGCAGTGTTTAGGGGACACGTTCTGTCCATAGCACTCACTTCACGACAGCTGCCTTCCTCCACTGCCACTTGAAACGGCGTCCGCACATCAGAGCCCAAACTCTACCTTTCCCCAAATTGGTGTCCCCTCAGTGCTCCCGTCTCAGGAATGTCACCACCACCTAGATGCTCCGGCCAAAAGCTAGGCGAGTCCTCCGTTCCCCAGACCTGCCCGTCTCTGCCCTTCACGTCGCAGCTCCTCCTCAGCCTCTGGGTCTGGCTTAAAGGCCACTTGCTCAGGGAGCCCCTGTCACCGCACCTACAGCGAGCCGCTGGGTTCTTCCCCCTCCCGCACCCAGCCGTGTGTGTCCCTCACATTAGCGCCATCCGCGATGCCGCTACTCGCCTCTTGCTCGTGGCGTGTGTGTTTCCCGCCCCTCCGACCCAAGACCTCGAGCCCAGGACCCTGCAGGTGACTTCTCCTCCAGGTTCAGTGGGCACAGTGTCGGGCTCTCAGTGCCTTTAGGGGCCCACAAAAATGTTTTAATTTCTTTTAAAATCAGGAGAAAATAGGTGAATCTGTAGGTCAAAGAAAAGGTTTTACTATAGAATGAGAACATTCATCTTTATAGCAACAGAGTCATAAATATAATTTTAACAATTTTTTTGGAGGAAGGGGCCCTGGGTCCATGTCTGTCTTGTCTACTGTTACATCTTCCAGCACCTCCCGGGGTGCTTGGCACACAGTAGGTGCTCAACAAATATCTGATGCATAAATGAATCTGCACTATAGACTCCTGCTTTTAGAGACTACAACTGCAAACTCCTTGTAGTCAACGCGGACTTAGCTAGGGTCAGGCGAGGAAGAAATGATATTGATGCAGCTTCGTCTTCCAAGTCAGCTGGGAAATGACACGGTCCTCTTGCTGCCCTAGGTATGCAAAGAGCAGCCCTTGGGCCCGGGCCACCTTCTTAATACATTTCCCAATCTGACTTCAGGATGAAGAATTGGAAAGCTGCCTCTGTATGGCCGCTTCCCAAGTATACTCACAGAGAAACATTTTACTGGCTAAAAAGAATGTCAATTTTCTCAATCAAGTGGGTAACTTAAAAGGTAAGCATAAGCCGGGCACAGTGACTCAAACCTGTAGTCTTAGCACTCTGGGAGGCCGAGGCGGGAGGATCGCTTGAGCTCAGGAGTTGGAGACCACCCTGAGCAAGAGCGAGACCCCGTCTCCACCAAAAAGAAAGGAAAAAAACAAAAAACAAAAAACCCAGCCGTGTGTGCTGTAGTCCCAACTATCCAGGAGGCTGAGGCAGGCGGATGGCTTGAGCCCAGGAGTTTGAGGTTGCAGTGAGCTACAATGACGCCACGGCACTCTAGCCAGGGTAACAGAGTGAGACTCTGTCTCAACAAAAAAACAAACAAGGCTCCTGTGAACACATTTAGGGCAAACAAACAAACAAACAAGGCAACTGAGCACCCCTCCTCACAATCCCCACCCCTTAAAAAAAATGAAAAAAGTTAAGTATATACATTTTTCCCAAGGGACTCCATAAATCTTTTTTTTTTTTTTTTTGCTTCAAATAAAAAGCCCAAAAACATTTTTTTGTTTTAAATTGTCCTTTATCTAAAAAAAATTTGTCTCGCCCCACCTCTAAGACCAGTGTTGTTCAGCTCCCGACAGGATATTTGGAAATGTCTGGGGACATTTTTTACTGTCACAACTGGAGGGCTCTGGCTTCTAGCGGGTAGAGGCCAGGGACGCTGCTAAACATCCTACAATGCACACGTTGGTACCCAGTGACAAAGGACGACCCGGCCCCAAACGTCAATAGTGCTGAGGTGGAGAAGCCCTTCTCCGGGAGAATCTCAATCGCGTCTGTTGGATGAATGACTTGGGCTGCGCCAGGCCCTCCACGGATTTGGTTTTACTGAGCGGGGCCTTGGCATGGAGCCCTGAGTTGATACTTCGTGTCTCTGCAGACGGCAGCCTGAGGGGTTCGTGTGACCATGTCTGCGTCTTAGTCTATTCAGGCTGCTATAACAAAACACCATAAACTGAGTGGCTTATAAACAACAGAAATGGATTTCCCATAGTTCTGGAGGCTGGGAAGGCCACGGTCAAGGTTTGGTGTCTGGAGAGGGCTGCTTCCTGGTTCATAGGTGCCACCTTCTCACTGTGTCCTTCCATGGAACAAGGCAACTCTCTGGGGTCTCTATAATAAGGGAAGTAATCCTTTTGGGGGGATCCTATGACCTAATCACCTCCCAAGCACCCCACCTACTAACACTGTCACCTTGGGGGTTAGGATTTCAACATAAGAATTTCAAGGGGACACAAACATTCAGACCACAGCAATCTGTCCTAAGACTGTTATTGAGGGTGTTACCTGGGACACCACCCCACACCCCTTCAAAGGTACTGCAAGAATTCCTCTCAGACCACAGCGTCGGAAAATGCTGAGCTGCCCTGGGCTGGTTTTAGCATTTGTGAGTCTCAAGACAGGCAGGTTTCCCTCTTTGCTCTGACCGATAGGAAGCTCAGAGTCCTGTTTGCAGCCCACCTTTGAGAACTGTGGAGGCCTATACAAGGAACCTTTGTGTGTACTACCCTCTTGGTTCATTGCACTATTTGTTCCAGTGCTGTTTTCTCTCTGATCTATTTTTATCCTATTGTGTTTTATGTAGTTTTGTAAGCTGCCTCCAATCCCTTTTGGAATCAAGCAGGGCGTAAAGAGAAAACAAAATTCAGCAGAGCCTTGTGGACTTGACAAGTACTTTTTCACATGCCAAGTGTCATTTTAGGATTGGACCCCTGCCGGGGAAGGCGGCCACCCTTGGCCCCCCCATGCCTCCCTCTTGGAGGGTCTCCCTCTTGGAGAACAACAGCTCAGTAGGTTAGAGCAACAGGTTTGAGAGGCAAAACCGCCAACATCCATCTGCCTGCAAACACCGCTCCCTCCCCCAAAATGTTCTTCCCGGTTTCCCATCTGTCTGTTGGCAGGAAGCCACAGGGCCAGGAGATTGCAAAGGGGAAGTAGAGAGATAAGCTCACCCATTTTTGTTCCTAATTTTCCTTTCCTGCATCTTAAATCATGGCCTTCGGGGCCCCGGGAAAACTGTGTACATGTTAAGGCTACATGTTAAGGTAAGGGGCGTGCCAGGAGGGCAGCTGCCCAGGTGTTGAGGGAGCGGGGCGCTTTGGTGCGAGGGTTGAGCTGAGTCAGGGAGGGGTGGGGAGTGCCGCACACACCTGGAAAGGCCACCCCCTCCACCTGGCCCTGATTCCGGCATCTTCCAGCCACCTCTGCAAACACGACACTCCCAGCTCAGCAAGCAGGTACTGCTGCACACAGCTCACCCTCCACCTGTCCCTCACCTGCCGGCCACAGAGCCAAAGCCAGCCCGGTGACTTTCACGACCTCTCCTCTGCTCCACTAGGGGACATTGGCCACTTCCTTGTCCTCCCAGCCTCAGTCTTCCCCTCTCTAAAATGAGTCGGGGGCCGGGGGGGAAACAGACCCTAACATTTGAGGATGGGAAGAATCCCCTGCCGCCTTCATGTGTCCTCACATGCTCTGCTCCTTTTTTCTAACTTCCTTCTGGGAACGTGCTGCAGCCTTGGTGGAGAGGGGAGGGGCGGCTGGGTGTGTGACTCTGGGGTCGGAGGTGGACGCCAGGCAGGCCCAGCCGGGAGACCAGTAGGCGCACAGGCTGAGGCTGTGGGCTTGAGGGGTGAGGGGCCCAACCTGGAGCCCTGGTCCTGCCCAGCAGAGACAGAGGCCAGCCAGAGTGACCCTGGGAAGGGCAGGGCCTTTGCACTGCCTGCTGGGCGGGGCTGGCCAGCCCTGTGGACTCAGTGGGTCAGCAGCTATACCGAAGGGGCCTGGAGCTGCTGGTGCCCCCCTCGACAGCAAGCAGTGCACCCCTGTCCCTTGGGCATGTGGGACAGGCACACTCCGCTCCGCCAGGCAGCTAGCTGGGCCTTTGTCCTGCGTGGCTTGGCCCAGCCAGGCCGCTGACCCCACCTGGTCATTCTGGGTCCCACAGTGTAAATAACCAGGTTGGAGAGCCTCGTGGTCGTGGATCAGGGCTTTGGAGCCCATGCCTGGGTCCCGGCCCCAGCTCCTCCGTTTAGTAGGGTGACACGAATGGTGTCAGCCTCACAGAGTGTTACAGGAATTAAATGAGGCCGGTACAAAGCACGGTGCCCACGTGCGGCAGTCACGGGGGTGGGGGATATGGAGGGAGATGCCTCGGTGACAGCCGAGGGTGTCACCCGAGTGGGGCCAGAGGCTCTGGGTCCCAACATGTTTTGGGAAATGTGGGCTGAGATCCAAATTAAAATTACTAAACAATTACCCAGAATCAGTTCCTGGCCCCTGCTTCGAGTTTTTGGAGGCAGAAGGGGCCCTACAGACAATCTTTAAGGCAAGAAGTGCCCTGCGGGGGGCGGGGGGGGGGGCCTAGGTTTCTCAGCGAACCACAGAGACCAAGGGGGAGGGAGTAAGGAAGGATCCCCCAACCCCAACGCTACTCAGGGAAGCTCTGGCTCAGTCTGTACCAAGGGTTCAAAGTGTGACCTCCCTGCAAACAAAGCTTCCAGGAAACAGTTGGAAACAACTGAGCTGGCACCTTCTGTTAAAGACGGAGAAACTGAAGTCGCTGGGAGTGGGAAATAACCGGCCCGAGGCCACCGGCAGATCTCAGGGGAGCTCTGTGGCAAGGTGCACTCGCCTGTCCACCCCATCCTCGTCTCCTGGGTCCCTTGAAACCCAACCAGCACGACCCTCGATGCTGCAATCAAGCCAGGCCCCTGGGTGTTCTCGAATGGCCAGAGCTTTCCCATCCACAGTCGAGAAACACCCTGGGGCTTAGGGTGGCTCCTCTCGGACCCTCAAGAATCCGCAGGCAGGTGGTGCAGGGACAGCAGTGTCTGCCTCTGGGGAGGCTGACACCATGTCTGGGAGGGACAGCCCCCCTCGTCTGCCTGGGTCTCGCCTGGACAGTGCCTTTCTTTCCCAGCCGCCCCCAGCTAGACTGTAGCCCCAAGGACCCTGTCTCCACACCCCCAGCCCCACTCCCTCTCCCCCTCCCTCCCTTGGGGCCACCACAAGCCCCTGGGTTGTATTTTAATTATGCCTCTAATTGCTTCCCAGGGAGATAAAGAGTGGGGAGCCCAGATTTCTCTGTAGCTGCTCAGGAGAGACGTAGGTTTCCACCAGGAACTCAGCCAGGCTGGGGTCCTCGAGATTTCCCCGGAGTTCCGGAGAGCAAGCGAGGGCTGTGGCCCTGCCTGGGCCAGTCCTCCCTTCTGAGAGGGGCTCAAGCAGAGGAGACCGTGGGGATGGGCCGGGGGGGTCCCTGGGTCCTCAGCCCCAGACCCCATTTCCCGAGGCACCCAGGAGTGCTGGGGGTTTGAATGAATGATGTTCCCGCCCTAACACTGATAACTGGACTGTGGAGAAGGCGGCCTCTGGCCCCTCTGAGCACGTTTCTTTATCTGGAAAACAGGGATACGGAGATCCTACCTTCCTGAGCCCAGAGCTTGTACCGATGACCTGCCTGACTGCGGCCTGCAGTTGATTCTCCAGGCCCAAAGGCGATAGGGCAGAGGGGAGGGGAAGGCAGCCCCTTTCCTGGCCCTGCGTCCTGGTGGTGACGGCTCCCACACACCTCCATACCTGGCGGCTCGGGAGGACACAGCCTCCTGCACTCTGGACAACACCCCCCCCATTACCGTGCACCCCGCCCCGTAAGAATGGCAGAATTCCATTTGACAGAGAACGAGGCACAGGGCAGCCAGGTGACTACGTGCCCAGGGCCCCCAGCTGATGGCGGTCACTACACCTGAGTGTCTGCCCAGGCAGGGGGCACAAGAGACAGGGGGAGAGAAGCTGCCTCAGCCCTCTTGACCCTGGCTGGTGCACCCACAGGACCCCATCTTGAAACCACCTCCCCACCCAGCCCTATCCTGAAATAACCGTCCCCAAAAGCAGACACAGGTGCCAGGCGTGCTATAGGGCTTTTTTAATGTTTCCTCACTGTTTTAACAATATCATGAAAAAAATACACAGTTTAGAATCTGGAACCAACCTGGGTGGGTTTCTAGGGCAGCTGGCGGGGGCTGCGCCCCTCCCCCACCACCTTGGGAGCTGAGCTACTGCAAACAGAAGCACCACAGGGCACTGAATCAGGAGTGAAGTTAGTGTCTTGGAATCACCAGCTGGCAAAAAAAAAATGGGAAGAGCCCCGCGGCTCCTCCCTAGTCGGTGGCAGTTAGTTCTGTCCCTCCCTACCAGGGAGGAGGGTCAGCCTGTTCCCAGGACAGAAAAGCAGGCCCAGTCCGCCCTGGGGCTCACCCCCAAGCTTCTTTCTGCTCCATCCCCTGGGCTAGAGTTACAGGACTAAGAGTGAAACCTGAATTTCAGGAAAATGACAAATAATTTCTTTGTGTAAGTCTGTTCCAAATATTGCATGGGGCATATTAATACTAAAAAAATGATCTTTTGTTTACTTGAAATCCCAATTCAATGCAGCATTCTGGTTTTTTGTTTTGTTTTGTGCTCTGTCTGCCAAACCTACCCTCAGGGCCCTGGCTTCAGAAGTGGGGGCTGGGCCTGGGAAAGGAAGGGGAAGTAGCCGGAGCCCAGGGTGTGCGGGAGGGGGAGGGGCGGGGAGGGCACAGCCCCGCCAAGAACAGCTTCCCCTTAGGAATGAAATATTCTTTTAAAAAATCATTCTCCAGAACTTTTCTACACTGGCCTTCCTCAGCTGTTAATAGCTATGGGGTGGGGGAACAAACACACACAGACACCCCCATATAACTCTAAATAAAAGTGTGGAAGCACTAGTTAAAGTCGAGGTGGTTTCTTTGCCAAAGGACGTCCCCAGACTTAAGTGCGCTAATAGTCACCGGGAATTTCCAAGAGGAGACTTAGTATCAGGGTTTTCTAAAAGAATTTGCTCTCCCTCTGGGGGCAGACCTACTGACACTGTTCCAATATTGCTCTATTAGGATTTAAACGTATTAATAAAGAACAAGCAAACCCTAGAGACTGAGCAGTGAGTGCCCCAGCCCCTGTTCCTAGTGTCATCCTGGAAGGGTCCCTTCTTGAAAATCCAAGAAGCCTGGGGCTTTCCTTCAGTTTTTGTCCTGTTCTCGTCCCCTGGAAGGGGCTGCGTTTAGTGTACACGTTGGGGACCACCGCCCACCCCCACCCTGGTCCAGCTCAGCTCCAAGGGGCTCCAGGCTGCTGGTGCAGGAGCCAGGGCCAGGGAGTGTGACCAACCCCTTCCTTCTGCTGCACACACACCACCGGCCACCACCACTGGTCACAGCAGAAACACCAATAGGGAAAAGGAGAGTCAGGTGTCCTGAGCTCCGGAGCCAAGGTCACCTCCGGGCCGACCCGCCGCAGCTGCACGTGGCAGGAACTCAGGTTGACATCTGGCTCCATTTGAGGCCAGGGTGCAGGAAAGGGAGGCCGAGAGAGGAAAACTGATTCCTACTTCGAGGACACAGCCCTCACCTCATGCAGCCTCAGGGATGGGAGGGTACGGCGTAATGAAGCCAGCTTGGCACCGTGCCGGCTCCCCACGTCCCCTGAGGGCCCTCAGGCCAGGTTGATGTCCCCCATCCATGAGGTCCAGGGTCTGTGGCCTGACACATGAGGCTCTTGGCTGCCCCTGCCCAGCAAGGTCAAAGGTCATAGTGGCGTGGGGGCAGGGAGAAGATGCAGCCAAGCCTTGGAGCGGCCCGCTGCTGCCTGCCTCACACGCGGATCTCCTCCTCCTCTTCCTCCTCATCCATGAAGGAGAACTCCTTGTCCGGCTGCCTGGGGAGAGCGGCTCGGGCCCTGTCTGGCCCCCGGAAGGCAGGGCTGCGCTCCTCGAGGACGCCCGAGGTGCAGCTGGAGAGGGAGCTGCTGTCCCGCGTGGTGTGGCTGCCCACGCTGCGGGCCGAGCCGGGGCTGGGGGCCGCCGCCGCCCACCCCTCGTCCTCCAGAGCATGGGGAGGCAGGTCCGGGCCGGCCTTGCCTTCCTGCCTTGCTGCAGGAGGGGCCACCGAGACAGGAGGCGACGCCTGGGTGACAGTGCCAGGGCCATCGTCGCCGTGGTAACTGCCGTCCTCCTCTGAGGGGTCCCACTCCTCCCTGTCCATGATGCTGAGGACGTCGCCCAGCATGGACGGGCCCAGGTCGATGTGGAAGGACATGATGGACTCCGCGTGCTTCAGCCCATAGCTGGCCTTGGGGACGATGGGCAGATCCGTCAGGTCCCCAAAGGCCTGCTCGTCGAGGAGGGGGTCGGGGGAGTGGGGGCCCGTGGCCCCGTTCCGACGGGGCACCCCCTCTCCGACACTCGCCTCCTCATCACCACCCTCCCCGGTGACGGCCTTCTTCACGGGGCTGGACGACAGGCTCTTGGGCAGCTTGCTGGAGCCCTTCTCCGCGGCCTCCTTCTCGTTGAGCTGGGGCAGGGACATGGCGTTCTTGACGAACAGGGCTGAGTCCCTCAGGGAGCCCAGCATGTCCCTCTGCTCCCGCTCCCCTCTGGTCACTGACTGCGACCGCTTGCTGCCCCGGAACTTCCGGGACAGGAGGCTGCGTTTGGAAGATGAGGAGGCGGCCTGTTCGTCCAGGGACTCCCCGTCAGGCTCGCCAGCCTTGCTGTTGAGGAAGGACGTGTCCCCAAAGGCGTCTCCGGCCCGGCCCACGTGCATGGTGTGGCGGAAGTCGCCCAGCGGGGCGCTGATCATCTCGGCCGTGAGGTCCACGCGGGAACGGCGCTTGGAGTGCACGGAGCTGGACACCAGCTGCTTGAGGATCGGCATCTTGCCGGACGGCGGGGAGCGGGGCCTTTCCCAGGGAGCAGACGGGTCTGGGTTCAGATCTGAAGTCCAAGTCCAGCGGGTTGAGGGGGGAGTCGCGAGGAAATCATAGGGCTGCAGGCAGAGCACAGGAGACAAAGGGTTAACACGGGCTGGACGCCCAGCACAAAAGCCCATCTGCCAAGGGGTTGTCACTTGAACCCCAGCTCTCCTACCAAAGTGAAATAACGTGAAATAAGCCAGCAATCAATTCTATAACCCTGCCCATTTCTTCACCCGGAGGCTCTCAGAGCAGAGGAGTGATTTTGCAAATCTGGTTAGAGTTCCCATAGGCAGAGACACACTTTCCCTGAAACCTGGAAGAGGTTTAATCTTTCTTCTAAAGGCCAGTGCCTCCCCTACCCCTGCAAACCAGGGTGCTGCTCGAGCAAACACAACCCCGTCTAGGACGTGGAGGTACACACAGCTATTCCAAGTGGCGCTCTAGGGAAGAGACTGAGTCTGAGTTGGCTCCTATGCGCAGCCAGCCCAGAGACATGCAGTAAGTTCTTTCTGCTATCTAACCTCCATCCCTATGGAGTTAGTGGACACCTTAGCCTGAGTCACAGTCCTCAGAGAGAGAAGGGAACGGACAGGATGGGGCCAGGGAGACAGAGACACTCGCCGGCTCCTCCACGTACGCGGGTGGCACGGTTCTCTTTCTGAACTAGAACTGGGGCGGGGCTGCTGGGACCCACAGAACCAGCTCCCCGGCCTTCCTGTCCTTGCTGGATGTCCCATAAATGAGGATCCCGTCTGTGACATCTCCCCCACAGGGCCCCAAGCTCTTCGCTGGCCTCTCGGGAGGTCAGGACTGGGAAACCCCATCCCAGTTTCTTTAATCATTAGGGCAGAGGGAGGCAGCGGCTAGACCCTGTGTGACTTAGCCCCCCTGGAATCTGCAGACCCCCTGGGGGATGAACCAGAAATCCAAAGAACAGCAGAGGAGGAGCCCAGGAGAGCCGGGAGGCACCACCCCCGCAGCTCTTGGCAAGGGCCAAGCTGACGTTCAGTGTCGTTTGGTGTCAGGGCCAAACCAGCCCCCGTCTCCCCAGAGGGACTTGACCCAAATGTTACACTGGGCAGGGTGGGGGAGATGGGTGCAGGCATTTAACCAGGTATGGTGGGTGAGGGCGGTCTAGACCACCAGGTGCCTCCGTCCCAGTCCTGCCGGCACAGTCCCCAGGGGCACCCTCAGTCCAGGCCCACCCTTCTCGCTGCAAAGCCCAGATGGTGGGTGCCTCAACTGGGCCGCTTCCTCCCCAACCTGTTGCCTCATGAGAGGCCACCACATCCCACCTGGCCCCCATCCCATCAGCCCGGCGGGTCTCCCTGCCTCCCTGTTTGTCTCTCTCCAGTCCACCCTTCACTCTTAGCTAGAGCAAGATCCAGCCACAGGGGACGCCCACCCAGTGCGGACCCCTTGACCAGTGACCAGCCCCTGCCTCCTTCCCCAACACTGTCTCTTGCTGCCCCCTCCCTCTGCACTCCGCTCCAGCCCCTGAGCTTCTGTGCGGGACACAGGCAGGGAACTGCGACACCCTGCCACCTGGCACACGCTGCGTCCTTCAGAGCTCAGCTCCCAGGAAACCTTTCTCAGCCGGGGCAGTCCTCTCAGCCACCTGCCCCGCACAGCACTCTGGATGTCCCCTTCCCGGCAGGCACCCGTTACATTGGTCCCTCCCTGACGGCTGCACTGCAATCTCCCCACCGCCGCGTGAGCCGGGAGAGGGTTCCGACAGGTCTGTTCACGACTGAGTCCGGTTCAGCAGTGCGTGCCACAGTCAGTCTTCAAGCACCCAGTGACGGTCCCCCGCCTCCTTCCCACCCTCCCCCGTCCCCCCAGCTTCTCCCCTACTGCCTTCATTTCAGCCCACAGCCCAGCACAGCTCCAGGGCTCCCCGCCTGCCTGCTGTGTGTCCTCCCACCTGTCCCCCTGCATGGTCTCATTCCATGCCAAGCCGCTGCCACCCAGTCTGACAGCCTCCCCCACCAGCAAGTGACCCCGTCCCGATGCCCAGGCAGCCACACTGCTTGTCACTCCAGCAAACACAAAGCTCCCTGGGGCAGGCGGGGGAGCCAGGCACCAGGGCAGACCTGCCACACAGAACGGGCTGGGGACTCTCCTGGAAGGCCTTGAGATGACCCTGTGCAGTCAGTGGCCAGTCAGCTCTCCCTCGTCCCCATCAAGCCCTTGGGAGAGTCACCTTCCCCTAGCCCTAGCCTGAATCGCCCTGGGCCCCACCCCCCGTGCTACCTCAGTCTCTAAGCAACTAGACACTGAACAGCTAGACCAGGGGTGGACAAACACTTTGTGCCAAGGGCCACAGGAAATATTCTCAGCTGAGTGGCTGTAGGGTCTCTGTCACAGCTACTCAGTCTTCTTAGTAAGAAAGTAGCCACAGACACCATGTAAACAAGTGGGCGTGGCTGTGTGCCAATAAAACTTTATTTACAGAGAGCTTCTGGGTTGGTGAGCACACAGAGGTGCCGGGAAGGGGTGCACCCTGCCTCCCCCCTACACCTCGCCCCTCGCAGCCCTCCCATCTGGCCATTCCCAAGCTGCATCCTTTATAATAAATCTGTCAAAGTAAATAAAACAAAATAAGCCCAAAAGAACCCCACCTTTATTTACAAAAACAAATGATAGGCCGGATTTGGCCCATGGGCCATAGTTTGCTGACCCCTGAATACCATTGTGACCCTCTGGATCAGCTGGGGACTTCTAGGCCAAACTTTAGGGAAAGCTCTCCCGGGCTAAACAGGGGAAAGGGGAGGTAGAATCTGCCTCCTCAGTCGTGTTGGGCATCAGAGGAAATGAAACCAGGTTTCGAATGAACTCCTGGTCCTAGCAAATCCCTCAGGCTTATGCTGCCACCAGCGCGGCAGTGAGGGGACAGGCGGGCCTTGTCTTCAACCTGCCTGCAGTCTGGCCCCCGGCTCTATGCACAGAATCCTGGAATCTCAGAGCCGGAGGGGCCGCCTGGCACGGCTCCTCCATCTTATGGAGTTCTCCTGAAGCAAAGTGACCAACCCAGGTTTAGACCCCAAAGGACAGAGCCAGGCGAGAAGCCAGCTCTCCTGGTCTGGTTCTTTCCACCCCACTCCGGGCCCTTCTCTGGCTCCCTGGTGGTGACATGGCTGGTCAGTTACCATTCCCCACCGGGTGCTCCCTCCCACTGCTGGCTGAGAAGTCCAGAAAAGGGGGCTCTGGCTGCTGCCTCGAGAAAGTTCTTGCATAATCCTAGAGCAGATTCTGACCCTGTTGATACTTTGAGTTGGATAATTTTTTGTCGGGGGGGGGGGCTGTCCTGTGCACCACAGGATGTTCAGCAGCGTCCCTACCTCCACCCACCAGGTGCCAGCAGCATCCACCCCTCGGTCGTGACAACCAAAGTTGTCTCAATACACTGCCCAGTGTCCCCTGGGAGCAAAACCATCCCAGGCCGAGAACCACTGACGTAGGCTGAGAACACACAAGTGAGAACAGAGCAGGTGCCACGCACCAGGTAAACAGCAGGAAAAGAGAGGCAGAGAGCAGGCGTAAAGGGCTGGAATGGGAGGGAACAGTGACAGGGACCTCCAGACTTGCGTAAGGGTTTCAGTGTAATGGCAGGAACGCCCGGCCAGTGAGCAACGCCGCACTCTGTGGTTTCCCGATCTTAAGTGCTCATTAGAGAGAAGAGAAAAGGAAACCGCAGGCCCAGCTGCCCAGGACTCGCCAGAGACACTGCACACCACTGTGGCCACCAGGGGGACCACGTATCTTGGCCACTATGCTGGGGGGTCCCTGTCATCCCACTAGCCACCTACCCACCCCCCAGCACATCCTTGTGGGTCAGAGGGGACAGTGGGAAACAGTTAAAATCCAGGTGTGGCACTGCCACGTTCACGAACACCCATCCTAGGCCAGCCCCGGGAACCCCAGGGTCCGGCACGGCCCCACGCCCCCGAAGGGCGGGCACGGGTCTGCCCAGTGCCATCTGCTTCCTGTGGTCACGCTCCCTGGGGGGTGGCTTCTGAAAAGCCATCTTCAATATCCAGCAGAGAAGGGTCCCAAGAGAGCCGGGGCCCAGATGGCATCACCCGTCTGTCCCAGCACCCCAGCGAGGAGGCCTGGAGGAGGTCTGAGTCTCTGGGGTCCTGGCGCTCAGACTAGACAGGCCAAGCAGCAGGCGTGAGGGCCAGCGAGGACTCAGGACTCGCTCAACAGGCTGCTTTAAGTCCTTGGTTTCACTGGCCCCGAGTGACATCGAGTCACTCTGAGCTTCTAACAGAGAATGATGTGGGGGTGAGGAGATGGAACACGGAATTTCAAAGCAAGCAGGTGGTGACAACCCTGGCTCCAGCCAGAGGCCTGGGCCGGTCCTGGGGGTGGTGGCAGTTTGGGAGGCTTACGTGCCCACCCCAGAAGGGGATCGTGCCACAGGGAGCTGTGGCTCCGGGAGGGGTGTTGCTAAGCACCGTGACTCAGCTCTGCGGAAGTGGCTAAAACAGGATTCCCAACAACGGGTGGCCACTCCCCATAGCCTGCCCTGGATGGGACACCCACGCCCCACCCCGGAAGCCACTTCCCACTTTCCTAGCAGGGCACGGGAAAACAGCTCACTGCTCTCTCTCTGGAGCCCGCGGAGGACCAGATTCCTCTGCCCTCAGCCCACCGGCCACAGAACCTACCCTTAAGTCAGAGTGGCAAGCCCTCCCGGGAAGGCCAGGCCCCTAGCTGTGTTTATCCAACCACACCCTCAGCTCAGCCCCACTCCTGGGTATAGCAGACAGCCCTTGCCGTGACCCTCGCCCAGCCTCCCTGGCAGGATGCACAGAGAGCAGAGCCCTCCCAGATCGGCCAGCCTCGCAGTCCCGAGATGGAAGGGCAGGCTGGACCAACGCTTCCCGCTCCAAGTGCCCAGGCAGTGGCCTGTCCCTGGCAGCCCAGCCCGAGGCAGGAGCCAGACCTGAGCTCTCCCGGGGCAGCCAGGCAGGCCTCCCTCTCCGCGGCTGCCCCTCGGCTCACCCCGGCACACAGAGTACACATGCCTCAACGCCCACCGCCACCGCTGCCCACCGCCACTGGCCCGGTTGTTCTAACCATCCACATGACACCAGGTCCGGGCAACGTGGCTGGGTGGAAGAGGGCTTTTGGCACATGGTGACTTCAGTCGTGACTTGCATTGGCTACAAGAGGCTTTGTTCATTTGCTTATCATTCTTTGTTTCATTCATTCCTTCAATGACCTCCTGCAGACCCACCAATATTCACATACTCTTGTAGGCCCTGGAGATAAAGCAGTGAAAATGGCACATTGTCTTTCCAGGGCACACATGCAGTGCGCTCGTGCTCGGGTGGGGAGGGAGGTGTAAACCGCTAAATAAAACAGTGTCTGGTAGTCGTCAGCCTAACGAGGGAACGGGGTGATGCAGGGAACGGGGTGGGAGTTGGAGGGTCTCGGAGAGGCCCCTCGGAGAGGCCCCTCGGAGAGGTGAGGAGCCTGGATGTCACTGCAGGTGCACAAAGAAACCAAAGGCCATTCGTAAGCAGGCAAGTGATCCGATGTGTGCATTGCAGGTTCGAGGGCAGGAAGCAGGAATTCAGTCAGGAGGCTGTGGTGGAAGTTTAGCTCAAAGAGAAGGGAGGCCAGGACGCAGGTGTGGCCAAGGAGGACAGCGGGGGACACATTCAGGGCACGTCTCGTCTCCGAAGTAGAGGTCTCAGGGCCTGATGAGGGCCCAGATGAGGGACAGAGAAAAGCAGGATCACAGGGGACTCCAGGGCTCCCAGGGGCTGCTCCCAGCCCCAGTTCACCTTTCCCAGCCACGGGTCTCACCTGGCAGGCCAGAGCCCCTTCTCACAGGGCGGGGCCCACGTTCCACCCCCAGGGCAGAACCTGACTGCCAGAACACACCATCGGCCACCGGGATCGCGGGCCGAAGGGGGCTGTGCGGGGAACTCAACGGAACTCGGGCCACAAATCTCAGAGATGAAGGGGCTCTGGCTTTTGTCACCAGACAAAGATCGATGCTTTCTGGAACACTCACCAGCCTTACCCTGCAAAGACAGGAAGGCCCAGGGAAGGTGGAGACTGTTTTACTCAAACGGTGGGGCAGGGCTGAGGGCAGCTAAGTGAATGGGAGAGAACTGTGGCTGCTTCGGTCCAGGAGGACGATGACAGGACCTGCGCTGAGATTTCAGCCGACTTCGGTACGACGGGAACTCTTTTTAGCTCCTTCACGTGCCCTGCCAGGAAGCCCTTGCGTCTGCAGGTGTGTTTGCACACGTGTGAGGTCAAGGCTCGTGGCTTCAAATACTCTGAGCCTGAATAGCCACGATGAATAATAATGTGCTCAGGATGGGAACAACTGGCAGTAGATGCCACCAGGCGGGGAGAAAGTAACAAAACCCTGATCCAAGAGCTGCTCTGAGTCAAAAGGATCCCCGGATGGGGTGGTCTTGGGGCACCTGCAACTAAGGTGAAGTTTCTTCAAATAATGGCTTTAAAATCAGTATGATTCAGTGACCACCACATCAAGAAACCGAGCCCTATGGAACTATTTCAAAGGAGGAAAAAACTCACACGGGTATTTGTTGAAGCCTTACTTATAACAGCAAAAGACCGGAAACAACCTAATGTCCAGTGACACAGGTGCGGCCAAGGAAGCCGGGAGCCGTGAACTGGGCACAGCATTCTGCGGTCGCAAAGGAGCCCACGCGGTGACGTGAACAGCGCTCACCAACGGCAGTGAGTGGAAGGGGAGAAAAAGGCAGAACACCTGCTTGCATACACACGGTGCTCACAACTCTACACAAATAAGCATTTGTGAACAAAGATGAAAAGTGCACACAGAGACACAAAGTGACGTTAGCCTTGAGAGGAAAACAGCCTGCTTTTCTTTAAGTCTGCTTGAATGTGGCAGTGCAGTTTTAATAAAAATAATAATAAAAAAAAATCCCAAAGCATCAAAGGTTTAAGGAAAAGGCATTAATTTCAAAACCGTCTAGTTCTCGGCTCGGCAGCTGAAGCCCAGCACAGGCCCCCACGGGGGACTGAGCGGGGCTCCATCCACACTCCGTCCCCCTCGTGTCTGAAAATCTCCTGACCTCTGCTCTCTTTCTCTTCCTCCTCCCCAGTCGCCCCCAAGCCGGACATGTTTATTAGGGCCGCATTTTGTTCTAGGTTGCCCGGGAGGAGAAAGTGGGCCGTCTACAACAACCTGCTGTCAGGGAAACGGGGAGATTCGGACCCCCCTCTCCAAAAAATAAAAATAAAAAAGAACTCACTCCCCAACAGCTGCTTCCTGACGCCGGAGCCTCCTCCACTGAGCAGGAGATGAGAGAACACAGTCACTCCCACCCCACCGGACGCTGGCCCATGTCCAGGGACACTGAAGCTCCGAGCTGGAGGCCGGCCCCCTACCTAACAGTGGGGTCTCTCAGACACATCCTGGGCAGGTGGAGGTTTCGCTTCTGCTCCACCTACAGCCCCAGCTCAGCCAGACTGGTCACTGCAGGGGAGCAGAGAAAACAAGGGACGGCAGGGGTCACACAAGGGTAACCAGCGCCCGGCCACTGGCCAACCCCCAAGCTGTGCACAGAATCACCACTACTGCCAACAGTTCCCATCTATTGGGTGTCTGCTGCAGGCACTGTGCTAGGGATAACATAAACTCGTGTCTTTGAACCTCAAAGCAGCCCTGCAAGGAAGGTCCCATGATTGCCCGCATTTTATTATTTTATTGTTGTCTGCTTTTCTTGTCTATAAGCCCCCGTTTTAAAGAAAGGGAAACTGAGGCTCAGATGGAGTGAATTCTTTTACACACTCTCACTGCTTCCAAAAGGTGATCTGAGCCCACTGCTGCCAGACCCTGGACCACACACACGGTTTTCCCCACGAGGCGGTGCTGCCTGGCCCGTGCAAATGTCCACAGCAGAGGACTTGCACGTGGAGAGACAGGCCGGAAGGGGCTGGGGAGCCTGTTTATCTAAGACCCCTGGGACTGAGACTCACGTTATTGCCTCCACATCAGAGATC
Source organism: Eulemur rufifrons (assembly GCF_041146395.1). Classification (NCBI taxonomy): domain Eukaryota; kingdom Metazoa; phylum Chordata; class Mammalia; order Primates; family Lemuridae; genus Eulemur; species Eulemur rufifrons. The sequence continues at coordinate 49,949,583 of NC_090991.1, forward strand.
TGCCCCCAGGACGGCTGTATTTGAAGTCTCCTCAAAGGAGTCTCCCCTTACCCAGGGCCCTATTCCCACTTCCTGCTCTCAGGATCCTCCCATGTTCGGATTCCCTGGCAGGTGAGGGGTGGGCACATCGCCCTAAAGCAGAAGCCAGGACTCCTCCACCATAGTCGGGAGTGGGACCCCACGAGGCTGCGCTTCGGATGTTTTCACGTCTGCTCTGCACCAGCCTCCATCTTGCCTTCGTCGGTCGTTCCAGCTGCCAACAGGGAAGACCAGAACCCTGACCCAACACCGCTCTTGAAACCTCTGGGCTGGGTGCCCTGAGCATGTTCCACCCTCGCTGTCTGCCAGCCCATGCAGGCCAGGCTTGTCGATGCAAAGGTGCCAATGCCCAGCCACACTGGGGCAGGTCCCATTTCCTAGAGAGAAACACTCTCTGCACTGGTGGTCCCATCCCGGAAGGAAGAGAAAGAGGCAAGGCCCCAGGTTCCACTACCTGTTTCCCACAGCTGCCAGCAGATGCACATTCTCCAGGCATCCCTGCTGGGGGGACGGGCACAGGGAGCCAGGAGCATGCTGGGGAGGGCGGTGAATCAACCAGAGCAGGGCTCACAGGACCAACTGGACAAGGAAGACAGCGACAGTGCACACCAGAACTTCCCAGCTACTTCCATTTCTCAATGCCTCTCTGTGGCTTATTCAATAACCGACACCTATACTTACAGTAAGGAAGCCACTGGCCTCACGTGGCCATTGAGCACTTGAAATGTGGTCTGTCCAAATGGAGAAGTGCCCAAGTGTAAAATACACACTGGATTTCAAAGACTTAGTATGAAAAAGAATGTAGTTTTAATACATTAACGAGGTTAATTAATCTCATTACTATTTTCATATTTCACATTGATATGTTAAAATAGTATTTTAAATACAGTGGGTTAAATAAAATGCTCAATTCATCTATTTCCTTTAATTTTTTAAAATGTAGCCGTTAAAAATGTAAATTACGTATAGGACTTGCACGGGAACTCTCAGCACTGATGTAGATATTCTCCCCTTATTTCACTACAGCACTTGCCATTGTAGAGGGATGAATAAAGCCAACCATTGTGCACATCTGGGTCAAAATGCGGACGTGTTGACAAATTATGCTACCTTACTTTAAATCAAGTCCTAATACCTAATTTTCACATGCACTCTGCCACTGATGAACACTAGATTGGTTCAGTCTTTGACACTCTCTAACCATTCAGTGAAATATGCCCATGTCCTCAGCTGTTTCCGGAGGATACATTCTTATAAATGAGTAAAATTACTTGTGTTTCTTATCGTTAACTTGTTCTTTGGAGGTCATGCCAAGTTAGTCTCACCCATGTCGGATGATGGTGTCCAACATCAGATGTTGTATTTCCTGTCACTGAACTGAAAACAACAGCCACTCCCCCAACCCCGTAAACTTGTCATTTGTATTCCTTTTGGTTACTAATGAGGGTCTTGTGTGCTGCTTACTGAACCCTTTTGTCCATTCTCCTACTGGGAGTGGGGGCTTTACCTTTGCCAATGGATTCATGTGACTTCTTTAAATATTAAAGCTACTTAAATCTTTGACAGTCATATTTTGCAAATATTTCTGCAAATTCAGCAGATGCTTGTTTACATTATAGTGATTTTATTGCTGTCTTTCCCATGGAGTGCTTGTTCACTCTTACATGGTCTAATCTGTTTATGGTTTCTGGCTTAAATATCAGGAAGCAAAGACCTTCCCTACTCCAAGTTTGCGTGTGTGTGTGATGGGGAAACAGGAGGAAATACAGCAAACTAGAGATGTCTGTGCCTTATAAAATTGTGGGTCACTTAAAATAGAAAAAAATAATACAGTAATTTTAGTTACCGATTCTTTATAAAATTTTGTTTTAAAATGTGAGCAAAGTGTCAAATGCTACCTTTGTCATATATTAAATTTTTTATTATACCACCCAGCCATGGGCCTATTTCCAGACTTCCTTGTATGTTCATTGGTCTCTGTTTATTTCTAAACCAGGTCTATGCCACCACTATGTATGATACATTTTGAATACTTGGTAGGGTAATACCCCTACTTTAACATTTTTTTCTAAAATGTTCTTGGCTTTTCTAATCTACTTAGTCTTCCAGATGGGCTTTAGAAACATTTTATTAAGTTTCAAAAGAAATCCTGATGGATTCTGTTGGAATTCAAAGAAAACAATAAATTAATCTGGCAAAAATTGACTTTATCACAACATAAAGTCTTCATATCCATGTATTCAAGTCTTTTAGACATTCTCTATTAAATTTTGTGGGTTTGCTTCCTACAAGTCTTACCCATTTCTTGTTATGTTTACTCTGGGTTATTTTATGGTCTCTTGTTACAAAGGGGTTTTGCATACTTATATTTACATTTACATACTTATATTTTCTGACTGGTTATAGCTGGTATATGGGGAAGCTACCTTTTCTTCTCCTTAATGTATTTAATGGCCACCCCACTAAAACTTACACTTCCTCGCACACTGTAATCAACTTTATAATGGAATCTTTTGGGCTTTGCAAGTAGATGAGCCTATCATCTACAATTAATAATAATTTTGGGCCGGGAGCAGTGGCTTATGTCTGTAATCCTAGCACTTTGGGAGGCCGAGGTAGGAGATTTGCTTGAGCCCAGGAGTTTGAGGTTGCAGTGAGCTATGATGACGCCACTGCACTCTAGCCCAGGTGACAGAGCAAGACTCTGTTTCAAAAAAAAAAAAAAAAGACTCAGATATTCTCCATCATCTTAAGAAATTTATAATTCTTACAGTTTATAGGAAAATGATGCCAATAACTCAGCCAGGCTGAGTTATGGGAAAACACATTATGGCTTGGATACTTTACCCTTTAGTTCCTGGAAAACATAGAAGAGAGAATCTAGTCTAGTTTAAGCAGTGACTTGTAATCAAGAACATTCTGGAATAATGTCTCCCAGTGTCAGTCCAGACAGATGGCAAGACTGTGTGCTGAGGAACCCAGTCTGGGAAATGCTCTCCCAGACCCTGCCCAGCCTCAGGGGATAGGCCCTCCTTGGACTGTGCAGTAACTGTTCCTGGGCCATAGGTCACAGAGGAAGTATGAGAAAGAATTTAAGATTTATAGCACCAGGCACTGTGCTAGATGCTTTACTTTGATTAAACTGCTTTTAAGAAAATGTACAGTAATACACCGGCCTAGGCATTTGAAAGACTTTATCTCACGTATTGTTCCTAACAATCCCACGGAGGTTATCATCCTCATCCCCATCTTGCAGATAAGAGAACTGAGGCTCACAGAGATAAGTGATTCACTCAAGTCACGCAATTGGTAAGGACAGAGCTAAGAGCCCAGATGTGCCTGATTCTGAACTCGGGGCTTTTTCCTCTCCGCCATAAAGAACGGCAGGAGAAGGTCACAGCATCACTGAGGCTCAGGCCTGGGAGACGTGATGAAGGCCGTGGATGCACAAACACCCATAGGACACACACAGTTTTGCACACAATTTCAGGTTAATGTCCCCCTAGTCTGGCCACCCCATTCCCCACCGCCCCAGGGAAAGTACAGATTAACACTGGGAAATACAGATCACAGGACCCCATCCCCAGAGGCCCCTGCTGCTGGGAACCCCTGCTCCTCCCGGGCTGGAATGGGCCGCTCTCTGCCTGGCTCCTACATGTTTGCGGCGGCGGCATCCACCTCCATCCCCATCCCAGAATCAGATGCTTCAGGCCAGGGGAAGGAAGTCAGCAGGAGGGTGACAGAGAAGGCTTTTCCCACCTGGGAATTAGAACAGCTCAGAGAAAAGAGGAGAAAGGAGCCAAGGCCTGGCAGTGACCGGAAACAGACAACCTCGGAGTCAAGACTTGAGGAGCCAGTGATTCAAGGACATCCGGGCGACTTCGCTTGTTTACAAGGCCCCTCCTGGAAATGCGCGCTTCCCAGGCCTGCCACCTGACGGGAGCCACCTCACAGCGGGAAGACCTGGGGAAGGCAGGAAGGGTGCCTGGTGGGGGGTCGATGCCCCTATAAAGGGCAGATCTCCCTCCTCTGGGAGCCACCCCACAGTTCCTGCCCAGATCTTGGAAGGAAGTGTCTGCGCTGGAAATCAGATCCGCCAGGCCTTGTTTGGTTTCACTTTGTTTCTCCTAAGAGTCAAGCGCTCAGTGAGGAGTGGGGAGTTCACGGACACTCTGGGGGGGGTCTCCAGAGGGATACCTGTGGATCTAGACTCACTCCAGAGCAGGCAGGCAAATCTCCCAAGAGCCAGGTGCCCCAGGTCACTAGCTGGCTCGCCACACTGGGCACGTCATTTGTGCCTCCGTTCCCTCTTTAGCTTCCAAAGCAACTGATAACATTATGCACCTCCAAGCATTGTTGTGGGAATTAAATAAACGAATATATGGAAAGCACTCAGCACAGTGCTGTGCTAGGGGTGAGTATTATTACGTGTGTCCTCTCTCAGCAGGTGCCCTATGTCTAGGGAGGTCTGGAGGAGAGTTCCAGCATATCCAGTGACACTCTGGCCACTGTTACTTTCCTAAATTCAAAAATGACACATATCTGGGGCCACCTAATACAAAAGGCTCCAGGGTGGGGCATGGGCTGAACCCTTTCAAAGTCCTGGGGGTCCCCAGGACTACCAGTCGCAGGGGGAAGGGTCCCCTGAGCTGCTGAAGCCGGGCACAGTCTGCCCTCCCTCTGTAGCCCCAACCAGCAGTGGGGTTGGGCAGCCCTCAGACTTGGCTCCTTTCCAGACCTGATTTCCCTCCTCCCTTCTTCACCTTTTAACCTTTAATGACATAGATGGAGGAGCCTGGTTTCTCTCCAACAAGGCTCAAGCTCTTTCTGATTTCAGTTTGATAAGGATAGTGAGGGGGAGGTGGGAAAAGAGAAACTCCCCCATTCCTGCCCAGGATAAGGGTAAAAGATAACTCTGGAATTTGCAGGACCCTGGGTGCTGCTAGCAACAAATAATGCAAAACAAACAAACAAACAAAAACTTCAACATGATAACCCCCCAGTAAAACCTAACTTGCTCCTTTGGACCAAAGCAGATGCTCATTAGCGGTGTCCACACATTGTATAGCAACCTGGGTTCCTCCTGGGCTCTCTACCATTTGACCAAGCCTTAAACCCCATCCCAGGAGCAGGAGGGGCAGGCCCCTTTCAGATGCTTCAGGGCCAGGGGCAACATTCTAAGCAAAGCAGAAGGGGACCCAAGTGGGGACTTGAGGGTAGGAGCTTGCAAGGCAGAGAGGCTGGAACACGGAACCTGGCCTCACTGTCACATTTGGGGAGATCCGAAGCTGAGGTCTCCAGACCAAGTTCACTTACTGCAAGAACTTCATGGGCACAGCCAAAAGGAGAACCCAGAGATTCACCCAGGAAGGCTGGAGGCTGCCCCAACTGACCTCCTCTGCCACCCTGGTGGCCAAGGCAGAAGATGGTGGCCACAGGGGTTGTGACTGAACAGAGATGCCCAGGATCATTCTTGCCCTAGCACTGTTGCTTTTCAGATGCATTCAGGCCCTGGGATGCAGGAATGAGGGGGAAACACCAGGCTTACAGTTCCTACCCATTTCTTACGGGATGGGTAGGAACTGTAAGCCTTCATTCATGGACACACCCCAAACCGCCCTCAATGGAGCCCCAGAAAGGGAGACCTTTCCTCAGCTTGGGAGGCTGAGTGGAGACCACCAGTTCCCCTGTTCTCGGCAAAGGAAGGCTCTGGATGCCAGCGTTGCCACCTTGGCATGCAGCCCAGAGCGGCAAGCAGGCAGTGCCTGGGGGAGACTCCAATGTACGTTAGCTGGAAGAAGCCCAAGACTCCTCAAGGAGGTGCGTTTTTAAGCTGGAGCTTCAGGGGCACAGTGAGTGGGAATGTGGGAAACTAATGGCTGAACTTCCTTCCCAGGCAATGCGAGCAAAGAGGGCTGTGTCCAGGCCTCGCGAGTCTCTCTCTGCACTACTGTCCAGTTTCCTGCCCAGAGAGGGCTGGCATGGGCTTAGCCAGCCTGGAGCACCCCAGAAGTACTGGCTACACTTGGCCTTTAGGACACTCTGCCGGACGACCCCTCAAAGTGTCCCCTGGTTCCAGAATTTGGTTCTTTTCTCTAAGGTCAAGGAAAAGCCTCCAGTGTGTAAGTCAGAAGACCTAAGCTAAGCACAGGTCAGCTCTCTCTGCTTCCAGGGCAGAATTGCTCAACCCCTCTCCCTCCGCCCCACAAGCCTTATCTCTGGCATCAACCCAGCTCCCTGTTCCTCCAAGGGACAGACTCCTCCTCCTTCCCTCCCCACCCTTGCAGGGACAAGCTCTTCTGAGTCTGTGGAACGAGAACGTCCAGCCAGAGAAGTCTAGAGTTGCTACCCAAGAGCAATCCTGGACACTCTGGCTTCTGACGCCTCCACTTCCAACCCAAACCAAATGTGGGGTGGGGGTGGGGAGCGAAACGGAGAGGCCACTGTCAAACACCTTGCTTGCCACACCTGGGCACAGCCTGTCCTGGCCACAGAAATCAATCAACCGCTCCAAAGGTGGAGGCGGTTGGAATCTCTGAACCACAGCCAACCTCAAGCCCTTCTGGGAGAGCTCCTGCCTTGCCAAGAAGGGTCTAAGGTTCCACCCCCAGGTCAACATTTGCCCACCCCACCCCACCCCGCTTTACACACGAGACCCTCCGCTGCTTGTGACTCTCTGGTCTCCAGTCCTGAGGTGCTGTCAGTTCTGGAGGCAGCAGGATGGAACTAGGCTGGGGACACCCATAGGATAGGGACAAGCACTGGTGGGTGGGCACATGCAAGAGATAAATAGCGGGGAAAGATGGGTTTAAAAAGAGAGAGAAAAAGGCAGAACCCCCAGAAAATGGAAGAAATGCTCACAGTGGAGGCCTGAGCTACAGAGTATGACATGAGCAATTGGTCCGCGTGGCCCTGTGCACTACCAGAGGGGCAGAGACTCACCCCAGGATCACCACGACAGGCTCACGTTATCACCCCAGCCCCTCCTAGTTCCTGCAGGGACCACCAGGACCGATGGCAAGACCGGGAGAACCCACTTGGGATCTCCCAAGGTTCACTGAGCCCCCCTTGTGGGAAGGAGCAGCTGTCCTCAAGGAGTGGAGAGGCAAAGTCCAAGTTCAGAGGAGATAAACTGCCACACTATTCAGTCACGTGGGTAGCTCACACCGGGCAGCTGATGAGAGCAGGGCACACACATGGCACTCCCACACAGCAGGGTCCCAGCTGCCCAGCAGGGATGGGGCCTCACAAGGCCCTGCTGGGTGCCCCATTACTGCCCCCGAGCCCTGGGGCTGCTGAGCCTGGCGGGCCTGGCCCTGTTCCAGCCAACTCCCCAGTTCTGGGAGGAACCCGCAGCTCAGCTCCCTTCCTTTGTGCCCCGTTCTTTGTTCTCTTAAAATTCAGTCCATCCTACTGGTGGTCCCTCCTCCACCCCAGCCTCAGATAGGGGGCGGGGGCTGCGGGGAGTTATTAGAAACCCAGACTGCGCACAGAAGTTGCAGTGCAGGGCCCCTGTAACGGGCCCTCATTGTTCACACTCCCCTGGACCGGCAGAGCTGTCTCTGGTCCAGATGGCCGCTGGGGGTGACTCTTCCTCCAGCACCCAGCCCTTCCAGGGAGGCCAGGGACCCTCACAGCAAAGGGACGCCCAAGGACTCTGGACTGATTCAACTGCTCAGCTCCCCGGGGCGCTGCCGACCCGGCAAGGGATGTTAGGCAGCCAGTCAGACTGCAAGAGGTGGGGGCAGTGGAGGGGGAGAAGTTCCAGAGACAAGAAAAGAAAAAGCATTGTTTTTCCCCTCCATTCTCCCAGGGAGAAAAGGAAAACTTCCAAAGCCCAGGCCACAGTCATCGGGCAAACACAAGGAACCTGGTTTGAGTTAGCAGCGAGCACCCCTCCCCCCCCTTCTCTGGGTCTCTCGCGCGCTCGCGCTCTCTCTCGCTCTCTCTCGCTCTCTCTCTCTCTCTCACACACACACACACACACACACACTCTTCTGTACACACACGCGCGCGCACACACACACTTCTGTCCTCTCCCAGGAAGCCGGCTCAGCCCCAGCCCTCCAGCTGGGGCTCCCGGTTCCCTCCCGGCTCTCCAGCCTCCCGGCTGCAGCACTCACCGGCGGCCGCCCGGCTCCCGGGACAGGCAGGACAGCTCCTGGGGGACGCACGAGAGGCAGGGGGCAGTTTTGTACCCCGGACTGAGGACGCTCCAGGGAGGGGGCGGAGCTAGCGACAGCCGATCGGAGTCCAACCGCCCCGGGGGGGTGATTAAATCATTAACCAACCGCTCCCCGCTCTCGGCGCACCGGGCGCGCGGCCCCGCTTCCCGGCTCCAAAGAGGCGGCCAGCTCGGCCCGGCCCCACCCCGCCGGGAGGCGCCTGGGCCTCTCGCGGCTGCGGCCTCCAGGTCTTCCGAGGGGGCGGGCGGGGCGGGAGCCTGGCGGGGGAGGGAAGGGCTCTCGCGGGGAGAATTGGTTTCTTCGCCCATTCTCGTCCAGGCAGCTCCTAACCTCCTTTCTCCCCGGCCTGGAGACACTGGGTGGCGCGCGCTGCAGTGTGTGTACGAGAGCCGGAGCGTTTGTACACGCCTCCGCCACTACAGGCGAATAATTCGGTTCTCATCCACGGAGAACTCTGTGCGCACACACGCCCCCCTCGGGGAGACCGCGGGCCGCGCGCCGCCGATTGTTGTGCTCCTGCCCACACCGACACACACCCATTCCTGGGCAGGGGGGTGGCCCTCTACAACCCGTCCCCCACCCGCCCCAGCCCCAGCAGCGCCCTTGGCCAGGCCCGCGAGTCTCAGTCTGAGGAGAGGAAATCGAGTCCCGGCGACCCTGAGCCCCGCTCTCGGCCACCCCCTCCTCCCCAAAACCCGCTCTGCTGGGACACAGGGTGTGTGGCGCCGGGTCCAAGGCACCCCAGCCGCCCCCACGCGCCCTGGCCCCAGCCCTGTCACCCCGGGGCGGACGCCGAGGAGCAGGGGTCCCTGCGCCCTCCTCCCCTCCCCGCGGCCCCGCATGCCCGGCTTTTTCTATCTTCTCCGCCCCGTAGTGGCACTCGAGCCCCCCAGCTGAGCCCACCCAGGCCTGGCAAGACGCAAGCGGCTGTCACGGCCAGAAGCGGGTGTCCGTCGCCTACCTCTGTCCCCGGAGACCCGAGCGCTGGGCGGGCGCGGCTGCGCTACCCCCTCGGTGGGCTCCGCGCGGCGGCAGGGCTGGCGACCCATGTCAGCGCCGGCGTTTGTCTCGCGCTGGCGCTGGGGCTTTCAGGGCTGGCGGCCGCCGGGACACTCCCCTCCCAGGCTCCGCCCGCGCCCGCCCCCAGCACCCCTACCGCGCCGGCGTCACCGCGCCCCCGCAGCCAATGGCCTGCGGGAGCCTCGTCCCGGCCGCTCGGCCTCCCGCGTTCAAATCTGAAAGCCAAAGACTCTCCGACCTCCTCGTGGGGCAGCTGGGCTCGCCCGCCTTCTGGGGACCCCCCTCCCCCAGCCTGCACTCAGGCCGCGAACCCTCTCTGGGGTCCCCAGGGCCAAGGGCGCGTCTCCCTCCGGGGCCTGGCTCAGGCTCTCTTAAGGTTCTTCCCCATTCCGCGCAACGACAAGAAACCAGCCTGGGTGGCGGTTCTCGTTCCTGTTCCTTCCCGGACCTGCTAATCACCTCCTGGCCCCAGTGCTGACCCAGATGGGAGCAGGAGGCCCGGCGCCACCAGATTCGCAGATTCCATCTCACACTTACTGGAGACGAGACGGGCGAGGAGGAGCCGGCTCCCACCAGGGCCCGGCCTGGGCCTGGGTGTGAGGACAGTCTCTGCAGGGTGACCTGTCTTTGATCGCCCTGCGGGCCTAAGTCTGTGTGGCTTTTGCCTCCAAAGTATCCGCTGAGGCTAAATTTTGCTCCAAGCAACGTCCAGGGGAATTAACTCCTGAGTCCCAGGCCTCGGGCTCTATTCTTTTTAGAAGAATAGTTTCCAGTTGTAAATGATCATTGCAAGTGATAAATGCCAGCAGTGAAATACCCAACAAAAGGAAAGTGGACACAAAGTGAAAGTTCCCTTGCCATCCCCCTCGTTTTTAAAGGGGGTGGATGAGGGAAGGCTTCAGATTCTTTTACGCCAGTGGCCCTGAGGTCCCTCAGCCCCCTGGGACAGTGTGCTTTCCGGGGACTCCATGGCCCTGTTTCCCTCTGCGAGTGAGAGCAGCCACCTCTTGAGATCTAATAGTGCAGCCACTCTGTCCTGCCATGGAAATCAAATCCAGAGCTAGACACCTGGATGAGAAAGTTGGGGTTCCGAGCAACTTGGGAAGCACTCGCATGGGTTCAACCTCTGGCTGGGTTGCCATGGGGAAGCCACTCATCCGGACCTCCCCACCTTCGGGAGCCTGGCTCTCCTTGTGTGTCCAAGCAGCATGGGGTCCCCCTGCCAGCCGAATCTGGAGGTGGTGGAGAGGAAAGAGATATCAGGTGTGAAAGGGCGCTGCGACCATAAAGCAGCTACAGTGGAGTAGCTTGTTGTGATTTGGGGGGCAAAGGTGTCCTCAGAAGCAATAGGAGCTGCAAGAGGACTCTGGGAAAGGCTGGTTGGAAAGAGGTTTGGAAGCACCTCTGGCTTGGAATTCCAGCTGCGCCATGTATGAGCTGACAAGTTATCCACTAGCTTCCCCACCTGTAAAATGACAGCAGTTCCTGCCTCCCCCCAGTGGGGTGAGTGTTAAATGAGATCACCTAGAGAAGGCACCTGGCCATTCGCTGGGCACATGTGGCCCCCCGTGGGTCCCTACCCACTCGTACTCGCCCCATTGGTCCCAGGTGGACGCCCTCCCCATTCCTGGCGTTCCAGGACCTTTTCCTCCTGAAATCCCAGCTTCAGTCTTATCTGTTCCGCAAAAACCCTTCCTGGTTTTCTCTGAGACGTCTCCCTCTTTCCCATCTCCTTTTCCATTTCAAATAAATTATTTTGTTTTCTTAGGGCTAGCTGTCAAGAATTTGTTTTCCTTTTTGCAAGTGTTCAGATGCCATATCAATTAAAAATGCCTCCAGGACAAAGTCTTTAGTTCCCTTTGTAATTCTTCTTCTTCTCCTTATCCAAATGTAGCCTCCTTCCACAAACATTTAAAGTTACTGGAGGTTTGCCCTTGGGGACAGAGATAGTAAAGCCCTATCTCTGCCCTCAGGATGTCCACAGTAGCAACACCTTGCCCAGGGAAAGAGCTCAGTCAGTAGATGCTTCTAGACTGCAGCCTATCACTCTGGGGGAGACTTGATTAAAAGAAAGTGCTAATTTTCCTTGATGTTTGGAATCCCAGACCTGTGAATTTCTTTCCCCCACTGAAGCTAAGTTTTGCTCCAACCTTTTAGGCTGGAGCTGTTTATGGGCAATGAGAAGAAATTAACAAGATAAAAAACTTGAGGCTGGAATACCTACCTTGAAATTTCTGGCAAGCTCTAAGCCCCTGACTTCAGGGAGGGATTTGAGGTCTTAACTGCACCCTTGGTGTAACTTGACCCATAAGCCTTTAGGCCTAGGCGTGTGTCTCTGCCTGTCTGGGGCCGCTGGGGCCTGCCTCTGGGACTAGGGCATGCGTGATGCAGCTCTGCGGGGCTGGCCCCTCCCTACTGTGCACCCCCCCCACACATACACACATATCTCCCTGTGTTTGTTAACATTGGGTTCTGGGCATTTAGTTCACATTATTCTGTCCCAGCCCTTTGAGGCTGGTTAAGAGGATGGTTAATCCTATCTGCTTGCAGAGAAGTTCGCAGCCCTGCTTATTCTAGTCTGGTCTTTGCCATACAGTGTGACTCTGGGCAGGTCGTTTGCCTTTCTGAAATAAGCTGAGCTCCAAGACCACTTCCCATCACTGTCCTGAGTTCCCCTTCCCTCTACTGAGGTGAGACATCAAGTCCTGGACTGGTCACCTCAAGGTGTCACAAGGGCTTGATGTCAGCACAGTTTGGGGTGGGGCCTTAGTGACCCAAGTCAGGGGCCATCAGCTGGGGGCCTCGCCCTGGGCTATCCTCTCCCATGCGAACTGGACAGAGGCTCTTTCACTCCTTACTTCCCTGTTCTCGGGAACCACCGGGAGCCCTTTCACGGGGCTAGGCCAACCTCTGCTGAGCAGCTGGGAAAATCCCGAGGCCACCAAGCCGCTGGCAGAGTGCCTGGAGCTCAGGGCAAGACCCAACCCACCACCGTGGGGAAAAGTACCTGTGTCTGGGGGCTCTTTGGCACCAGGTTTCAAGTGCATAACCCCAGTCCTCGGAGGGAGCTAATGCACATCACGGCTCTGGGGCAGCTGGCACACACTGGAGAGTAAGGCGACAGGTTTTCCCCGTGGGCTCCTTGGGGACAGGATGATGTTCAATTCGTGCTGGAATCTCCCGTGTGGATTGCCACACCGCGTATTTGCTAGAAGAATGAATGAGCAGAGTGCACAGTCCACGCCCTTCCCTTCTTCCATTTGCAACCCCAGCCTCGGACTGAGCTCTGGCCACTTCCTCCACGAGATGAGTGTTGCTGGCCTTCTGCAGGGTCACACGTCCTCCTGGACTGGCCCCTCCCGGGGGCTCAGGAGGTGAGGGAGGCCACTGCGTCTCCGAGGACCCCTGGCCCAAAGAGACACTGGCCACCAGGCTGGGGGCTCTCTGGGGGTAGAAGGTGACAGTAGGGTTGAGCTGGGCCCAAAGGAGAGATGAGGTGGGTGAAGGGGTGGGAGCAGAGCAGAGATGTCATGGAATTTACCGGACATGAGTTCAGATGTGGGGGGATCAGAATACCTGGGTTGTACTTACTAGTTGTGTGACGTCAGGGGAGTCACTTGGTCCCTCCGAGTCTTGTCTGTAAGGAGGGCACAGTAGCAATTCAGACCACAGGAGGTTAGCAGAGGGACTGGAGGAGACAGAGCTGTGGTCTTGCTTTAGGAGCTGTCAATGGAAGCCCCCGGGTACTGTTGTCGCTAAGTTGAGCTTTAGGCTTCTGGGTACTGTGGCTCCTCCATCCCTCTGCCAGGGAAAGGAGAGCGCAGGCCTCCCCACACCCCACTTGGCAGTTCTGTCTGTCACTGTGCATTGTCATGTTATTAACGGGCTGCTCTGGCCACTGATCTGGGACATTTCCAGGAAAGCAGAGGATGATATTAAATTTCTTGTTTATCCAGGAGGGAATAAAGAGTGGATAAGAAAGATGCAGCCAAAGCTCTGGGCTCCTGAGAAAGTCAGTGTAGACTTGCACGGATGGCAGGGACAGTAAGTCTGCAAGCAGAGCCCCAGGAAGGAACTTTCCCTGTGATCCCTAGATTTCTGAGGCCCAGAGGTTCACTGCCAGTGACCCTGGGAAAGGCGGGAGAGCCCAGATGTGCTCTGAGGCAGAGGCTTCCTCTGGGTGCTCCAGGGCCTGCAAGTTTGGGTTAGGAACACGGCCCCAGGGCCCAGATGGTCCTGGGTTCAAATCCCAACTGTCGCTGTGTGACCTAAGAGGAGTCACTTGAGCTCCCTCAGGCTCGGTTTTCTCATCTGTACAACGGGGAGCACGTGGGCACCCACCTCCAGGTGCCGGCGTAAGGCTGGTGGATGATGCAGGTCCGAGCTCAGCACCGAGCTAGGGCCACACGGAGGGTTCACCAAGGTCAAGGGCCCAAGTTAGACCTTCTGGATCAGTGTGTCCTGAGCATCCATCCTCACCACAGGGCAGGTCCCTGTCTGTGAGCGTTTCCCAGAACTGAGCTAACGGAGAAAATGAACAGCATTATCTGCCGGTGGCAGTCCCAGACTTCTGATAGAGCTCCGTGTCAGGCTCTGGGGCTCACCTAGAGGGCCGGGCCTTATGTCTTTGTCTCGGGGGAGGACTGGCTCTGCTGGGGAACAGCCTGTGATAGCCAGAGCCCCCCGCCCCGCCCCGGCCTCCAGAGAGACGGAAAGAAAAGGGAATAGGTGGGAGGAAAGTGCTTCTGTGTGTAGCACCTTCCCAAGAGCCCAGCTCAGTGGTACGTGTGACTGAAATAAGGCACACGGAGATAAGGCGGAGCCACTCACGGAGGGCTGTAGCTATTCACTGAGCACTTTACTGTGTGTTAGGACTTCTGCATCTCAAACCTGCAAAGTAGTTGTTATTACTGTTCCTTTTTTTCCAGATAAAAAACAGCAAAGACTAACTTGCCCAAGATTACACAGCTAGTAAGGCCGGATTAGAAACACCTGGATTAGAAACACCTAGATGGTCAAGTTCCTGCCAGAAAACCACAAAACTGCAGGAAGGAAAGACGCCAGCAGACGCATGACTAGTCTTGTTACTGTGCCGGGCCATGGCGGGCAGGAGGAGGTTGCCGGGGCGCCTGTGCCTCATCTGTACCAAGCAGACAGGCTGCCCAGGAGCGGTCTACGTTGTTCCTAGGAGAACGGACTCACCCTGCCACAAGGCACTTCTTAGCAGGCCACAGGAATGGCTCAAATCACCACCTGCCCCCCTCACCCCCTGCCACCCCCCAGCCTGCATCCACCCCAAAGGCCCCAATCAAACCTCTTCCTGGAACTCAGCACATGGCCTAGGGGTGAGGATCACTGGAGCGGACAGCATCACTCAGCATCCTCTGCATCCCAATGTGATGTGACACCTCTGCCCAGATGTTCCAAGTGCTTAAAGGAGCAGTCCCCTCCAATCAGGAGGTCCTGGTACTGGCACCATTTATTGGGGTACTCCCACCTCTACCCTCTCTTTGTACTGAGCCCCCAAGATCTCAGACACTTTCATTAAAGTTCTGAAGCGTTGGGGGTGGGGTGAAAAAATAAAAAGAAAAAAAGACCAAAAAAAAAAAAAGAAGAAGTTCTGAAGCTTGTGGACTTCTGTCTGACTCTAGAGGCTCCCTGCACTTTCCCGGCCCCCTATGACAGAGAGGTCCCTCTGGAAAGAAAGGGAGTTTAAGAGACATGTGAGCTGTGTGTTACCCTCCTGTCTAGACACATCTGCTCCTGAACTCAAGCAAATGAAATTGCGACTTCAGCCAGTAGCTGCAAAGAAGAGGTGAGAAGGCATCTCTGTGTCCCTTGGGAGAGTGAGGGAAAGGCGCAGGAAAAGGTATTTATGGGCTGGGTGTAATTGTCAACGCTCATCATTGTGGCTGCAGTTTGTTTTCTCTTCTCCGGAGTTTTTAGTTTCCTGAGTGTTGTCTTGAGGTGCATGTGCGTGTGTGTGTGTACGCGTCCTTTGGTCTTGGGAAGCCTTTGAGTCATAACAATAACTCATCCTAGTCTGATGTCAAGGCTAATTTGCACTTCCCGGTCTGGTGGCTTGATGCTGCAGGACACTCGCTTTCTCCACTCTCTAAGCCGTCTGTCACCTCAACAAGCCAGTTGCTCTCCAGAAAACAGTTGTGTTGCAAGGCAAAGACATGTCAGGTCAGCTAGCAATGAGGAGAGGGGGCAGACTGCCCCAGGCCCAGGCCCAGACTGGCCGTGTTTCTGAGTAGCAAGTGCAGTCCTGGCTGAGTAACGTCCCCAGCGTCCTCCAGCTAAGCACAGTTTTGCTCATCTGAGGTCACCAAGAGGCAAGAGGGACAGAGAGGTGGGGTGATAAAGCTTAGGGGCCTTGTAATTGAGTCTGTAATAAACTACACAAAAGTTTTCGGAAGAGAATGTTTCTCCTTTTTCATGAGCAAATAGTCTGGCTACTTTAGGGAGAATGATACAATGTTAGAGATCACCTAAACCATTCACTTTTCAGAACAGAAGACAGAATCCAGAGAGGTGAAGTGACTTGTTCAAGGGCACGCAGCCCACTGCTAGCAGAATGTGGGATGAGACAGGAGCTCTCCTAACCCCAGGCTAGTGCTTGCTCGACTACATGGCTGATTTTCAAGTTTTTTGTTTTTGCAAGCAGGGCATTCCTCCTCCCAGCCCCCGCAAATGAAACTGTGTGCGCTATAAAACAGATCTCGGTGGTCCTGCTGTGTGTGAAGTGGGCGAGGGTCCCAGAGCCCACCTGCTCTGCCTCTTTCAGTGAAGTTCTTGGGGTACCTCTGGGAGACCCAAAGGCTTCAGGACACTGTCTGAAAAATTCACAACACTAATCAGGACAAGAGTAAGCCCTCAGTACAGTTTCTGTAAGACACCAGGCACTGGGCTCAGAGTTTCACAGCAGGGGGTGTGGGCACCCCCCCCCCAAAAAAAAGCTTTGCAGAGCTCCCACCTCTGCGTGTCTGTGCTGGCAAAGAGTGTCTCTTGGCACCCGGGCTCTTGAAAGGGGATCTTTGCTAGTTGAGGATGACTCCTTGTTCACACCCCTCCCCACCTGCAGCCTACCTCATTTCCTCCCCCTCCTTCACCCCTTTTTCATGTCACCAGTACTTCCCCTTTCCCAGAGGGTGCAGAGAAGGTGTGGCTCCAGGTCGGGCAGCGTTTTAGCCTGCGGAACCCACAGGCATGCTTGCTGGTCTTGTCGGGAGGCAAACGGGTTGCCTGTGGGTCTGAGGCAGCCTGAAGGTACACGCTGTTTGGCGTACACAGTTGTTCCAATTACTGTACTGCAGCAAAACAAACTCCTCCAAAAACAACCTGTTTAGTATGCTTCTGGGCTCTATGGGTCCCAGGAATTTGGATAGCACACAGAAAGAATGGCTTGTTTCTGCTCATGACGTAAGGGCTCTCAGCTGGGAAGACTTGAAGACGGGGGTGACTCAGTGGCTAGGGGCTGGAGTCGTCTGGATTATCTTCATTCACATGTCTGATGGTAGATGGTGGTTGTCAGTGGGGATCTCAGCTGGGCTGTCAGCCAGGACACCGACCTATGTGTGGTCTCTCCATGTGGGATAGTTGGGCTTCCTCACAAGATGGCGGCCAAGCGCCAAGCTCCAGAGTCCCGAGAGAATCGGGAAACTGTATCACCTTTTATGACTGTGTTAGTTTGCCAGAGCTGTCATCATAAAGTACCACAAACTGGGTGGCTTAAACAGCAGAGTTTATTGTCTCACAGTTCTGGAGGCTAGAAGTCTGACACTGAGGTGTCGGCAGTGTCGGAGTGTGGACTGTGAGGACTGTGAAGGGGAACCTGTTCCATGCCTCTTACCTGGCTCCTGGTTGCCTCAGGTGTTCCTTGGCTTATATTATAGATGCATCATTCCAATCTTCCATCTTCATGTGGCTTTCTCCCTGTCTTCACATTGTCTTGCCTCTGTGTGTGTCTGTTTCTGTGTCCAAATTTCCCCCTTTTATGAGGACACCAGTCATATTGGAGTAGAGCCCACCCTCATGACCTCATCTTAATCTGGTTATTTGTAAAGACCCTATTTCCAAATAAAGTCACATTCCCAGGTGCTGGGGATAGGAGTTCAACATCTTTTGGGAGGACACAATTCAACCCATGACAATGACTGAGCCTTTCTCCTGCCTGTAGTCACCAGCCCCTCCCCCCAGGTTCAAGGGGAGGGAGGGAGGGTCCGCACCGGCTCCTGATGGAAAGAGTGTCATGGCGTGTGAGATGGGAGATGTTGCTGCAGCCATTTTTAGAAGATCCAATCTGCCACGATAGTGTTTAAAACACGTATATTTTTAGTTGCTAGTATTTGAGCATACGGGGAATTTACATAAAAAACTTGATTTCTGGTTCTTGAAACATCAGAAGAGCCTGACAACACGGGGCACTTGTTTCCCCATGGCAGCAGCCAGGGAGAGCCGCCCCTCGCAGGAGGAGGACGTGCCCTCCAGCCGCCCCACTGCCCACGTGCCCCTCTCCCGGGGCCCACTGTCAGTTGCCATCTAGTCACTGTGCAGAACTGTCATTTCCCCTGCACTCAGCCTGCTCCTCTCATGCGGGTCCCTGGGCAAGCACCCGCCCCGAAGGTGCCTCCCCACACAAGTGCCCACAGAGGAAGCTCCCTGGGGCTAAACCCGGGGAAGTTCCCCTCAGGTGAAATCATGTCACGACCTGGACAAATCCACCCCTGGCCCCACCTCTGTCCTGGGAGCAGGCAGAAGGCAAGGAAAGGAGCCCTGCCTCTGATTCAGGGCCCCAGAGTCTGCAGGACTGGCCCAGGCAGGACGGGGCTGGACAAGCACAGGCTGATTGCGGAGGGAAGGACGGGGCGGGGGCGGGGAGGCCGGCTGGAAAACTGCAAACAGATGTGGTCATCACAGCCGCCCTCGCAGGGTCCACCAGCCTCCTTCTGCCCCTCCCCCATGGGTCTCCTGCCAAGAAATGACATCAGGGGCTACTTCTGAGGTGGCTTCCCTGACCTCCTGCCAAGCCCATCCGTTTGTATCTTCTAGAACTTTCCCAGATCTTCCCGGCTATTGGCCAAACACCTTTACGACAAATGCCGAGAAAGTAAACAATGCCAAGTTTGCCAACGCTATTTCTGTGTCATTCCAGGAGCATCGAACCGGAGCAATAATTTTCTCCATAGAAGAGTCCATCGAGCAGAAAGCAGCCCAGGCCCTGGGGTCAGGGAGTGTGGGTCTTGCTGTTCTGGGCCTCCTGCAGGAATGTGGGCAGGTCCCTTCTCCCCGAGAAGCTGAGCCCTCTTCAAGCTTGGACACCTCACATTTTGGCTGGGACAAACCCCAGGCGTTGGGGGTGTCCCTGAAGACCCTAGCTCTGTCACCTTGCACAGGTGACTTGGCCTCTCTGTGTCTCTTGCTCCTGCCTTTGTAAGATTAAATGAATTAATTTATGCAAAGTACTTTGCAAAGTGTCTAAGTGTGAGTTGTTGTTGGTATTTACGTGTGTCCCTGAAGAAGTGTGGGTTTCCACCATCCAGCGTTGTACTGCTGGGTTCTAGTAGAAGCTAACCTCTCCCCTGCATGCCCAGACTGGAGCGGGGTGGCGTGGGCCCAGGCACCAGCACGGGAGCCTGCCCTGCCTCCCCTGTACCAGGCTCGGTGCCAGGCCCAGAAAGCGGTGGGTCCTGCCTCCATCTGCAAACGGGAAGGCTGTGCCCTCTCTGTGCCCCAACTTCGACGCACCCAGCGCTCCCAAGATCCCCTGCCTTTACCCAGAGCCAAGGCAGAGGGGGCAGGGCCCCGGAGTTCTGGTCACCAGCATCTGTGATTAATATTTTGCAGGGTGAAGGCCGGTGAGAGGTTTTCCTGACCTCAGGGAATGACTGTTGTTTGGCTCTTAGTGAGGAGTGGAAACAATTTTAAAAGAGGGGGAGGTTGGGAAGAAACAGGAAAACAAGTATCCCATACTTGCCAATTTAATTCAGGGCCGGCTGTCGCTTTTCTACAGAAATCTAAGACTGCTGGGGGAGGGGAGAGGAAGAAGAAGGGAGGAGAAGGGAGGCCCAAGCTCCCAGCAGGGCCTGGTCCTGGGATCCCACCTGCTTCTGCCAGTTTATTGAACCTAAACTCCCAGAGATAGAAGAGGCATGTTCCGGCTCCAAGGAGAGCTTCTTACTCCTTCGCTAGGGCTGATGTAACAAATCACCACAAACCGGTGGCTTAAACCAACAAAGACGTATTCCCTGGCAGTTCTGGGAGCTACAGGTCCAGCATTGGGGTGTGAGCAGGGCCGCGCTCCCTCTCTGGGCTCCAGGGGAAGGTCCTGCCTTGCCGCTGCCTGCTCCAGATGGTTCCAGGCCATCCCGGGCATTTCTCAGCGTGTTGCTGCATCTCTCCAACCTCTGCCCCTGTCTTCACACGGCCTCTCTGTGTGTGGCTCGATGTGTTCTCCCCTCTGCTTACTAGGGCACCAGTCCCTGGACGCAGGGCCCACCCGATCTAATCTGACCTCGTCTTAACTACTTACGTCTGCAAAGACCCTACTTCCAAATAAGGTCATATTCTGAGGTTCCAGGTAGATGCTGATTTTGGGGGGACATTATACAGCCTGCTGTGCTACCCTTGCCTGCCTTATCTGGGGGTCACTCCAGAACCCCACGGAGGTTCCGGCAGGTGTGGACTTCACCGCAAGCCGCTTGAGACTAGGGTTGGGTGAACTCGGGTTTCTGTACGGCCCATGAGCCAAGGATGATTGTTACATTTTTAAGTGATTCAGAAAAAATAAAAACCAAAATGACATTACATGTGAAAATTATATGCAATTCGAATCTCAGAGTCCATAAATAAAACTGGATTGAACACAGCCAGGCACATTCGCTTATGTACCGTCTACGGCTGCTTCTGCGCTACGGCGGGGGCTCTGCGGCCCGCAGAGCTGAAGTGTTTACTATCCTGCCCTCTGGGGAAAACATTTGCTGACCTGAGGACATCGTTATTCCGAAACAAAGTTTCCTGCCCGGTCTGTGGCCCACACAGAGTCTGGAGGTCTCCTCCTCTGGGTCACGCAGTGTCTGAACCTCGGGCAAAGGCTGCTTAGTGGTTAAGGGCGGGAGCAGGAGGGGGCACAGTGACGCCAGGCAGGCCTGGGTTCGAATCCTAGCCCTGGCACCTCCACGACAGGTGAAGCATGGCTGTGTTTACCTGTAAGTGGGGAGACGGAATTCCACATCGTGGGGCTGCCTGGAGGCCTTCGGCACAGTTTAGGAGTGTGGAGCCTGCTCAGCCGGGCCAGCTGTTGTTCATGCAGCTCTAATCGGCTTAAAAGGTTGCAGGTGACCGAAAGTCAAAGCCCTCTTAAATTCTACAACACACCGGAAAATCCCACCGTTGTGGTGGAAGCTCCCAGCAAGCCTCTTTGGGTCTGATTTCACTCTTTAAGGACGTTGAGAGAAGAGTGTAAGAGGAGTGCATGTTATCTGCCCTGGGTGTGAGAGGGGGACTTCCCACGGGGACAGTGACATCAGAAAGCACAGCTGAGCACCGTGGGCGGCTGCAGCTCCATGTGCCTCTCCTGCCCGTGCCCCACCTTGCTCTGCGTCCCGCTGGGGGGCTGCCCATATGGACCGCATCCCAGTGCCCTCTGACCTCCCGTTGGGTTTGGACCATAACAAGCCCAGGCAGGAGAATGGAGGGGGCAGGAGAGCGAGGCTGGGAGCTGTGTGTCCCCAGCACCCTTCCTGACCCTGTTTGGTGTCTCTCTCTCCCTCCAGGTTCCATGACCTCTCCCTCCATTTGCCTCGTCAGGCCTGGGGAGGCAATGACAGCTGCCGTAGTCCTGGATCCCACCTGTGATTTGGGACTGAGGGTGGCCTGTAGGTACCCTTGTAGCTTCCCAACACCTCACCCACAACCCAGTGAGTGCTGTCTTTGTGCACCTGTCCTCAAATGAGCCTAATTTGAGTGTGCCAGCACTTCCCAGCCTGCCTGATAGACCCTAAAGACTAGCTTAGCTCCTCCTAAGTCTGGAAGATTCAGAAGTTTCCCCCTGATACGCTTTCTGGCCAAGAAGAGTCCTGGGGCGGGGTGGAATATGACTGGGTAAGGCAGGAGAAATCAGAGTGGCTGAGGTGGGATTGTGCCTAAAGCCTAGAGCCCTTGGAAGGCTCCACATGATTGTCATTTTGTCCATGAACAATAGCAATGATCCCTTACATGTGCAGAGCTAGTTGCGTGGCTTACGAATCATGTTCACACACAATCTCCCTTCTGACACCCACTTACTTTTCTATGAGGGGTACGGCCATTACCAGCACGCTCATTTTCTGGAAGGAGAAAACTGAGGTTCTGAAAGGTTTGCATGAGGCTCCACAACTGGTTTAGAGTTGGGGCTGGGACCAGGCAGGTGGCTGATTTAGCAAATGAAAATAGAGGATGCCGGGTTATCTGTGAATTTCAGATAAACAGCCAATGATGTTTTGGGAAAAGTATGTCCCGTGCAAAGTCTGATTTGTATGTCATCATTTTACCTGGCAACCCTAACTGGAGCCCAGGTTTCTGATATTCAAGGCCTGTGTTTTTGCTACAACAACTATGCTAATAATATTTCTGAAGACAGCCTCTAACCAGTGCAATTTCTGCCAAATTTCCCAAACAATTGGTCAGTCCTGGGGAGTAGGAGGGAAGGTGGGGGCAGGGAGATCCTGTGGAAAGAGGATGTTTCTGATTTCGTAGAGAGCCCTGTGAAGACCCCCTCCATCAGAAAAGTCAGGGCAGTTTCCTCTGGACGTTAGTGAATGTGTCCCCGAGCCCTCTGTCGGGAAACCCCGCATAGGAACAGCATAGACCCTCAAGTGGCAAGACGTTGGGTTTGAGAAGACAGTAAGAGGATGAGCCTCCCTCTGAATTTGGGGTCATAGTATCCCACCTGGCCGGGCCATTACTAAGCAGGAGATACAGCACTGGAAGAAAATTGACTTGCTGGTCCTTCCATGCCACCCCGAGTCCCAAATCACAGCTTGTATCCAGGACACTGTTCCTGTAGCGCTCCAGACCTTCAAGATGGCAGTCCCACGCCCCACCTGTCGGAGCAGCTTGACGCTGGGCCAGCAGCCTGCCTGGGAACCAAAACGAGCAGCTCCGGTGGTGGTTTGGGGCTTGCCCTTCCAGGTGCAGGAAGGAAACTGGGCTGGGGGGCTGGGGGAGGGCCCCTCTGGAGGTCACCTTTGTTGTCTAAGAGGTTACGTCCCTGTGCTTTCCTCCACGAGTCAGATGCCGGAGGAGGCAGAAGTTGCACCCATCCCACTGACGGCGTAGTGAGACTAGCACAGGGTGAACTCAAGTTCAAGTGGAAGCTAGAATTAGTGGGAACCCAGGTCTGCCAAGCCCATGCTCCTTTTGTGAGCTTAGCTAACCAAAAGTGCTTTTTTCCCATTGAGCAACTCTGGGAGCGTTAAAAAGAAAAATTCCATTGAGTTCAGAGAGACCTTCCTGAGTTTTTCCTGGTGAGGGTCCCTTCCCTCAGGGGACAGCAGTGCTGTGTGCAATCCAAGCCAGCGTGTTGTCTCGCACAGTGCCTCCTGGGCTTTGGGAAGCACCATTTCCCCACTGTCTTCTTTTTAGCAGATTTGCCTTCCTCTTTTTTTCTTTCTTTTTTTTTTTTTTTTTTTCCTGGAGTAGGCATGGTCTTTTTTTTTTTTTTTTTTACCCCCCAGTGTATTTGGTCCTAGAGCTGTAGGTGGCCAAAGTCCACACTCACTGGCTGCAGTTAGGGAGGGGACAGTCTAGGATTCAAAATGAATGAGGAAGAAGTTTGAAATGAAGGAACACCGTGAGGCTTCTCGCAGGTCTAGGACAAAAACGCTTTCTGTATGTGCCGCACTTCTTGGTGTCAAAACCCTTTCTTTCAAATCCCATTATTTTTACAACAGATCTTTACAACAATCAGATTGGCAGTGGATCGGGATCACTCATGTCCCCGGAGAAAAGGCAATTTAAACCTTACCATTTGCAAGGGACTGTTCTAGAATCAGAACCCACTCTTCTGACTCCTAGCCCAGAATGTCTTCCATGTTATTATCCTTTAACCAAACATCCTCAGAGCAGTGGATGTGCAGTTACTTCTAAGGCGGGGTTCCAAATTATGTGCAAGATAAAAATTATGTGTAGTCAGAATTACCCCTGCAAATCCCTTTACAGACTTGAAAACTGGTTGTAAAGTATAGCGTACATGGTTTGCACTGGGATGCATCCAGAAGCGTGCGTATCGGACCTCCACGTAAACAACGGCCACACTGATGGAGGCCCTGTACTCCTGCAAAGCACAAATGCCCCTGGTACCCTGAATACTGAAGGTGGCAGGCTGCTTCCTACCAGGACTGTACGCTTCTGCCCCTACTCAATTGAGTTGTATGTTTACGAAGAATCAGTTATCACTGTTCCCAAACTT
Organism: Eulemur rufifrons; assembly: GCF_041146395.1. NCBI lineage: Eukaryota > Metazoa > Chordata > Mammalia > Primates > Lemuridae > Eulemur > Eulemur rufifrons. The sequence goes on from NC_090991.1 coordinate 49,973,280, forward strand.
GTTTATGCCAGTTGTACTTTTTATATGTAGTAATTATATAATTTAATGAAATAGGATGTAAGTGGATAAAATAAGAGTGGAGAAGGAGAAGAGTTATTTCTCTGAAAATTACAATGCATGCTTTGGAAAAGGAATGCTTTGGTAAAGGAAAGTTGCAAAAAGTGAAAGAGTGTGTTGCATGAGTCATGAACAAGAACTGTAAAATATTAGGAAAAGATAATATTCAAGGTTCTGCTGTTATATGAATCTATAATTTCTACATGTCCTTGCTTTACTTTAAAGAGACAGGCCAGGCCCAGGGTGGCTCACGCCTGTAATCCTAGCACTTTGGGAGGCCAAGGCAGGAGGGTCGCTGGAAATCAGGAGTTTGAGACCAGCCTGGGCAATGTAGCGAGACCCCATCTCTACAATAAATAAATAAACAAACAAACAAACAGAAAATGGAAAGCACTGATGCTGCATTATGGGTGTGATTTATGCAAGACAGACAATAATAAGAACTCCATACTTTGAGCCCATTCTCAAAAAAAGAATAATGCAATGGCCCAACATCAGATTGGCAAATGAATTTACATTTGTGTGTTTTAAGTAAAAATAAAGTATTTAAAGTATATATATAAAGTATATAAATTCCCTGCTTTAACTGTGTTTTGATCAGTTGAGCACGCTTTGTATGAATAAATGTCTCATGTGCATTATATAATAATGTAGGTTATGCCTAATAAATTTATTTATTGAATGGCATTACATGCACTATTAAAATTATTTCTCCTTCACTCTCTCTTATTTGAGTCCATATGACTTAATTTATGTCAGATAAAGGTGGCATAATGCAACACCACTGTATTCATAAATTCAGTAATCCAAGGCTTAGCTCTAACCCTGGGTAGATTAACTGGGTTAGGGCCACAGGAAAACATAGTGTTTCTGGTGGCATCAAGATGCTGGCTTTGTAGAAATTAACGTAAGAGTGGTCAAGGAGCTGGCCTTGAAGTATCAGACAGGCAGCGACTGTCTCTAGAGCCAGACTCCTTAAGCATAAAACCTGTCTCCACCACTTCCGGAGGGCAAGTCACTTAAACCCTCTCTGCTCTGGGTTCCCTCCTAGGAGTTCGTCACAAAGATTCCATAAGTTAATAAAAGTAAAGGGATTAGAACAGAGTGAATGCCACGTAAGTGTTAGCTATTGCTATTATTAGTATTAGTATTATTATCACTATCATTTGCATCATGCATCTGAGAAACTCTTATCCTAAAGTTTAAAATAAATAGACTCGTATGTTTCACTTGAAGGCACGGACGTCCACTCACCTGTGAGTTCAGAGAGCAGACAGGTTGGCTAAAAGCGGCCGTGTGGGGAAGGGATTGCCGGGGTTTGATAGCGGGACAGGTGTCCCCCTTCACCTTCCAGGGAGAAAAAGAATGAATGTTGCTTCAAAACTCCAAAAAAAAAGTTTATTTATAAAATACTGACAGTTTGACAGGACATGGGACTTCTCGTGGTATATATCTCAAATCAATTTCCTTCTTACTTTCCATTTAAAAAATAAACCTGCTAACGAGCTATATGACATATAGATATATATTTTTTTCTTACAGATAGACACCTGCCATAATGAATACTCTCCCCATAATTTTTTGTTATATCTTTTAAATCAAAAATAAAGATTTGTGTTGATTTTTTGTTTTTGGAGTCTATGTGGGGGAAGAAAGGTAACACATTTAAATGCTTTTGGTTATTCTTACGGAAACAAAGAGAAGGGGAGGTGGTCCCAAGGTGTCACCTGTGCCCAGGGTGGTGGCCAGGGGTGCTGTGTGCGCGTGCCCGCGGGCGCCCCCGCACGGGACCCCACAGGCACTGGGAGCAGGCGGCGGTTCCGTCTTCCTCCTCCACCTCCTGCCCACGAGCCCCTCGCCCAGCCTAGGCACCGTCAGACGTGCACTCTGGGAAGGTGAGGGAAGCCCCTGCCCAGCCAGAGTGACACCGTGGCGAGGCTCTGGCACCTTTAGAAGCACTGCCCAGGGAGGTGTGGGCAGTGACAGAAGGCCTCAAGGCAGCGTGCGCTGGGCGGGGCAGCCCCTGCTGTGTCCTTGTTTCCTCTGAATCACGGCAGTGGCAGGTTTGGGGTGGGAGTTGGTGGGGGAGAGGACGGGGAGGCAGCCTGGGTCTGCGAACTCCCTGGAGCCCTAGGAGCAAGGTGTTTCCGGAGCCCACGGCATCTTTTTGGTTTGTCTTGGCAGTCCGGGTAGGCAGCTGATGCAAACTCCGGAGGCACAGCCAGGAGGGGGAGAGAGCAGCCCCGGTGTGCCCGGTCTGGGCTCCTGGGTGCAACACCGGGAGAGTCCCTTAGGGCACAGCGAGGCAATGCCAAGGCGGCCAGGTGTGTCCTGGTGTGAACCTGGTTGTGGTGGAGTCACACGCGCAGAGGCCCTGGCATCGTTGGCTCAGGAAATCAAAGGCCAGGAAGGCTCCCTGTTACCCAGGCACAGTGCCCACCTCCCCTTTCTAATGTGGCCAGGTGTCTGGGAGGAGGGTTGGGAGCCTCCACTGCCCCAACAGATATGTAAACAAGGGCAAAGAGATGTCTTCTTAAAAATTCTAGAGTCCCGCAGCGGGAGACCTGGGTGGCGATGTGGCGGGGGCGGCAGAGGCAGATGGGTGGGCATTGACTAAGGGTGGGACTTTCACCTTGGGCCCAGCCTGACCTCATGGGCTCGCCTAAGAGTTCCGCTCTGCACAGAGTCCTCACCCTCTCAGGCAACAGAGCCCAGCCACACCCCAGGGGCAAGTGACTCAGGCCACCCGTGCCTCAAGGGGAGACACAGCTTGCACCGTCAGAGGGAGCTGCGAGAGCCTCTTTGCTAACACACATAGCTACGTGTGTTCCGTGCATATCTGTGTGTGCACGTGCATGAGCACAGGCACGACCCTGCGTGTGCACGTACGCGCTGGCGTGGGTGCGAAGGAGCGTGTGGGGAGAGGGAGAAGGAATATCTTAGTGCACCAGGTGATTCATTAAAGGCAAAGGAAAATTGGCCTCATGTGTAATTTATACACACATACACAATGTTTTTACTCACCCTTGCTTCCTCCCCCAAAAAATCCCTCACTGGGCTGGGATAAAATAATCCCCTAATGCAAACTGGGAACTTCCTTAAATGGTTAAACACTCAGCACATAGGGAAAAGGGTGAAGTTGTTAAAAAATAAAAGATGAGAGGAGAGAAAAGAAAGCGCAGCAGGGTGCTCACAGGTGGGCAGCTGCAGATGTGCTGCTATGGAGACGCCAGATGCTGCAGAGGGGCGGGGTGGGGGCTGGCGGGAGCGGGGGCGGGGTGTCCAGCGGACGAGTCTGGGGGCCCCTAAACACTCTATTTCCTGCAGGAGCAAAACCTCTGCCCTTTGTCCTCCACTGGGGGAGAGCGTCCCTTCCAAGACCCCCTGAGTGGAGAAACGACTGATTGGACCCTGGGGCTGGGTCAGCCTGTCTGCGGAGCGGCCTTCCAACACCTCCCCGTCCACATTTCCCAGGGGTCAAGTGTGTTGGGAAAAGCCCACAGCTGGGTGCACCCTTTCCTCAGGCCCAGACACTGACATCCCTCCCCAATCACCATGAGCACAGCGATCGATGTGTGGCCAGGTAGGTGTGTGTGTGTGTGCGCGCGCGCACGCGCGCGAGTGTGTGTGTGTGTGTGTGTGTGTGTTGGAGATACAGGCTCTCCTTTCCCTTGGTCTGCTTCTGAAATCTCCCACTCAGACCTCCCCTGACTCTCCTCACCCACAAAACAGGGCGTCACCTCCTCTCTGTGGGGCCAGGAGGGCCTGTGCTGGGCCCCCCTAGGGAGCCGTGCGTCTCCCACCCGTCCCCAGCGGTGGGGTGGGCCTCAGGCCAACTTCCCAGGGCTGGCCAGGGTTGCACAGGGGCCTCGGACCGCCCAGGGGATAAGACAGAAAGGCTCCTCCCCAACCCTGTGTCCAGAAGTACCAAGCGGATGGGAAGATCCAGGCCACCAGAAGCGGCTTTTTAAAGAACATTCCTTGGAGCCAATTGTGTGTGTAAAAGCTTTCCCTCCCATCAGCTATTCTTGTCCCTTGGTCCCATCTGACCTGCCCCTGCTGGCCGGCCTGGCCGCGCATCTTGAATGCTGCGTCCAGTTGGGAGTGGGCTTCCTGACCAGCCCCTCTGTGCCCGCAGCCCTGGCCAGGCTGAGTACAGCCTGGAAGACGTTCCTGGGGGTTGGAGCATTTTTTGACTCGTCGTAAACCAGGCACTAGGCACGCGGGGCAAACTCTGGGTGCGCCAGCCTCTGCACCGGGGACATGGGCCACCCCCGGGCTCTTGTGCCTCTGTGCTTAGGAGGCTGCGGGTTCAGAGCGAGAGGGACACAGATCTGAAAGTGAGTGTGCTGTGTCCCCAGGAGGACCCAGAGGGGATTCTTTTGGAGAGGATCCTCAGACCCTTCCCCTTGCAAATGCACGGGAGGGGTGTGCGTGTGCGTGTGTGTGTGTGTGTGTGTGTGTGTGCGCGCGCTGGCAGGAAGGTACCTATCCAGGGGACAGTGACGTCTGCCCAGATGGAGGTTCCTCACCCCACCTCGCCCCCCACCCAAGCCCAGCTGAATTCCTTGCTTCAGCAGTTCCCATTTTCCTTCTCCTTTAAGGGTGGGGAAGGTGGTACCTGGATTGGAAGAAAGAACAGTCACAGCCTCGTTCTTATCCTCCTGACTGCCCGCCACGCATCACACCCCGTACCCCATGGTGTCCGAGCCTCCTCCTTACACCGCTGCTCCCCGCACTTCACCTCTCCTTGTCCGTGCTCAGGAAAGTGAATTCCAGCAAAAGGAGGCAGGGTTCAGCTGGGGGGACTCTCCCCCAGCCCTCGGGGCCCTCTTCCTTGGAGTCTCAATTTTAAAAAAAATATGCAGGAGCAAGGAAGTAGCTAAGCAAATTCTCACCCTTTAGGTTTTTTTTTTTCTTTTCCTTTTTCTAAATAAACCAAATGCTTGGTGGAGAAGCTGGGCAAGGGAGGTGGGCAGCAGAGGCTGCTGAGGCAGGGCAGGTGTTCGGGCAAGGCCATCCGACGCCTGCCAGGGAGGGAGAGGGGGAGCACAGAGACAACGCAGGCTCTGCCCCTGGGGACACCCCTCCCTTCTGCAGAGGAGCAACCAGCAGCGGCCCGGCGTCGGCACATGCCCGAAGAGGGCAGCTGGCTGGACATCCAGAAGCTTCTTCTTCCCTCACCCCTGCCTGCCTGATAGGCCTCCAGTCCTTTGCCTTCTCTCCGCCTCTCTCCAGGGGCCCAACCCACTCTGTGTCCCCTGCGGCAGGGACATGGCCACTTCCTCCGTGCAATTCCCGGAGGAGCAGGGAGCCCCACGATCTCACGTGGAAGAATTGCCGGCCGCACACGTCCTTCCTGGTTTTCTCCCCCCTTCTCAACGCTGGCTTTGCTGGCCCTGGAATCTCTGCACAAATAAACCCGGGAGGTGAAAAGTTGACGTGGTTTCTTGGTGTTTTTGTTTTCTGGCAGGCGGTGGAAGGAGGGGTGAAGGAGGAGTTTGGTGCCATTTTTCTTTCATCTTTTCTTTCTTTTTCCTCTTCTGTTGTCAAACAAATGATGAAAATCCTGCTATGGGAGCCCGGGAACCAGGAGCGAGGCTGCTGGGGGGACGGTAGAGGGTGCTCTGCTGACTCGGGGGGTTCGGGGGGTTCTGGGGCGTTGGAGTCCGGCTGGCTTTGGGCCGGAAGAGGCTGCCCTGCTGGGTGCTGTTGCTGTTGGCGATGGTGGCGTGGTCCGGCTCGCCCGGGTCGCTCTCCGTGTAGCTGTACGCCTGGGCCCGCGAGATGCCTTTCTGCTGACGCCGCCACGAGTTGTAATACGTGGGGTCGCTGATGTAGTGGTTGACAAAAGAGTGGGCCTTCTGGTGGCTTGAGTCGACCTCATACTCGCTGTCGCTTCCCTGGGAGGACAGAGAATCAGGGTTCGTCAGTGGCCCCACGGGGACGGGTCATCGGCCTCAGGGCTGAAGGCCCAGAGCACTCTGGTTCGAACCCCTACCCTGCCTCTTTCAAGACTTGGGCTGCTAGCGTCTTGACCCCCTCACTGCCAGGAGGGAATAAGCCCCTTTTATGCCATGTTATGCCTCCTTCGGAGCAGACCCTGGACGTGAAGTGTCTGCTACAGTGTTGGCACAGAGCCGGCAGGTGAGTCAGAAGACCTGAGTTCTAACCTTTGTTTTCAACTGAGGCGACATTCACGTAACACAGAGTGAACCGTATTAAACAAGTGTATGACTCAGTGGCGTCTAGGACATCTGCAACGTCATGCAACCATCACGATGTCTACCTAGTTCCACACCATTTCACCACCCCAGAGTAAAACCTCGTGAATCAGTCCCTCCCTGTCGCCTCCCTTGTCCCATCTTCCCAGCAACCTCTGATCTCTCTTCTCTCTCCAGGCATTTATCTAGTCCGGATATTTCGTATAAGTGAAATCATACAATATGTGGCCTTTTGTGCCTGGCTTCTCTGACGTAGGGGAATGTTTCCAAAGTTCACCCATGACCTCGGTGCAGCCTCTGGCTTGGAGGACAAAGCCAGCCCCAGAATAAAGGCTTTTAGAGACGCCGGTCGGTGACAACGTGCTGGTGCCCACCCATGTGCATTCCAAAATAAAAGCAACACTCAGTTATAAAATAAGCATGAGAAAAATATCAACAGAAGTTCTGAATTTTCATGCGATGATAATCTCGAAGCTTTTTTTGGGGGGAAATATAAAATATTACATTACTCTTAACATTTTTTTTGATACTTTGGTGTCCTAGGCACAGACTTCATCTGCCTGTGGGGGACATTAGCCTGTGACAAGAGTCAATCTGGGTTGCAAAGTAAAATCTGAATTGTGGAGCTAAAAATATCACACACACACCCCCTCCCCCACCCCGAGCTCCCAGCAATGTTTTGAGAATTAATAAGACAACAGATGGGGCCGCCCTCAGAACTCTCTGGAAGAGAAGTGCTCGGATTTTAGTGAACGGCACATGCTCAGTGAAACGCGGCTCGGAGGACCCCACCCAGGCTTCCAGCCCTTGCCCTGCTGATGCCCCTGCCGGGGGGAACATGTGCCACGGGAGGAGCACAGTGGCAAGGAGACCCAGCCTGTCCAGGACGAATGAGTCTGGGATGCTCAGCCGCGTCCTGCTTTGCAGGCAGAGAACGTGGAGTGCCGACCTTGCCCAAAGGCTCTGAGCTCTGGGAAGAGGAAGGCACAACTCGTTCTCAGGAACTCAGAGTCTTTCATGACGTCGGGACCCTGGGGAGACACAGCTACCACGCATCGAACCATAATGGTGCCCGTCACCGGAGCAGGTGCCCTGCCAGACAGCATGAAGCGCTGACTGGCATGACCCTGTTTACTTTGCACACCTTTGTGCCGCGGCTGCTATTGCTACCTGAGTGCTAGTGCCCTGCTGCTGCGGCCCCAGTGCTGAGAACACCAGTGCAGAGACGGGGAGGGTTTTGCCCAAGGAAATGATCTAGCTGGGCTTGAACTCAGATCTGCCCAACTTTCCAAAGCCCAGGGCACTCCGTGCCCCCCCACTCCTGCCTGGAGCCCACAGGATGGGAACCAGAGCTCCCTGCCCTCCCGGTGGGAAGTAAATGCTAGATCTGCTAATTTATGTCCTCTGGCTGCTTCCCTCCCTCTCCTCACCCCTCCACAACCCCAGCCACTCTCCTTACCAGCCCCCAGCAGACACCCCCACCCCCACCTCAATCCTCTTGGCGGCCAGAGCTGGCTGTCCAGGACAATGGAAAGTCCCTCGGCCTTCTCGCCATGACGCAATGCGGCACAATACAGGCCCCTTTCTGTGCCCACTGCCCAGCTGCCGGCCCAGGAGAACAAAGCGGGCTCCATATGCCGAGGGGCGGGCACCGGACCTGCAGCAGGGGGGGGCTGGCCTGCCGTGGGAGCCGTCGGCAGCGGGAGGCTGGAAGACCCGAGAGGCTCGGGGTCTGTGGGTTTTGGGGGCCAGAGAGACGCACCGGAGTTTTCTCTGTAGCTTAGGTCTCTCTACCCACTAACTGGCCTGAGTAGTTGCTCGCATCATCCCCAGAGGTTCTAGAATTTTGGCTGGCCCCAGGCCCCAGCCTTGGAGAGGAGCCCCCAGGTCACGGGGGCTCCCATCTTGCAGGAGCCAGGGTGAGAAGGGATGGTGGCAGGATGAAGTCCCCACTCTGGCTCCTACTGGCAGGGTGCTTGGAGCCACCACTCAGGCTCCCTCAGCCTCAGTGTCCTTGTCTGTTAAGTGGGCAGATCTCCACAGTTCACGGGGTGGAATGAGCTAATACACGAGAGACTGCTGTACAGGTATTACTAGGCAGAGAGTGAGGGTGGGCCTCCGCAGGAGGGGGAAGAGATGGCGTGAGAAGCCTCAAAGCCCCCCTGGGAGGGATCGGAGGGGCCGGGAGCCCAGCCGAGGGGCTGACTCAGCGCTCAGGCAGCTGGAAAGGGAGAAGAAGGTTCAGCTCCTGCCCCCACACCCCCACTCCAAGAGTGGGGTATGTCTGGTTTGGAAGAAGGGTGGGGAGTGGCCTCTGGGCCACCAGCTCTCTGCTGAGCACCTGCTGGGTGCCAGGCAGTCTGTGGGCAGCATCCGCATAGGATGGAAGGCAGGAGGAGGAGGAGGAGCTCTGAGCCAAACAGAGTCCTGCTGCAGGAGGGGGCTGGGCAGGGAGAGTCTGGTCTGCCCCCTCCCCCCAGCTCTCCAAAGTCCAGGGAGGGGGTTCTTTGCATCCCGACTGCTGCTCCCGCCTCCCTCTCTGTGAACATCTGTTTCTTTTCTGGGCGGGGGTAGGGTGAGAAGAAAGAAAGTGAGGGGGGACCAGGGGCTCCTATTGCAGCTTTCAACTCTCAGGGGCCTCCGTAATTGAATGCAGCTTCCCAGGAACCGGCCCAGCACAAAGGGGGCTTTTCAGGGGCCGCCGCCAGGCTGCCAGGCAATCAAGCCACTGCTTCAGCTCCCCGGTCTCTTAGCCCCTCAAAGCCACTCAATCAGCAATTACCAGGGTCTGGGGAGGGGGAGCACAGACTCTCCAGGCCTGGGGACGGCCGAGGGAGGGGGCCAGAAGGAAGGAGGACCCCGGAGAGAACAAGGAGCAAAGCCAAGCCCTTTCACGTTTTTGTTCCTCGCTAGCCCTAAGGATCCTGTCTCAGACCCAGCAGGCAACGGGCAGGGACCCTCATCTTGTTGAATCTGGTGAAGTGTGGGAGGGGTGTGTTGCCCCAGATGACAGAGAAGTCACCCTGCGCAACTCTTTTGGAGCCTGCAAGCCGGAGCCCCCTCCCACACCCATGGTCCCACCGGCTCTTCTGCCGGATTCTAGCCTGAAGCCGCAGCTTGTCTGTGCGCAGTGCTCCGGCCTGTGACCTCGGGCACCCTTAGCCTCGAGCCCGCCGGGGCCTCTCCTGCAGGGGCTGCAGCCTCCTCCGGAGTAGAGGTGGGGTGGGGGTGACGTGCTAAGTGTCCCCTGGGTGTCCCTGAAGAACCTCCTTGGATACCCCCTCGAGACACAATTTTGTCGGGGCCCTGGGCTCCCAACAGTAGAAATCTCCTAGAAATGTCCTTTGAAAAATGTCAGCTCAGACACAACGTCATGTGTGCTACTTACGCCCTCATAGGTAAAGTGACCGTCCCTCAGCTGTCAGAGATGTCTGCGGTCAGGAGCTTCTTGGGAGGTCCCTGGGTGGGGCTGGAGGCAGTGGAGGCCTCTCTCTTTCAGTCTCCCCCTGTGCCATCCCAGCTGCCTATGCTTCTGAGCTCTGCGACCAGAGCATGCTTCTTGACATTTCCAAGCCTCAGTTTTCCCATCTGTTAAATGGGGATTGTCCCACTTGCATGGCAGGGTGGTTTGATGTTACATGAGAACATACTGAGCACATGGCAGGCGCCTGATATGTAGCTGTGCCTCCCTCTCCCTGGACTCTCTCTGCCCTGGAGCGTGTTTCGCGTTTGGCACAAGCCTGGGCTGCCAGGGTCTGTGTGGGTCGGGGTACAGAGAGGCAGGAAGTGAGGCCTCAGCTGAGTCTCTGAGATGCATGGCCCCACCTGACGGACAAGCAGCACACACAGTTAAAATGTCAGGGCCACTCAGCAAAGGGCGATGACGGAATATGACCACCACTGCAGCCATCCTCGAACCCACGCTGCTCCCCCCTTCTATGCATGACCTGGTCCTGTTCACGCTTTGAGGCGCAGCTCAAATAAATGCCACCTCCTCCAGGCAGCCCTCCCTGAGACCCTGGTGGAGTGGCCCTTCCCCCGGGTTTCCTCACACTGCTTTCTCTGCCCCTGCACCCCAGGAAACAGAAAGACTTTTGTTCACCACTTTCTCCCTGAAGTTCTTGTGGTTCCATAATATTTTCATGAGAACCGAAAACGTGATTATGTACACACAGGCGGTCTTCCCGAGTACATCACAACCCACTATGATGGAACATTCATAAGCGTCTGTCCTGCCCACTACTGTAGCCACCATGTGTAAATCCTGGCTGTTTACTGGGTGCGGAACAAATAGCTGTTGAGTAAATGCACCGAGGAATGAATGAATGAGCTCCACGGACAGCCAAACCAGCACTCACTCCTTCCAGGTGCCACACGGCGCCTCACCTGTGCAGGTGTGCAGGGCAGAGGTAACAGCAGGGTGAGGGGCTCCCTGACTCACTCCACCTCATCGTCTTTACCTCAAAACGGCCCTAACACCACCCCTGCCTCCTGCGAGCTGAGACTGTAGTGGTGACATTCACGAGCAATCCTTCGAGTCCCTTCTGGCTCCTAGAAAGCACTCCACAAATGCTCATTGTTAGGACTGAGAGCCCAACAAATAGTATCGAAAATATGATGCGACCTATATATTTTCTTCTTACTTTCTGACATAAGCTTAATTCTATTATAATGTGCTTAAAGGGACCGTCCATGATACGGTGAAGAACTGAAGGTCGAGATTAGAAGCTGTGTGCCACTGGCTTGGAATTTCCTTTTCCGCTGAGATTTGTGTGCTAAATAAATACATATTTTTTTCTACCAAACTTGGGCTCTTATTTTGAAAATGGAGTTGGAATGCAGCCATACTGCAGTTTTACAAGTTCCATCAAACAAGCCACAGGCTCTTTAAATCTCCAGTCTGGGGGTGCACCCTGTCCTCTGCCGGGTGCCCCTCTGCACCCCTTGAGGCACAGCCCCGACCCCACCCTGTGCCCTCTCTGGGGAACCAGCCCATCTCCACTAGCCCCTCACCCACACTGAACTGCGGCCTTTCTCGCACTGTAGCATGTGTGTTTGTTTATAGGTCAGATGGACTTCTTGTTACCAAATCACAGGGAAACGGCTGGGCAGATTTCTGCCAGTTTTGGACCGTGCGTTGTGGGTGGTCTGACGTGGGATGGAAACCAGGCTGGCGTGGGCAGAACTCGCTCTCAGAAGACCTGGGGGAAGGGAGCCTTCAGAAAGGTAGCAGCCGTTCTCTTGAGCCGCTGAAACCCAGGGGCCCAAGCCCGAGTGGTTGCTGAGCCTTAGGGGCGGGCCCTTGCATGTACTGTCACAGGCAGGGCACCTCCCAGCGAGCAGCACTGTCAGCCCCAGGTGGGAGCCACAACGGGGGCTGCTCAGCATCCCCGGACAGAGTGGCAGCCGAGTGGCACAGCCCTGCCATCATGGAATCATGGAGCAGCCCCCTGGGGACTCTTGGTGACACTTAGGGGTGGTGGCTATTTGCCAGCAGGCATGGAAGCAATTTAGCATCTCACAGTGGGCACAGGATACCAGTGCCCGGGATGGGGGGGCCCGGGTGGCCGAAGCCTTCCCATGACAAACTTTCTCAGCGTCTTCCTGGGCTCTTCCGTCTCTGAACAAGCCAGTGCCCTGGCGACAGCCTCCTGGGACCTAGACTGCCTATGGTGACCCTAAAGCCAAGTGCCTGATTTTTAAAAACAATTCTGGAGTGAACAGACCCAAATGGTCCTGGACACCTTTTCCAGAGCCCTGTGACGAGCTGGCACTGCACAGGCTTGACCTCATCTCCGTTAACGTCCTCCCCATACCAGCTTCCGGACAGGCCGTGTCCTGTGGACAAGGGGCCCTGATGGACCCTCTTGGGTAGAATCACTAAGGGGCAGCGCTGGGATCCAAGCCCAGGGCACTGGTGCCCAACCACGACAACATCTTTTCAAATGAGCGTCTCTCCTTCAAAGCAGCCCTCGGGGAAGGCTGGACAGTCATCCAGTGACCTCAGGGTCCACAGCTGCTTGGGGAACAACTCTAGTGCCTGCAGCACTTTCCTCTGAGTGTCTTTGTTCTTTGAGGATGGGTTGGAATTTTTTTTTTTTTTTACTTGTCAAGTGCATCAAATTACAGGAGTGAACTGAGTGTTTGGCCCTCTTGAGTGTCTCAACAGCAGGTTCTGAAGGCTTTTCCACAAAGGTCTCCAGTGAGGGTGACATGACTGGCCCGAGGGTGGCTCTGGGACAGGGTGGAACCCAGGGGCCCAGCCAACTGCGGTCAGAAGGCCTATGAGCAAGGTCTGGCTCTGAAACTCGGAGCTGCGATCTCAGGCTCATACGTTCTGTCCTTTGGAGCCGAGCCGACTCACTTAACCTCTCTGAGCCTCAGTTTCCCCATCTGTATAAAAAAAGACAATGCTAACACCTGCCTCAGGGGGTCGCTTTGATGATAAACCCAGGTGAGGCTTGCGAGATGCCCAGCGCAGCCCCTGGGGGATGGGCGGTTGTTGTGTTGCTTTGAAGGGGCCAGCTTCTCTGAATGTGCGAGTCTGGGTGTTGGTCAGGAAGGAATGGGAACTTCACAGCCATGAATCTTTGTCTCTACCCTGGGAACCTATACCTGGTCTCCAGTTGTTCTGGTTGACTTGCTTTCCCAATGACACGGCATTCTTTTGACAGCTGTTTATACAGAGTGCCCAGGTACCAGGTACTGTCCAAGACGCTGCAGATGCAACAGTGATCAAAAACGTCGCAAGTTCCTGCCTTGGCAGAACTTGGCTTTCAGAGTAAATAAGCCCAACCCAACCCAGCCAGGCCCTGACTCAAACCCTGAGCCATTCCGAACGCCTCTAGCACCTAGGTGGTGGTCAACTGTCCCCCCAACGGGGCTTGAGCATTCTGCTGTGACAGCAGCCTTCTGGAACCTGGGAAGCCTCCTCCCTCTAGGGCATGTGCTCCACGGAGTGACTGTTCCAGGTTGCTATGGAAACAGTGCCCAAGTGATGGGCTTGTTCTGAACAAGTCGGACTGGGGGCCGAGAAGGGGGGATTCCAGGTGACTCTGCCCGCCCTGGGGGTGGCTTCTGCAGCAGGCTGCTCTGCAGCACAGGGACTCTGCTACCAGCAACTCTGTCAAGGCTGGGGGGCCCTGGCATGGCCACATGGCCAAGGGACGATTCTGCATCCCTGCAAGGGTCCTCCAGATTCATGCAGGGATGGCGACAGCAAGCTTGTGGGACACCTGGGCAGTGTCTTCTAAACTCAGAGGGCTCATTCCCCGAAAGGTCAGCGCCCAGCCAGTGAGGGTGGAATAACAGTGTGCTCTGCAAGGCCAGGGTCCAGAGCTGCCCGACAGCGTCACACGGGACGTCCCTCCCACTGGCCGCCACTCTGCATAGACAGAGGAGGTGTGTCACAGTGTCACAGCCCCATCGGCAGAGGGAGTTTCTTTATCTTTCTGAATTCTACCTGGAGTGTCTACAGTCTAAATGCTGGTTGCCATCTTTGGGGGAAAGAAAAAAAATCACACCTCAGGGAAAGGACACAGGCCCCTGTGGGTGGCCTTGTGAGTCCCCAATATTCCTGAGGCTGCAAAGAGCTAAATACCCCCGAGAAGATGTCATGACCTGGATCACATGAGCTCAGCGCAGCTCTGTCCCCCGTTGAGCCCCGAGTAAGCCAGGCTACATTGGGGTCTCTGTCCCTGCCAGCTTTGAGCTGGGGGGTTAGGTCCAGCCTTCCCAGCTCTGCCAAGCCCCCCAGTAACCCTGGAGCTGCACAAAACAGGAGCGAGTGGGAGGCCCTCAGTCCACGGGCCTGTGCGGATCGCAGGCTTCCTGGCACCTCCGGCCCGGCCACCAGCCCTGCTCCCCGCTGGCACCTCTTCCTCTGCTTCCTCTCCCGGGACTGGGCAGAAAGGTCCAGGGCATGGGACACAGTGGCCTTTCGTGGCCCCTTCCTCGGCAACCACCAGGCTTGGCCGAGGCTGAGGGGCCTGGGGTGGGAAGCTGCAACATCGCATGGCTGGAATGCGCTCAACGCCTCTCCCCACGGCCTGGGACAGAGTGTCCCCGAGTGACCCACCTAATGGCAGCTCCGTGTCTTCCAGAGACACCGTCCCTCTCCCAGTGTAAAAGCTGACATTCATTGCACGGTTGCCGTGTGCAGAGCTCTTCTGTGCCTCATCTCAGTAGATGTCCCCACAGCCCATGAGAGAGTGTCACAGTCCCTCCCCGTTCTACACATGGAGAAACTGGCGCTCAGAGGTTGGCCACCTGGGGTGCCCAGCTCACAGGCAGCAAAGCCAGGGCTCAAACTCAGGTCTGAACCTATGAAACTTAATGCCTCACTAGTCTACACTGCTTTCCACCCTCAGGGCTCTGGGGCAGCCAGCCCTCATTCCTGGGGCCCACTCTGATCCTGAGTGGTTAAGGGGCACATTTCTCCAGGCTGGCAGTGCAGGCCTGCCTGTCACCCTTCTCCTCGGAGTCACCCTCTCTGCAGCCTCAGCACGCTTCCCTGCAGGCAAGGCCTACGGAGTCACTGAGCACGTAGGTGACACCTGCAAGTCTAGAGGACCATGCTGTTGGGGGACCTCGTATGACGAAGGTTCCAGGGACCCCATTAGCACTGGGTGCAGACTCTGAACAGAACTCAGGAGGTGGCAGATGACCCACATATGACTTTGGGGTAGATTCTGGGCCCGTGAGTCTTCATGGCCCATACAGGAAAGGGAGGAAGGACGCCCCAGTGGCACTCAAGTCTTCTCCCTTCACTGCCCTACCCGGGGAGGTGGCCGCTCCCCTCCCCTCTCCAGGGCACCTGGCCCTCCTCGCCTCACCTGAGAGTCGGAGATTTCTGAGGGCTTCTCGGTCAGGCTGCTGCTCTCTGCGGGGATGAGGTCATTGTACTTGGTGACATCCTCATCGGAGTAGTGGAGGCTGCCCGGGCTGGGCCGGGGCGGGGACCTGGAGAGAGCAGGGGAGTGAGGCTGAGAGATGGCCTCGCTCAGAGCAGCACCCCTGCCGGGAGACCACAGCCCCTCCACCCTGTGTTCCTCCTCCTTCCTGCGTCCACTCTCCAGAGACTGGGCCTTGGGTACAGGAGCCTGGAGGAGGATGAGGAGGGAAAAGCAGGGTGCCTGGCTAACTCTGGGGGTAGGGGAATGTCCGTGGCTGGGTTCAGGACTCCAAGCCTGGGGCTGGTTTGGTGCAAATGGCATTTCCGTGTACACACAGTGGCACAGGGACACATGGAGGCCTGGGTGTGTGTGCCACGCACTGGGGATGGGAGAGGCCAGGAGGGGCACAGTGGGGGCGGCCACCGGTGAAATGCCCCTTGTTACATTCGGCAGGGCCCTGGAGCCAGCCTGGCGGGGCTGCCGTGGCCATGCTGGGCTGGGCTGGGCCTGCCCTGGCAGCCTCCAACGGCTCTTTCTTTGGAAGGCTGGACTTGGCGGGGGATGAGAGGTCCGCCGCTCTGGCCGGCGAGCCCCTCCCTCTGTCCTCCTGATGAACACACACGTCGCTTGGTCCCTCCAAGATGGAGACAGAGAGAAGCTTTGTGAGCTCCCCTGAGGGCGGCTTGACTCCCCTGCCTGCTGGGAATGTCAACAGGGCTGAGGCCGAGACAGGCGCCCCTCCGGCCAACCTCCCCCCAGCTCAGGGGAGCAGAAAACTGCCACGTCTTGTCCAGGGAGGCCCGGGTAGACCCAGGCGGGCGCCCCCCGACCTTGGAAATGCACAGCCCAGTGGCCACAGGGAGGGGGCACAGGAGGGGGCTGGGGTCAGAGACAAGTCAGGAGCGAGTAGGAGCTGGGAACACACTGCCAGCCCCGTCCTTCCGTCACGGAGACGGTCCTCTAACAGCTAGAATAAGGAACCAGGGTGGGGGTTTCCAGGACAGGGGGAGGCTGGCTGGGGCACGGCAGTATTGGGGTGCTCCTGCTCTGTCACTCAGGTGTGCTTCCCCAGTCTGCCCTGGCGGGGCCTGTCTGGCCTTTGGGGCAAGTGACTACTTGCGGGTCAGTTCCAGAGCAGCCGGCTCCAAACAGCAGTGGGCTGGTTTAAAAAATCTGGCCAGTTATTTGCATTCTGCTGCCATTGGCAGGAACCCTCAGTAGCCACCTCCCTGCAGTGTCCTGGCCCCAGGCTGCGGCTGGGCCTGGTGGGGCAGGTAGAAGCCCCGGCTGTGCTGCTGGGCCCTGCTGTGTCTCACGACGACCATTCCCAGTCCCAGAGCGTGAATGCTGCTTCCCAGGACAGGATAGGACCAAGCAGGTGCTGTCCGCTCTGTGGCCCTCCCTGGAGCTGGCCACACCCGGGCACTGCGGGGCCCTCCCGCCCGGCCCCCGAGCGCCCACCCTCCGGCCCCCCACATAGATGGCCCATTACCTGGTGTACAGGCCGTTCTTTCGGCAGAAGGAGTTCTTCACAGACAGCCGCCGGTTGTTGAGTTCCAGGGCAGGGAAGCTGCTTTCGTCCAAGCTCATCATCTCCCCGTGGCCCAGGGCTCCAGACTTGGCGCTGTTCCCTGCGGGGGAAAGTGACGCCCCTTAGACTGCATGGCCTCCTCTCTCCCACCCCCCACCCCCGACCTGGCTGGGCCACCCCCACTTTCTCCTGCTAGACCTGAGACCCCCATGAGACACTGGGATTGTGTGTGGGAGCCGAGGCTGCCCCACCTGGCACACCAGCAGGTGCACCGCCGAGAGGACAGGCCTGCCACCCCCTGCCCTGGACAAAAGGGAGGCAGACACGTGAAAGTCAAGTAAAGCCAACCGGGCTCGGTGCCGGCCCCCTTACCCGAGTCTGTCTTCTTGGCGTACTTCTTGCTCTGGCCGCGGATGATGAGCACAAAGACCAGAAGCAGGATGAAGATGAGGCCGACCAGGGCAATGACCACCAAGAACCACCACTCCTCATAGAAGGGGTTGGCTTTCTGGGCTGGAACATAGGTGGCGTCAGGCTGAGGGTGCTCAGCCCCCTCCTGCCTCCCAGCCTCCCGCTCTGGCAGGGACCCTTCCACGGCTCATGCAGTTCCCGGGGAGGCAGCGTCTGTGCCCTCTGAACGAGGGAGAACCTAAGACAGGCCTGGTGAGGATGTTTTCGTCTCAGTCCCCGCTCTGGCCAGCGGGTGGAGGACTGCCGGGAGGGCTGATATGAGATGGGTTCTGGGCTTGCCTTCCCACTCACTGGGAAAGAGTGCTGGGGTTGATTAATGATGTCTGCCAAGGACACAGGCGGTGGTGTAGGGGGAGTGGCAGTGTGCTGGCTACTTTCCTTTCTTTTCTTGTCCTTGCCTAGGGGCTATCTTGACAGGTAAACCTAACTTTGTGTGGGGAAATGTGCCTCTCTCGCCTGCAGGAGGCCAGGAGAGCTTTGCCCAAGGTTCAGTTTGGACGGACTTTTTTCCTGGTGGCAGAAGCCAGGCAGCTGGGAGGATGGACGGGAAGAGGTCTTTAGAATGCCTCTTCCACGTACAGCTCCCCATCTTCCAAGACCGCGTTACTGTGCTTTCCGCACCCAGCCAGAGCTAGCCATGTTGTCCTTGACCGGGGTGGGCTCTTCCCTTTCCGTCTCGAAGCGGTTCTGTCCCATGATTTGGTTCTATCAATCTGGGCAAAGGAAGACGTGTGTAGGGGGAGGGAGGAGGCCAGGACCCTGGAAATTCACCGGTGAGCAGAAATTCTGAGCTGTGCTTCTGCCTTGGGGGAAGGGGCTTTAGCATTCAAAGGGGTCAGTGGTTAGATTTGGGGTCATGGGTTTAGATACTTTTTAAAATTTTTTAAATTTTTTATTTTTTTTTTGAGACAGAGTCTTGCTCTGTTGCCCAGGCTGGAGTGCCGTGGCGTCAGCCTAGATCACAGCAACCTCAAACTCCTGGGCTCAAGCAATTCTTCTGCCTTAACCTCTCGAGTAGCTGGGACTATACGCATGCGCCACCATGCCGGGCTAATTTTTTTCTATATATTTTTAGTTGTGCAGCTAATTTCTTTCTATTTTTAGTAGAGACGGGGGTCTCGCTCTTGCTCAGGCTGGTCTCAAACTCCTGACCTCAAGCGATCCTCCCACCTCGGCCTCCCAGAGTGCTAGGATTACAGGCGTGAGCCACTGCACCTGGCGGGGTTTAGATACTGGAGTCCCTGGTGTGCTCTGGGACATGAAGAAGAATGAGGAGAGGAAAAGGGGAGTGGGGTGGCCCTGCCCAACCTGGGCACTGCCCAGTGGGGCTAAGGCCTGCCTGTGTCAGCTGCAGCTCCACAGGCTGCCAACCTGTCATCTTTGGAGGGCAGTTTCCATGGAAACACAGTTTATGGCCTGGCACCCTTGAATCCCCCAGGCAATGAGCTCACGGAAGCTCACATCTTGGCCCACTGCTCTGCCCCTACCCAGGGCTTCTGGGGCCCTTGAAAGGGAGCCCAGGAGATCCAAGGCCCCAGCTCCCTCTGGAGTTGAGGGCTGACCTGGTCTTGGACGCCCAGCCTCTGTCACCAGGCTCTGCCGAGGCCCCCCACCCCACGGGCCAGTACCTGGCACAGACTGGGAGGGGCTGCTGGGGGTGCCGAAGCCGTAGTCGTTGACCGCGATGACCCGGAAGTCGTAGCTCACGCCCGGCTTCAGGATGTCCATGCTGAACGTGTAGGAGCTCACCTCCTTGGGGATGTCTTTGATGAGGACGTCCCACAGCCCCTCGTCTGCAGGGGCACAGAGAGGGAGCCCCCGTGAGGTGAGGGCGGCCCAGAATCCCACTCCCAGCCCAGTCCTGACCGTGCTCCCCGGGGCCGGGCCTGCCTGACCGCCCTGCTCAACACTGACCCACGGTGCGTGGTCCTCAGCCCATGGTTTTTAAAAGGACGTCTTTTATTCCTTTTAGTAAGACATCTGTAACCCATTAAAAACTATGTACTATGCAGAAAGTACTGTCACAACCAGCCCGATCCCACTGTCCAGAGAAACAGGCTCAGCACGTTAGCACTTGCGCGGGCAGACTCTACACACGCCATCCTCGGGTCGTTAAAACGGTTCGTAAACATGACTTTAAGTGGCTGCCTTCGATCTCATCACACGGGAACACCCTCCTTTACTCAGCCGGGCCCCTGTTTTTCTAACCCACTTTTCTTTCTTTTTTTTGAGACGGAGTCTCACTCTGTTGCCCGGGCTAGAGGGCTGTGGCGTCAGCCTAGCTCACAGCAACCTCAAACTCCCGGGCTCAAGCGATCCTCCTGCCTCAGCCTCCCGAGTAGCTGCAACCCCCTTTTCTATTCAAAACCTGTGCAGTGGTGGCATCAGACAAACAAGAGAACTTCTCTTTTTCTTTTCAATAACAGCTGCAGGGAAGAGCTGGGTTGCCCGACGGTTTGGTCAAGTTGCCTGGATTTGACGGGGCCATCCTCAGCCGCCTCCTCTCTTAGGCGCAGAGATCAGAGGAAAAAGAGGGACCACAGAAGGCGGGGGGAGTCTCCAGGCTGTCCTCCACCCCATGTTGCCCCAGTCACCCCATCCCTTGAGTTCCTGAGTGTCCTTCAGGCCTCCCTTTGTCCCTGGCTCTCTGGGCCTTGCCCTGTGGGACAGAATTCACTCTCATGCCGTTGGAAAGGAGTAGCAGAAGTGGCAGGCATCCGCCACCGCCCAGTGATAGCCAGTAGGTAGGTGGGGCGGCCAGAGGGGGCCTGGCCAGATGCTCTGTGTCGGGCCACCAGGGTTTGAGAGAGGGTGAGTCCCCCCACAGTGCTAGTGCCATGTCAAGCCGCGTGGGCCCTGGCCAGAGCATCTCTCCACGGAGGAAGGACGTCGGTGGGCCATGCTCACAGGTCCTCCCTCCACAGCCTTCTCCTGCAGCCAGGGGGTCCTCCAGGCTGCTGCCACTGGGAGCGAAGGACCCCTCGCCGTCCCCAGCAGCCCCCCTGCAAGCACCTCCGGCTTCGCCCTCCTGCAGCACCTTCTTCTCGCCCGCTCTGGACCCTCTGTCATAGCTGCTCTCGGGGCCGGAGGCTCGGTCCCTGGCTCCAGCACGGCCCCTTCCTAGGGCTGGTGGGTTTACTTGTTTTCCTCACCACGCTTTTTCACAGACCCGGCCGTGTAAGTCCACTCTGGTGGAGGTGCCATGGCCGCCCCACCATCCTTCTTGAATTTTGGACTGAGAGTGTGGTGGGATCTGCTGAGGGGCCACCTCCCCACTCCAGTGTAGACCCCTTCTCTTTGGGGAAGGCCGTGAGGGCCCTGTCTGCATTCAGAGCCGTCCTCACGGGGGCTCCAAAGCTTTGACCTCACTGTTGATCATATTTGTTTTTGAGCATCTGCCTCATACACATCACACCTTCTTGTTTAATGTCTGTCTTTCTCTTTCTCTCCCTCTCTCTCCTGCGAGGCTGAGAAATCCCTCCGGGGCAAGGATCGTACTTGACTTGCTTTATTAGCCCCGCACCTAGCACAGACACCTTCCAAGTGTCTATGGAATGAATGAATGGAAACCTTTCTTCCCTGGCCTTTTCGCAGCATACGCACCCAGTTCGGTGCTTCACGCTTTGGGATTTACGTGCTGGGGTGCAAGTCCAGGGACTTTGAATTCTCTCACCCGTCTCTGAGTAACACTCATAATGATGATGACGATGACGGTGACCATAGCTGGCACCTGCTCCTTTGCCAAGCATCCCAGGTCTACACACTTTGCTTTTCATGTCCACAGCAATGGTGAGAGGGAGGAAGTGTCCCCATTTTGCAGGTGAGGACACCGAGGCTCAGAGAGAGCTGACTTCCTCTTCCCAAGGCCACACCTCGCACCACCACGAGTGGCAGAGCTGGCTGGACTCCCGGCACTGAACTTCGTCCAGGTGCCCAGGGCGGGTGCTGTGCGCAGCTGGGAGCCGGATCTGCATTTGCCGGATGGGCGCAGCTCGTCGAGGGCCCTGCTGCTGCCTTCCAGAAGCTGGGCCTCCTGCCTGCTGCTAGCCTCACGCAGACACGAGGCAACCAGGCTGGGCCAGAAGCTGCTGGAATGTCACGCTGTGGCTCTGGCCTGCAGCCCCGGGAGCTGGCTGCTGCGCAGGACCCGTTCCCTGGGCTTGTAAATCCCGAGTGAATCTCTCCCTGGGCCTGCAGGGCCTGGCAGCTCTCTGGCTTGTGGAAAGTGGCGTGTTTAGTTATCCTGTGCAGCAGGAAGCATGGCCATGCCGGGGAGGCATGCATGGGACAGGAGCTCTTTCACCCTGAAGACGGCAGGGGCGGGGGCAGAGGGGAGGAGACACCCCCCAACCCTGTGACCGCACACTGCTCTCAAATAGTCTCAGGGATGAACCCCATGCCCCTACCCACTCTCCTTCCCTCACCTGGTTTCTGACCCTGTCCCCAGCTCTCTGGCCCTGCTCTGAGTCCCGGCCCCTCGTGGGGTCCTGGCTCGGTCCTTCCTTTTACCCTCAGTCCTGATTCCACCTGTGGCCAAGTCACAGCCCCCAAACTTAGAACACCAGAGTCCCACGCTGGGCCTCCCAGGGAACACTGGGAAATCAACAGGGCCCAAGTGCAGGGCCAACATTCCACAGCCCGGCACCCTGGCCGGCCACTTGGGTGGAATAAACAGGTGCAGGCCCTGGCTGGGAGCAGCACGCGGTGGCAAGCTCGGCAGCCAGCACTGCAGGGCCAGGGAGGGACCATCTGGAGTGGGGAGGCAGCCAGCCCCGCGTGCATCCTCTGGCGACAGGGAGACCTCAGCGGCCAGGTGTATTAGCTCCTTGCAACTGCGATTATTAGCATAAGATGAAGGCAAGGAGCGGGTGGTGTGGCTTCCGGGAACCACTAGAATTATTAACTCTTTGCCATGGAGTGCTGAGCACCCAGCTACCCTGAGGCATTAAAGATTTGTCTCTGGGATGTTTTAATATCCCCGTTAGATGGACGAGCTGCTGATATGCTCAACTGCTTCCCATTATGGTCATTATTGGCTATTCGGGCTGGAGCCACAGAGCCTTTTTCTCTCTCCATTTCAATCATCTGAGCACGGATCCCGGCGTACAAAGAACTGGCCTCTGGCTCGCTGGCTCTGGCACCTGCGATTACCTCGGAAACCTAGCAACGGGAGCTGGCAGGGCCGGGGCTCCCGCGAGGTGCGGAGCGGGAAGCGGGTGTCAGGACAGTGAAACAGGAGCAGTGGAGGTGGCCCACAGCGACTTATCAGGCGCTCGTCTGCTGATGGCTTTGGAAGTTCTTGTGATTCGATTTCAGGCTTGACGGGAGAGGCTGGCACAGTTCCAGGAGCAGCCGAGACAGCCTTGATGGCAGAGATCGGGCTCGAGGAGGCAGCTGGGGTCTCCTTCGTTCTGGGGCAGAGGTCGAGGAGGCCGTGTGGAGGGTGCAGTTTAACCCGAGATAGCCCGGGGCTCGCTCCTCTGGCTCCTCGAATAGTCCTCGGCCCAAGCAGGTCCTCACTGGCACTAAGAGCCGTTCTTGGGGGGCCCCTGGGTGCTCCCTAACCTAGAGTGCAGCTCTGAGGAAGCGCCTGCGGTTTCCACTCTCCAACAGCACCCGGCTAGGGGCACCTGCCGAGGCACCGAGGCACCGGTGCTTTCCCAGGCAGAGGACAGACAGACACAAGTGCCTCGGGGGAGGGACCCATAGAGGAGGGAAGAACGAACTGTGGAGTCTGGGCCTGGCGGGGTGGGGCCGGAGGGGCGGGACGCACCTGAAGGCCTGGCCTCTATGACGTAGCGGGTGATGGGCCCTTTGCCGGGGTCTCCGCTGGACCAGTGGATGGCGATGGCCGAGCTGTACCGCACGATGACGGGCACTCCAGGAGGCCCCGGGGCACCTGCAAACGGCACACAGAGGACAAGGGGACGTA
The DNA here is from genome assembly GCF_041146395.1 of Eulemur rufifrons. Classification (NCBI taxonomy): domain Eukaryota; kingdom Metazoa; phylum Chordata; class Mammalia; order Primates; family Lemuridae; genus Eulemur; species Eulemur rufifrons. Next base: position 49,996,389 of record NC_090991.1, read on the forward strand.
TGGAAACCGCAGTCACCACTGCCGGTCAGCTTGGGCTCAAAGAGGAGGACTGAGCCACCAGACCAACCCGGCCAACGAGCCTCAGGGAAGCCCTGCGAGTGCCGAGGCTGGGCCTGCCAGCAGGGGCTGTGGCCTCCTGGCCACCTCCCACCCCACACTCCAGACCCCAGGGCAGAAGGCGTAGGGGATGATCCAGAAAGTTCCCTGGAGCAGAGTCAGGAGACCTGGGCTTTCAGTTCTAGCCCAGAACTTATTAGATGGGTGACTTCGATCAATTCACATAGCCCTCCAGTGCCTCAGTTTCCCCATCTGTAAGGGCCTTTTGGAAGATAAGGTTCAAAGGGCTGTGTCATGGGGACAGCAGAGGTACTTTGATGATGGTGGAGGGGCCTGTGAGAGGAAGGGGGTGGCTTAGGGGGGCTGAAGAGCCCCCAACCTCTCCCCTGGTGTGGGACAGTGATGTCTTCCCCACCTCCTGCCTGAAATCCCCCTTCCCCAGTGGCATTTGCCATTAGACTAGGCGAGGAGAAGAGGGCTGGGCCCGGGAGGGCTTGGGCTTCTGCTGCTAGGAGGGGAGGAAGGACTGGGCTCCCTGCCGGCTCTCCTGGCACGAAGGTCACCAGGGCAGCAGCCCGGCACGTTGTAGAAGCCAGAGCAGGAGAGGGGGTGACTTCTGCAGTAGGAGGAATAAGCCAGGTGTCTGTCTATAATACAAGGGGCCCGAGCCCCTTCTTCTTTTGGGGGTGCCTGTCCAGAGGCCCATCCCCCCAGATGGGGAGCTCTGCATCTCCAGAGCCTGGCACACAGTAGGTGCTTCCTGCATGCTTAGGGGATGAGGGGACAGGCAGGTGCAAAGCGGGTGGGTGACAGGCTGGCCAAGTGGCCTCTGTGGACGCCTGCTGGGAAGAGAGCTGAGTCCAGCCCCACAATGAAGCTCCTCCAGGGCCCAGGGAGCCCGCGGGCCGGACAGGAGGCCCAGATCCACCCACACAGCCCGCAGCCCTGCCCGGCCCTGCGCCCAGTCCCGACCCATGGCCTTGGGGGCCTCATTTCCTTCCTTCCTTCCCTGAATGGCATCCTGCCTGCAGCCCCAGGGCAGGAGCAGTGGCGGACACAGCCTGAGCAGGTGTGGAGGGTGAGCCGGCCCCAGGACCCCCATTCTCAGTCTGCACAGAACGGCAATCAGGGCTGGGGTAGGAGCCATCATCTCCTCCTGCACCAGAAGCTTCCAGTGAGTCTAGCCACTACCTGGCTTCATGTTCTCTCCTGCAGACCCCTTCACTCTAGAGAACCCTCCACCTTCTCCCCTGTACCCCGTTCCCTCCCCCACACCCCTATCTCACCCCCAACCTGGGACACTTCAAGGCTCAGGTCAGAACAGCCCTCTCCTGTCCCTGAGCTGCTCGGCCCTCCCTCCAGCTTCCTGCCTTTGCTTCCCAGGAAGCCGGCTCAGGTGAGAGCAGCTTGGGCTGGGGCAGGGCCTGTGCGTGCGTGCGTGTGTGTGTGTGTGTGTGTGTGTGTGTATGTCTTGTGGGAGCGGCTCCCTCCCGGGCAGCTTCCTCCTGCAGGCTTTGTTCTAGGGAGCCCTGCCCCTTCCTTGCAGAACAGGACTGTGAGGAGTAGAAAGTGACCAGACAGAAAGGGAAAGTGAAGAGTGGCCGGCCTGAGCCACCAGCAGTGACACCCGCAGGGCAGTGACAGGCAGGAGGGGCAGGAGGGCAGGCTCCCAGACCCTGAACCCCCCAGGGGCCTCCATCCACTCCTGGCTGTGGGGGGTGGAGGAGGAGACAGATTTTAGGGGATGTTGGGAGGGGCTGTGTCCTTGCTTAGGGAGGGAGGCAGCAGTGTGGCCTGGGAAGGGGGTGGGGTTAAAGGAGGAGGTGAAGGAAGCTCAGGGGGCATCTATGGGGGGCTAGTGGTGAGGCGGGGGGGCATGGGCCTGGCCCTGGAGAGGCTGCTGCCCCATCAAGGGTTCCTCAAGGTACCACTTTCGTGGGAACCTCCAGGGGTTTTTGGGGTCAGTGCAGGTTGCTGGGCCCACCTCAGCCCCGGGGATGAGCATCTCTTTGCAGGCACCCTGGGAAGGTGATTTTAGCGAGAGCTGAGGGTGACTCTCCCGCACCGTGCTCACCTGCTCAGGGAAACACTGCAGGGGGTGGGAAGATGGCTCTGACCAGGGCAGAGGCAGGGGGCTTGCAGCTGCGTCCCTCCTGGATGGAGGCGATGGGGTAGCACGACTCGGGGGAGGGACCACCAGCAAGGAGTGGGTGCAGCTGCCAGGTCAGGCCCAGGGTACTGGGCCTGAGGGGAGGGGCTCTTCTGGGGTCTGTGGCTTGAGGAACCCGAGGACACCGATGCCATTAACCAAAGTAGAGACGCCGGAGTGTGGGGAGTGAGGGGGAGGGAGGGACCCCCAGGGACCAGGGAGAAAGAGCGAGCCCCGCCCCCCACTCTGGGTCCCCAGGCTCCAGCACAGCTCTTGATATCAGGGGCCCTTCTGACTTGGGGGGGAGGCAGGGCTGAACAATTTAGTGTGATGTGTGAACGGTCACTCTCCTACCTTCTCCTGGGCCTGTGGTGACGTTGGCTTCGATCTCCGGCCCGTAGGTGAAGGTCTTGGCCCGGATGCGGAACCTGTAGGTCATCCCCTCCGCCAGGTCCTTCACCTTCAGCCACAGAGGGTTGCTCCCCTTCACGTCCACCGTCACGATCTTGCTGACTCCTGGGGGGGCAGAGCACGCGGGGGCTGCAGGGCTCGCCCCATGAGACCCCTAGGCCGAAACACCACCCTAGCCCACACGGCAACGCTGCCCACGCGGTGTTTCTTGGACAACGGTCCTGCGGGCTGTTCTCAGGAAAAGGGCTCCATGGTTAAGTAAGTTTGAGAAAAGCTACGTGTTTTATGTGTCTCTGGAACAAGCCCTGGATCCTTTAGCATCTGGAGGAAAAAAACACTCAGCATCCTGTTTAACGTAACCCAGATATATTTCACTCCCGTTTTTATTCCCCTACATAACATCCCACAGAACTAGAATTCTAAGGATAAGATTTCAGGCTGTGTTGCCATAAAGGTACCAAAAGTTAGAGTTGGAGGGGACACGCTTGCGACCAGCTCCAACACCTGGGCCCCAACCCCAGCGCGGCCTGCGGGCTCGGCCTGTTCCTCTTGTGCTGGTGGGAGCCAGGAGCTCACCCCAGGCCCTCTGTCACCTGCACCGCCAGGCTCTTCAGCCCCCAAATTGCAGCTGCAAGGGGGGAGCTCGGGACAGCTCTCAGGAGGAGGAGTCCGCGCTCTGTGCTTCCCAAGTCCAAGCGTTCCCCACCGCCAGCCTCCCAGAGGGCCAGGACTGGCTCCATGTCCCATGTCCACCGAGCGTACGGTGACCAGCACTGGCCTTGGCATGTCCCTCACCTGGTTTCTGTTTGTTCTATGGGCGAGGACACCCACAGCACCTTACACTGGAGGTTTAAGTAAACTAACAGCACCCAGGGCCTGAGTGTGTACCGCATAGACGGAGTATTGAAGGACAGAACAACGGATGCTCAAGAGGGGCTTCCTGGAAGAAGCAATGACCCCTCAGGACCCGGAGCAGGGACTCTGGGCACTTGAGTAAGCTCCGTGACATTTCTGAACAAACCCCTCCTCGAGGCGGGGACCTGGGTTTTCCCTACAGGAAACGGAGGGCGGGGGGGATCTGGAGCACGTGGCCGAACCCCTTGCCCTCGCATGTCCTGTCCTCCCGCAATAGCCCAGCTGTGCCTGAGCCTGGCCAGCCTGGTGTCCGCACCCCAGTTCTTGCCTCGGCCCTGGGTTCAGGTCAGCAGCAAACCAGCCACACAGGAGCCCCCCAGCCCGAGCCCGCAGAGGCAAAATGCTCACATCACTCGGGTTGGGAGGGCCCAGGTGAAGCTCCTGTGAAGGGATCTTGTCCCAGGTCCCTGCATCTGTCTCTGGGACCTCTGTCCTCTGTCCTCTGTCCCTTTCCTGGGCCCTGCACCTGACTGGACCACTCCTGGGGCCTGGTGGCCCCTTGGTGTCCTAACACACAGCTCCGCTTACAGAACGAGCTGCTGGGACCCAGGTGGTGGCAGGAAGACTGAGGGCCATTGTTCCCTCGGCTGACCCAGAACTGCTGGCTGGAGCCACGTTCCCAGGGCCCCGCCCCTTGTTCTTGCTAGGCTCTGTTGTCGGGGGAGGGGTGAGAGTGAGGCGGGTGACTCCAGAGGCCAGCCACACCCCCACTGTCTCGCTGGACTGAGACCCAGGCAGCGAGGAGCCTCGTCCCCTTCCCGTCTCTCTGTGTCTCCGTCCTCATAAGATGGTTGCTGGTAACAAAACAGCAGTGACTTCTGCCCTCTGCTCGCCCTGAGCTCATGCGCATCCCCGGGGGCTGGACAGCCCTCTGGGGGTAGGAAGCTGGCAAGTGTCCGACGTCCACTGTCAGGGTCAGCACGGCCCAGCCTGGGAGCCCGGAGTGGGGCATGGGTCCCTGCTGGGGCCTGAGGAAGGGGTGGGGGGCTGCGAGGGAGGGTCTGATGACAGCTCAGGTGAACAGGGTTCAGGACACAGGGGAGGTCACCTGCAGAGTGGGGCTCTAGAGCCGAGGTCCACAGATGGCAACAGGGGTGCAGTGACCCCCAATCTTGTGCATCTTCCTGGGGAGAGTTGCCAAGGCTTTGATCTGATTCTCAAAGGGGTTCCTGACTGCCCCCAAAGATGGAGAACGACTAATCCAGAGTAAGGCGGAGAACTCTAAGGTCTGGGAAAGGGCAAGGAAAGGGCAGGACCTCAGGGGCTCCCCCTGCTTCCTGGGCCTGGCAGCCCTGTCTGTCTTGGGACACTGTACCTGGCTCCACTTTCTCTCCCTCTCTTCCCCATTTTCACTGACCGAAGGGGAAAGATATATGTAAAAGTTCTCTGCCTAGAAGTTAGGAGCCCGGGCTGCTGTTCCAACCTTGCCCTCAACTTGCCGTTGTTTTACCTTGGAAGTTCCCCTTCCTTTGTCTGGGCCTCAGTAACCCCGTTTATAAGATGCGGAGACTCTCACCACATCTAACCCGTGTGCGGTGGCTGTGACGGGGACCCCAGATGAGAGAGGGCACTTGCAAATCGAGAGCCTGGGGGCTGTGCTGGGAGAGCCCACTCACCGTCCACGGGGGTGCAGGGCTCGTACACCAGCCGGTAGCCCTCCAGGACGCCGTTGGGGAACTGCGGGGCTTCCCAGGACACGTTCACGGAGGTTGTGGTCAGCTCGCTGAACTTGACCGAGCTGGGAGCACTGGGGGCTGTGGGAGACAGCAAAGGGGTTTTGTTTCCTCCCTCTGTGCACGTTCAAAGCCTTGGGTTTGGCTCCAAGGAACAAGCAGGAGTGTCGGGTCTGGCCCGGGAAGAACAAGAGAGCAGGGCTTAGCATCAGGGGACAGTGGGAGAGGTCACCAAGGGTCATCGGGCCCCCTTCCCCTCCTCTCTCAACTTTCCAGTATCAGAGTCCCAAGAACTGGGAAGAAAGGAGACTTTATTTTTCCCTAAAGTTGGGGAATTCAGGCTCCCTCCTGCTAAGTGGCTCTGAGCCCTGGCTATGAGTGTGGGATCAGCCGTTACACCCCGGGGTCACCGTGGGGCAAGGCCATTTCCTGGCTTTGTGGGGTTCTTTCGGCGTCCCTGGAAGAGAAGATAGTGGGTGTCTGGCCTCGGATCATTAGCTGGGCACTAAACAAGAAGATGCCAGAACTGTAGCAGACAGACGTGGCCTTTCTCTCAGCCCTGGGCTCCGGGGCTTGTCACAGAGACACCATGCTGTCAGGAGGAGCCAGAGCCAAGGACAGTGGAACCCTCCGGAAGAAATGTTTTCTTGGCCTGAGACCCTCGGAGCAAGCATGGGGGCGAGGGCTCCTGCGAGGGGGAGGGCCAGAGGAAGGGAAGGAAGCGCCCCACTCGGCGGCATCCCAGGCTGGCGCGGGTGGGTGACCAGGCTATTATTGTCCAGTGCCGCCTCCCACCAAGCCGGAGCTAATCTGGACCTGCTTCCGGCTCTGGCTCCGGCTCCAAGGGGCTGAGCCAGCCAGCGTCTTTGAAGAAGGGAGGTGAGCTCAGGGGGCCTTTCCTGCCTCCCCTGGGCTAGAGGGACATGGGACAGAACACTCTGTCCTGCTGCCACAGCAACACAAGCTTCGGACTCCCCAGGGGCTCCCATCTGGCCGATGACACCGACAGAGAGTGGGGGACAGGCAGCAGACAGACGTGCACATCAGTGCCCACACCCGGCCCAGCCTCAGCCGGGCCCCGGAGCCAGCAGAGCGAAAGGCTGTCCCCGGAGCCAGGGCTCGTCCCCAGAGGGTCATAACGGGAACTGACTCCACAAGCGTGCCCTTTGCAGCTCTTTAAGGGCGAATGTCACTGATAGTATGGAAAGCGGCAGGTTGGACAAGATGTCCAAGGCGGGCTGGGACAAAAGGCTGGTGTCCAATCCACGAGGACGCAACTCTGGGTTCTCTCAGAAATCCTGGGTTCCAGCCTCTGCTTCCCTGCTGAGCAGCTGGGTGACCCTGGGCAAGAAGCTTGACTTCCTGGGGGACCTCTTGCTCTTCGTGAAAACGGGGTGCTGGCCACCCCCACCCCCATCCCCAGGGCTTCTGGGCGGGTCACGTGTGATGCTGCCTGAAAAGGAGCTCTGGGCACGCTACCGGGCTCGCGCTGCACACGTGGGTGTGGGATTCTCACCACGGCCACTCCTGCCCGGCCACCCTGCTCCAGCCCGACCTGCCAGGCTGCCTTCTGTACAGCGGCCCGAGCGATTCTCTCAGACAGAAACCAGATCCTGCCGCCCAACTGCTCAAACCTTCCAGCGGCCTCCCGTCGCACTTAGATCTAATTCCAGTCCTCTCCCCCAGACCCTCTGTGACCTGCTCTTGCCCCATTGTCTTGCAAACCACCTGGCTTTCTCTCTGGTCCCCTAACCCCCTCCAGCCTTCAGGACCTCACATCTGCTGTCCCCTCTGTCCAGAACCCTGCCTTACCTCCCCACCCCCCCCCATGAACGCCCCACGCTGGCCTCTCCTTGCTCAGATCTCACCCTCTCAGGGAGGCCTTTGTGGGCAAACCTACCCAAAGCTCCCCGTGCACCCCTTGCCCCACCCTTGGATCCCCCGTCCTGGCCACCATCTGCAGTCATCCGTCTGCTTGTTTGTGATCCGTCCCCTGCCAGGGCAGGGAGCTTGGTGGTCTCACTCACTGTCGTGCCCCACACAGTGAGGCCTCAGAAAAGACACTCAATAAATATCTGTGGAATGAACGAAGCCAGGGAGATAGAAAAATGGCAGGTGGGGGCAGGGCACGGGCCCAGGTGGGCTGGCGGGGGCTGGGCTGCCAGGGGGCTGGCTCAAGGCCTGAGCATGGCTGCCCCACTCTGGAGGGCGTCTGGGGGCGGGGAGAGGCAGGTGGGTCCTCCTGCCCCTCTCCCGCCACCAGGCAGACCTACCCCTCCCCAGGGCCCCTGCCCCACCTGCTTGCTGGGTCTGGCCCCGGGTGGGGACGCTCCGAGGCCCGTCCCCGGCGGCGTTGAAGGCCGCCACGCTGACCATGTAGGCCGTGTAGCCGGTCAGGTTCTTGAGCTTCACGCTGTTCTCCGCCAGGAAAAGTGTCTTCACGCGCTCTGTGAGGTTCCGCCGCTGGGCTTCCCAGAAATAGATCTGTGGGCACAGAGGGCTGTGGGAGTGAGCGTGACAGAGACCTCGCTCGGGCTTCCCTCCTGCTCCACCGACCCAGGGGCTGAGAGACACCTTCCTTGTTGGGAGTCACCTGGGAAACGGTATAGAAGTCTTTTTTTTTTTGAGACAGAGTCTCACTCTGTTGCCTGGGCTAGAGTGAGTGCCATGGCGTCAGCCTCGCTCACAGCAACCTCAAACTCCTGGGCTCAAGGGATCCTCCTGCCTCAGCCTCCCGAGTAGCTGGAACTACAGGCATGCACCACCATGCCCGGCTAATTTTTTCTATATATATATTTTAGTTGGCCAGATAATTTCTTTCTATTTTTGGTAGAGATGGGGTCTCGCTCTTGCTCAGGCTGGTCTCGAACTCCTGAGCTCAAACAATCCACCGGCCTCGGCCTCCCAGAGTGCTAGGATTACAGGCGTGAGCCACCGTGCCCAGCCCAGTATAGAAGTCTTGAAAAGCGGTTTTAGAAACCCTTCCAGAACCTTCCTTCCCATAGCCAAGACCCTGGTATCCGCTAGACTGTCGATGTGAGGGCACAGCCTGGGCACCTTGGTTCATGGCAGGGCCTGTCGGATCTCGCATAGCTCTGGGACATCAGCACTCGGAAAATAGATCCTGCAGGAACCTGAGCTGGGGAGATAAATGCAGTGCAGAGCCCACCCTGACCTAGTGGGGTGCAAAGGCGGCAGCGTCGCATCGCCTGGGAGCTTGTGGGGGGGGTGTACCCCAAGCCTGCTCCATCGGCAGCTGCAAACACCCCGGCGTCGCGCCTGCGCACTGCAACTGCCAAGCGGCTGCAGAGGAAGGCCAGGGCTCAGATGGCATTCGCTAGCAGTGTGCCTCCGCCAGGTGACTTCCCTGAGCCACCCCCTTCCCAGGCTCAGCGCCAGGCCCCACGGTGAAAAGATTTTCTCCCAGGTGCGGGGCCAGTTTCCTAAGGCATCTCGTGGCTGTGGAAGGTTTTAGGGCAGCAACACAACAAAAGCTCGATAGCATTTTCAATTATTGCTTGTTTAGCGAGCGCGGGTGGTAGAGGACACTGCTAGTCAGCGAGGCATGTTAGATTCTTAAACTAGTTCTAGGACGGAGCCCACCCAGAAGTCGCAAGCCGGCCCCAAACCCCGCGGAGCATTGGAGGTCATTTGGCACCACCTGCTGGCCGACGAAGTTTCTGCACATTGCCAGCTTTTCAACGTCTCGGTTCCCGGAGCGAGAAAGCGCTAATATAATAAAACTGCTCCCTGCCCGCCCCCGACCCCCCCCCCCGCACCTGTGAGTGGCGGTTAGGACATCTTGTTACCATGAAATCCCTTTCTCCAACCACTTTACCCCCTTTACTAAAGGAGTCTTCTCATATGGGTGCCCGCTGTAGCCAGCCATTAAATCACTCATCCATTCACTCACTTGTCTATGGCTAATGCTAAAAATCTGGGTGTTATCAGCACACAGGTGGCATTTGGCCACGGCACACCAAGAGTTCTCTTAGAGAAGAGGGTCAGGAAGTGATTCCTGGGGGCCTCCGGCGCTCAGTGGTTGGGGCAGGAGTCGGCACAGCGGAGGAGAGTGAGGAGGGGCTGACAACAAGGGAAACCGAGAGAAGGAAGCATTTTGAGAGGAGGGTGGATCCGCCGTTCAAACGCTGCCGCCACTCAGCCCATAGTCAGTGAGGCCTGAGGTTTGAGCCGTGAAGGCGGCACGGAGCTGCTGGTGGCCTTGGCAGGAAGTGCTCTGGTGGGGCCATGGCGCAGAGAACCCACCTGCAGTGGTTCGAGACACCCCGGGAGGAGAGGAATTGCAGGTGTAAGTGCAGAATTCTATTGCAAAGGGACCAACCAAAGATGCAGTTGGGAAAAGGCACTGAAAGAGGGAACACGTTCTGGAACGCTTTCGTGCCCTGCCTGTGGGAGACATCCCCTGGAGAGAGGGGGGCAGCGGCTGGAGCAGGGGAGTGGGTTGGGGTCTAGGACCCAGGGCCGCGTAAGCATGTAACCCCGGTGCCCTCAGCAGGTGCGTGTCGTTTGTGTGTACTGAATTCAGCAGGCCTTTGTTAGGTGATGATTAACAGGAAGAGAGACTGACACCTGTGCAGAGGGCACAAAGGAGCCGAGCCGGACCCGGGTCCCCAAGGGGCGCACTGCCGAGTTGGAGCACACGCAGACGGGTGTCCGGGTGTCTGCCAGAACACACGCGCCACAGGGCAGGGTCTCGGTGCATCCGGCTTCCTTGTGAGCGAGCACCTAGAGTCAGCCTGGCACACCACTGGCGCTCAGTAAATACCTGCTGGGTGAACGAACGTGGTGGGCGGGCAGAGGAGTGTCCCGCTGTAGCCACCACCTTCCATTCACCCTTCTCAACCCCTGCCCTTTCTTTTCTTTATTCCAGCGTTACTGAGGTATAATTGACAAATAAAATTGTATGTATGTAAGGTATAAAACGTGATGTTTTTATCTATGTATACGTTGTGAAAAGATGACCATAATCAAGCTGATATCCATCACCTCGAATAGTTTACCTTTTTTCTTTCTTTTTTGTGGTGAGAACACTTAAGATCCATGTTCTTCGCAAATTTCAAGTGCACGTAATATCATTAACCGTCATCACCATGCTGTAGGTCGGATCCCAGAACTTACGCATGTCACCTGAGGCTTCGTACCCTTCGACCAACATCTCCCCAACCCCCTGCCCCAGCCTCTGTAACCCCTCTTCTACTCTCTGCTTCCCTGAGTTGGATTATTTTAGATCCCACACGTATGTGAGATCGTGCAGTATTTGTCGCTTTGTGCCTGGTGTATTCATTAGCATAACGTCCTTCAGGTTCATCTGTGTTGTTGCAAACAGCAGAAGTTCCTTTGGGGCTGGGTAATACTCCACCGTGTATACACGCTCCACATCTTCATCCACTCATCTATCGACAGACATTTAGGTGGTTTCCGCATCTTGGCTGTTGTGAATCATGCTGCAGTTAACATGGGCATGCAGGCATCCCCTCAAGATCCCGATTTCAATTCAGTGGTGGGTTTGCTGGATCATACGGTAGTTCTGTTTTTAATTTTCGGAGGAACCCCCATACTGGTTTCCATAACGGCTGCACCAATTTACATTCCCACTAACGCTGGGCAAGTGTTCCTTCTTCTCCATACCTTCGCCAACACGCATCTCTTCACTTTTTGATAGTAGCCATCCCAACAGGTGTGAGGCTGTATCTCACTGCGGTTTTGATTTGCATTTCCCTACGTTTAGCGATGTCAAGAGCCTTGTATACCTGTTCACTATGTGTATGTCTTCTACGTCCTTTGCCTCATGTTTTAATTGGGTTGTTTTCCTTCCACTGAGTTGTATGTTCCTCATACCTTTGCGCTATCAACCCCTTATCAGACGTGTGGGTTGCAAATATTTTCTCCCATTTTGCAGGTTGTCTTTTCACTGTCAAGTGGGTTCTCTGCTGGGTTCCTGTGCTCTCTTGCTGCTGCTTATACAACTGGCCAAACCCAGCCTCGGCGAGATCCACCCACACGCCGCTACACGGCTGGAGGGAAGCCATGCTTTGAGTTCATGAGCACAGCCCGAGTGGGCTGGCCACGGGGCTACACTGCCCCAGTCCAGCCCTGCACAACCCTGCACACCCCTGCATTGCTGTTTCCCACGTTCCCCCCTCCCCCTCTCCCCCCGCCCTCACTCCCAGCTGAGGACCGTGCACTGGGAAATGGAAGTCTTCCTAACAACCCTATTTAAATTCCAAACGCCCCCACCCCCCAACTAGCTTCAGTTACCACCACCTGGCGGTGTTATTTATTTCCTACATCGTTGCTCTTTTCCCCCTAAGATTTAAGCTCACGTCAACTCTTTGCTCACTGCTTTACTCCCAGCCCAAGAACAGTGCTGGGCACAGAATAACTGCTCACTAAAGGCGTGTCTGTGAACGACAGAGAGACCTCAGCTCTAGGAACGTGTGTGAATGTGCCCGTGTGCAGGTTGCGGTCGGTCTGACCCAAGTGCAGGACGGGCTTAGCTGCGCTCACGGGTTGATGATGTTAATGCATCATCCGTGTTCGTGAATGCTGATGTTAATACGTGTGGTAGCACGTGTCTGGGAGGCGGCAGCAGTTCCCTGTTTTCTCAGTTCACGTCCACAGCCGCTGCTCAGGTGGAGGTGATATTTTCTGGAACACGTGGACATCTGCTGTATTACGTATGGTGTTTCCTGGGTCTGTATATTAACTCGAAACTTCCGAACCTCGACAGTCTGGTGGCTGCCAAGCTGCTGCGGGCTCCACCGGCCCTTCCTTCCACGGGAGGCATATGCTAGGGGCGCAATATTTAGTCTTCCCAGCTGGCGCTCCTGGGCAGAGACGTGAGGGGCGTATCCGTCTTTAGAGCTTCCTTGGCAAGACGCCCTTCCTCCTTCCCCCTCCTCCTTCCCCCCAGATGGAAAGTGATTCCCATGCAGGATTCTGTCTCAAATCGGGGCCACCTGTGTTATCAAGCTGGGTGACCTCAGCAAGCTCTTCACTTCGGCTAAGGCTCAGTTTCCACCTGCAGGAGAAGGGGCTGGGCCAGGTAGACCATGAGGTCCCTTGTGGCTCTCACGTCCCACCCCGGGCCGTGGCACTGGGGCTGTTCTCTGGAATAACATCCGACCACCACGAATTCCAGCCCCCTGGGCACCTGTGCGGGAGGCAACCACAGATGCGGCCAAGGGCTACGTGTTCCAGCTGCTCCACCAGGAAGACACATTCCTTTTGAAACCACTTCCTCTAGTGCCTGCGTGGCCAGGGCTTCCTCTCCACCCCTCGTCGGGGAGAGCCGGCAGATTCTCTGCTATCTGCTCTTTGTGTGGCCTCAGCAGGCGTGGCTGGAGATTCCTGCACCTGAGCTCAGCCTGCCCTTGGGATGCTGGAGGGGGTGGATGTAGTTTTGCCCCAGTTGTACGATATTTCCACAAATTGGGTGCAAACAGCCCAGGTGGCAGGTGCGCAACAGAGCCTGAAGGGGCGCACACCTGGCTGGGAGGATGGAGGGCCTGGGGACCTCACCCACCTTCCACCCATGGGTGGCTCCCCAACCCCCAGCTGCCCCCCCCGCCCCACACACCCCTTCGCTCTGCCGGAGCACCCCTACCTTGTACCCCTGGATGTCTCCATTCTGGCTGTCCAGTGGGGGTGGCTCCCACGTCACATCCAGCTGGGTGGCTGTGGCGCCGTGGACGGCCACGTTGCGGGGTGCTGCCGTGGGCACTGGAGGGTGTGCAGGTGGGGAGTGAGTGTGCGAGGGAGATGACTCGGGGAGGGGGGTGGGCAGGGTGGGATGGGGCCCCCAGATCCGCAGCTCCTCTGGCTGGTCTGGGTT